>NC_142658.1:7770721-8395721 GCF_026168435.1 Sesamum indicum | reverse complement strand
TAAGCGTAATAATAACTACAAGTTAGTATAAAAGGGAAACAAACTTGTTTTAATGAAACTGTGCAAAACAGCTAAATATTGAGCATTCTCAGAATTCGACGAAACTTGACCCAGACGTAGGTCTAGACCCAAGAGTTTGTGTGTTAAATTTTCTAAGCGTAATAATAACTACAAGTTATTATAAAAGGGAAAATACTTGTTTTAATATAACCGTGAAAACAGCTAAATTTTGAACGTTCTCAAAATTCGACGAAACTTGAACCAAAGGTTGGTCTAGACCCAAGCATTTGTGTTGTAAATTTGCTAAGCGTAATAATAACTACAAGTTAGTATAAAAGGTTAACAAACTTGTTTTAATAAAAACTGTGCAAAACAGCTAATTTTTGAGCATTCTCAGCATTGGACAAAACTTGACCCAAACGTAGGTCTAGACCCAAGAGTTTGTATGTTAAATTTGAAGCGTAATAATAACTACAAGTTAGTATAAAAGGGAAACAAACTTGTTTTAATAAAACCGAGCAAAACAGTTAATTTTTTAGCATTCTCAGCATTGGACGAACTTGACCCAAACGTAGGTCTAGACCCAAGAGTTTGTGTGTTTAATTTTCTAAGCGTAATAATAACCACAAGTTACTATAAAAGGGACACAAACTTGTTTTAATAAAACCGTGCAAAACAGCTAACTTTTGGACGTTCTCAGGATTCAACGAAACTTGACCCAATCGCAGGACTAGACCCATCCATTTGTGTTGTAAATATGCTAAGCGTAATAATAACTAGAAGTTAGTATAAAAGCGAAACAAACTTGCTTTAATAAAACCGTGCAAAATAGCTAAATTTTGAACGTTCTCAGAATTCGACGAAACTTGACCCAAACGTTGGTTTAGACCCAAGCATTTGTGTTGTAAATTTGCTAAGCGTAATAATAACTACAAGTTAGTATAAAAGGGAAACAAACTTGTTTTAATGAAACTGTGCAAAACAGCTAAATATTGAGCATTCTCAGAATTCGACGAAACTTGACCCAGACGTAGGTCTAGACCCAAGAGTTTGTGTGTTAAATTTTCTAAGCGTAATAATAACTACAAGTTACTATAAAAGGGAAAATACTTGTTTTAATATAACCGTGAAAACAGCTAAATTTTGAACGTTCTCAAAATTCGACGAAACTTGAACCAAAGGTTGGTCTAGACCCAAGCATTTGTGTTGTAAATTTGCTAAGCGTAATAATAACTACAAGTTAGTATAAAAGGTTAACAAACTTGTTTTAATAAAAACTGTGCAAAACAGCTAATTTTTGAGCATTCTCAGCATTGGACAAAACTTGACCCAAACGTTGGTCTAGACCCAAGAGTTTGTATGTTAAATTTGAAGCGTAATAATAACTACAAGTTAGTATAAAAGGAAAACAAACTTGTTTTAATAAAACCGTGCAAAACAGTTAATTTTTTAGCATTCTCAGCATTGGACGAACTTGACCCAAACGTAGGTCTAGACCCAAGAGTTTGTGTGTTTAATTTTCTAAGCGTAATAATAACCACAAGTTACTATAAAAGGGACACAAACTTGTTTTAATAAAACCGTGCAAAACAGCTAACTTTTGGACGTTCTCAGGATTCAACGAAACTTGACCCAATCGCAGGACTAGACCCATCCATTTGTGTTGTAAATATGCTAAGCGTAATAATAACTAGAAGTTAGTATAAAAGCGAAACAAACTTGCTTTAATAAAACCGTGCAAAATAGCTAAATTTTGAACGTTCTCAGAATTCGACGAAACTTGACCCAAACGTTGGTTTAGACCCAAGCATTTGTGTTGTAAATTTGCTAAGCGTAATAATAACTACAAGTTAGTATAAAAGGGAAACAAACTTGTTTTAATGAAACTGTGCAAAACAGCTAAATATTGAGCATTCTCAGAATTCGACGAAACTTGACCCAGACGTAGGTCTAGACCCAAGAGTTTGTGTGTTAAATTTTCTAAGCGTAATAATAACTACAAGTTACTATAAAAGGGAAAATACTTGTTTTAATATAACCGTGAAAACAGCTAAATTTTGAACGTTCTCAAAATTCGACGAAACTTGAACCAAAGGTTGGTCTAGACCCAAGCATTTGTGTTGTAAATTTGCTAAGCGTAATAATAACTACAAGTTAGTATAAAAGGTTAACAAACTTGTTTTAATAAAAACTGTGCAAAACAGCTAATTTTTGAGCATTCTCAGCATTGGACAAAACTTGACCCAAACGTAACCCAAGAGTTTGTATGTTAAATTTGAAGCGTAATAATAACTACAAGTTAGTATAAAAGGGAAACAAACTTGTTTTAATAAAACCGTGCAAAACAGTTAATTTTTTAGCATTCTCAGCATTGGACGAACTTGACCCAAACGTAGGTCTAGACCCAAGAGTTTGTGTGTTTAATTTTCTAAGCGTAATAATAACCACAAGTTACTATAAAAGGGACACAAACTTGTTTTAATAAAACCGTGCAAAACAGCTAACTTTTGGACGTTCTCAGGATTCAACGAAACTTGACCCAATCGCAGGACTAGACCCATCCATTTGTGTTGTAAATATGCTAAGCGTAATAATAACTAGAAGTTAGTATAAAAGCGAAACAAACTTGCTTTAATAAAACCGTGCAAAATAGCTAAATTTTGAACGTTCTCAGAATTCGACGAAACTTGACCCAAACGTTGGTTTAGACCCAAGCATTTGTGTTGTAAATTTGCTAAGCGTAATAATAACTACAAGTTAGTATAAAAGGGAAACAAACTTGTTTTAATGAAACTGTGCAAAACAGCTAAATATTGAGCATTCTCAGAATTCGACGAAACTTGACCCAGACGTAGGTCTAGACCCAAGAGTTTGTGTGTTAAATTTTCTAAGCGTAATAATAACTACAAGTTACTATAAAAGGGAAAATACTTGTTTTAATATAACCGTGAAAACAGCTAAATTTTGAACGTTCTCAAAATTCGACGAAACTTGAACCAAAGGTTGGTCTAGACCCAAGCATTTGTGTTGTAAATTTGCTAAGCGTAATAATAACTACAAGTTAGTATAAAAGGTTAACAAACTTGTTTTAATAAAAACTGTGCAAAACAGCTAATTTTTGAGCATTCTCAGCATTGGACAAAACTTGACCCAAACGTTGGTCTAGACCCAAGAGTTTGTATGTTAAATTTGAAGCGTAATAATAACTACAAGTTAGTATAAAAGGAAAACAAACTTGTTTTAATAAAACCGTGCAAAACAGTTAATTTTTTAGCATTCTCAGCATTGGACGAACTTGACCCAAACGTAGGTCTAGACCCAAGAGTTTGTGTGTTTAATTTTCTAAGCGTAATAATAACCACAAGTTACTATAAAAGGGACACAAACTTGTTTTAATAAAACCGTGCAAAACAGCTAACTTTTGGACGTTCTCAGGATTCAACGAAACTTGACCCAATCGCAGGACTAGACCCATCCATTTGTGTTGTAAATATGCTAAGCGTAATAATAACTAGAAGTTAGTATAAAAGCGAAACAAACTTGCTTTAATAAAACCGTGCAAAATAGCTAAATTTTGAACGTTCTCAGAATTCGACGAAACTTGACCCAAACGTTGGTTTAGACCCAAGCATTTGTGTTGTAAATTTGCTAAGCGTAATAATAACTACAAGTTAGTATAAAAGGGAAACAAACTTGTTTTAATGAAACTGTGCAAAACAGCTAAATATTGAGCATTCTCAGAATTCGACGAAACTTGACCCAGACGTAGGTCTAGACCCAAGAGTTTGTGTGTTAAATTTTCTAAGCGTAATAATAACTACAAGTTACTATAAAAGGGAAAATACTTGTTTTAATATAACCGTGAAAACAGCTAAATTTTGAACGTTCTCAAAATTCGACGAAACTTGAACCAAAGGTTGGTCTAGACCCAAGCATTTGTGTTGTAAATTTGCTAAGCGTAATAATAACTACAAGTTAGTATAAAAGGTTAACAAACTTGTTTTAATAAAAACTGTACAAAACAGCTAATTTTTGAGCATTCTCAGCATTGGACAAAACTTGACCCAAACGTTGGTCTAGACCCAAGAGTTTGTATGTTAAATTTGAAGCGTAATAATAACTACAAGTTAGTATAAAAGGAAAACAAACTTGTTTTAATAAAACCGTGCAAAACAGTTAATTTTTTAGCATTCTCAGCATTGGACGAACTTGACCCAAACGTAGGTCTAGACCCAAGAGTTTGTGTGTTTAATTTTCTAAGCGTAATAATAGCTACAAGTTACTATAAAAGGGACACAAACTTGTTTTAATAAAATCGTGCAAAACAGCTAACTTTTGGACGTTCTCAGAATTCAACGAAACTTGACCCAATCGCAGGACTAGACCCATCCATTTGTGTTGTAAATATGCTAAGCGTAATAATAACTAGAAGTTAGTATAAAAGCGAAACAAACTTGCTTTAATAAAACCGTGCAAAATAGCTAAATTTTGAACGTTCTCAGAATTCGACGAAACTTGACCCAAACGTTGGTTTAGACCCAAGCATTTGTGTTGTAAATTTGCTAAGCGTAATAATAACTACAAGTTAGTATAAAAGGGAAACAAACTTGTTTTAATGAAACTGTGCAAAACAGCTAAATATTGAGCATTCTCAGAATTCGACGAAACTTGACCCAGACGTAGGTCTAGACCCAAGAGTTTGTGTGTTAAATTTTCTAAGCGTAATAATAACTACAAGTTATTATAAAAGGGAAAATACTTGTTTTAATATAACCGTGAAAACAGCTAAATTTTGAACGTTCTCAAAATTCGACGAAACTTGAACCAAAGGTTGGTCTAGACCCAAGCATTTGTGTTGTAAATTTGCTAAGCGTAATAATAACTACAAGTTAGTATAAAAGGTTAACAAACTTGTTTTAATAAAAACTGTGCAAAACAGCTAATTTTTGAGCATTCTCAGCATTGGACAAAACTTGACCCAAACGTAGGTCTAGACCCAAGAGTTTGTATGTTAAATTTGAAGCGTAATAATAACTACAAGTTAGTATAAAAGGGAAACAAACTTGTTTTAATAAAACCGAGCAAAACAGTTAATTTTTTAGCATTCTCAGCATTGGACGAACTTGACCCAAACGTAGGTCTAGACCCAAGAGTTTGTGTGTTTAATTTTCTAAGCGTAATAATAGCTACAAGTTACTACAAAAGGGACACAAACTTGTTTTAATAAAATCGTGCAAAACAGCTAACTTTTGGACGTTCTCAGAATTCAACGAAACTTGACCCAATCGCAGGACTAGACCCATCCATTTGTGTTGTAAATATGCTAAGCGTAATAATAACTAGAAGTTAGTATAAAAGCGAAACAAACTTGCTTTAATAAAACCGTGCAAAATAGCTAAATTTTGAACGTTCTCAGAATTCGACGAAACTTGACCCAAACGTTGGTTTAGACCCAAGCATTTGTGTTGTAAATTTGCTAAGCGTAATAATAACTACAAGTTAGTATAAAAGGGAAACAAACTTGTTTTAATGAAACTGTGCAAAACAGCTAAATATTGAGCATTCTCAGAATTCGACGAAACTTGACCCAGACGTAGGTCTAGACCCAAGAGTTTGTGTGTTAAATTTTCTAAGCGTAATAATAACTACAAGTTACTATAAAAGGGAAAATACTTGTTTTAATATAACCGTGAAAACAGCTAAATTTTGAACGTTCTCTAAATTCGACGAAACTTGAACCAAAGGTTGGTCTAGACCCAAGCATTTGTGTTGTAAATTTGCTAAGCGTAATAATAACTACAAGTTAGTATAAAAGGGAAACAAACTTGTTTTAATAAAACTGTGCAAAACAGCTAAATATTGAGCATTCTCAGAATTCGACGAAACTTGACCCAAACGTAGGTCTAGACCCAAGAGTTTGTGTGTTAAATTTTTTAAGCGTAATAATAACTAAAGTTACTATAAAAGGGAAACAAACTTGTTTTAATATAACCGTGAAAACAGCTAAATTTTGAACGTTCTCAAAATTCGACGAAACTTGAACCAAAGGTTGGTCTAGACCTAAGCATTTGTGTTGTAAATTTGCTAAGCGTAATAATAACTACAAGTTAGTATAAAAGGGAAACAAACTTGTTTTAATAAAACTGTGCAAAACAGCTAAATATTGAGCATTCTCAGAATTCGACGAAACTTGACCCAAACGTAGGTCTAGACCCAAGAGTTTGTGTGTTAAATTTTTTAAGCGTAATAATAACTACAAGTTACTATAAAAGGGAAACAAACTTGTTTTAATATAACCGTGAAAACAGCTAAATTTTGAACGTTCTCAAAATTCTACGAAACTTGAACCAAAGGTTGGTCTAGACCTAAGCATTTGTGTTGTAAATTTACTAAGCGTAATAATAACTACTAGTTAGTATAAAAGGTTAACAAACTTGTTTTAATAAAATCTGTGCAAAACAGCTAATTTTTTAGCATTCTCAGCATTGGACGAAACTTGACCCAGACGTAGGTCTAGACCCAAGAGTTTGTATGTTAAATTTGAAGCGTAATAATAACTACAAGTTAGTATAAAAGGGAAACAAACTTGTTTTAATAAAACCGTGCAAAACAGTTAATTTTTGAGCATTCTCAGCATTGGACGAACTTGACCCAAACGTAGGTCTAGACCCAAGAGTTTGTGTGTTTAATTTTCTAAGCGTAATAATAACCACAAGTTACTATAAAAGGGACACAAACTTGTTTTAATAAAACCGTGCAAAACAGCTAACTTTTGGACGTTCTCAGGATTCAACGAAACTTGACCCAATCGCAGGACTAGACCCATCCATTTGTGTTGTAAATATGCTAAGCGTAATAATAACTAGAAGTTAGTATAAAAGCGAAACAAACTTGCTTTAATAAAACCGTGCAAAATAGCTAAATTTTGAACGTTCTCAGAATTCGACGAAACTTGACCCAAACGTTGGTTTAGACCCAAGCATTTGTATTGTAAATTTGCTAAGCGTAATAATAACTACAAGTTAGTATAAAAGGGAAACAAACTTGTTTTAATGAAACTGTGCAAAACAGCTAAATATTGAGCATTCTCAGAATTCGACGAAACTTGACCCAGACGTAGGTCTAGACCCAAGAGTTTGTGTGTTAAATTTTCTAAGCGTAATAATAACTACAAGTTACTATAAAAGGGAAAATACTTGTTTTAATATAACCGTGAAAACAGCTAAATTTTGAACGTTCTCAAAATTCGACGAAACTTGAACCAAAGGTTGGTCTAGACCCAAGCATTTGTTTTGTAAATTTGCTAAGCGTAATAATAACTACAAGTTAGTATAAAAGGTTAACAAACTTGTTTTAATAAAAACTGTGCAAAACAGCTAATTTTTGAGCATTCTCAGCATTGGACAAAACTTGACCCAAACGTAGGTCTAGACCCAAGAGTTTGTATGTTAAATTTGAAGCGTAATAATAACTACAAGTTAGTATAAAAGGGAAACAAACTTGTTTTAATAAAACCGTGCAAAACAGTTAATTTTTTAGCATTCTCAGCATTGGACGAACTTGACCCAAACGTAGGTCTAGACCCAAGAGTTTGTGTGTTTAATTTTCTAAGCGTAATAATAGCTACAAGTTAGTATAAAAGGGAAACAAACTTGTTTTAATGAAACTGTGCAAAACAGCTAAATATTGAGCATTCTCAGAATTCGACGAAACTTGACGCAGACGTAGGTCTAGACCCAAGAGTTTGTGTGTTAAATTTTCTAAGCGTAATAATAACTACAAGTTACTATAAAAGGGAAAATACTTGTTTTAATATAACCGTGAAAACAGCTAAATTTTGAACGTTCTCAAAATTCGACGAAACTTGAACCAAAGGTTGGTCTAGACCCAAGCATTTGTGTTGTAAATTTGCTAAGCGTAATAATAACTACAAGTTAGTATAAAAGGTTAACAAACTTGTTTTAATAAAAACTGTGCAAAACAGCTAATTTTTGAGCATTCTCAGCATTGGACAAAACTTGACCCAAACGTAGGTCTAGACCCAAGAGTTTGTATGTTAAATTTGAAGCGTAATAATAACTACAAGTTAGTATAAAAGGGAAACAAACTTGTTTTAATAAAACCGTGCAAAACAGTTAATTTTTTAGCATTCTCAGCATTGGACGAACTTGACCCAAACGTAGGTCTAGACCCAAGAGTTTGTGTGTTTAATTTTCTAAGCGTAATAATAGCTACAAGTTACTATAAAAGAGACACAAACTTGTTTTAATAAAATCGTGCAAAACAGCTAACTTTTGGACGTTCTCAGAATTCAACGAAACTTGACCCAATCGCAGGACTAGACCCATCCATTTGTGTTGTAAATATGCTAAGCGTAATAATAACTAGAAGTTAGTATAAAAGCGAAACAAACTTGCTTTAATAAAACCGTGCAAAATAGCTAAATTTTGAACGTTCTCAGAATTCGACGAAACTTGACCCAAACGTTGGTTTAGACCCAAGCATTTGTGTTGTAAATTTGCTAAGCGTAATAATAACTACAAGTTAGTATAAAAGGGAAACAAACTTGTTTTAATGAAACTGTGCAAAACAGCTAAATATTGAGCATTCTCAGAATTCGACGAAACTTGTCCCAGACGTAGGTCTAGACCCAAGAGTTTGTGTGTTAAATTTTCTAAGCGTAATAATAACTACAAGTTACTATAAAAGGGAAAATACTTGTTTTAATATAACCGTGAAAACAGCTAAATTTTGAACGTTCTCTAAATTCGACGAAACTTGAACCAAAGGTTGGTCTAGACCCAAGCATTTGTGTTGTAAATTTGCTAAGCGTAATAATAACTACAAGTTAGTATAAAAGGGAAACAAACTTGTTTTAATAAAACTGTGCAAAACAGCTAAATATTGAGCATTCTCAGAATTCGACGAAACTTGACCCAAACGTAGGTCTAGACCCAAGAGTTTGTGTGTTAAATTTTTTAAGCGTAATAATAACTAAAGTTACTATAAAAGGGAAACAAACTTGTTTTAATATAACCGTGAAAACAGCTAAATTTTGAACGTTCTCAAAATTCGACGAAACTTGAACCAAAGGTTGGTCTAGACCTAAGCATTTGTGTTGTAAATTTGCTAAGCGTAATAATAACTACAAGTTAGTATAAAAGGGAAACAAACTTGTTTTAATAAAACTGTGCAAAACAGCTAAATATTGAGCATTCTCAGAATTCGACGAAACTTGACCCAAACGTAGGTCTAGACCCAAGAGTTTGTGTGTTAAATTTTTTAAGCGTAATAATAACTACAAGTTACTATAAAAGGGAAACAAACTTGTTTTAATATAACCGTGAAAACAGCTAAATTTTGAACGTTCTCAAAATTCGACGAAACTTGAACCAAAGGTTGGTCTAGACCTAAGCATTTGTGTTGTAAATTTGCTAAGCGTAATAATAACTACTAGTTAGTATAAAAGGTTAACAAACTTGTTTCAATAAAATCTGTGCAAAACAGCTAATTTTTGAGCATTCTCAGCATTGGACGAAACTTGACCCAAACGTAGGTCTAGACCCAAGAGTTTGTATGTTAAATTTGAAGCGTAATAATAACTACAAGTTAGTATAAAAGGGAAACAAACTTGTTTTAATAAAACCGTGCAAAACAGTTAATTTTTGAGCATTCTCAGCATTGGACGAACTTGACCCAAACGTAGGTCTAGACCCAAGAGTTTGTGTGTTTAATTTTCTAAGCGTAATAATAACCACAAGTTACTATAAAAGGGACACAAACTTGTTTTAATAAAACCGTGCAAAACAGCTAACTTTTGGACGTTCTCAGGATTCAACGAAACTTGACCCAATCGCAGGACTAGACCCATCCATTTGTGTTGTAAATATGCTAAGCGTAATAATAACTAGAAGTTAGTATAAAAGCGAAACAAACTTGCTTTAATAAAACCGTGCAAAATAGCTAAATTTTGAACGTTCTCAGAATTCGACGAAACTTGACCCAAACGTTGGTTTAGACCCAAGCATTTGTGTTGTAAATTTGCTAAGCGTAATAATAACTACAAGTTAGTATAAAAGGGAAACAAACTTGTTTTAATGAAACTGTGCAAAACAGCTAAATATTGAGCATTCTCAGAATTCGACGAAACTTGACCCAGACGTAGGTCTAGACCCAAGAGTTTGTGTGTTAAATTTTCTAAGCGTAATAATAACTACAAGTTACTATAAAAGGGAAAATACTTGTTTTAATATAACCGTGAAAACAGCTAAATTTTGAACGTTCTCAAAATTCGACGAAACTTGAACCAAAGGTTGGTCTAGACCCAAGCATTTGTTTTGTAAATTTGCTAAGCGTAATAATAACTACAAGTTAGTATAAAAGGTTAACAAACTTGTTTTAATAAAAACTGTGCAAAACAGCTAATTTTTGAGCATTCTCAGCATTGGACAAAACTTGACCCAAACGTAGGTCTAGACCCAAGAGTTTGTATGTTAAATTTGAAGCGTAATAATAACTACAAGTTAGTATAAAAGGGAAACAAACTTGTTTTAATAAAACCGTGCAAAACAGTTAATTTTTTAGCATTCTCAGCATTGGACGAACTTGACCCAAACGTAGGTCTAGACCCAAGAGTTTGTGTGTTTAATTTTCTAAGCGTAATAATAGCTACAAGTTAGTATAAAAGGGAAACAAACTTGTTTTAATGAAACTGTGCAAAACAGCTAAATATTGAGCATTCTCAGAATTCGACGAAACTTGACGCAGACGTAGGTCTAGACCCAAGAGTTTGTGTGTTAAATTTTCTAAGCGTAATAATAACTACAAGTTACTATAAAAGGGAAAATACTTGTTTTAATATAACCGTGAAAACAGCTAAATTTTGAACGTTCTCAAAATTCGACGAAACTTGAACCAAAGGTTGGTCTAGACCCAAGCATTTGTGTTGTAAATTTGCTAAGCGTAATAATAACTACAAGTTAGTATAAAAGGTTAACAAACTTGTTTTAATAAAAACTGTGCAAAACAGCTAATTTTTGAGCATTCTCAGCATTGGACAAAACTTGACCCAAACGTAGGTCTAG
This sequence comes from Sesamum indicum, assembly GCF_026168435.1. Taxonomy (NCBI): domain Eukaryota; kingdom Viridiplantae; phylum Streptophyta; class Magnoliopsida; order Lamiales; family Pedaliaceae; genus Sesamum; species Sesamum indicum. Next base: position 8,384,637 of record NC_142658.1, on the reverse strand, counting down.
ACCCAAGAGTTTGTATGTTAAATTTGAAGCGTAATAATAACTACAAGTTAGTATAAAAGGGAAACAAACTTGTTTTAATAAAACCGTGCAAAACAGTTAATTTTTTAGCATTCTCAGCATTGGACGAACTTGACCCAAACGTAGGTCTAGACCCAAGAGTTTGTGTGTTTAATTTTCTAAGCGTAATAATAGCTACAAGTTACTATAAAAGGGACACAAACTTGTTTTAATAAAATCGTGCAAAACAGCTAACTTTTGGACGTTCTCAGAATTCAACGAAACTTGACCCAATCGCAGGACTAGACCCATCCATTTGTGTTGTAAATATGCTAAGCGTAATAATAACTAGAAGTTAGTATAAAAGCGAAACAAACTTGCTTTAATAAAACCGTGCAAAATAGCTAAATTTTGAACGTTCTCAGAATTCGACGAAACTTGACCCAAACGTTGGTTTAGACCCAAGCATTTGTGTTGTAAATTTGCTAAGCGTAATAATAACTACAAGTTAGTATAAAAGGGAAACAAACTTGTTTTAATGAAACTGTGCAAAACAGCTAAATATTGAGCATTCTCAGAATTCGACGAAACTTGACCCAGACGTAGGTCTAGACCCAAGAGTTTGTGTGTTAAATTTTCTAAGCGTAATAATAACTACAAGTTACTATAAAAGGGAAAATACTTGTTTTAATATAACCGTGAAAACAGCTAAATTTTGAACGTTCTCTAAATTCGACGAAACTTGAACCAAAGGTTGGTCTAGACCCAAGCATTTGTGTTGTAAATTTGCTAAGCGTAATAATAACTACAAGTTAGTATAAAAGGGAAACAAACTTGTTTTAATAAAACTGTGCAAAACAGCTAAATATTGAGCATTCTCAGAATTCGACGAAACTTGACCCAAACGTAGGTCTAGACCCAAGAGTTTGTGTGTTAAATTTTTTAAGCGTAATAATAACTAAAGTTACAATAAAAGGGAAACAAACTTGTTTTAATATAACCGTGAAAACAGCTAAATTTTGAACGTTCTCAAAATTCGACGAAACTTGAACCAAAGGTTGGTCTAGACCTAAGCATTTGTGTTGTAAATTTGCTAAGCGTAATAATAACTACAAGTTAGTATAAAAGGGAAACAAACTTGTTTTAATGAAACTGTGCAAAACAGCTAAATATTGAGCATTCTCAGAATTCGACGAAACTTGACCCAAACGTAGGTCTAGACCCAAGAGTTTGTGTGTTAAATTTTTTAAGCGTAATAATAACTACAAGTTACTATAAAAGGGAAACAAACTTGTTTTAATATAACCGTGAAAACAGCTAAATTTTGAACGTTCTCAAAATTCGACGAAACTTGAACCAAAGGTTGGTCTAGACCTAAGCATTTGTGTTGTAAATTTGCTAAGCGTAATAATAACTACTAGTTAGTATAAAAGGTTAACAAACTTGTTTTAATAAAATCTGTGCAAAACAGCTAATTTTTGAGCATTCTCAGCATTGGACGAAACTTGACCCAAACGTAGGTCTAGACCCAAGAGTTTGTATGTTAAATTTGAAGCGTAATAATAACTACAAGTTAGTATAAAAGGGAAACAAACTTGTTTTAATAAAACCGTGCAAAACAGTTAATTTTTGAGCATTCTCAGCATTGGACGAACTTGACCCAAACGTAGGTCTAGACCCAAGAGTTTGTGTGTTTAATTTTCTAAGCGTAATAATAACAACAAGTTACTATAAAAGGGACACAAACTTGTTTTAATAAAACCGTGCAAAACAGCTAACTTTTGGACGTTCTCAGGATTCAACGAAACTTGACCCAATCGCAGGACTAGACCCATCCATTTGTGTTGTAAATATGCTAAGCGTAATAATAACTAGAAGTTAGTATAAAAGCGAAACAAACTTGCTTTAATAAAACCGTGCAAAATAGCTAAATTTTGAACGTTCTCAGAATTCGACGAAACTTGACCCAAACGTTGGTTTAGACCCAAGCATTTGTGTTGTAAATTTGCTAAGCGTAATAATAACTACAAGTTAGTATAAAAGGGAAACAAACTTGTTTTAATGAAACTGTGCAAAACAGCTAAATATTGAGCATTCTCAGAATTCGACGAAACTTGACCCAGACGTAGGTCTAGACCCAAGAGTTTGTGTGTTAAATTTTCTAAGCGTAATAATAACTACAAGTTACTATAAAAGGGAAAATACTTGTTTTAATATAACCGTGAAAACAGCTAAATTTTGAACGTTCTCTAAATTCGACGAAACTTGAACCAAAGGTTGGTCTAGACCCAAGCATTTGTGTTGTAAATTTGCTAAGCGTAATAATAACTACAAGTTAGTATAAAAGGGAAACAAACTTGTTTTAATAAAACTGTGCAAAACAGCTAAATATTGAGCATTCTCAGAATTCGACGAAACTTGACCCAAACGTAGGTCTAGACCCAAGAGTTTGTGTGTTAAATTTTTTAAGCGTAATAATAACTAAAGTTACTATAAAAGGGAAACAAACTTGTTTTAATATAACCGTGAAAACAGCTAAATTTTGAACGTTCTCAAAATTCGACGAAACTTGAACCAAAGGTTGGTCTAGACCTAAGCATTTGTGTTGTAAATTTGCTAAGCGTAATAATAACTACAAGTTAGTATAAAAGGGAAACAAACTTGTTTTAATAAAACTGTGCAAAACAGCTAAATATTGAGCATTCTCAGAATTCGACGAAACTTGACCCAAACGTAGGTCTAGACCCAAGAGTTTGTGTGTTAAATTTTTTAAGCGTAATAATAACTACAAGTTACTATAAAAGGGAAACAAACTTGTTTTAATATAACCGTGAAAACAGCTAAATTTTGAACGTTCTCAAAATTCGACGAAACTTGAACCAAAGGTTGGTCTAGACCTAAGCATTTGTGTTGTAAATTTGCTAAGCGTAATAATAACTACTAGTTAGTATAAAAGGTTAACAAACTTGTTTTAATAAAATCTGTGCAAAACAGCTAATTTTTGAGCATTCTCAGCATTGGACGAAACTTGACCCAAACGTAGGTCTAGACCCAAGAGTTTGTATGTTAAATTTGAAGCGTAATAATAACTACAAGTTAGTATAAAAGGGAAACAAACTTGTTTTAATAAAACCGTGCAAAACAGTTAATTTTTGAGCATTCTCAGCATTGGACGAACTTGACCCAAACGTAGGTCTAGACCCAAGAGTTTGTGTGTTTAATTTTCTAAGCGTAATAATAACCACAAGTTACTATAAAAGGGACACAAACTTGTTTTAATAAAACCGTGCAAAACAGCTAACTTTTGGACGTTCTCAGGATTCAACGAAACTTGACCCAATCGCAGGACTAGACCCATCCATTTGTGTTGTAAATATGCTAAGCGTAATAATAACTAGAAGTTAGTATAAAAGCGAAACAAACTTGCTTTAATAAAACCGTGCAAAATAGCTAAATTTTGAACGTTCTCAGAATTCGACGAAACTTGACCCAAACGTTGGTTTAGACCCAAGCATTTGTGTTGTAAATTTGCTAAGCGTAATAATAACTACAAGTTAGTATAAAAGGGAAACAAACTTGTTTTAATGAAACTGTGCAAAACAGCTAAATATTGAGCATTCTCAGAATTCGACGAAACTTGACCCAGACGTAGGTCTAGACCCAAGAGTTTGTGTGTTAAATTTTTTAAGCGTAATAATAACTACAAGTTACTATAAAAGGGAAAATACTTGTTTTAATATAACCGTGAAAACAGCTAAATTTTGAACGTTCTCAAAATTCGACGAAACTTGAACCAAAGGTTGGTCTAGACCCAAGCATTTGTGTTGTAAATTTGCTAAGCGTAATAATAACTACAAGTTAGTATAAAAGGGAAACAAACTTGTTTTAATAAAACTGTGCAAAACAGCTAAATATTGAGCATTCTCAGAATTCGACGAAACTTGACCCAAACGTAGGTCTAGACCCAAGAGTTTGTGTGTTAAATTTTTTAAGCGTAATAATAACTAAAGTTACAATAAAAGGGAAACAAACTTGTTTTAATATAACCGTGAAAACAGCTAAATTTTGAACGTTCTCAAAATTCGACGAAACTTGAACCAAAGGTTGGTCTAGACCTAAGCATTTGTGTTGTAAATTTGCTAAGCGTAATAATAACTACAAGTTAGTATAAAAGGGAAACAAACTTGTTTTAATGAAACTGTGCAAAACAGCTAAATATTGAGCATTCTCAGAATTCGACGAAACTTGACCCAAACGTAGGTCTAGACCCAAGAGTTTGTGTGTTAAATTTTTTAAGCGTAATAATAACTACAAGTTACTATAAAAGGGAAACAAACTTGTTTTAATATAACCGTGAAAACAGCTAAATTTTGAACGTTCTCAAAATTCGACGAAACTTGAACCAAAGGTTGGTCTAGACCTAAGCATTTGTGTTGTAAATTTGCTAAGCGTAATAATAACTACTAGTTAGTATAAAAGGTTAACAAACTTGTTTTAATAAAATCTGTGCAAAACAGCTAATTTTTGAGCATTCTCAGCATTGGACGAAACTTGACCCAAACGTAGGTCTAGACCCAAGAGTTTGTATGTTAAATTTGAAGCGTAATAATAACTACAAGTTAGTATAAAAGGGAAACAAACTTGTTTTAATAAAACCGTGCAAAACAGTTAATTTTTGAGCATTCTCAGCATTGGACGAACTTGACCCAAACGTAGGTCTAGACCCAAGAGTTTGTGTGTTTAATTTTCTAAGCGTAATAATAACAACAAGTTACTATAAAAGGGACACAAACTTGTTTTAATAAAACCGTGCAAAACAGCTAACTTTTGGACGTTCTCAGGATTCAACGAAACTTGACCCAATCGCAGGACTAGACCCATCCATTTGTGTTGTAAATATGCTAAGCGTAATAATAACTAGAAGTTAGTATAAAAGCGAAACAAACTTGCTTTAATAAAACCGTGCAAAATAGCTAAATTTTGAACGTTCTCAGAATTCGACGAAACTTGACCCAAACGTTGGTTTAGACCCAAGCATTTGTGTTGTAAATTTGCTAAGCGTAATAATAACTACAAGTTAGTATAAAAGGGAAACAAACTTGTTTTAATGAAACTGTGCAAAACAGCTAAATATTGAGCATTCTCAGAATTCGACGAAACTTGACCCAGACGTAGGTCTAGACCCAAGAGTTTGTGTGTTAAATTTTCTAAGCGTAATAATAACTACAAGTTACTATAAAAGGGAAAATACTTGTTTTAATATAACCGTGAAAACAGCTAAATTTTGAACGTTCTCTAAATTCGACGAAACTTGAACCAAAGGTTGGTCTAGACCCAAGCATTTGTGTTGTAAATTTGCTAAGCGTAATAATAACTACAAGTTAGTATAAAAGGGAAACAAACTTGTTTTAATAAAACTGTGCAAAACAGCTAAATATTGAGCATTCTCAGAATTCGACGAAACTTGACCCAAACGTAGGTCTAGACCCAAGAGTTTGTGTGTTAAATTTTTTAAGCGTAATAATAACTAAAGTTACTATAAAAGGGAAACAAACTTGTTTTAATATAACCGTGAAAACAGCTAAATTTTGAACGTTCTCAAAATTCGACGAAACTTGAACCAAAGGTTGGTCTAGACCTAAGCATTTGTGTTGTAAATTTGCTAAGCGTAATAATAACTACAAGTTAGTATAAAAGGGAAACAAACTTGTTTTAATAAAACTGTGCAAAACAGCTAAATATTGAGCATTCTCAGAATTCGACGAAACTTGACCCAAACGTAGGTCTAGACCCAAGAGTTTGTGTGTTAAATTTTTTAAGCGTAATAATAACTACAAGTTACTATAAAAGGGAAACAAACTTGTTTTAATATAACCGTGAAAACAGCTAAATTTTGAACGTTCTCAAAATTCGACGAAACTTGAACCAAAGGTTGGTCTAGACCTAAGCATTTGTGTTGTAAATTTGCTAAGCGTAATAATAACTACTAGTTAGTATAAAAGGTTAACAAACTTGTTTTAATAAAATCTGTGCAAAACAGCTAATTTTTGAGCATTCTCAGCATTGGACGAAACTTGACCCAAACGTAGGTCTAGACCCAAGAGTTTGTATGTTAAATTTGAAGCGTAATAATAACTACAAGTTAGTATAAAAGGGAAACAAACTTGTTTTAATAAAACCGTGCAAAACAGTTAATTTTTGAGCATTCTCAGCATTGGACGAACTTGACCCAAACGTAGGTCTAGACCCAAGAGTTTGTGTGTTTAATTTTCTAAGCGTAATAATAACCACAAGTTACTATAAAAGGGACACAAACTTGTTTTAATAAAACCGTGCAAAACAGCTAACTTTTGGACGTTCTCAGGATTCAACGAAACTTGACCCAATCGCAGGACTAGACCCATCCATTTGTGTTGTAAATATGCTAAGCGTAATAATAACTAGAAGTTAGTATAAAAGCGAAACAAACTTGCTTTAATAAAACCGTGCAAAATAGCTAAATTTTGAACGTTCTCAGAATTCGACGAAACTTGACCCAAACGTTGGTTTAGACCCAAGCATTTGTGTTGTAAATTTGCTAAGCGTAATAATAACTACAAGTTAGTATAAAAGGGAAACAAACTTGTTTTAATGAAACTGTGCAAAACAGCTAAATATTGAGCATTCTCAGAATTCGACGAAACTTGACCCAGACGTAGGTCTAGACCCAAGAGTTTGTGTGTTAAATTTTTTAAGCGTAATAATAACTACAAGTTACTATAAAAGGGAAAATACTTGTTTTAATATAACCGTGAAAACAGCTAAATTTTGAACGTTCTCAAAATTCGACGAAACTTGAACCAAAGGTTGGTCTAGACCCAAGCATTTGTTTTGTAAATTTGCTAAGCGTAATAATAACTACAAGTTAGTATAAAAGGTTAACAAACTTGTTTTAATAAAAACTGTGCAAAACAGCTAATTTTTGAGCATTCTCAGCATTGGACAAAACTTGACCCAAACGTAGGTCTAGACCCAAGAGTTTGTATGTTAAATTTGAAGCGTAATAATAACTACAAGTTAGTATAAAAGGGAAACAAACTTGTTTTAATAAAACCGTGCAAAACAGTTAATTTTTTAGCATTCTCAGCATTGGACGAACTTGACCCAAACGTAGGTCTAGACCCAAGAGTTTGTGTGTTTAATTTTCTAAGCGTAATAATAGCTACAAGTTAGTATAAAAGGGAAACAAACTTGTTTTAATGAAACTGTGCAAAACAGCTAAATATTGAGCATTCTCAGAATTCGACGAAACTTGACGCAGACGTAGGTCTAGACCCAAGAGTTTGTGTGTTAAATTTTCTAAGCGTAATAATAACTACAAGTTACTATAAAAGGGAAAATACTTGTTTTAATATAACCGTGAAAATAGCTAAATTTTGAACGTTCTCAAAATTCGACGAAACTTGAACCAAAGGTTGGTCTAGACCCAAGCATTTGTGTTGTAAATTTGCTAAGCGTAATAATAACTACAAGTTAGTATAAAAGGTTAACAAACTTGTTTTAATAAAAACTGTGCAAAACAGCTAATTTTTGAGCATTCTCAGCATTGGACAAAACTTGACCCAAACGTAGGTCTAGACCCAAGAGTTTGTATGTTAAATTTGAAGCGTAATAATAACTACAAGTTAGTATAAAAGGGAAACAAACTTGTTTTAATAAAACCGTGCAAAACAGTTAATTTTTTAGCATTCTCAGCATTGGACGAACTTGACCCAAACGTAGGTCTAGACCCAAGAGTTTGTGTGTTTAATTTTCTAAGCGTAATAATAGCTACAAGTTACTATAAAAGGGACACAAACTTGTTTTAATAAAATCGTGCAAAACAGCTAACTTTTGGACGTTCTCAGAATTCAACGAAACTTGACCCAATCGCAGGACTAGACCCATCCATTTGTGTTGTAAATATGCTAAGCGTAATAATAACTAGAAGTTAGTATAAAAGCGAAACAAACTTGCTTTAATAAAACCGTGCAAAATAGCTAAATTTTGAACGTTCTCAGAATTCGACGAAACTTGACCCAAACGTTGGTTTAGACCCAAGCATTTGTGTTGTAAATTTGCTAAGCGTAATAATAACTACAAGTTAGTATAAAAGGGAAACAAACTTGTTTTAATGAAACTGTGCAAAACAGCTAAATATTGAGCATTCTCAGAATTCGACGAAACTTGACCCAGACGTAGGTCTAGACCCAAGAGTTTGTGTGTTAAATTTTCTAAGCGTAATAATAACTACAAGTTACTATAAAAGGGAAAATACTTGTTTTAATATAACCGTGAAAACAGCTAAATTTTGAACGTTCTCAGAATTCGACGAAACTTGACCCAAACGTTGGTCTAGACCCAAGCATTTGTGTTGTAAATTTGCTAAGCGTAATAATAACTACAAGTTAGTATAAAAGGGAAACAAACTTGTTTTAATAAAACTGTGCAAAACAGCTAAATATTGAGCATTCTCAGAATTCGACGAAACTTGACCCAAACGTAGGTCTAGACCCAAGAGTTTGTGTGTTAAATTTTTTAAGCGTAATAATAACTAAAGTTACAATAAAAGGGAAACAAACTTGTTTTAATATAACCGTGAAAACAGCTAAATTTTGAACGTTCTCAAAATTCGACGAAACTTGAACCAAAGGTTGGTCTAGACCTAAGCATTTGTGTTGTAAATTTGCTAAGCGTAATAATAACTACAAGTTAGTATAAAAGGGAAACAAACTTGTTTTAATAAAACTGTGCAAAACAGCTAAATATTGAGCATTCTCAGAATTCGACGAAACTTGACCCAAACGTAGGTCTAGACCCAAGAGTTTGTGTGTTAAATTTTTTAAGCGTAATAATAACTACAAGTTACTATAAAAGGGAAACAAACTTGTTTTAATATAACCGTGAAAACAGCTAAATTTTGAACGTTCTCAAAATTCGACGAAACTTGAACCAAAGGTTGGTCTAGACCTAAGCATTTGTGTTGTAAATTTGCTAAGCGTAATAATAACTACTAGTTAGTATAAAAGGTTAACAAACTTGTTTTAATAAAATCTGTGCAAAACAGCTAATTTTTGAGCATTCTCAGCATTGGACGAAACTTGACCCAAACGTAGGTCTAGACCCAAGAGTTTGTATGTTAAATTTGAAGCGTAATAATAACTACAAGTTAGTATAAAAGGGAAACAAACTTGTTTTAATAAAACCGTGCAAAACAGTTAATTTTTGAGCATTCTCAGCATTGGACGAACTTGACCCAAACGTAGGTCTAGACCCAAGAGTTTGTGTGTTTAATTTTCTAAGCGTAATAATAACCACAAGTTACTATAAAAGGGACACAAACTTGTTTTAATAAAACCGTGCAAAACAGCTAACTTTTGGACGTTCTCAGGATTCAACGAAACTTGACCCAATCGCAGGACTAGACCCATCCATTTGTGTTGTAAATATGCTAAGCGTAATAATAACTAGAAGTTAGTATAAAAGCGAAACAAACTTGCTTTAATAAAACCGTGCAAAATAGCTAAATTTTGAACGTTCTCAGAATTCGACGAAACTTGACCCAAACGTTGGTTTAGACCCAAGCATTTGTGTTGTAAATTTGCTAAGCGTAATAATAACTACAAGTTAGTATAAAAGGGAAACAAACTTGTTTTAATGAAACTGTGCAAAACAGCTAAATATTGAGCATTCTCAGAATTCGACGAAACTTGACCCAGACGTAGGTCTAGACCCAAGAGTTTGTGTGTTAAATTTTCTAAGCGTAATAATAACTACAAGTTACTATAAAAGGGAAAATACTTGTTTTAATATAACCGTGAAAACAGCTAAATTTTGAACGTTCTCAAAATTCGACGAAACTTGAACCAAAGGTTGGTCTAGACCCAAGCATTTGTTTTGTAAATTTGCTAAGCGTAATAATAACTACAAGTTAGTATAAAAGGTTAACAAACTTGTTTTAATAAAAACTGTGCAAAACAGCTAATTTTTGAGCATTCTCAGCATTGGACAAAACTTGACCCAAACGTAGGTCTAGACCCAAGAGTTTGTATGTTAAATTTGAAGCGTAATAATAACTACAAGTTAGTATAAAAGGGAAACAAACTTGTTTTAATAAAACCGTGCAAAACAGTTAATTTTTTAGCATTCTCAGCATTGGACGAACTTGACCCAAACGTAGGTCTAGACCCAAGAGTTTGTGTGTTTAATTTTCTAAGCGTAATAATAGCTACAAGTTAGTATAAAAGGGAAACAAACTTGTTTTAATGAAACTGTGCAAAACAGCTAAATATTGAGCATTCTCAGAATTCGACGAAACTTGACGCAGACGTAGGTCTAGACCCAAGAGTTTGTGTGTTAAATTTTCTAAGCGTAATAATAACTACAAGTTACTATAAAAGGGAAAATACTTGTTTTAATATAACCGTGAAAACAGCTAAATTTTGAACGTTCTCAAAATTCGACGAAACTTGAACCAAAGGTTGGTCTAGACCCAAGCATTTGTGTTGTAAATTTGCTAAGCGTAATAATAACTACAAGTTAGTATAAAAGGTTAACAAACTTGTTTTAATAAAAACTGTGCAAAACAGCTAATTTTTGAGCATTCTCAGCATTGGACAAAACTTGACCCAAACGTAGGTCTAGACCCAAGAGTTTGTATGTTAAATTTGAAGCGTAATAATAACTACAAGTTAGTATAAAAGGGAAACAAACTTGTTTTAATAAAACCGTGCAAAACAGTTAATTTTTTAGCATTCTCAGCATTGGACGAACTTCACCCAAACGTAGGTCTAGACCCAAGAGTTTGTGTGTTTAATTTTCTAAGCGTAATAATAGCTACAAGTTACTATAAAAGGGACACAAACTTGTTTTAATAAAATCGTGCAAAACAGCTAACTTTTGGACGTTCTCAGAATTCAACGAAACTTGACCCAATCGCAGGACTAGACCCATCCATTTGTGTTGTAAATATGCTAAGCGTAATAATAACTAGAAGTTAGTATAAAAGCGAAACAAACTTGCTTTAATAAAACCGTGCAAAATAGCTAAATTTTGAACGTTCTCAGAATTCGACGAAACTTGACCCAAACGTTGGTTTAGACCCAAGCATTTGTGTTGTAAATTTGCTAAGCGTAATAATAACTACAAGTTAGTATAAAAGGGAAACAAACTTGTTTTAATGAAACTGTGCAAAACAGCTAAATATTGAGCATTCTCAGAATTCGACGAAACTTGACCCAGACGTAGGTCTAGACCCAAGAGTTTGTGTGTTAAATTTTCTAAGCGTAATAATAACTACAAGTTACTATAAAAGGGAAAATACTTGTTTTAATATAACCGTGAAAACAGCTAAATTTTGAACGTTCTCAAAATTCGACGAAACTTGAACCAAAGGTTGGTCTAGACCCAAGCATTTGTTTTGTAAATTTGCTAAGCGTAATAATAACTACAAGTTAGTATAAAAGGTTAACAAACTTGTTTTAATAAAAACTATGCAAAACAGCTAATTTTTGAGCATTCTCAGCATTGGACAAAACTTGACCCAAACGTAGGTCTAGACCCAAGAGTTTGTATGTTAAATTTGAAGCGTAATAATAACTACAAGTTAGTATAAAAGGGAAACAAACTTGTTTTAATAAAACCGTGCAAAACAGTTAATTTTTTAGCATTCTCAGCATTGGACGAACTTGACCCAAACGTAGGTCTAGACCCAAGAGTTTGTGTGTTTAATTTTCTAAGCGTAATAATAGCTACAAGTTAGTATAAAAGGGAAACAAACTTGTTTTAATGAAACTGTGCAAAACAGCTAAATATTGAGCATTCTCAGAATTCGACGAAACTTGACGCAGACGTAGGTCTAGACCCAAGAGTTTGTGTGTTAAATTTTCTAAGCGTAATAATAACTACAAGTTACTATAAAAGGGAAAATACTTGTTTTAATATAACCGTGAAAACAGCTAAATTTTGAACGTTCTCAAAATTCGACGAAACTTGAACCAAAGGTTGGTCTAGACCCAAGCATTTGTGTTGTAAATTTGCTAAGCGTAATAATAACTACAAGTTAGTATAAAAGGTTAACAAACTTGTTTTAATAAAAACTGTGCAAAACAGCTAATTTTTGAGCATTCTCAGCATTGGACAAAACTTGACCCAAACGTAGGTCTAGACCCAAGAGTTTGTATGTTAAATTTGAAGCGTAATAATAACTACAAGTTAGTATAAAAGGGAAACAAACTTGTTTTAATAAAACCGTGCAAAACAGTTAATTTTTTAGCATTCTCAGCATTGGACGAACTTGACCCAAACGTAGGTCTAGACCCAAGAGTTTGTGTGTTTAATTTTCTAAGCGTAATAATAGCTACAAGTTACTATAAAAGGGACACAAACTTGTTTTAATAAAATCGTGCAAAACAGCTAACTTTTGGACGTTCTCAGAATTCAACGAAACTTGACCCAATCGCAGGACTAGACCCATCCATTTGTGTTGTAAATATGCTAAGCGTAATAATAACTAGAAGTTAGTATAAAAGCGAAACAAACTTGCTTTAATAAAACCGTGCAAAATAGCTAAATTTTGAACGTTCTCAGAATTCGACGAAACTTGACCCAAACGTTGGTTTAGACCCAAGCATTTGTGTTGTAAATTTGCTAAGCGTAATAATAACTACAAGTTAGTATAAAAGGGAAACAAACTTGTTTTAATGAAACTGTGCAAAACAGCTAAATATTGAGCATTCTCAGAATTCGACGAAACTTGACCCAGACGTAGGTCTAGACCCAAGAGTTTGTGTGTTAAATTTTCTAAGCGTAATAATAACTACAAGTTACTATAAAAGGGAAAATACTTGTTTTAATATAACCGTGAAAACAGCTAAATTTTGAACGTTCTCAAAATTCGACGAAACTTGAACCAAAGGTTGGTCTAGACCCAAGCATTTGTGTTGTAAATTTGCTAAGCGTAATAATAACTACAAGTTAGTATAAAAGGGAAAAAAACTTGTTTTAATAAAACTGTGCAAAACAGCTAAATATTGAGCATTCTCAGAATTCGACGAAACTTGACCCAAACGTAGGTCTAGACCCAAGAGTTTGTGTGTTAAATTTTTTAAGCGTAATAATAACTACAAGTTACTATAAAAGGGAAACAAACTTGTTTTAATATAACCGTGAAAACAGCTAAATTTTGAACGTTCTCAAAATTCGACGAAACTTGAACCAAAGGTTGGTCTAGACCTAAGCATTTGTGTTGTAAATTTGCTAAGCGTAATAATAACTACTAGTTAGTATAAAAGGTTAACAAACTTGTTTTAATAAAATCTGTGCAAAACAGCTAATTTTTGAGCATTCTCAGCATTGGACGAAACTTGACCCAAACGTAGGTCTAGACCCAAGAGTTTGTATGTTAAATTTGAAGCGTAATAATAACTACAAGTTAGTATAAAAGGGAAACAAACTTGTTTTAATAAAACCGTGCAAAACAGTTAATTTTTTAGCATTCTCAGCATTGGACGAACTTGACCCAAACGTAGGTCTAGACCCAAGAGTTTGTGTGTTTAATTTTCTAAGCGTAATAATAGCTACAAGTTAGTATAAAAGGGAAACAAACTTGTTTTAATGAAACTGTGCAAAACAGCTAAATATTGAGCATTCTCAGAATTCGACGAAACTTGACGCAGACGTAGGTCTAGACCCAAGAGTTTGTGTGTTAAATTTTCTAAGCGTAATAATAACTACAAGTTACTATAAAAGGGAAAATACTTGTTTTAATATAACCGTGAAAACAGCTAAATTTTGAACGTTCTCAAAATTCGACGAAACTTGAACCAAAGGTTGGTCTAGACCCAAGCATTTGTGTTGTAAATTTGCTAAGCGTAATAATAACTACAAGTTAGTATAAAAGGTTAACAAACTTGTTTTAATAAAAACTGTGCAAAACAGCTAATTTTTGAGCATTCTCAGCATTGGACAAAACTTGACCCAAACGTAGGTCTAGACCCAAGAGTTTGTATGTTAAATTTGAAGCGTAATAATAACTACAAGTTAGTATAAAAGGGAAACAAACTTGTTTTAATAAAACCGTGCAAAACAGTTAATTTTTTAGCATTCTCAGCATTGGACGAACTTGACCCAAACGTAGGTCTAGACCCAAGAGTTTGTGTGTTTAATTTTCTAAGCGTAATAATAGCTACAAGTTACTATAAAAGGGACACAAACTTGTTTTAATAAAATCGTGCAAAACAGCTAACTTTTGGACGTTCTCAGAATTCAACGAAACTTGACCCAATCGCAGGACTAGACCCATCCATTTGTGTTGTAAATATGCTAAGCGTAATAATAACTAGAAGTTAGTATAAAAGCGAAACAAACTTGCTTTAATAAAACCGTGCAAAATAGCTAAATTTTGAACGTTCTCAGAATTCGACGAAACTTGACCCAAACGTTGGTTTAGACCCAAGCATTTGTGTTGTAAATTTGCTAAGCGTAATAATAACTACAAGTTAGTATAAAAGGGAAACAAACTTGTTTTAATGAAACTGTGCAAAACAGCTAAATATTGAGCATTCTCAGAATTCGACGAAACTTGACCCAGACGTAGGTCTAGACCCAAGAGTTTGTGTGTCAAATTTTCTAAGCGTAATAATAACTACAAGTTACTATAAAAGGGAAAATACTTGTTTTAATATAACCGTGAAAACAGCTAAATTTTGAACGTTCTCTAAATTCGACGAAACTTGAACCAAAGGTTGGTCTAGACCCAAGCATTTGTGTTGTAAATTTGCTAAGCGTAATAATAACTACAAGTTAGTATAAAAGGGAAACAAACTTGTTTTAATAAAACTGTGCAAAACAGCTAAATATTGAGCATTCTCAGAATTCGACGAAACTTGACCCAAACGTAGGTCTAGACCCAAGAGTTTGTGTGTTAAATTTTTTAAGCGTAATAATAACTAAAGTTACTATAAAAGGGAAACAAACTTGTTTTAATATAACCGTGAAAACAGCTAAATTTTGAACGTTCTCAAAATTCGACGAAACTTGAACCAAAGGTTGGTCTAGACCTAAGCATTTGTGTTGTAAATTTGCTAAGCGTAATAATAACTACAAGTTAGTATAAAAGGGAAAAAAACTTGTTTTAATAAAACTGTGCAAAACAGCTAAATATTGAGCATTCTCAGAATTCGACGAAACTTGACCCAAACGTAGGTCTAGACCCAAGAGTTTGTGTGTTAAATTTTTTAAGCGTAATAATAACTACAAGTTACTATAAAAGGGAAACAAACTTGTTTTAATATAACCGTGAAAACAGCTAAATTTTGAACGTTCTCAAAATTCGACGAAACTTGAACCAAAGGTTGGTCCAGACCTAAGCATTTGTGTTGTAAATTTGCTAAGCGTAATAATAACTACTAGTTAGTATAAAAGGTTAACAAACTTGTTTTAATAAAATCTGTGCAAAACAGCTAATTTTTGAGCATTCTCAGCATTGGACGAAACTTGACCCAAACGTAGGTCTAGACCCAAGAGTTTGTATGTTAAATTTGAAGCGTAATAATAACTACAAGTTAGTATAAAAGGGAAACAAACTTGTTTTAATAAAACCGTGCAAAACAGTTAATTTTTGAGCATTCTCAGCATTGGACGAACTTGACCCAAACGTAGGTCTAGACCCAAGAGTTTGTGTGTTTAATTTTCTAAGCGTAATAATAACCATAAGTTACTATAAAAGGGACACAAACTTGTTTTAATAAAACCGTGCAAAACAGCTAACTTTTGGACGTTCTCAGGATTCAACGAAACTTGACCCAATCGCAGGACTAGACCCATCCATTTGTGTTGTAAATATGCTAAGCGTAATAATAACTAGAAGTTAGTATAAAAGCGAAACAAACTTGCTTTAATAAAACCGTGCAAAATAGCTAAATTTTGAACGTTCTCAGAATTCGACGAAACTTGACCCAAACGTTGGTTTAGACCCAAGCATTTGTGTTGTAAATTTGCTAAGCGTAATAATAACTAAAAGTTAGTATAAAAGGGAAACAAACTTGTTTTAATGAAACTGTGCAAAACAGCTAAATATTGAGCATTCTCAGAATTCGACGAAACTTGACCCAGACGTAGGTCTAGACCCAAGAGTTTGTGTGTTAAATTTTCTAAGCGTAATAATAACTACAAGTTACTATAAAAGGGAAAATACTTGTTTTAATATAACCGTGAAAACAGCTAAATTTTGAACGTTCTCAAAATTCGACGAAACTTGAACCAAAGGTTGGTCTAGACCCAAGCATTTGTGTTGTAAATTTGCTAAGCGTAATAATAACTACAAGTTAGTGTAAAAGGTTAACAAACTTGTTTTAATAAAAACTGTGCAAAACAGCTAATTTTTGAGCATTCTCAGCATTGGACAAAACTTGACCCAAACGTAGGTCTAGACCCAAGAGTTTGTATGTTAAATTTGAAGCGTAATAATAACTACAAGTTAGTATAAAAGGGAAACAAACTTGTTTTAATAAAACCGTGCAAAACAGTTAATTTTTTAGCATTCTCAGCATTGGACGAACTTGACCCAAACGTAGGTCTAGACCCAAGAGTTTGTGTGTTTAATTTTCTAAGCGTAATAATAGCTACAAGTTACTATAAAAGGGACACAAACTTGTTTTAATAAAATCGTGCAAAACAGCTAACTTTTGGACGTTCTCAGAATTCAACGAAACTTGACCCAATCGCAGGACTAGACCCATCCATTTGTGTTGTAAATATGCTAAGCGTAATAATAACTAGAAGTTAGTATAAAAGCGAAACAAACTTGCTTTAATAAAACCGTGCAAAATAGCTAAATTTTGAACGTTCTCAGAATTCGACGAAACTTGACCCAAACGTTGGTTTAGACCCAAGCATTTGTGTTGTAAATTTGCTAAGCGTAATAATAACTACAAGTTAGTATAAAAGGGAAACAAACTTGTTTTAATGAAACTGTGCAAAACAGCTAAATATTGAGCATTCTCAGAATTCGACGAAACTTGACCCAGACGTAGGTCTAGACCCAAGAGTTTGTGTGTTAAATTTTCTAAGCGTAATAATAACTACAAGTTACTATAAAAGGGAAAATACTTGTTTTAATATAACCGTGAAAACAGCTAAATTTTGAACGTTCTCAAAATTCGACGAAACTTGAACCAAAGGTTGGTCTAGACCCAAGCATTTGTGTTGTAAATTTGCTAAGCGTAATAATAACTACAAGTTAGTATAAAAGGTTAACAAACTTGTTTTAATAAAAACTGTGCAAAACAGCTAATTTTTGAGCATTCTCAGCATTGGACAAAACTTGACCCAAACGTAGGTCTAGACCCAAGAGTTTGTATGTTAAATTTGAAGCGTAATAATAACTACAAGTTAGTATAAAAGGGAAACAAACTTGTTTTAATAAAACCGTGCAAAACAGTTAATTTTTTAGCATTCTCAGCATTGGACGAACTTGACCCAAACGTAGGTCTAGACCCAAGAGTTTGTGTGTTTAATTTTCTAAGCGTAATAATAGCTACAAGTTACTATAAAAGGGACACAAACTTGTTTTAATAAAATCGTGCAAAACAGCTAACTTTTGGACGTTCTCAGAATTCAACGAAACTTGACCCAATCGCAGGACTAGACCCATCCATTTGTGTTGTAAATATGCTAAGCGTAATAATAACTAGAAGTTAGTATAAAAGCGAAACAAACTTGCTTTAATAAAACCGTGCAAAATAGCTAAATTTTGAACGTTCTCAGAATTCGACGAAACTTGACCCAAACGTTGGTCTAGACCCAAGCATTTGTGTTGTAAATTTGCTGAGCGTAATAATAACTACAAGTTAGTATAAAAGGGAAACAAACTTGTTTTAATGAAACTGTTCAAAACAGCTAAATATTGAGCATTCTCAGAATTCGACGAAACTTGACCTAAACGTAGGTCTAGACCCAAGAGTTTGTGTGTTAAATTTTCTAAGCGTAATAATAACTACAAGTTACTATAAAAGGGAAACAAACTTGTTTTAATATAACCGTGAAAACAGCTAAATTTTGAACGTTCTCAGAATTCGACGAAACTTGACCCAAACGTTGGTCTAGACCCAAGCATTTGTGTTGTAAATTTGCTAAGCGTAATAATAACTACAAGTTAGTATAAAAGGGAAACAAACTAGTTTTAATAAAACCGTGCAAAACAGCTAATTTTTGAGCATTCTCAGCATTGCACGAAACTTGACCCAAACGTAGGTCTAGACCCAAGAGTTTGTGTGTTAAATTTTTTAAGCGTAATAATAACTACAAGTTACTATAAAAGGGAAAATACTTGTTTTAATATAACCGTGAAAACAGCTAAATTTTGAACGTTCTCTAAATTCGACGAAACTTGAACCAAAGGTTGGTCTAGACCCAAGCATTTGTGTTGTAAATTTGCTAAGCATAATAATAACTACAAGTTAGTATAAAAGGGAAACAAACTTGTTTTAATAAAACTGTGCAAAACAGCTAAATATTGAGCATTCTCAGAATTCGACGAAACTTGACCCAAACGTAGGTCTAGACCCAAGAGTTTGTGTGTTAAATTTTTTAAGCGTAATAATAACTAAAGTTACTATAAAAGGGAAACAAACTTGTTTTAATATAACCGTGAAAACAGCTAAATTTTGAACGTTCTCAAAATTCGACGAAACTTGAACCAAAGGTTGGTCTAGACCTAAGCATTTGTGTTGTAAATTTGCTAAGCGTAATAATAACTACAAGTTAGTATAAAAGGGAAACAAACTTGTTTTAATAAAACTGTGCAAAACAGCTAAATATTGAGCATTCTCAGAATTCGACGAAACTTGACCCAAACGTAGGTCTAGACCCAAGAGTTTGTGTGTTAAATTTTTTAAGCGTAATAATAACTACAAGTTACTATAAAAGGGAAACAAACTTGTTTTAATATAACCGTGAAAACAGCTAAATTTTGAACGTTCTCAAAATTCGACGAAACTTGAACCAAAGGTTGGTCTAGACCTAAGCATTTGTGTTGTAAATTTGCTAAGCGTAATAATAACTACTAGTTAGTATAAAAGGTTAACAAACTTGTTTTAATAAAATCTGTGCAAAACAGCTAATTTTTGAGCATTCTCAGCATTGGACGAAACTTGACCCAAACGTAGGTCTAGACCCAAGAGTTTGTATGTTAAATTTGAAGCGTAATAATAACTACAAGTTAGTATAAAAGGGAAACAAACTTGTTTTAATAAAACCGTGCAAAACAGTTAATTTTTGAGCATTCTCAGCATTGGACGAACTTGACCCAAACGTAGGTCTAGACCCAAGAGTTTGTGTGTTTAATTTTCTAAGCGTAATAATAACCACAAGTTACTATAAAAGGGACACAAACTTGTTTTAATAAAACCGTGCAAAACAGCTAACTTTTGGACGTTCTCAGGATTCAACGAAACTTGACCCAATCGCAGGACTAGACCCATCCATTTGTGTTGTAAATATGCTAAGCGTAATAATAACTAGAAGTTAGTATAAAAGCGAAACAAACTTGCTTTAATAAAACCGTGCAAAATAGCTAAATTTTGAACGTTCTCAGAATTCGACGAAACTTGACCCAAACGTTGGTTTAGACCCAAGCATTTGTGTTGTAAATTTGCTAAGCGTAATAATAACTAAAAGTTAGTATAAAAGGGAAACAAACTTGTTTTAATGAAACTGTGCAAAACAGCTAAATATTGAGCATTCTCAGAATTCGACGAAACTTGACCCAGACGTAGGTCTAGACCCAAGAGTTTGTGTGTTAAATTTTCTAAGCGTAATAATAACTACAAGTTACTATAAAAGGGAAAATACTTGTTTTAATATAACCGTGAAAACAGCTAAATTTTGAACGTTCTCAAAATTCGACGAAACTTGAACCAAAGGTTGGTCTAGACCCAAGCATTTGTGTTGTAAATTTGCTAAGCGTAATAATAACTACAAGTTAGTGTAAAAGGTTAACAAACTTGTTTTAATAAAAACTGTGCAAAACAGCTAATTTTTGAGCATTCTCAGCATTGGACAAAACTTGACCCAAACGTAGGTCTAGACCCAAGAGTTTGTATGTTAAATTTGAAGCGTAATAATAACTACAAGTTAGTATAAAAGGGAAACAAACTTGTTTTAATAAAACCGTGCAAAACAGTTAATTTTTTAGCATTCTCAGCATTGGACGAACTTGACCCAAACGTAGGTCTAGACCCAAGAGTTTGTGTGTTTAATTTTCTAAGCGTAATAATAGCTACAAGTTACTATAAAAGGGACACAAACTTGTTTTAATAAAATCGTGCAAAACAGCTAACTTTTGGACGTTCTCAGAATTCAACGAAACTTGACCCAATCGCAGGACTAGACCCATCCATTTGTGTTGTAAATATGCTAAGCGTAATAATAACTAGAAGTTAGTATAAAAGCGAAACAAACTTGCTTTAATAAAACCGTGCAAAATAGCTAAATTTTGAATGTTCTCAGAATTCGACGAAACTTGACCCAAACGTTGGTTTAGACCCAAGCATTTGTGTTGTAAATTTGCTAAGCGTAATAATAACTACAAGTTAGTATAAAAGGGAAACAAACTTGTTTTAATGAAACTGTGCAAAACAGCTAAATATTGAGCATTCTCAGAATTCGACGAAACTTGACCCAGACGTAGGTCTAGACCCAAGAGTTTGTGTGTTAAATTTTCTAAGCGTAATAATAACTACAAGTTACTATAAAAGGGAAAATACTTGTTTTAATATAACCGTGAAAACAGCTAAATTTTGAACGTTCTCAAAATTCGACGAAACTTGAACCAAAGGTTGGTCTAGACCCAAGCATTTGTGTTGTAAATTTGCTAAGCGTAATAATAACTACAAGTTAGTATAAAAGGTTAACAAACTTGTTTTAATAAAAACTGTGCAAAACAGCTAATTTTTGAGCATTCTCAGCATTGGACAAAACTTGACCCAAACGTAGGTCTAGACCCAAGAGTTTGTATGTTAAATTTGAAGCGTAATAATAACTACAAGTTAGTATAAAAGGGAAACAAACTTGTTTTAATAAAACCGTGCAAAACAGTTAATTTTTTAGCATTCTCAGCATTGGACGAACTTGACCCAAACGTAGGTCTAGACCCAAGAGTTTGTGTTTAATTTTCTAAGCGTAATAATAGCTACAAGTTACTATAAAAGGGACACAAACTTGTTTTAATAAAATCGTGCAAAACAGCTAACTTTTGGACGTTCTCAGAATTCAACGAAACTTGACCCAATCGCAGGACTAGACCCATCCATTTGTGTTGTAAATATGCTAAGCGTAATAATAACTAGAAGTTAGTATAAAAGCGAAACAAACTTGCTTTAATAAAACCGTGCAAAATAGCTAAATTTTGAACGTTCTCAGAATTCGACGAAACTTGACCCAAACGTTGGTCTAGACCCAAGCATTTGTGTTGTAAATTTGCTGAGCGTAATAATAACTACAAGTTAGTATAAAAGGGAAACAAACTTGTTTTAATGAAACTGTTCAAAACAGCTAAATATTGAGCATTCTCAGAATTCGACGAAACTTGACCTAAACGTAGGTCTAGACCCAAGAGTTTGTGTGTTAAATTTTCTAAGCGTAATAATAACTACAAGTTACTATAAAAGGGAAACAAACTTGTTTTAATATAACCGTGAAAACAGCTAAATTTTGAACGTTCTCAGAATTCGACGAAACTTGACCCAAACGTTGGTCTAGACCCAAGCATTTGTGTTGTAAATTTGCTAAGCGTAATAATAACTACAAGTTAGTATAAAAGGGAAACAAACTAGTTTTAATAAAACCGTGCAAAACAGCTAATTTTTGAGCATTCTCAGCATTGCACGAAACTTGACCCAAACGTAGGTCTAGACCCAAGAGTTTGTGTGTTAAATTTTTTAAGCGTAATAATAACTACAAGTTACTATAAAAGGGAAAATACTTGTTTTAATATAACCGTGAAAACAGCTAAATTTTGAACGTTCTCTAAATTCGACGAAACTTGAACCAAAGGTTGGTCTAGACCCAAGCATTTGTGTTGTAAATTTGCTAAGCATAATAATAACTACAAGTTAGTATAAAAGGGAAACAAACTTGTTTTAATAAAACTGTGCAAAACAGCTAAATATTGAGCATTCTCAGAATTCGACGAAACTTGACCCAAACGTAGGTCTAGACCCAAGAGTTTGTGTGTTAAATTTTTTAAGCGTAATAATAACTAAAGTTACTATAAAAGGGAAACAAACTTGTTTTAATATAACCGTGAAAACAGCTAAATTTTGAACGTTCTCAAAATTCGACGAAACTTGAACCAAAGGTTGGTCTAGACCTAAGCATTTGTGTTGTAAATTTGCTAAGCGTAATAATAACTACAAGTTAGTATAAAAGGGAAACAAACTTGTTTTAATAAAACTGTGCAAAACAGCTAAATATTGAGCATTCTCAGAATTCGACGAAACTTGACCCAAACGTAGGTCTAGACCCAAGAGTTTGTGTGTTAAATTTTTTAAGCGTAATAATAACTACAAGTTACTATAAAAGGGAAACAAACTTGTTTTAATATAACCGTGAAAACAGCTAAATTTTGAACGTTCTCAAAATTCGACGAAACTTGAACCAAAGGTTGGTCTAGACCTAAGCATTTGTGTTGTAAATTTGCTAAGCGTAATAATAACTACTAGTTAGTATAAAAGGTTAACAAACTTGTTTTAATAAAATCTGTGCAAAACAGCTAATTTTTGAGCATTCTCAGCATTGGACGAAACTTGACCCAAACGTAGGTCTAGACCCAAGAGTTTGTATGTTAAATTTGAAGCGTAATAATAACTACAAGTTAGTATAAAAGGGAAACAAACTTGTTTTAATAAAACCGTGCAAAACAGTTAATTTTTGAGCATTCTCAGCATTGGACGAACTTGACCCAAACGTAGGTCTAGACCCAAGAGTTTGTGTGTTTAATTTTCTAAGCGTAATAATAACCACAAGTTACTATAAAAGGGACACAAACTTGTTTTAATAAAACCGTGCAAAACAGCTAACTTTTGGACGTTCTCAGGATTCAACGAAACTTGACCCAATCGCAGGACTAGACCCATCCATTTGTGTTGTAAATATGCTAAGCGTAATAATAACTAGAAGTTAGTATAAAAGCGAAACAAACTTGCTTTAATAAAACCGTGCAAAATAGCTAAATTTTGAACGTTCTCAGAATTCGACGAAACTTGACCCAAACGTTGGTTTAGACCCAAGCATTTGTGTTGTAAATTTGCTAAGCGTAATAATAACTAAAAGTTAGTATAAAAGGGAAACAAACTTGTTTTAATGAAACTGTGCAAAACAGCTAAATATTGAGCATTCTCAGAATTCGACGAAACTTGACCCAGACGTAGGTCTAGACCCAAGAGTTTGTGTGTTAAATTTTCTAAGCGTAATAATAACTACAAGTTACTATAAAAGGGAAAATACTTGTTTTAATATAACCGTGAAAACAGCTAAATTTTGAACGTTCTCAAAATTCGACGAAACTTGAACCAAAGGTTGGTCTAGACCCAAGCATTTGTGTTGTAAATTTGCTAAGCGTAATAATAACTACAAGTTAGTATAAAAGGTTAACAAACTTGTTTTAATAAAAACTGTGCAAAACAGCTAATTTTTGAGCATTCTCAGCATTGGACAAAACTTGACCCAAACGTAGGTCTAGACCCAAGAGTTTGTATGTTAAATTTGAAGCGTAATAATAACTACAAGTTAGTATAAAAGGGAAACAAACTTGTTTTAATAAAACCGTGCAAAACAGTTAATTTTTTAGCATTCTCAGCATTGGACGAACTTGACCCAAACGTAGGTCTAGACCCAAGAGTTTGTGTGTTTAATTTTCTAAGCGTAATAATAGCTACAAGTTACTATAAAAGGGACACAAACTTGTTTTAATAAAATCGTGCAAAACAGCTAACTTTTGGACGTTCTCAGAATTCAACGAAACTTGACCCAATCGCAGGACTAGACCCATCCATTTGTGTTGTAAATATGCTAAGCGTAATAATAACTAGAAGTTAGTATAAAAGCGAAACAAACTTGCTTTAATAAAACCGTGCAAAATAGCTAAATTTTGAACGTTCTCAGAATTCGACGAAACTTGACCCAAACGTTGGTCTAGACCCAAGCATTTGTGTTGTAAATTTGCTGAGCGTAATAATAACTACAAGTTAGTATAAAAGGGAAACAAACTTGTTTTAATGAAACTGTTCAAAACAGCTAAATATTGAGCATTCTCAGAATTCGACGAAACTTGACCTAAACGTAGGTCTAGACCCAAGAGTTTGTGTGTTAAATTTTCTAAGCGTAATAATAACTACAAGTTACTATAAAAGGGAAACAAACTTGTTTTAATATAACCGTGAAAACAGCTAAATTTTGAACGTTCTCAGAATTCGACGAAACTTGACCCAAACGTTGGTCTAGACCCAAGCATTTGTGTTGTAAATTTGCTAAGCGTAATAATAACTACAAGTTAGTATAAAAGGGAAACAAACTAGTTTTAATAAAACCGTGCAAAACAGCTAATTTTTGAGCATTCTCAGCATTGCACGAAACTTGACCCAAACGTAGGTCTAGACCCAAGAGTTTGTGTGTTAAATTTTTTAAGCGTAATAATAACTACAAGTTACTATAAAAGGGAAAATACTTGTTTTAATATAACCGTGAAAACAGCTAAATTTTGAACGTTCTCTAAATTCGACGAAACTTGAACCAAAGGTTGGTCTAGACCCAAGCATTTGTGTTGTAAATTTGCTAAGCATAATAATAACTACAAGTTAGTATAAAAGGGAAACAAACTTGTTTTAATAAAACTGTGCAAAACAGCTAAATATTGAGCATTCTCAGAATTCGACGAAACTTGACCCAAACGTAGGTCTAGACCCAAGAGTTTGTGTGTTAAATTTTTTAAGCGTAATAATAACTAAAGTTACTATAAAAGGGAAACAAACTTGTTTTAATATAACCGTGAAAACAGCTAAATTTTGAACGTTCTCAAAATTCGACGAAACTTGAACCAAAGGTTGGTCTAGACCTAAGCATTTGTGTTGTAAATTTGCTAAGCGTAATAATAACTACAAGTTAGTATAAAAGGGAAACAAACTTGTTTTAATAAAACTGTGCAAAACAGCTAAATATTGAGCATTCTCAGAATTCGACGAAACTTGACCCAAACGTAGGTCTAGACCCAAGAGTTTGTGTGTTAAATTTTTTAAGCGTAATAATAACTACAAGTTACTATAAAAGGGAAACAAACTTGTTTTAATATAACCGTGAAAACAGCTAAATTTTGAACGTTCTCAAAATTCGACGAAACTTGAACCAAAGGTTGGTCTAGACCTAAGCATTTGTGTTGTAAATTTGCTAAGCGTAATAATAACTACTAGTTAGTATAAAAGGTTAACAAACTTGTTTTAATAAAATCTGTGCAAAACAGCTAATTTTTGAGCATTCTCAGCATTGGACGAAACTTGACCCAAACGTAGGTCTAGACCCAAGAGTTTGTATGTTAAATTTGAAGCGTAATAATAACTACAAGTTAGTATAAAAGGGAAACAAACTTGTTTTAATAAAACCGTGCAAAACAGTTAATTTTTGAGCATTCTCAGCATTGGACGAACTTGACCCAAACGTAGGTCTAGACCCAAGAGTTTGTGTGTTTAATTTTCTAAGCGTAATAATAACCACAAGTTACTATAAAAGGGACACAAACTTGTTTTAATAAAACCGTGCAAAACAGCTAACTTTTGGACGTTCTCAGGATTCAACGAAACTTGACCCAATCGCAGGACTAGACCCATCCATTTGTGTTGTAAATATGCTAAGCGTAATAATAACTAGAAGTTAGTATAAAAGCGAAACAAACTTGCTTTAATAAAACCGTGCAAAATAGCTAAATTTTGAACGTTCTCAGAATTCGACGAAACTTGACCCAAACGTTGGTTTAGACCCAAGCATTTGTGTTGTAAATTTGCTAAGCGTAATAATAACTAAAAGTTAGTATAAAAGGGAAACAAACTTGTTTTAATGAAACTGTGCAAAACAGCTAAATATTGAGCATTCTCAGAATTCGACGAAACTTGACCCAGACGTAGGTCTAGACCCAAGAGTTTGTGTGTTAAATTTTCTAAGCGTAATAATAACTACAAGTTACTATAAAAGGGAAAATACTTGTTTTAATATAACCGTGAAAACAGCTAAATTTTGAACGTTCTCAAAATTCGACGAAACTTGAACCAAAGGTTGGTCTAGACCCAAGCATTTGTGTTGTAAATTTGCTAAGCGTAATAATAACTACAAGTTAGTGTAAAAGGTTAACAAACTTGTTTTAATAAAAACTGTGCAAAACAGCTAATTTTTGAGCATTCTCAGCATTGGACAAAACTTGACCCAAACGTAGGTCTAGACCCAAGAGTTTGTATGTTAAATTTGAAGCGTAATAATAACTACAAGTTAGTATAAAAGGGAAACAAACTTGTTTTAATAAAACCGTGCAAAACAGTTAATTTTTTAGCATTCTCAGCATTGGACGAACTTGACCCAAACGTAGGTCTAGACCCAAGAGTTTGTGTGTTTAATTTTCTAAGCGTAATAATAGCTACAAGTTACTATAAAAGGGACACAAACTTGTTTTAATAAAATCGTGCAAAACAGCTAACTTTTGGACGTTCTCAGAATTCAACGAAACTTGACCCAATCGCAGGACTAGACCCATCCATTTGTGTTGTAAATATGCTAAGCGTAATAATAACTAGAAGTTAGTATAAAAGCGAAACAAACTTGCTTTAATAAAACCGTGCAAAATAGCTAAATTTTGAATGTTCTCAGAATTCGACGAAACTTGACCCAAACGTTGGTTTAGACCCAAGCATTTGTGTTGTAAATTTGCTAAGCGTAATAATAACTACAAGTTAGTATAAAAGGGAAACAAACTTGTTTTAATGAAACTGTGCAAAACAGCTAAATATTGAGCATTCTCAGAATTCGACGAAACTTGACCCAGACGTAGGTCTAGACCCAAGAGTTTGTGTGTTAAATTTTCTAAGCGTAATAATAACTACAAGTTACTATAAAAGGGAAAATACTTGTTTTAATATAACCGTGAAAACAGCTAAATTTTGAACGTTCTCAAAATTCGACGAAACTTGAACCAAAGGTTGGTCTAGACCCAAGCATTTGTGTTGTAAATTTGCTAAGCGTAATAATAACTACAAGTTAGTATAAAAGGTTAACAAACTTGTTTTAATAAAAACTGTGCAAAACAGCTAATTTTTGAGCATTCTCAGCATTGGACAAAACTTGACCCAAACGTAGGTCTAGACCCAAGAGTTTGTATGTTAAATTTGAAGCGTAATAATAACTACAAGTTAGTATAAAAGGGAAACAAACTTGTTTTAATAAAACCGTGCAAAACAGTTAATTTTTTAGCATTCTCAGCATTGGACGAACTTGACCCAAACGTAGGTCTAGACCCAAGAGTTTGTGTTTAATTTTCTAAGCGTAATAATAGCTACAAGTTACTATAAAAGGGACACAAACTTGTTTTAATAAAATCGTGCAAAACAGCTAACTTTTGGACGTTCTCAGAATTCAACGAAACTTGACCCAATCGCAGGACTAGACCCATCCATTTGTGTTGTAAATATGCTAAGCGTAATAATAACTAGAAGTTAGTATAAAAGCGAAACAAACTTGCTTTAATAAAACCGTGCAAAATAGCTAAATTTTGAACGTTCTCAGAATTCGACGAAACTTGACCCAAACGTTGGTCTAGACCCAAGCATTTGTGTTGTAAATTTGCTGAGCGTAATAATAACTACAAGTTAGTATAAAAGGGAAACAAACTTGTTTTAATGAAACTGTTCAAAACAGCTAAATATTGAGCATTCTCAGAATTCGACGAAACTTGACCTAAACGTAGGTCTAGACCCAAGAGTTTGTGTGTTAAATTTTCTAAGCGTAATAATAACTACAAGTTACTATAAAAGGGAAACAAACTTGTTTTAATATAACCGTGAAAACAGCTAAATTTTGAACGTTCTCAGAATTCGACGAAACTTGACCCAAACGTTGGTCTAGACCCAAGCATTTGTGTTGTAAATTTGCTAAGCGTAATAATAACTACAAGTTAGTATAAAAGGGAAACAAACTAGTTTTAATAAAACCGTGCAAAACAGCTAATTTTTGAGCATTCTCAGCATTGCACGAAACTTGACCCAAACGTAGGTCTAGACCCAAGAGTTTGTGTGTTAAATTTTTTAAGCGTAATAATAACTACAAGTTACTATAAAAGGGAAAATACTTGTTTTAATATAACCGTGAAAACAGCTAAATTTTGAACGTTCTCTAAATTCGACGAAACTTGAACCAAAGGTTGGTCTAGACCCAAGCATTTGTGTTGTAAATTTGCTAAGCATAATAATAACTACAAGTTAGTATAAAAGGGAAACAAACTTGTTTTAATAAAACTGTGCAAAACAGCTAAATATTGAGCATTCTCAGAATTCGACGAAACTTGACCCAAACGTAGGTCTAGACCCAAGAGTTTGTGTGTTAAATTTTTTAAGCGTAATAATAACTAAAGTTACTATAAAAGGGAAACAAACTTGTTTTAATATAACCGTGAAAACAGCTAAATTTTGAACGTTCTCAAAATTCGACGAAACTTGAACCAAAGGTTGGTCTAGACCTAAGCATTTGTGTTGTAAATTTGCTAAGCGTAATAATAACTACAAGTTAGTATAAAAGGGAAACAAACTTGTTTTAATAAAACTGTGCAAAACAGCTAAATATTGAGCATTCTCAGAATTCGACGAAACTTGACCCAAACGTAGGTCTAGACCCAAGAGTTTGTGTGTTAAATTTTTTAAGCGTAATAATAACTACAAGTTACTATAAAAGGGAAACAAACTTGTTTTAATATAACCGTGAAAACAGCTAAATTTTGAACGTTCTCAAAATTCGACGAAACTTGAACCAAAGGTTGGTCTAGACCTAAGCATTTGTGTTGTAAATTTGCTAAGCGTAATAATAACTACTAGTTAGTATAAAAGGTTAACAAACTTGTTTTAATAAAATCTGTGCAAAACAGCTAATTTTTGAGCATTCTCAGCATTGGACGAAACTTGACCCAAACGTAGGTCTAGACCCAAGAGTTTGTATGTTAAATTTGAAGCGTAATAATAACTACAAGTTAGTATAAAAGGGAAACAAACTTGTTTTAATAAAACCGTGCAAAACAGTTAATTTTTGAGCATTCTCAGCATTGGACGAACTTGACCCAAACGTAGGTCTAGACCCAAGAGTTTGTGTGTTTAATTTTCTAAGCGTAATAATAACCACAAGTTACTATAAAAGGGACACAAACTTGTTTTAATAAAACCGTGCAAAACAGCTAACTTTTGGACGTTCTCAGGATTCAACGAAACTTGACCCAATCGCAGGACTAGACCCATCCATTTGTGTTGTAAATATGCTAAGCGTAATAATAACTAGAAGTTAGTATAAAAGCGAAACAAACTTGCTTTAATAAAACCGTGCAAAATAGCTAAATTTTGAACGTTCTCAGAATTCGACGAAACTTGACCCAAACGTTGGTTTAGACCCAAGCATTTGTGTTGTAAATTTGCTAAGCGTAATAATAACTAAAAGTTAGTATAAAAGGGAAACAAACTTGTTTTAATGAAACTGTGCAAAACAGCTAAATATTGAGCATTCTCAGAATTCGACGAAACTTGACCCAGACGTAGGTCTAGACCCAAGAGTTTGTGTGTTAAATTTTCTAAGCGTAATAATAACTACAAGTTACTATAAAAGGGAAAATACTTGTTTTAATATAACCGTGAAAACAGCTAAATTTTGAACGTTCTCAAAATTCGACGAAACTTGAACCAAAGGTTGGTCTAGACCCAAGCATTTGTGTTGTAAATTTGCTAAGCGTAATAATAACTACAAGTTAGTGTAAAAGGTTAACAAACTTGTTTTAATAAAATCTGTGCAAAACAGCTAATTTTTGAGCATTCTCAGCATTGGACGAAACTTGACCCAAACGTAGGTCTAGACCCAAGAGTTTGTATGTTAAATTTGAAGCGTAACAATAACTACAAGTTAGTATAAAAGGGAAACAAACTTGTTTTAATAAAACCGTGCAAAACAGTTAATTTTTGAGCATTCTCAGCATTGGACGAACTTGACCCAAACGTAGGTCTAGACCCAAGAGTTTGTGTGTTTAATTTTCTAAGCGTAATAATAACCGCAAGTTACTATAAAAGGGACACAAACTTGTTTTAATAAAACCGTGCAAAACAGCTAACTTTTGGACGTTCTCAGGATTCAACGAAACTTGACCCAATCGCAGGACTAGACCCATCCATTTGTGTTGTAAATATGCTAAGCGTAATAATAACTAGAAGTTAGTATAAAAGCGAAACAAACTTGCTTTAATAAAACCGTGCAAAATAGCTAAATTTTGAACGTTCTCAGAATTCGACGAAACTTGACCCAAACGTTGGTTTAGACCCAAGCATTTGTGTTGTAAATTTGCTAAGCGTAATAATAACTAAAAGTTAGTATAAAAGGGAAACAAACTTGTTTTAATGAAACTGTGCAAAACAGTTAAATATTGAGCATTCTCAGAATTCGACGAAACTTGACCCAGACGTAGGTCTAGACCCAAGAGTTTGTGTGTTAAATTTTCTAAGCGTAATAATAACTACAAGTTACTATAAAAGGGAAAATACTTGTTTTAATATAACCGTGAAAACAGCTAAATTTTGAACGTTCTCAAAATTCGACGAAACTTGAACCAAAGGTTGGTCTAGACCCAAGCATTTGTGTTGTAAATTTGCTAAGCGTAATAATAACTACAAGTTAGTATAAAAGGTTAACAAACTTGTTTTAATAAAAACTGTGCAAAACAGCTAATTTTTGAGCATTCTCAGCATTGGACAAAACTTGACCCAAACGTAGGTCTAGACCCAAGAGTTTGTATGTTAAATTTGAAGCGTAATAATAACTACAAGTTAGTATAAAAGGGAAACAAACTTGTTTTAATAAAACCGTGCAAAACAGTTAATTTTTTAGCATTCTCAGCATTGGACGAACTTGACCCAAACGTAGGTCTAGACCCAAGAGTTTGTGTGTTTAATTTTCTAAGCGTAATAATAGCTACAAGTTACTATAAAAGGGACACAAACTTGTTTTAATAAAATCGTGCAAAACAGCTAACTTTTGGACGTTCTCAGAATTCAACGAAACTTGACCCAATCGCAGGACTAGACCCATCCATTTGTGTTGTAAATATGCTAAGCGTAATAATAACTAGAAGTTAGTATAAAAGCGAAACAAACTTGCTTTAATAAAACCGTGCAAAATAGCTAAATTTTGAACGTTCTCAGAATTCGACGAAACTTGACCCAAACGTTGGTCTAGACCCAAGCATTTGTGTTGTAAATTTGCTGAGCGTAATAATAACTACAAGTTAGTATAAAAGGGAAACAAACTTGTTTTAATGAAACTGTTCAAAACAGCTAAATATTGAGCATTCTCAGAATTCGACGAAACTTGACCTAAACGTAGGTCTAGACCCAAGAGTTTGTGTGTTAAATTTTCTAAGCGTAATAATAACTACAAGTTACTATAAAAGGGAAAATACTTGTTTTAATATAACCGTGAAAACAGCTAAATTTTGAACGTTCTCAAAATTCGACGAAACTTGAACCAAAGGTTGGTCTAGACCCAAGCATTTGTGTTGTAAATTTGCTAAGCGTAATAATAACTACAAGTTAGTATAAAAGGTTAACAAACTTGTTTTAATAAAAACTGTGCAAAACAGCTAATTTTTGAGCATTCTCAGCATTGGACAAAACTTGACCCAAACGTAGGTCTAGACCCAAGAGTTTGTATGTTAAATTTGAAGCGTAATAATAACTACAAGTTAGTATAAAAGGGAAACAAACTTGTTTTAATAAAACCGTGCAAAACAGTTAATTTTTTAGCATTCTCAGCATTGGACGAACTTGACCCAAACGTAGGTCTAGACCCAAGAGTTTGTGTGTTTAATTTTCTAAGCGTAATAATAGCTACAAGTTACTATAAAAGGGACACAAACTTGTTTTAATAAAATCGTGCAAAACAGCTAACTTTTGGACGTTCTCAGAATTCAACGAAACTTGACCCAATCGCAGGACTAGACCCATCCATTTGTGTTGTAAATATGCTAAGCGTAATAATAACTAGAAGTTAGTATAAAAGCGAAACAAACTTGCTTTAATAAAACCGTGCAAAATAGCTAAATTTTGAACGTTCTCAGAATTCGACGAAACTTGACCCAAACGTTGGTCTAGACCCAAGCATTTGTGTTGTAAATTTGCTGAGCGTAATAATAACTACAAGTTAGTATAAAAGGGAAACAAACTTGTTTTAATGAAACTGTTCAAAACAGCTAAATATTGAGCATTCTCAGAATTCGACGAAACTTGACCTAAACGTAGGTCTAGACCCAAGAGTTTGTGTGTTAAATTTTCTAAGCGTAATAATAACTACAAGTTACTATAAAAGGGAAACAAACTTGTTTTAATATAACCGTGAAAACAGCTAAATTTTGAACGTTCTCAGAATTCGACGAAACTTGACCCAAACGTTGGTCTAGACCCAAGCATTTGTGTTGTAAATTTGCTAAGCGTAATAATAACTACAAGTTAGTATAAAAGGGAAACAAACTAGTTTTAATAAAACCGTGCAAAACAGCTAATTTTTTAGCATTCTCAGCATTGCACGAAACTTGACCCAAACGTAGGTCTAGACCCAAGAGTTTGTGTGTTAAATTTTTTAAGCGTAATAATAACTACAAGTTACTATAAAAGGGAAACAAACTTGTTTTAATATAACCGTGAAAACAGCTAAATTTTGAACGTTCTCAAAATTCGACGAAACTTGAACCAAAGGTTGGTCTAGACCCAAGCATTTGTGTTGTAAATTTGCTAAGCGTAATAATAACTACAAGTTAGTATAAAAGGTTAACAAACTTGTTTTAATAAAAACTGTGCAAAACAGCTAATTTTTGAGCATTCTCAGCATTGGACAAAACTTGACCCAAACGTAGGTCTAGACCCAAGAGTTTGTATGTTAAATTTGAAGCGTAATAATAACTACAAGTTAGTATAAAAGGGAAACAAACTTGTTTTAATAAAACCGTGCAAAACAGTTAATTTTTTAGCATTCTCAGCATTGGACGAACTTGACCCAAACGTAGGTCTAGACCCAAGAGTTTGTGTGTTTAATTTTCTAAGCGTAATAATAACCACAAGTTACTATAAAAGGGACACAAACTTGTTTTAATAAAACCGTGCAAAACAGCTAACTTTTGGACGTTCTCAGGATTCAACGAAACTTGACCCAATCGCAGGACTAGACCCATCCATTTGTGTTGTAAATATGCTAAGCGTAATAATAACTAGAAGTTAGTATAAAAGCGAAACAAACTTGCTTTAATAAAACCGTGCAAAATCGCTAAATTTTGAACGTTCTCAGAATTCGACGAAACTTGACCCAAACGTTGGTTTAGACCCAAGCATTTGTGTTGTAAATTTGCTAAGCGTAATAATAACTACAAGTTAGTATAAAAGGGAAACAAACTTGTTTTAATGAAACTGTGCAAAACAGCTAAATATTGAGCATTCTCAGAATTCGACGAAACTTGACCCAGACGTAGGTCTAGACCCAAGAGTTTGTGTGTTAAATTTTCTAAGCGTAATAATAACTACAAGTTACTATAAAAGGGAAAATACTTGTTTTAATATAACCGTGAAAACAGCTAAATTTTGAACGTTCTCAAAATTCGACGAAACTTGAACCAAAGGTTGGTCTAGACCCAAGCATTTGTGTTGTAAATTTGCTAAGCGTAATAATAACTACAAGTTAGTATAAAAGGTTAACAAACTTGTTTTAATAAAAACTGTGCAAAACAGCTAATTTTTGAGCATTCTCAGCATTGGACAAAACTTGACCCAAACGTAGGTCTAGACCCAAGAGTTTGTATGTTAAATTTGAAGCGTAATAATAACTACAAGTTAGTATAAAAGGGAAACAAACTTGTTTTAATAAAACCGTGCAAAACAGTTAATTTTTTAGCATTCTCAGCATTGGACGAACTTGACCCAAACGTAGGTCTAGACCCAAGAGTTTGTGTGTTTAATTTTCTAAGCGTAATAATAGCTACAAGTTACTATAAAAGGGACACAAACTTGTTTTAATAAAATCGTGCAAAACAGCTAACTTTTGGACGTTCTCAGAATTCAACGAAACTTGACCCAATCGCAGGACTAGACCCATCCATTTGTGTTGTAAATATGCTAAGCGTAATAATAACTAGAAGTTAGTATAAAAGCGAAACAAACTTGCTTTAATAAAACCGTGCAAAATAGCTAAATTTTGAACGTTCTCAGAATTCGACGAAACTTGACCCAAACGTTGGTCTAGACCCAAGCATTTGTGTTGTAAATTTGCTGAGCGTAATAATAACTACAAGTTAGTATAAAAGGGAAACAAACTTGTTTTAATGAAACTGTTCAAAACAGCTAAATATTGAGCATTCTCAGAATTCGACGAAACTTGACCTAAACGTAGGTCTAGACCCAAGAGTTTGTGTGTTAAATTTTCTAAGCGTAATAATAACTACAAGTTACTATAAAAGGGAAACAAACTTGTTTTAATATAACCGTGAAAACAGCTAAATTTTGAACGTTCTCAGAATTCGACGAAACTTGACCCAAACGTTGGTCTAGACCCAAGCATTTGTGTTGTAAATTTGCTAAGCGTAATAATAACTACAAGTTAGTATAAAAGGGAAACAAACTAGTTTTAATAAAACCGTGCAAAACAGCTAATTTTTGAGCATTCTCAGCATTGCACGAAACTTGACCAAAACGTAGGTCTAGACCCAAGAGTTTGTGTGTTAAATTTTTTAAGCGTAATAATAACTACAAGTTACTATAAAAGGAAAACAAACTTGTTTTAATATAACCGTGAAAACAGCTAAATTTTGAACGTTCTCAAAATTCGACGAAACTTGAACCAAAGTTGGTCTAGACCTAAGCATTTGTGTTGTAAATTTGCTAAGCGTAATAATAACTACAAGTTAGTATAAAAGGGAAACAAACTTGTTTTAATAAAACTGTGCAAAACAGCTAAATATTGAGCATTCTCAGAATTCGACGAAACTTGACCCAAACGTAGGTCTAGACCCAAGAGTTTGTGTGTTAAGTTTTTTAAGCGTAATAATAACTACAAGTTACTATAAAAGGGAAACAAACTTGTTTTAATATAACCGTGAAAACAGCTAAATTTTGAACGTTCTCAAAATTCGACGAAACTTGAACCAAAGGTTGGTCTAGACCTAAGCATTTGTGTTGTAAATTTGCTAAGCGTAATAATAACTACTAGTTAGTATAAAAGGTTAACAAACTTGTTTTAATAAAATCTGTGCAAAACAGCTAATTTTTGAGCATTCTCAGCATTGGACGAAACTTGACCCAAACGTAGGTCTAGATCCAAGAGTTTGTATGTTAAATTTGAAGCGTAACAATAACTACAAGTTAGTATAAAAGGGAAACAAACTTGTTTTAATAAAACCGTGCAAAACAGTTAATTTTTGAGCATTCTCAGCATTGGACGAACTTGACCCAAACGTAGGTCTAGACCCAAGAGTTTGTGTGTTTAATTTTCTAAGCGTAATAATAACCACAAGTTACTATAAAAGGGACACAAACTTGTTTTAATAAAACCGTGCAAAACAGCTAACTTTTGGACGTTCTCAGGATTCAACGAAACTTGACCCAATCGTAGGACTAGACCCATCCATTTGTGTTGTAAATATGCTAAGCGTAATAATAACTAGAAGTTAGTATAAAAGCGAAACAAACTTGCTTTAATAAAACCGTGCAAAATAGCTAAATTTTGAACGTTCTCAGAATTCGACGAAACTTGACCCAAACGTTGGTTTAGACCCAAGCATTTGTGTTGTAAATTTGCTAAGCGTAATAATAACTACAAGTTAGTATAAAAGGGAAACAAACTTGTTTTAATGAAACTGTGCAAAACAGCTAAATATTGAGCATTCTCAGAATTCGACGAAACTTGACCCAGACGTAGGTCTAGACCCAAGAGTTTGTGTGTTAAATTTTCTAAGCGTAATAATAACTACAAGTTACTATAAAAGGGAAAATACTTGTTTTAATATAACCGTGAAAACAGCTAAATTTTGAACGTTCTCAAAATTCGACGAAACTTGAACCAAAGGTTGGTCTAGACCCAAGCATTTGTGTTGTAAATTTGCTAAGCGTAATAATAACTACAAGTTAGTATAAAAGGTTAACAAACTTGTTTTAATAAAAACTGTGCAAAACAGCTAATTTTTGAGCATTCTCAGCATTGGACAAAACTTGACCCAAACGTAGGTCTAGACCCAAGAGTTTGTATGTTAAATTTGAAGCGTAATAATAACTACAAGTTAGTATAAAAGGGAAACAAACTTGTTTTAATAAAACCGTGCAAAACAGTTAATTTTTTAGCATTCTCAGCATTGGACGAACTTGACCCAAACGTAGGTCTAGACCCAAGAGTTTGTGTGTTTAATTTTCTAAGCGTAATAATAGCTACAAGTTACTATAAAAGGGACACAAACTTGTTTTAATAAAATCGTGCAAAACAGCTAACTTTTGGACGTTCTCAGAATTCAACGAAACTTGACCCAATCGCAGGACTAGACCCATCCATTTGTGTTGTAAATATGCTAAGCGTAATAATAACTAGAAGTTAGTATAAAAGCGAAACAAACTTGCTTTAATAAAACCGTGCAAAATAGCTAAATTTTGAACGTTCTCAGAATTCGACGAAACTTGACCCAAACGTTGGTCTAGACCCAAGCATTTGTGTTGTAAATTTGCTGAGCGTAATAATAACTACAAGTTAGTATAAAAGGGAAACAAACTTGTTTTAATGAAACTGTTCAAAACAGCTAAATATTGAGCATTCTCAGAATTCGACGAAACTTGACCTAAACGTAGGTCTAGACCCAAGAGTTTGTGTGTTAAATTTTCTAAGCGTAATAATAACTACAAGTTACTATAAAAGGGAAACAAACTTGTTTTAATATAACCGTGAAAACAGCTAAATTTTGAACGTTCTCAGAATTCGACGAAACTTGACCCAAACGTTGGTCTAGACCCAAGCATTTGTGTTGTAAATTTGCTAAGCGTAATAATAACTACAAGTTAGTATAAAAGGGAAACAAACTAGTTTTAATAAAACCGTGCAAAACAGCTAATTTTTGAGCATTCTCAGCATTGCACGAAACTTGACCAAAACGTAGGTCTAGACCCAAGAGTTTGTGTGTTAAATTTTTTAAGCGTAATAATAACTACAAGTTACTATAAAAGGAAAACAAACTTGTTTTAATATAACCGTGAAAACAGCTAAATTTTGAACGTTCTCAAAATTCGACGAAACTTGAACCAAAGTTGGTCTAGACCTAAGCATTTGTGTTGTAAATTTGCTAAGCGTAATAATAACTACAAGTTAGTATAAAAGGGAAACAAACTTGTTTTAATAAAACTGTGCAAAACAGCTAAATATTGAGCATTCTCAGAATTCGACGAAACTTGACCCAAACGTAGGTCTAGACCCAAGAGTTTGTGTGTTAAGTTTTTTAAGCGTAATAATAACTACAAGTTACTATAAAAGGGAAACAAACTTGTTTTAATATAACCGTGAAAACAGCTAAATTTTGAACGTTCTCAAAATTCGACGAAACTTGAACCAAAGGTTGGTCTAGACCTAAGCATTTGTGTTGTAAATTTGCTAAGCGTAATAATAACTACTAGTTAGTATAAAAGGTTAACAAACTTGTTTTAATAAAATCTGTGCAAAACAGCTAATTTTTG
This sequence comes from Sesamum indicum, assembly GCF_026168435.1. Classification (NCBI taxonomy): domain Eukaryota; kingdom Viridiplantae; phylum Streptophyta; class Magnoliopsida; order Lamiales; family Pedaliaceae; genus Sesamum; species Sesamum indicum. The sequence continues at coordinate 8,346,607 of NC_142658.1, read as the reverse complement.
AGCATTCTCAGCATTGGACGAAACTTGACCCAAACGTAGGTCTAGATCCAAGAGTTTGTATGTTAAATTTGAAGCGTAACAATAACTACAAGTTAGTATAAAAGGGAAACAAACTTGTTTTAATAAAACCGTGCAAAACAGTTAATTTTTGAGCATTCTCAGCATTGGACGAACTTGACCCAAACGTAGGTCTAGACCCAAGAGTTTGTGTGTTTAATTTTCTAAGCGTAATAATAACCACAAGTTACTATAAAAGGGACACAAACTTGTTTTAATAAAACCGTGCAAAACAGCTAACTTTTGGACGTTCTCAGGATTCAACGAAACTTGACCCAATCGTAGGACTAGACCCATCCATTTGTGTTGTAAATATGCTAAGCGTAATAATAACTAGAAGTTAGTATAAAAGCGAAACAAACTTGCTTTAATAAAACCGTGCAAAATAGCTAAATTTTGAACGTTCTCAGAATTCGACGAAACTTGACCCAAACGTTGGTTTAGACCCAAGCATTTGTGTTGTAAATTTGCTAAGCGTAATAATAACTACAAGTTAGTATAAAAGGGAAACAAACTTGTTTTAATGAAACTGTGCAAAACAGCTAAATATTGAGCATTCTCAGAATTCGACGAAACTTGACCCAGACGTAGGTCTAGACCCAAGAGTTTGTGTGTTAAATTTTCTAAGCGTAATAATAACTACAAGTTACTATAAAAGGGAAAATACTTGTTTTAATATAACCGTGAAAACAGCTAAATTTTGAACGTTCTCAAAATTCGACGAAACTTGAACCAAAGGTTGGTCTAGACCCAAGCATTTGTGTTGTAAATTTGCTAAGCGTAATAATAACTACAAGTTAGTATAAAAGGTTAACAAACTTGTTTTAATAAAAACTGTGCAAAACAGCTAATTTTTGAGCATTCTCAGCATTGGACAAAACTTGACCCAAACGTAGGTCTAGACCCAAGAGTTTGTATGTTAAATTTGAAGCGTAATAATAACTACAAGTTAGTATAAAAGGGAAACAAACTTGTTTTAATAAAACCGTGCAAAACAGTTAATTTTTTAGCATTCTCAGCATTGGACGAACTTGACCCAAACGTAGGTCTAGACCCAAGAGTTTGTGTGTTTAATTTTCTAAGCGTAATAATAGCTACAAGTTACTATAAAAGGGACACAAACTTGTTTTAATAAAATCGTGCAAAACAGCTAACTTTTGGACGTTCTCAGAATTCAACGAAACTTGACCCAATCGCAGGACTAGACCCATCCATTTGTGTTGTAAATATGCTAAGCGTAATAATAACTAGAAGTTAGTATAAAAGCGAAACAAACTTGCTTTAATAAAACCGTGCAAAATAGCTAAATTTTGAACGTTCTCAGAATTCGACGAAACTTGACCCAAACGTTGGTCTAGACCCAAGCATTTGTGTTGTAAATTTGCTGAGCGTAATAATAACTACAAGTTAGTATAAAAGGGAAACAAACTTGTTTTAATGAAACTGTTCAAAACAGCTAAATATTGAGCATTCTCAGAATTCGACGAAACTTGACCTAAACGTAGGTCTAGACCCAAGAGTTTGTGTGTTAAATTTTCTAAGCGTAATAATAACTACAAGTTACTATAAAAGGGAAACAAACTTGTTTTAATATAACCGTGAAAACAGCTAAATTTTGAACGTTCTCAGAATTCGACGAAACTTGACCCAAACGTTGGTCTAGACCCAAGCATTTGTGTTGTAAATTTGCTAAGCGTAATAATAACTACAAGTTAGTATAAAAGGGAAACAAACTAGTTTTAATAAAACCGTGCAAAACAGCTAATTTTTGAGCATTCTCAGCATTGCACGAAACTTGACCAAAACGTAGGTCTAGACCCAAGAGTTTGTGTGTTAAATTTTTTAAGCGTAATAATAACTACAAGTTACTATAAAAGGAAAACAAACTTGTTTTAATATAACCGTGAAAACAGCTAAATTTTGAACGTTCTCAAAATTCGACGAAACTTGAACCAAAGTTGGTCTAGACCTAAGCATTTGTGTTGTAAATTTGCTAAGCGTAATAATAACTACAAGTTAGTATAAAAGGGAAACAAACTTGTTTTAATAAAACTGTGCAAAACAGCTAAATATTGAGCATTCTCAGAATTCGACGAAACTTGACCCAAACGTAGGTCTAGACCCAAGAGTTTGTGTGTTAAGTTTTTTAAGCGTAATAATAACTACAAGTTACTATAAAAGGGAAACAAACTTGTTTTAATATAACCGTGAAAACAGCTAAATTTTGAACGTTCTCAAAATTCGACGAAACTTGAACCAAAGGTTGGTCTAGACCTAAGCATTTGTGTTGTAAATTTGCTAAGCGTAATAATAACTACTAGTTAGTATAAAAGGTTAACAAACTTGTTTTAATAAAATCTGTGCAAAACAGCTAATTTTTGAGCATTCTCAGCATTGGACGAAACTTGACCCAAACGTAGGTCTAGATCCAAGAGTTTGTATGTTAAATTTGAAGCGTAACAATAACTACAAGTTAGTATAAAAGGGAAACAAACTTGTTTTAATAAAACCGTGCAAAACAGTTAATTTTTGAGCATTCTCAGCATTGGACGAACTTGACCCAAACGTAGGTCTAGACCCAAGAGTTTGTGTGTTTAATTTTCTAAGCGTAATAATAACCACAAGTTACTATAAAAGGGACACAAACTTGTTTTAATAAAACCGTGCAAAACAGCTAACTTTTGGACGTTCTCAGGATTCAACGAAACTTGACCCAATCGTAGGACTAGACCCATCCATTTGTGTTGTAAATATGCTAAGCGTAATAATAACTAGAAGTTAGTATAAAAGCGAAACAAACTTGCTTTAATAAAACCGTGCAAAATAGCTAAATTTTGAACGTTCTCAGAATTCGACGAAACTTGACCCAAACGTTGGTTTAGACCCAAGCATTTGTGTTGTAAATTTGCTAAGCGTAATAATAACTACAAGTTAGTATAAAAGGGAAACAAACTTGTTTTAATGAAACTGTGCAAAACAGCTAAATATTGAGCATTCTCAGAATTCGACGAAACTTGACCCAGACGTAGGTCTAGACCCAAGAGTTTGTGTGTTAAATTTTCTAAGCGTAATAATAACTACAAGTTACTATAAAAGGGAAAATACTTGTTTTAATATAACCGTGAAAACAGCTAAATTTTGAACGTTCTCAAAATTCGACGAAACTTGAACCAAAGGTTGGTCTAGACCCAAGCATTTGTGTTGTAAATTTGCTAAGCGTAATAATAACTACAAGTTAGTATAAAAGGTTAACAAACTTGTTTTAATAAAAACTGTGCAAAACAGCTAATTTTTGAGCATTCTCAGCATTGGACAAAACTTGACCCAAACGTAGGTCTAGACCCAAGAGTTTGTATGTTAAATTTGAAGCGTAATAATAACTACAAGTTAGTATAAAAGGGAAACAAACTTGTTTTAATAAAACCGTGCAAAACAGTTAATTTTTTAGCATTCTCAGCATTGGACGAACTTGACCCAAACGTAGGTCTAGACCCAAGAGTTTGTGTGTTTAATTTTCTAAGCGTAATAATAGCTACAAGTTACTATAAAAGGGACACAAACTTGTTTTAATAAAATCGTGCAAAACAGCTAACTTTTGGACGTTCTCAGAATTCAACGAAACTTGACCCAATCGCAGGACTAGACCCATCCATTTGTGTTGTAAATATGCTAAGCGTAATAATAACTAGAAGTTAGTATAAAAGCGAAACAAACTTGCTTTAATAAAACCGTGCAAAATAGCTAAATTTTGAACGTTCTCAGAATTCGACGAAACTTGACCCAAACGTTGGTCTAGACCCAAGCATTTGTGTTGTAAATTTGCTGAGCGTAATAATAACTACAAGTTAGTATAAAAGGGAAACAAACTTGTTTTAATGAAACTGTTCAAAACAGCTAAATATTGAGCATTCTCAGAATTCGACGAAACTTGACCTAAACGTAGGTCTAGACCCAAGAGTTTGTGTGTTAAATTTTCTAAGCGTAATAATAACTACAAGTTACTATAAAAGGGAAACAAACTTGTTTTAATATAACCGTGAAAACAGCTAAATTTTGAACGTTCTCAGAATTCGACGAAACTTGACCCAAACGTTGGTCTAGACCCAAGCATTTGTGTTGTAAATTTGCTAAGCGTAATAATAACTACAAGTTAGTATAAAAGGGACTTGTTTTAATAAAACTGTGCAAAACAGCTAAATATTGAGCATTCTCAGAATACGACGAAACTTGACCCAAACGTAGGTCTAGACCCAAGAGTTTGTGTGTTAAGTTTTTTAAGCGTAATAATAACTACAAGTTACTATAAAAGGGAAACAAACTTGTTTTAATATAACCGTGAAAACAGCTAAATTTTGAACGTTCTCAAAATTCGACGAAACTTGAACCAAAGGTTGGTCTAGACCTAAGCATTTGTGTTGTAAATTTGCTAAGCGTAATAATAACTACTAGTTAGTATAAAAGGTTAACAAACTTGTTTTAATAAAATCTGTGCAAAACAGCTAATTTTTTAGCATTCTCAGCATTGGACGAAACTTGACCCAAACGTAGGTCTAGATCCAAGAGTTTGTATGTTAAATTTGAAGCGTAACAATAACTACAAGTTAGTATAAAAGGGAAACAAACTTGTTTTAATAAAACCGTGCAAAACAGTTAATTTTTGAGCATTCTCAGCATTGGACGAACTTGACCCAAACGTAGGTCTAGACCCAAGAGTTTGTGTGTTTAATTTTCTAAGCGTAATAATAACTACAAGTTAGTATAAAAGGGAAACAAACTTGTTTTAATAAAACTGTGCAAAACAACTAAATATTGAGCATTCTCAGAATTCGACGAAACTTGACCCAAACGTAGGTCTAGACCCAAGAGTTTGTGTGTTTAATTTTCTAAGCGTAATAATAACCACAAGTTACTATAAAAGGGACACAAACTTGTTTTAATAAAACCGTGCAAAACAGCTAACTTTTGGACGTTCTCAGGATTCAACGAAACTTGACCCAATCGCAGGACTAGACCCATCCATTTGTGTTGTAAATATGCTAAGCGTAATAATAACTAGAAGTTAGTATAAAAGCGAAACAAACTTGCTTTAATAAAACCGTGCAAAATAGCTAAATTTTGAACGTTCTCAGAATTCGACGAAACTTGACCCAAACGTTGGTTTAGGTCCAAGCATTTGTGTTGTAAATTTGCTAAGCGTAATAATAACTACAAGTTAGTATAAAAGGGAAACAAACTTGTTTTAATGAAACTGTGCAAAACAGCTAAATATTGAGCATTCTCAGAATTCGACGAAACTTGACCCAGACGTAGGTCTAGACCCAAGAGTTTGTGTGTTAAATTTTCTAAGCGTAATAATAACTACAAGTTACTATAAAAGGGAAAATACTTGTTTTAATATAACCGTGAAAACAGCTAAATTTTGAACGTTCTCAAAATTCGACGAAACTTGAACCAAAGGTTGGTCTAGACCCAAGCATTTGTGTTGTAAATTTGCTAAGCGTAATAATAACTACAAGTTAGTATAAAAGGTTAACAAACTTGTTTTAATAAAAACTGTGCAAAACAGCTAATTTTTGAGCATTCTCAGCATTGGACAAAACTTGACCCAAACGTAGGTCTAGACCCAAGAGTTTGTATGTTAAATTTGAAGCGTAATAATAACTACAAGTTAGTATAAAAGGGAAACAAACTTGTTTTAATAAAACCGTGCAAAACAGTTAATTTTTTAGCATTCTCAGCATTGGACGAACTTGACCCAAACGTAGGTCTAGACCCAAGAGTTTGTGTGTTTAATTTTCTAAGCGTAATAATAGCTACAAGTTACTATAAAAGGGACACAAACTTGTTTTAATAAAATCGTGCAAAACAGCTAACTTTTGGACGTTCTCAGAATACAACGAAACTTGACCAAATCGCAGGACTAGACCCATCCATTTGTGTTGTAAATATGCTAAGCGTAATAATAACTAGAAGTTAGTATAAAAGCGAAACAAACTTGCTTTAATAAAACCGTGCAAAATAGCTAAATTTTGAACGTTCTCAGAATTTGACGAAACTTGACCCAAACGTTGGTCTAGACCCAAGCATTTGTGTTGTAAATTTGCTGAGCGTAATAATAACTACAAGTTAGTATAAAAGGGAAACAAACTTGTTTTAATGAAACTGTTCAAAACAGCTAAATATTGAGCATTCTCAGAATTCGACGAAACTTGACCTAAACGTAGGTCTAGACCCAAGAGTTTGTGTGTTAAATTTTCTAAGCGTAATAATAACTACAAGTTACTATAAAAGGGAAACAAACTTGTTTTAATATAACCGTGAAAACAGCTAAATTTTGAACGTTCTCAGAATTCGACGAAACTTGACCCAAACGTTGGTCTAGACCCAAGCATTTGTGTTGTAAATTTGCTAAGCGTAATAATAACTACAAGTTAGTATAAAAGGGAAACAAACTAGTTTTAATAAAACCGTGCAAAACAGCTAATTTTTGAGCATTCTCAGCATTGCACGAAACTTGACCCAAACGTTGGTCTAGTTTGTGTGTTAAATTTCCTAAGCATAATAATAACTACAAGTTACTATAAAAGGGAAACAAACTTGTTTTAATAAACCGTGCAAAACAGCTAACTTTTGGACGTTCTCAGAATTCAACGAAACTTGACCCAATCGCAGGACTAGACCCATCCATTTGTGTTGTAAATTTGCTAAGCGTAATAATAACTAGAAGTTAGTATAAAAGCGAAACAAACTTGTTTTAATAAAACCGTGCAAAATAGCTAAGTTTTGAACGTTCTCAGAATTCGACGACACTTGACCCAAACGTTGGTCTAGACCCAAGCATTTGTGTTGTAAATTTGCTAAGCGTAATAATAACTACAAGTTAGTATAAAAGGGAAACAAACTTGTTTTAATAAAACTGTGCAAAACAACTAAATATTGAGCATTCTCAGAATTCGACGAAACTTGACCCAAACGTAGGTCTAGACCCAAGAGTTTGTGTGTTAAATTTTTTAAGCGTAATAATAACTACAAGTTACTATAAAAGGGAAACAAACTTGTTTTAATATAACCGTGAAAACAGCTAAATTTTGAACGTTCTCAAAATTCGACGAAACTTGAACCAAAGGTTGGTCTAGACCTAAGCATTTGTGTTGTAAATTTGCTAAGCGTAATAATAACTACTAGTTAGTATAAAAGGTTAACAAACTTGTTTTAATAAAATCTGTGCAAAACAGCTAATTTTTGAGCATTCTCAGCATTGGACGAAACTTGACCCAAACGTAGGTCTAGACCCAAGAGTTTGTATGTTAAATTTGAAGCGTAATAATAACTACAAGTTAGTATAAAAGGGAAACAAACTTGTTTTAATAAAACCGTGCAAAACAGTTAATTTTTTAGCATTCTCAGCATTGGACTAACTTGACCCAAACGTAGGTCTAGACCCAAGAGTTTGTGTGTTTAATTTTCTAAGCGTAATAATAGCTACAAGTTACTATAAAAGGGACACAAACTTGTTTTAATAAAATCGTGCAAAACAGCTAACTTTTGGACGTTCTCAGAATTCAACGAAACTTGACCAAATCGCAGGACTAGACCCATCCATTTGTGTTGTAAATATGCTAAGCGTAATAATAACTAGAAGTTAGTATAAAAGCGAAACAAACTTGCTTTAATAAAACCGTGCAAAATAGCTAAATTTTGAACGTTCTCAGAATTTGACGAAACTTGACCCAAACGTTGGTCTAGACCCAAGCATTTGTGTTGTAAATTTGCTGAGCGTAATAATAACTACAAGTTAGTATAAAAGGGAAACAAACTTGTTTTAATGAAACTGTTCAAAACAGCTAAATATTGAGCATTCTCAGAATTCGACGAAACTTGACCTAAACGTAGGTCTAGACCCAAGAGTTTGTGTGTTAAATTTTCTAAGCGTAATAATAACTACAAGTTACTATAAAAGGGAAACAAACTTGTTTTAATATAACCGTGAAAACAGCTAAATTTTGAACGTTCTCAGAATTCGACGAAACTTGACCCAAACGTTGGTCTAGACCCAAGCATTTGTATTGTAAATTTGCTAAGCGTAATAATAACTACAAGTTAGTATAAAAGGGAAACAAACTAGTTTTAATAAAACCGTGCAAAACAGCTAATTTTTGAGCATTCTCAGCATTGCACGAAACTTGACCCAAACGTTGGTCTAGTTTGTGTGTTAAATTTCCTAAGCATAATAATAACTACAAGTTACTATAAAAGGGAAACAAACTTGTTTTAATAAACCGTGCAAAACAGCTAACTTTTGGACGTTCTCAGAATTCAACGAAACTTGACCCAATCGCAGGACTAGACCCATCCATTTGTGTTGTAAATTTGCTAAGCGTAATAATAACTAGAAGTTAGTATAAAAGCGAAACAAACTTGTTTTAATAAAACCGTGCAAAATAGCTAAGTTTTGAACGTTCTCAGAATTCGACGACACTTGACCCAAACGTTGGTCTAGACCCAAGCATTTGTGTTGTAAATTTGCTAAGCGTAATAATAACTACAAGTTAGTATAAAAGGGAAACAAACTTGTTTTAATAAAACTGTGCAAAACAACTAAATATTGAGCATTCTCAGAATTCGACGAAACTTGACCCAAACGTAGGTCTAGACCCAAGAGTTTGTGTGTTAAATTTTTTAAGCGTAATAATAACTACAAGTTACTATAAAAGGGAAACAAACTTGTTTTAATATAACCGTGAAAACAGCTAAATTTTGAACGTTCTCAAAATTCGACGAAACTTGAACCAAAGGTTGGTCTAGACCTAAGCATTTGTGTTGTAAATTTGCTAAGCGTAATAATAACTACTAGTTAGTATAAAAGGTAAATAAACTTGTTTTAATAAAATCTGTGCAAAACAGCTAATTTTTGAGCATTCTCAGCATTGGACGAAACTTGACCCAAACGTAGGTCTAGATCCAAGAGTTTGTATGTTAAATTTGAAGCGTAACAATAACTACAAGTTAGTATAAAAGGGAAACAAACTTGTTTTAATAAAACCGTGCAAAACAGTTAATTTTTGAGCATTCTCAGCATTGGACGAACTTGACCCAAACGTAGGTCTAGACCCAAGAGTTTGTGTGTTTAATTTTCTAAGCGTAATAATAGCTACAAGTTACTATAAAAGGGACACAAACTTGTTTTAATAAAATCGTGCAAAACAGCTAACTTTTGGACGTTCTCAGAATTCAACGAAACTTGACCCAATCGCAGGACTAGACCCATCCATTTGTGTTGTAAATATGCTAAGCGTAATAATAACTAGAAGTTAGTATAAAAGCGAAACAAACTTGTTTTAATAAAACCGTGCAAAATAGCTAAGTTTTGAACGTTCTCAGAATTCGACGACACTTGACCCAAACGTTGGTCTAGACCCAAGCATTTGTGTTGTAAATTTGCTAAGCGTAATAATAACTACAAGTTAGTATAAAAGGGAAACAAACTTGTTTTAATGAAACTGTGCAAAACAGCTAAATATCGAGCATTCTCAGAATTCGACGAAACTTGACCCAGACGTAGGTCTAGACCCAAGAGTTTGTGTGTTAAATTTTCTAAGCGTAAACTTTCTTACACTACCCAAGATGCAAAAATTCTCTCACTAAAAATTCTCTCCCTACTACACACACTACTACACCACCAATAACACACACTATTGTCTTCCCCATGAAAACTCCGACCGGCGATGGTGGAGAAGCGCCGGCCGGCGACGACTTTGGTGGTGAGGACGACGACAGCCGTCCGGTGGCCGGAGATGGAGGGGAGGAAGATGAAAAGTTGCTGCGCGAAGAAGAACTCGCCATGGAAGAAGAAGAGCCGGCCGCCTCCGATCCGGCGACTGAAGGTGTCTCCCATGGCAGCCCATCGCCTGTGGAGGTGGAAGGAACGTCGGTGACGAGAAATGGAGAAGAAATGGGCGGTGAACAGCCGGATCTGGAACTGAGTCGCGCCGTCAACAATGGCGGAAATGGGTCTTCGTCTTCGTCTCCACGCGACTTCAACTTGGACGAGTTCCTCACTCTCGCACACAAGGTACTCGACCATGGCGACCCACAGGCCATGGAGGCTTTGAACGAACTCAAACGACGATGGGAGGCTCGATTCGGGATTGAGAAGTCGCGGCTGCCGGCGGAAAGCTTGGACGAACACCCGTTTGCTCGCGAGCTGAAACAGGTATGCCGGAGACGCACAACACAGGCGACGACGAGTCTTGGAACCGGAATGGCAGCGACATTTCAGCGTCGACCGGCTGTGCGTGGGAGAATAATCACTCCTTCTCCTCCTCCGCCGGCGGCTTTGCACAGCAACAACCCAAACCATTTCTCGGCGGCGACTTTGAGTAACACGAACCAGACCTCGCCGGAGGTTTTGCACAGCAGCAACGCGAACCTGCCTTCGCCGGCGGCTTTGCACAGCAGCATCGCGAACCTGCCTTCGCCGGCGGCTTTGCACAACAGCGACGAAAACCAGCTCTCGCCGGCGACCGTTGGAATTCCGACGAAGAATGACGTGTGCAATATTGCTGACATGGACGCCACGGTGGACAATGTCGGAGCTGATGTGGCGGGGAAGGTGAGTGACATGGAGGCTTGCTTGGAACATAATGCTGACATCAGCCCTAGTAGGGCTGACATCATCGCTGCTGCTAGGGCTGACATCATCACTGATGCTAGGGCTGACATCATCGCTGCTGCTAGGGCTGACATCATCGCTGCAGCTAGGGCTGACATCATCGCTGCTTCTAGGGCTGACATCATCGCTGCTTCTAGGGCTGACATCATCGCTGCTGCTAGGGCTGACATCATCGCTGCTCCTAGGGCTGATGACACAGGTGCATCTAGGGCTGATGTCAGCAATTACACTATCAAATCTAGGGCTGACATCATCGATGATACAAGGAAAGCTAGGGCTGACATCATCACGGACACATGCAACAATAGGGCTGATGTCAGCAATTCTGTGGAAAGAAATCAAGCTATGCATGATGCTCCTCTTCCAACGGGATTGTACGTTGGAAACATCCCGTTGCACGCATACCCGGATACAATTATCGACGACAAAATAGCGCATGCATTTAATCATTCGACCCGGAAAACCTTATCATTCATTGTCCCAACAATGCAGAACGGAGAGGTTGTCGTGCGACCTTCTTTAGATGCGGTACGTAATGGGTCTAAACGTTGGAAATCTACTGCAGTTGGCTATTTCTTGGGCAAACGGCCATATTATCATCACCTTAAGGAGTTTGCACATTCGGTCTGGCCAGCACTAAAGGAGGTGACAGCGACCACAAACGGATTCTTCTTTTTTCAGTTTAAAACAGTTTTTGATATGGAGGAGATAATTGAGGGAGGCCCGTGGTTGTTCCAAGGGCAGCCGATAGTTCTTCAAAAGTGGGAACCGGGGATGGCCATGAGAAAGCTGAAGCATACACAAGTGCCCGTCTGGATTAAACTACGACACCTTCCGATGGAATTTTGGACGACAGAAGGATTGAGCACTGTAGCAAGTGGTGTGGGGAAGCCCCTTTACCCCGACGCGATTACAAGAGCATGCACGAGACTGGACTTTGCTCGTGTATGTGTGATGATTGATGCCACACAAAAGTTGCATAAACATATTATTGTCATGGCACCTGATGAAGAAGGAGGGGAGACACCTTGCAAAGTTGACATTGAGTATGAATGGCTCCCGCCAAAGTGCACAGCGTGCATGTCATTGGGACATTCGAACAAGGATTGTGCACTAAACAAAACCCGCAAACCGACGAAGCCAACAGTAAACGTGTATGTGCCGAAAGTCAATGTAGCACAACCGCAACTTCCGACTAAGGGACGTAAGACGATGAAACCAGTGGTTGAAGATGTACCCAAAGCAGATGCGGGAGATAGACATGTGGACCAGAACCACTCCAAGCAAGAAGAGAGAGGTAAGGCAATTGTTATTTATAATGCTTTTGACGCTTTGCATTTAATTGATGATGCAGGTGAGCATTCAGGGGGTCCTAACACAAGCAGCCCCATGGTCGATGATCCATGTTGAACATCGCTGTGTGGAATGTCCGTGGGCTGAACAAACGAGACCATCAGCTCGCTTTGAAGGACTTGGTCTCTGAATACAGGTTACACTTTCTAGGCATTCTTGAAACTCGTGCTCGTTTGAATAATGTTATGCATATTCAATCGTTTTTACTTCCACATTGGAAATGGTTTGTCGATTATTCTTCTGTTGGTAATCGCATCTGGATAGCTTGGGATGAGAATATTGTTGATGTCCATATCTTAGACTCGGCAGATCAATTTATTCACTGTCGGGTTACTAATATGGCTGACAATGAATCTGTTATTATCACTGTTGTTTATGGGGCATCTGAGGTGATTGATCGTCGGAATTTATGGACGGCACTGGAGACGCTATCTCAGCAATGCTCTGACATCCCGTGGATGGTGGGAGGGGATTTTAATGTAGTACGTGACCTTAACGAAGTATCTGGCATCTCAGGAGATATAAGGATGGCCACCGAAGAATTTAATGCTGGTATTCTGGAGGCGGGGCTGATCCCACTTCCTATGCAAGGTGAATGGTTCACGTGGCATAATTGCAGTACGTCTATGAGGAGTTTATGGAAGCGGCTGGATCGGATTCTTATTAATGACCGCTGGCTGGCAAGGTTCCCGAGCACATATTATCACAGCCTTACTCCACGGACATCTGACCACTCTCCACTGGTTTTACATGGGGATATACAACAACATAATGGAGGCATGTTTCGATTTGATAACTATCTGGCCCATTCACCTGAGTTTATCCACAATGTGCAGAATATTTGGCATCATGAGATTGTGGGTATTCCTATGTATGCTGTGGCACGTAAACTGAAGGCACTTAAACCAGTCTTTAGACTACAAAGGAGAAATAAGGGAGATCTGACGATGAATGTCCAACTAGCCAAAGGTTTTCTTGATGAGGCACAACAGTTGGTGAGCTCTGATAGACAAAATGAGCTATATTTACTTCTGGAGCATTGTTGTCGAGTCGTTTATGCTAAAGCGGCAAAACTTGAACAAATTATGCTGCAGCAGAGAGCCAAAATGCAGTGGATGAAAGACGGAGACCAATGTTCCCGGGTTTTCTTTCGTAAAATTGCACAGAGACGAGTAATGAGGAGAATCTTACAGATTAATGATGAGAATGGTTTCACACACACGGATCTAGGGGAAATCGCCCATGAGTTTGTCTCATACTATCAGAACCTCTTAGGAGGCACCAGAAGACGGCTGTCAGTGGATATTCGTTACCTTAGACCGTGGGCAAGGCACTGTATCACTGATGAGGAAGCTAATCAATTACTCCTTCCACTCTCGGCGGATGATGTGAAGCAAGCAGTGTTCGATATTGCTGATGACAAGGCACCGGGACCTGATGGCTACTCGTCAAGGTTTTTCAAGGCGGCTTGGCCTGTGGTTGGGGAAGAAGTTACGAGGGCGGTACTAGACTTCTTTTCTACCGGAAAACTTCTGAAGCAGATCAACTCCACGATCTTGGCCCTGATCCCAAAGGTACATACGCCTATGTCGGTTAATGATTTTAGACCAATTTCATGCTGCAATGTTTTATACAAGATCATTGCGAAACTTCTTGTCCAAAAAATTAGTGTGCTACTGGACAAGATAGTTAGCCCATGTCAGACAGCTTTTATTCCGGGAAGAAGCATTGGGGACAACATTATGTTAGCCCAGGAATTATTCTCCAGATATAACCAGATGCGCCTACCCCCGAGATGCGCACTTAAAGTGGATATCAGGAAGGCCTATGATACGGTGGAGTGGGACTTCCTGTTAGCAGTTTTGCAGCTGTTCGGGTTTCCACCTACGTTTACAAGGTGGATTGAGGAGTGTGTTTCCACGACATCATTCTCGATTGGGCTCAATGGAAAACCTCATGGGTTCTTTGCTGGAGCGAGAGGACTACGACAAGGAGACCCACTTTCTCCTTATCTGTTTGTTCTTGTTATGGAAGCCTTACATCTGGGATTCTTGCAACGAATTGAACAGGACATCCAATTCACTTATCATTGGAAGTGTGAGAGGTCTAAGGTTTTTCAGATGGGATTTGCAGACGACCTCCTCTTACTGTGCAAAGCTGACTTAGACTCCATCAGAGTCTTCAAAGAGGGATTGGACTGGTTTGCGGAGTTGTCGGGCCTTCGGCTGAATGTCCAAAAAAGTCACTTAATCATTTCACGTTCGGCTCAAAATTTGAAGGACCAGATGTTGGATATTTTGGGCTTTTAGGAGGGCCACCTTCCAATGAGGTACCTGGGTCTTCCCTTAATCTCGTCTAGGCTGACCATCTCTGATTGCCAACCGCTTATCTCAAAAATTGATGCACGTATTAATGGATGGGAAGGGATTTCATTATCATATGCTGGGCGGGTACAAATCATCAAATCTGTGCTTTCAGCATTGAGCTTATATTGGGCTTCTGCATTCATATTACCTAAGAAAGTCATCAATGAAATTGAGAAGAGGTTGAGGACTTTCCTATGGAAGGGTACGACGTCCAGTGGGTACGCTAAGGTAGCCTGGAAAGATGTGTGTCGACCGATGGATGAGGGGGGACTTGGGTTCAAGGATATCTCCACCTTGAATCGCGCATTAATGAGCAAGAAACTATGTGATGTTATCCAGTGTGACAGGACATCCATATGGGTTCAGTGGCTCTACCAAGACCGATTACGTGAGAGATCGATTTGGACTATCCGTGAACATGGAGGTTCTTGGGGATGGCGGAAAATACTCAGGCTACGTCCTTTCCTTCGCGCTATCGTGGATTACCAGATTGGAAATGGAGACAGATTCTTTGTTTGGCAGGACCCGTGGCATCACTTGGGTCCACTTATCGAGCGATTCCCTCAAGGTCCCCGCCATCTTAGACTTGAAGAATCAGCAAAACTCAGCTTGGTGATTTCAGCAGGAGAATGGCAATGGCCTACCATCACTGACTTTGAATGTTTGGAAATCACACATAACCTACCGCTTATTTTCGGAGGAGAGGATCGGGTGGTGTGGAGATGTGACGAAGGGCAACCTACTACTCAGGCCCTCTACCGATTATTCACTCACCCCGAGCCGAAAGTAGGATGGTCTTCACTACTTTTGGGCTCCTTGAAGATTCCTCGCCATTCGTTCATCTTATGGCTAGCAATCCTTGGCAAACTTCCTACCACAGACAAATCATGGCTATCCCACCTGGGGGTGTGCATACTGTGCGATGAGGGAGCTACGGAAACTCATCCACATTTATTCTTCCAATGCAGATTTAGTCGTCAGTGCCTTTATGAGATTCGCAGAAGGATTCGCTTTCACTGGCCCAATAGAGATTGGGCAACAGATATTGAATGGGCGACACGGAAATGGAGAGGGGAGCACATTATTAATAGAGCTTACCGTACACTACTGGCAGCGTGCGTCTACCACATATGGAAGGAGAGGAACTTGAGGAGATTTGATCATACTGAGCGGACACCGGCCACATTGAGCATACTAATCATCAATGACGTCAGACATAGGATTCTTAGCGTTGACTTAGCATCGTCAGTCAGTACACGAGCATTGTATAGATTATGGCGTATCCCTTGGGTAGAGGGAGAAACCAGTTGATAATCCCATGTTGTACCATGTTGTACTGCACCATTACTCTTTATTAATGAAATTTACATTTACCGAAAAAAAATTTTCTAAGCGTAATAATAACTACAAGTTACTATAAAAGGGAAAATACTTGTTTTAATATAACCGTGAAAACAGCTAAATTTTGAACGTTCTCAAAATTCGACGAAACTTGAACCAAAGGTTGGTCTAGACCCAAGCATTTGTGTTGTAAATTTGCTAAGCGTAATAATAACTACAAGTTAGTATAAAAGGTTAACAAACTTGTTTTAATAAAAACTGTGCAAAACAGCTAATTTTTGAGCATTCTCAGCATTGGACAAAACTTGACCCAAACGTAGGTCTAGACCCAAGAGTTTGTATGTTAAATTTGAAGCGTAATAATAACTACAAGTTAGTATAAAAGGGAAACAAACTTGTTTTAATAAAACCGTGCAAAACAGTTAATTTTTTAGCATTCTCAGCATTGGACGAACTTGACCCAAACGTAGGTCTAGACCCAAGAGTTTGTGTGTTTAATTTTCTAAGCGTAATAATAGCTACAAGTTACTATAAAAGGGACACAAACTTGTTTTAATAAAATCGTGCAAAACAGCTAACTTTTGGACGTTCTCAGAATTCAACGAAACTTGACCCAATCGCAGGACTAGACCCATCCATTTGTGTTGTAAATATGCTAAGCGTAATAATAACTAGAAGTTAGTATAAAAGCGAAACAAACTTGCTTTAATAAAACCGTGCAAAATAGCTAAATTTTGAACGTTCTCAGAATTCGACGAAACTTGACCCAAACGTTGGTTTAGACCCAAGCATTTGTGTTGTAAATTTGCTAAGCGTAATAATAACTACAAGTTAGTATAAAAGGGAAACAAACTTGTTTTAATGAAACTGTGCAAAACAGCTAAATATTGAGCATTCTCAGAACTCGACGAAACTTGACCCAGACGTAGGTCTAGACCCAAGAGTTTGTGTGTTAAATTTTCTAAGCGTAATAATAACTACAAGTTACTATAAAAGGGAAAATACTTGTTTTAATATAACCGTGAAAACAGCTAAATTTTGAACGTTCTCTAAATTCGACGAAACTTGAACCAAAGGTTGGTCTAGACCCAAGCATTTGTGTTGTAAATTTGCTAAGCGTAATAATAACTACAAGTTAGTATAAAAGGGAAACAAACTTGTTTTAATAAAAACTGTGCAAAACAGCTAAATATTGAGCATTCTCAGAATTCGACGAAACTTGACCCAAACGTAGGTCTAGACCCAAGAGTTTGTGTGTTAAATTTTTTAAGCGTAATAATAACTACAAGTTACTATAAAAGGGAAACAAACTTGTTTTAATATAACCGTGAAAACAGCTAAATTTTGAACGTTCTCAAAATTCGACGAAACTTGAACCAAAGGTTGGTCTAGACCTAAGCATTTGTGTTGTAAATTTGCTAAGCGTAATAATAACTACTAGTTAGTATAAAAGGTTAACAAACTTGTTTTAATAAAATCTGTGCAAAACAGCTAAATATTGAGCATTCTCAGAATTCGACGAAACTTGACCCAAACGTAGGTCTAGATCCAAGAGTTTGTATGTTAAATTTGAAGCGTAACAATAACTACAAGTTAGTATAAAAGGGAAACAAACTTGTTTTAATAAAACCGTGCAAAACAGTTAATTTTTGAGCATTCTCAGCATTGGACGAACTTGACCCAAACGTAGGTCTAGACCCAAGAGTTTGTGTGTTTAATTTTCTAAGCGTAATAATAACCACAAGTTACTATAAAAGGGACACAAACTTGTTTTAATAAAACCGTGCAAAACAGCTAACTTTTGGACGTTCTCAGGATTCAACGAAACTTGACCCAATCGCAGGACTAGACCCATCCATTTGTGTTGTAAATATGCTAAGCGTAATAATAACTAGAAGTTAGTATAAAAGCGAAACAAACTTGCTTTAATAAAACCGTGCAAAATAGCTAAATTTTGAACGTTCTCAGAATTCGACGAAACTTGACCCAAACGTTGGTTTAGACCCAAGTATTTGTGTTGTAAATTTGCTAAGCGTAATAATAACTACAAGTTAGTATAAAAGGGAAACAAACTTGTTTTAATGAAACTGTGCAAAACAGCTAAATATTGAGCATTCTCAGAATTCGACGAAACTTGACCCAGACGTAGGTCTAGACCCAAGAGTTTGTGTGTTAAATTTTCTAAGCGTAATAATAACTACAAGTTACTATAAAAGGGAAAATACTTGTTTTAATATAACCGTGAAAACAGCTAAATTTTGAACGTTCTCAAAATTCGACGAAACTTGAACCAAAGGTTGGTCTAGACCCAAGCATTTGTGTTGTAAATTTGCTAAGCGTAATAATAACTACAAGTTAGTATAAAAGGTTAACAAACTTGTTTTAATAAAAACTGTGCAAAACAGCTAATTTTTGAGCATTCTCAGCATTGGACAAAACTTGACCCAAACGTAGGTCTAGACCCAAGAGTTTGTATGTTAAATTTGAAGCGTAATAATAACTACAAGTTAGTATAAAAGGGAAACAAACTTGTTTTAATAAAACCGTGCAAAACAGTTAATTTTTTAGCATTCTCAGCATTGGACGAACTTGACCCAAACGTAGGTCTAGACCCAAGAGTTTGTGTGTTTAATTTTCTAAGCGTAATAATAACCACAAGTTACTATAAAAGGGACACAAACTTGTTTTAATAAAACCGTGCAAAACAGCTAACTTTTGGACGTTCTCAGGATTCAACGAAACTTGACCCAATCGCAGGACTAGACCCATCCATTTGTGTTGTAAATATGCTAAGCGTAATAATAACTAGAAGTTAGTATAAAAGCGAAACAAACTTGCTTTAATAAAACCGTGCAAAATAGCTAAATTTTGAACGTTCTCAGAATTCGACGAAACTTGACCCAAACGTTGGTCTAGACCCAAGCATTTGTGTTGTAAATTTGCTGAGCGTAATAATAACTACAAGTTAGTATAAAAGGGAAACAAACTTGTTTTAATGAAACTGTTCAAAACAGCTAAATATTGAGCATTCTCAGAATTCGACGAAACTTGACCTAAACGTAGGTCTAGACCCAAGAGTTTGTGTGTTAAATTTTCTAAGCGTAATAATAACTACAAGTTACTATAAAAGGGAAACAAACTTGTTTTAATATAACCGTGAAAACAGCTAAATTTTGAACGTTCTCAGAATTCGACGAAACTTGACCCAAACGTTGGTCTAGACCCAAGCATTTGTGTTGTAAATTTGCTAAGCGTAATAATAACTACAAGTTAGTATAAAAGGTTAACAAACTTGTTTTAATAAAAACTGTGCAAAACAGCTAATTTTTGAGCATTCTCAGCATTGGACAAAACTTGACCCAAACGTAGGTCTAGACCCAAGAGTTTGTATGTTAAATTTGAAGCGTAATAATAACTACAAGTTAGTATAAAAGGGAAACAAACTTGTTTTAATAAAACCGTGCAAAACAGTTAATTTTTGAGCATTCTCAGCATTGGACGAACTTGACCCAAACGTAGGTCTAGACCCAAGAGTTTGTGTGTTTAATTTTCTAAGCGTAATAATAACCACAAGTTACTATAAAAGGGACACAAACTTGTTTTAATAAACCGTGCAAAACAGCTAACTTTTGGACGTTCTCAGAATTCAACGAAACTTGACCCAATCGCAGGACTAGACCCATCCATTTGTGTTGTAAATATGCTAAGCGTAATAATAACTAGAAGTTAGTATAAAAGCGAAACAAACTTGTTTTAATAAAACCGTGCAAAATAGCTAAGTTTTGAGCGTTCTCAGAATTCGACGACACTTGACCCAAACGTTGGTCTAGACCCAAGCATTTGTGTTGTAAATTTGCTAAGCGTAATAATAACTACAAGTTAGTATAAAAGGGAAACAAACTTGTTTTAATAAAACTGTGCAAAACAGCTAAATATTGAGCATTCTCAGAATTCGACGAAACTTGACCCAAACGTAGGTCTAGACCCAAGAGTTTGTGTGTTAAATTTTTTAAGCATAATAATAACTACAAGTTACTATAAAAGGGAAACAAACTTGTTTTAATATAACCGTGAAAACAGCTAAATTTTGAACGTTCTCAAAATTCGACGAAACTTGAACCAAAGGTTGGTCTAGACCTAAGCATTTGTGTTGTAAATTTGCTAAGCGTAATAATAACTACTAGTTAGTATAAAAGGTTAACAAACTTGTTTTAATAAAATCTGTGCAAAACAGCTAATTTTTTAGCATTCTCAGCATTGGACGAAACTTGACCCAAACGTAGGTCTAGATCCAAGAGTTTGTATGTTAAATTTGAAGCGTAACAATAACTACAAGTTAGTATAAAAGGGAAACAAACTTGTTTTAATAAAACCGTGCAAAACAGTTAATTTTTGAGCATTCTCAGCATTGGACGAACTTGACCCAAACGTAGGTCTAGACCCAAGAGTTTGTGTGTTTAATTTTCTAAGCGTAATAATAACCACAAGTTACTATAAAAGGGACACAAACTTGTTTTAATAAAACCGTGCAAAACAGCTAACTTTTGGACGTTCTCAGGATTCAACGAAACTTGACCCAATCGCAGGACTAGACCCATCCATTTGTGTTGTAAATATGCTAAGCGTAATAATAACTAGAAGTTAGTATAAAAGCGAAACAAACTTGCTTTAATAAAACCGTGCAAAATAGCTAAATTTTGAACGTTCTCAGAATTCGACGAAACTTGACCCAAACGTTGGTTTAGACCCAAGCATTTGTGTTGTAAATTTGCTAAGCGTAATAATAACTACAAGTTAGTATAAAAGGGAAACAAACTTGTTTTAATGAAACTGTGCAAAACAGCTAAATATTGAGTATTCTCAGAATTCGACGAAACTTGACCCAGACGTAGGTCTAGACCCAAGAGTTTGTGTGTTAAATTTTCTAAGCGTAATAATAACTACAAGTTACTATAAAAGGGAAAATACTTGTTTTAATATAACCGTGAAAACAGCTAAATTTTGAACGTTCTCTAAATTCGACGAAACTTGAACCAAAGGTTGGTCTAGACCCAAGCATTTGTGTTGTAAATTTGCTAAGCGTAATAATAACTACAAGTTAGTATAAAAGGTTAACAAACTTGTTTTAATAAAAACTGTGCAAAACAGCTAATTTTTGAGCATTCTCAGCATTGGACAAAACTTGACCCAAACGTAGGTCTAGACCCAAGAGTTTGTATGTTAAATTTGAAGCGTAATAATAACTACAAGTTAGTATAAAAGGGAAACAAACTTGTTTTAATAAAACCGTGCAAAACAGTTAATTTTTTAGCATTCTCAGCATTGGACGAACTTGACCCAAACGTAGGTCTAGACCCAAGAGTTTGTGTGTTTAATTTTCTAAGCGTAATAATAGCTACAAGTTACTATAAAAGGGACACAAACTTGTTTTAATAAAATCGTGCAAAACAGCTAACTTTTGGACGTTCTCAGAATTCAACGAAACTTGACCCAATCGCAGGACTAGACCCATCCATTTGTGTTGTAAATATGCTAAGCGTAATAATAACTAGAAGTTAGTATAAAAGCGAAACAAACTTGCTTTAATAAAACCGTGCAAAATAGCTAAATTTTGAACGTTCTCAGAATTCGACGAAACTTGACCCAAACGTTGGTCTAGACCCAAGCATTTGTGTTGTAAATTTGCTGAGCGTAATAATA
The DNA here is from genome assembly GCF_026168435.1 of Sesamum indicum. NCBI lineage: Eukaryota > Viridiplantae > Streptophyta > Magnoliopsida > Lamiales > Pedaliaceae > Sesamum > Sesamum indicum. The sequence goes on along the minus strand of NC_142658.1, from coordinate 8,325,118 downwards.
ACTACAAGTTAGTATAAAAGGGAAACAAAATTGTTTTAATGAAACTGTTCAAAACAGCTAAATATTGAGCATTCTCAGAATTCGACGAAACTTGACCTAAACGTAGGTCTAGACCCAAGAGTTTGTGTGTTAAATTTTCTAAGCGTAATAATAACTACAAGTTACTATAAAAGGGAAACAAACTTGTTTTAATATAATCGTGAAAACAGCTAAATTTGGAACGTTCTCAGAATTCGACGAAACTTGACCCAAACGTTGGTCTAGACCCAAGCATTTGTGTTGTAAATTTGCTAAGCGTAATAATAACTACAAGTTAGTATAAAAGGTTAACAAACTTGTTTTAATAAAAACTGTGCAAAACAGCTAATTTTTGAGCATTCTCAGCATTGGACAAAACTTGACCCAAACGTAGGTCTAGACCCAAGAGTTTGTATGTTAAATTTGAAGCGTAATAATAACTACAAGTTAGTATAAAAGGGAAACAAACTTGTTTTAATAAAACCGTGCAAAACAGTTAATTTTTTAGCATTCTCAGCATTGGACGAACTTGACCCAAACGTAGGTCTAGACCCAAGAGTTTGTGTGTTTAATTTTCTAAGCGTAATAATAACCACAAGTTACTATAAAAGGGACACAAACTTGTTTTAATAAAACCGTGCAAAACAGCTAACTTTTGGACGTTCTCAGGATTCAACGAAACTTGACCCAATCGCAGGACTAGACCCATCCATTTGTGTTGTAAATATGCTAAGCGTAATAATAACTAGAAGTTAGTATAAAAGCGAAACAAACTTGCTTTAATAAAACCGTGCAAAATAGCTAAATTTTGAACGTTCTCAAAATTCGACGAAACTTGACCCAAACGTTGGTTTAGACCCAAGCATTTGTGTTGTAAATTTGCTAAGCGTAATAATAACTACAAGTTAGTATAAAAGGGAAACAAACTTGTTTTAATGAAACTGTGCAAAACAGCTAAATATTGAGTATTCTCAGAATTCGACGAAACTTGACCCAGACGTAGGTCTAGACCCAAGAGTTTGTGTGTTAAATTTTCTAAGCGTAATAATAACTACAAGTTACTATAAAAGGGAAAATACTTGTTTTAATATAACCGTGAAAACAGCTAAATTTTGAACGTTCTCAAAATTCGACGAAACTTGAACCAAAGGTTGGTCTAGACCCAAGCATTTGTGTTGTAAATTTGCTAAGCGTAATAATAACTACAAGTTAGTATAAAAGGTTAACAAACTTGTTTTAATAAAAACTGTGCAAAACAGCTAATTTTTGAGCATTCTCAGCATTGGACAAAACTTGACCCAAACGTAGGTCTAGACCCAAGAGTTTGTATGTTAAATTTGAAGCGTAATAATAACTACAAGTTAGTATAAAAGGGAAACAAACTTGTTTTAATAAAACCGTGCAAAACAGTTAATTTTTTAGCATTCTCAGCATTGGACGAACTTGACCCAAACGTAGGTCTAGACCCAAGAGTTTGTGTGTTTAATTTTCTAAGCGTAATAATAGCTACAAGTTACTATAAAAGGGACACAAACTTGTTTTAATAAAATCGTGCAAAACAGCTAACTTTTGGACGTTCTCAGAATTCAACGAAACTTGACCCAATCGCAGGACTAGACCCATCCATTTGTGTTGTAAATATGCTAAGCGTAATAATAACTAGAATTTAGTATAAAAGCGAAACAAACTTGCTTTAATAAAACCGTGCAAAATAGCTAAATTTTGAACGTTCTCAGAATTCGACGAAACTTGACCCAAACGTTGGTCTAGACCCAAGCATTTGTGTTGTAAATTTGCTGAGCGTAATAATAACTACAAGTTAGTATAAAAGGGAAACAAACTTGTTTTAATGAAACTGTTCAAAACAGCTAAATATTGAGCATTCTCAGAATTCGACGAAACTTGACCTAAACGTAGGTCTAGACCCAAGAGTTTGTGTGTTAAATTTTCTAAGCGTAATAATAACTACAAGTTACTATAAAAGGGAAACAAACTTGTTTTAATATAACCGTGAAAACAGCTAAATTTTGAACGTTCTCAGAATTCGACGAAACTTGACCCAAACGTTGGTCTAGACCCAAGCATTTGTGTTGTAAATTTGCTAAGCGTAATAATAACTACAAGTTAGTATAAAAGGTTAACAAACTTGTTTTAATAAAAACTGTGCAAAACAGCTAATTTTTGAGCATTCTCAGCATTGGACAAAACTTGACCCAAACGTAGGTCTAGACCCAAGAGTTTGTATGTTAAATTTGAAGCGTAATAATAACTACAAGTTAGTATAAAAGGGAAACAAACTTGTTTTAATAAAACCGTGCAAAACAGTTAATTTTTGAGCATTCTCAGCATTGGACGAACTTGACCCAAACGTAGGTCTAGACCCAAGAGTTTGTGTGTTTAATTTTCTAAGCGTAATAATAACCACAAGTTACTATAAAAGGGACACAAACTTGTTTTAATAAACCGTGCAAAACAGCTAACTTTTGGACGTTCTCAGAATTCAACGAAACTTGACCCAATCGCAGGACTAGACCCATCCATTTGTGTTGTAAATATGCTAAGCGTAATAATAACTAGAAGTTAGTATAAAAGCGAAACAAACTTGTTTTAATAAAACCGTGCAAAATAGCTAAGTTTTGAGCGTTCTCAGAATTCGACGACACTTGACCCAAACGTTGGTCTAGACCCAAGCATTTGTGTTGTAAATTTGCTAAGCGTAATAATAACTACAAGTTAGTATAAAAGGGAAACAAACTTGTTTTAATAAAACTGTGCAAAACAGCTAAATATTGAGCATTCTCAGAATTCGACGAAACTTGACCCAAACGTAGGTCTAGACCCAAGAGTTTGTGTGTTAAATTTTTTAAGCGTAATAATAACTACAAGTTACTATAAAAGGGAAACAAACTTGTTTTAATATAACCGTGAAAACAGCTAAATTTTGAACGTTCTCAAAATTCGACGAAACTTGAACCAAAGGTTGGTCTAGACCTAAGCATTTGTGTTGTAAATTTGCTAAGCGTAATAATAACTACTAGTTAGTATAAAAGGTTAACAAACTTGTTTTAATAAAATCTGTGCAAAACAGCTAATTTTTTAGCATTCTCAGCATTGGACGAAACTTGACCCAAACGTAGGTCTAGATCCAAGAGTTTGTATGTTAAATTTGAAGCGTAACAATAACTACAAGTTAGTATAAAAGGGAAACAAACTTGTTTTAATAAAACCGTGCAAAACAGTTAATTTTTGAGCATTCTCAGCATTGGACGAACTTGTCCCAAACGTAGGTCTAGACCCAAGAGTTTGTGTGTTTAATTTTCTAAGCGTAATAATAACCACAAGTTACTATAAAAGGGACACAAACTTGTTTTAATAAAACCGTGCAAAACAGCTAACTTTTGGACGTTCTCAGGATTCAACGAAACTTGACCCAATCGCAGGACTAGACCCATCCATTTGTGTTGTAAATATGCTAAGCGTAATAATAACTAGAAGTTAGTATAAAAGCGAAACAAACTTGCTTTAATAAAACCGTGCAAAATAGCTAAATTTTGAACGTTCTCAGAATTCGACGAAACTTGACCCAAACGTTGGTTTAGACCCAAGCATTTGTGTTGTAAATTTGCTAAGCGTAATAATAACTACAAGTTAGTATAAAAGGGAAACAAACTTGTTTTAATGAAACTGTGCAAAACAGCTAAATATTGAGCATTCTCAGAATTCGACGAAACTTGACCCAGACGTAGGTCTAGACCCAAGAGTTTGTGTGTTAAATTTTCTAAGCGTAATAATAACTACAAGTTACTATAAAAGGGAAAATACTTGTTTTAATATAACCGTGAAAACAGCTAAATTTTGAACGTTCTCTAAATTCGACGAAACTTGAACCAAAGGTTGGTCTAGACCCAAGCATTTGTGTTGTAAATTTGCTAAGCGTAATAATAACTACAAGTTAGTATAAAAGGTTAACAAACTTGTTTTAATAAAAACTGTGCAAAACAGCTAATTTTTGAGCATTCTCAGCATTGGACAAAACTTGACCCAAACGTAGGTCTAGACCCAAGAGTTTGTATGTTAAATTTGAAGCGTAATAATAACTACAAGTTAGTATAAAAGGGAAACAAACTTGTTTTAATAAAACCGTGCAAAACAGTTAATTTTTTAGCATTCTCAGCATTGGACGAACTTGACCCAAACGTAGGTCTAGACCCAAGAGTTTGTGTGTTTAATTTTCTAAGCGTAATAATAGCTACAAGTTACTATAAAAGGGACACAAACTTGTTTTAATAAAATCGTGCAAAACAGCTAACTTTTGGACGTTCTCAGAATTCAACGAAACTTGACCCAATCGCAGGACTAGACCCATCCATTTGTGTTGTAAATATGCTAAGCGTAATAATAACTAGAAGTTAGTATAAAAGCGAAACAAACTTGCTTTAATAAAACCGTGCAAAATAGCTAAATTTTGAACGTTCTCAGAATTCGACGAAACTTGACCCAAACGTTGGTCTAGACCCAAGCATTTGTGTTGTAAATTTGCTGAGCGTAATAATAACTACAAGTTAGTATAAAAGGGAAACAAACTTGTTTTAATGAAACTGTTCAAAACAGCTAAATATTGAGCATTCTCAGAATTCGACGAAACTTGACCTAAACGTAGGTCTAGACCCAAGAGTTTGTGTGTTAAATTTTCTAAGCGTAATAATAACTACAAGTTACTATAAAAGGGAAACAAACTTGTTTTAATATAACCGTGAAAACAGCTAAATTTTGAACGTTCTCAGAATTCGACGAAACTTGACCCAAACGTTGGTCTAGACCCAAGCATTTGTGTTGTAAATTTGCTAAGCGTAATAATAACTACAAGTTAGTATAAAAGGTTAACAAACTTGTTTTAATAAAAACTGTGCAAAACAGCTAATTTTTGAGCATTCTCAGCATTGGACAAAACTTGACCCAAACGTAGGTCTAGACCCAAGAGTTTGTATGTTAAATTTGAAGCGTAATAATAACTACAAGTTAGTATAAAAGGGAAACAAACTTGTTTTAATAAAACCGTGCAAAACAGTTAATTTTTTAGCATTCTCAGCATTGGACGAACTTGACCCAAACGTAGGTCTAGACCCAAGAGTTTGTGTGTTTAATTTTCTAAGCGTAATAATAACCACAAGTTACTATAAAAGGGACACAAACTTGTTTTAATAAAACCGTGCAAAACAGCTAACTTTTGGACGTTCTCAGGATTCAACGAAACTTGACCCAATCGCAGGACTAGACCCATCCATTTGTGTTGTAAATATGCTAAGCGTAATAATAACTAGAAGTTAGTATAAAAGCGAAACAAACTTGCTTTAATAAAACCGTGCAAAATAGCTAAATTTTGAACGTTCTCAAAATTCGACGAAACTTGACCCAAACGTTGGTTTAGACCCAAGCATTTGTGTTGTAAATTTGCTAAGCGTAATAATAACTACAAGTTAGTATAAAAGGGAAACAAACTTGTTTTAATGAAACTGTGCAAAACAGCTAAATATTGAGCATTCTCAGAATTCGACGAAACTTGACCCAGACGTAGGTCTAGACCCAAGAGTTTGTGTGTTAAATTTTCTAAGCGTAATAATAACTACAAGTTACTATAAAAGGGAAAATACTTGTTTTAATATAACCGTGAAAACAGCTAAATTTTGAACGTTCTCAAAATTCGACGAAACTTGAACCAAAGGTTGGTCTAGACCCAAGCATTTGTGTTGTAAATTTGCTAAGCGTAATAATAACTACAAGTTAGTATAAAAGGTTAACAAACTTGTTTTAATAAAAACTGTGCAAAACAGCTAATTTTTGAGCATTCTCAGCATTGGACAAAACTTGACCCAAACGTAGGTCTAGACCCAAGAGTTTGTATGTTAAATTTGAAGCGTAATAATAACTACAAGTTAGTATAAAAGGGAAACAAACTTGTTTTAATAAAACCGTGCAAAACAGTTAATTTTTTAGCATTCTCAGCATTGGACGAACTTGACCCAAACGTAGGTCTAGACCCAAGAGTTTGTGTGTTTAATTTTCTAAGCGTAATAATAGCTACAAGTTACTATAAAAGGGACACAAACTTGTTTTAATAAAATCGTGCAAAACAGCTAACTTTTGGACGTTCTCAGAATTCAACGAAACTTGACCCAATCGCAGGACTAGACCCATCCATTTGTGTTGTAAATATGCTAAGCGTAATAATAACTAGAATTTAGTATAAAAGCGAAACAAACTTGCTTTAATAAAACCGTGCAAAATAGCTAAATTTTGAACGTTCTCAGAATTCGACGAAACTTGACCCAAACGTTGGTCTAGACCCAAGCATTTGTGTTGTAAATTTGCTGAGCGTAATAATAACTACAAGTTAGTATAAAAGGGAAACAAACTTGTTTTAATGAAACTGTTCAAAACAGCTAAATATTGAGCATTCTCAGAATTCGACGAAACTTGACCTAAACGTAGGTCTAGACCCAAGAGTTTGTGTGTTAAATTTTCTAAGCGTAATAATAACTACAAGTTACTATAAAAGGGAAACAAACTTGTTTTAATATAACCGTGAAAACAGCTAAATTTTGAACGTTCTCAGAATTCGACGAAACTTGACCCAAACGTTGGTCTAGACCCAAGCATTTGTGTTGTAAATTTGCTAAGCGTAATAATAACTACAAGTTAGTATAAAAGGTTAACAAACTTGTTTTAATAAAAACTGTGCAAAACAGCTAATTTTTTAGCATTCTCAGCATTGGACAAAACTTGACCCAAACGTAGGTCTAGACCCAAGAGTTTGTATGTTAAATTTGAAGCGTAATAATAACTACAAGTTAGTATAAAAGGGAAACAAACTTGTTTTAATAAAACCGTGCAAAACAGTTAATTTTTGAGCATTCTCAGCATTGGACGAACTTGACCCAAACGTAGGTCTAGACCCAAGAGTTTGTGTGTTTAATTTTCTAAGCGTAATAATAACCACAAGTTACTATAAAAGGGACACAAACTTGTTTTAATAAACCGTGCAAAACAGCTAACTTTTGGACGTTCTCAGAATTCAACGAAACTTGACCCAATCGCAGGACTAGACCCATCCATTTGTGTTGTAAATATGCTAAGCGTAATAATTACTAGAAGTTAGTATAAAAGCGAAACAAACTTGTTTTAATAAAACCGTGCAAAATAGCTAAGTTTTGAGCGTTCTCAGAATTCGACGACACTTGACCCAAACGTTGGTCTAGACCCAAGCATTTGTGTTGTAAATTTGCTAAGCGTAATAATAACTACAAGTTAGTATAAAAGGGAAACAAACTTGTTTTAATAAAACTGTGCAAAACAGCTAAATATTGAGCATTCTCAGAATTCGACGAAACTTGACCCAAACGTAGGTCTAGACCCAAGAGTTTGTGTGTTAAATTTTTTAAGCGTAATAATAACTACAAGTTACTATAAAAGGGAAACAAACTTGTTTTAATATAACCGTGCAAAATAGCTAAATTTTGAACGTTCTCAAAATTCGACGAAACTTGAACCAAAGGTTGGTCTAGACCTAAGCATTTGTGTTGTAAATTTGCTAAGCGTAATAATAACTACTAGTTAGTATAAAAGGTTAACAAACTTGTTTTAATAAAATCTGTGCAAAACAGCTAATTTTTTAGCATTCTCAGCATTGGACGAAACTTGACCCAAACGTAGGTCTAGATCCAAGAGTTTGTATGTTAAATTTGAAGCGTAACAATAACTACAAGTTAGTATAAAAGGGAAACAAACTTGTTTTAATAAAACCGTGCAAAACAGTTAATTTTTGAGCATTCTCAGCATTGGACGAACTTGACCCAAACGTAGGTCTAGACCCAAGAGTTTGTGTGTTTAATTTTCTAAGCGTAATAATAACCACAAGTTACTATAAAAGGGACACAAACTTGTTTTAATAAAACCGTGCAAAACAGCTAACTTTTGGACGTTCTCAGGATTCAACGAAACTTGACCCAATCGCAGGACTAGACCCATCCATTTGTGTTGTAAATATGCTAAGCGTAATAATAACTAGAAGTTAGTATAAAAGCGAAACAAACTTGCTTTAATAAAACCGTGCAAAATAGCTAAATTTTGAACGTTCTCAGAATTCGACGAAACTTGACCCAAACGTTGGTTTAGACCCAAGCATTTGTGTTGTAAATTTGCTAAGCGTAATAATAACTACAAGTTAGTATAAAAGGGAAACAAACTTGTTTTAATGAAACTGTGCAAAACAGCTAAATATTGAGCATTCTCAGAATTCGACGAAACTTGACCCAGACGTAGGTCTAGACCCAAGAGTTTGTGTGTTAAATTTTCTAAGCGTAATAATAACTACAAGTTACTATAAAAGGGAAAATACTTGTTTTAATATAACCGTGAAAACAGCTAAATTTTGAACGTTCTCTAAATTCGACGAAACTTGAACCAAAGGTTGGTCTAGACCCAAGCATTTGTGTTGTAAATTTGCTAAGCGTAATAATAACTACAAGTTAGTATAAAAGGTTAACAAACTTGTTTTAATAAAAACTGTGCAAAACAGCTAATTTTTGAGCATTCTCAGCATTGGACAAAACTTGACCCAAACGTAGGTCTAGACCCAAGAGTTTGTATGTTAAATTTGAAGCGTAATAATAACTACAAGTTAGTATAAAAGGGAAACAAACTTGTTTTAATAAAACCGTGCAAAACAGTTAATTTTTTAGCATTCTCAGCATTGGACGAACTTGACCCAAACGTAGGTCTAGACCCAAGAGTTTGTGTGTTTAATTTTCTAAGCGTAATAATAGCTACAAGTTACTATAAAAGGGACACAAACTTGTTTTAATAAAATCGTGCAAAACAGCTAACTTTTGGACGTTCTCAGAATTCAACGAAACTTGACCCAATCGCAGGACTAGACCCATCCATTTGTGTTGTAAATATGCTAAGCGTAATAATAACTAGAAGTTAGTATAAAAGCGAAACAAACTTGCTTTAATAAAACCGTGCAAAATAGCTAAATTTTGAACGTTCTCAGAATTCGACGAAACTTGACCCAAACGTTGGTCTAGACCCAAGCATTTGTGTTGTAAATTTGCTGAGCGTAATAATAACTACAAGTTAGTATAAAAGGGAAACAAACTTGTTTTAATGAAACTGTTCAAAACAGCTAAATATTGAGCATTCTCAGAATTCGACGAAACTTGACCTAAACGTAGGTCTAGACCCAAGAGTTTGTGTGTTAAATTTTCTAAGCGTAATAATAACTACAAGTTACTATAAAAGGGAAAATACTTGTTTTAATATAACCGTGAAAACAGCTAAATTTTGAACGTTCTCTAAATTCGACGAAACTTGAACCAAAGGTTGGTCTAGACCCAAGCATTTGTGTTGTAAATTTGCTAAGCGTAATAATAACTACAAGTTAGTATAAAAGGTTAACAAACTTGTTTTAATAAAAACTGTGCAAAACAGCTAATTTTTGAGCATTCTCAGCATTGGACAAAACTTGACCCAAACGTAGGTCTAGACCCAAGAGTTTGTATGTTAAATTTGAAGCGTAATAATAACTACAAGTTAGTATAAAAGGGAAACAAACTTGTTTTAATAAAACCGTGCAAAACAGTTAATTTTTTAGCATTCTCAGCATTGGACGAACTTGACCCAAACGTAGGTCTAGACCCAAGAGTTTGTGTGTTTAATTTTCTAAGCGTAATAATAGCTACAAGTTACTATAAAAGGGACACAAACTTGTTTTAATAAAATCGTGCAAAACAGCTAACTTTTGGACGTTCTCAGAATTCAACGAAACTTGACCCAATCGCAGGACTAGACCCATCCATTTGTGTTGTAAATATGCTAAGCGTAATAATAACTAGAAGTTAGTATAAAAGCGAAACAAACTTGCTTTAATAAAACCGTGCAAAATAGCTAAATTTTGAACGTTCTCAGAATTCGACGAAACTTGACCCAAACGTTGGTCTAGACCCAAGCATTTGTGTTGTAAATTTGCTGAGCGTAATAATAACTACAAGTTAGTATAAAAGGGAAACAAACTTGTTTTAATGAAACTGTTCAAAACAGCTAAATATTGAGCATTCTCAGAATTCGACGAAACTTGACCTAAACGTAGGTCTAGACCCAAGAGTTTGTGTGTTAAATTTTCTAAGCGTAATAATAACTACAAGTTACTATAAAAGGGAAACAAACTTGTTTTAATATAACCGTGAAAACAGCTAAATTTTGAACGTTCTCAGAATTCGACGAAACTTGACCCAAACGTTGGTCTAGACCCAAGCATTTGTGTTGTAAATTTGCTAAGCGTAATAATAACTACAAGTTAGTATAAAAGGTTAACAAACTTGTTTTAATAAAAACTGTGCAAAACAGCTAATTTTTGAGCATTCTCAGCATTGGACAAAACTTGACCCAAACGTAGGTCTAGACCCAAGAGTTTGTATGTTAAATTTGAAGCGTAATAATAACTACAAGTTAGTATAAAAGGGAAACAAACTTGTTTTAATAAAACCGTGCAAAACAGTTAATTTTTTAGCATTCTCAGCATTGGACGAACTTGACCCAAACGTAGGTCTAGACCCAAGAGTTTGTGTGTTTAATTTTCTAAGCATAATAATAACCACAAGTTACTATAAAAGGGACACAAACTTGTTTTAATAAAACCGTGCAAAACAGCTAACTTTTGGACGTTCTCAGGATTCAACGAAACTTGACCCAATCGCAGGACTAGACCCATCCATTTGTGTTGTAAATATGCTAAGCGTAATAATAACTAGAAGTTAGTATAAAAGCGAAACAAACTTGCTTTAATAAAACCGTGCAAAATAGCTAAATTTTGAACGTTCTCAAAATTCGACGAAACTTGACCCAAACGTTGGTTTAGACCCAAGCATTTGTGTTGTAAATTTGCTAAGCGTAATAATAACTACAAGTTAGTATAAAAGGGAAACAAACTTGTTTTAATGAAACTGTGCAAAACAGCTAAATATTGAGCATTCTCAGAATTCGACGAAACTTGACCCAGACGTAGGTCTAGACCCAAGAGTTTGTGTGTTAAATTTTCTAAGCGTAATAATAACTACAAGTTACTATAAAAGGGAAAATACTTGTTTTAATATAACCGTGAAAACAGCTAAATTTTGAACGTTCTCAAAATTCGACGAAACTTGAACCAAAGGTTGGTCTAGACCCAAGCATTTGTGTTGTAAATTTGCTAAGCGTAATAATAACTACAAGTTAGTATAAAAGGTTAACAAACTTGTTTTAATAAAAACTGTGCAAAACAGCTAATTTTTTAGCATTCTCAGCATTGGACAAAACTTGACCCAAACGTAGGTCTAGACCCAAGAGTTTGTATGTTAAATTTGAAGCGTAATAATAACTACAAGTTAGTATAAAAGGGAAACAAACTTGTTTTAATAAAACCGTGCAAAACAGTTAATTTTTTAGCATTCTCAGCATTGGACGAACTTGACCCAAACGTAGGTCTAGACCCAAGAGTTTGTGTGTTTAATTTTCTAAGCGTAATAATAACCACAAGTTACTATAAAAGGGACACAAACTTGTTTTAATAAAACCGTGCAAAACAGCTAACTTTTGGACGTTCTCAGGATTCAACGAAACTTGACCCAATCGCAGGACTAGACCCATCCATTTGTGTTGTAAATATGCTAAGCGTAATAATAACTAGAAGTTAGTATAAAAGCGAAACAAACTTGCTTTAATAAAACCGTGCAAAATAGCTAAATTTTGAACGTTCTCAAAATTCGACGAAACTTGACCCAAACGTTGGTTTAGACCCAAGCATTTGTGTTGTAAATTTGCTAAGCGTAATAATAACTACAAGTTAGTATAAAAGGGAAACAAACTTGTTTTAATGAAACTGTGCAAAACAGCTAAATATTGAGCATTCTCAGAATTCGACGAAACTTGACCCAGACGTAGGTCTAGACCCAAGAGTTTGTGTGTTAAATTTTCTAAGCGTAATAATAACTACAAGTTACTATAAAAGGGAAAATACTTGTTTTAATATAACCGTGAAAACAGCTAAATTTTGAACGTTCTCAAAATTCGACGAAACTTGAACCAAAGGTTGGTCTAGACCCAAGCATTTGTGTTGTAAATTTGCTAAGCGTAATAATAACTACAAGTTAGTATAAAAGGTTAACAAACTTGTTTTAATAAAAACTGTGCAAAACAGCTAATTTTTTAGCATTCTCAGCATTGGACAAAACTTGACCCAAACGTAGGTCTAGACCCAAGAGTTTGTATGTTAAATTTGAAGCGTAATAATAACTACAAGTTAGTATAAAAGGGAAACAAACTTGTTTTAATAAAACCGTGCAAAACAGTTAATTTTTTAGCATTCTCAGCATTGGACGAACTTGACCCAAACGTAGGTCTAGACCCAAGAGTTTGTGTGTTTAATTTTCTAAGCGTAATAATAACCACAAGTTACTATAAAAGGGACACAAACTTGTTTTAATAAACCGTGCAAAACAGCTAACTTTTGGACGTTCTCAGAATTCAACGAAACTTGACCCAATCGCAGGACTAGACCCATCCATTTGTGTTGTAAATATGCTAAGCGTAATAATTACTAGAAGTTAGTATAAAAGCGAAACAAACTTGTTTTAATAAAACCGTGCAAAATAGCTAAGTTTTGAGCGTTCTCAGAATTCGACGACACTTGACCCAAACGTTGGTCTAGACCCAAGCATTTGTGTTGTAAATTTGCTAAGCGTAATAATAACTACAAGTTAGTATAAAAGGGAAACAAACTTGTTTTAATAAAACTGTGCAAAACAGCTAAATATTGAGCATTCTCAGAATTCGACGAAACTTGACCCAAACGTAGGTCTAGACCCAAGAGTTTGTGTGTTAAATTTTTTAAGCGTAATAATAACTACAAGTTACTATAAAAGGGAAACAAACTTGTTTTAATATAACCGTGCAAAATAGCTAAATTTTGAACGTTCTCAAAATTCGACGAAACTTGAACCAAAGGTTGGTCTAGACCTAAGCATTTGTGTTGTAAATTTGCTAAGCGTAATAATAACTACTAGTTAGTATAAAAGGTTAACAAACTTGTTTTAATAAAATCTGTGCAAAACAGCTAATTTTTTAGCATTCTCAGCATTGGACGAAACTTGACCCAAACGTAGGTCTAGATCCAAGAGTTTGTATGTTAAATTTGAAGCGTAACAATAACTACAAGTTAGTATAAAAGGGAAACAAACTTGTTTTAATAAAACCGTGCAAAACAGTTAATTTTTGAGCATTCTCAGCATTGGACGAACTTGACCCAAACGTAGGTCTAGACCCAAGAGTTTGTGTGTTTAATTTTCTAAGCGTAATAATAACCACAAGTTACTATAAAAGGGACACAAACTTGTTTTAATAAAACCGTGCAAAACAGCTAACTTTTGGACGTTCTCAGGATTCAACGAAACTTGACCCAATCGCAGGACTAGACCCATCCATTTGTGTTGTAAATATGCTAAGCGTAATAATAACTAGAAGTTAGTATAAAAGCGAAACAAACTTGCTTTAATAAAACCGTGCAAAATAGCTAAATTTTGAACGTTCTCAGAATTCGACGAAACTTGACCCAAACGTTGGTTTAGACCCAAGCATTTGTGTTGTAAATTTGCTAAGCGTAATAATAACTACAAGTTAGTATAAAAGGGAAACAAACTTGTTTTAATGAAACTGTGCAAAACAGCTAAATATTGAGCATTCTCAGAATTCGACGAAACTTGACCCAGACGTAGGTCTAGACCCAAGAGTTTGTGTGTTAAATTTTCTAAGCGTAATAATAACTACAAGTTACTATAAAAGGGAAAATACTTGTTTTAATATAACCGTGAAAACAGCTAAATTTTGAACGTTCTCTAAATTCGACGAAACTTGAACCAAAGGTTGGTCTAGACCCAAGCATTTGTGTTGTAAATTTGCTAAGCGTAATAATAACTACAAGTTAGTATAAAAGGTTAACAAACTTGTTTTAATAAAAACTGTGCAAAACAGCTAATTTTTGAGCATTCTCAGCATTGGACAAAACTTGACCCAAACGTAGGTCTAGACCCAAGAGTTTGTATGTTAAATTTGAAGCGTAATAATAACTACAAGTTAGTATAAAAGGGAAACAAACTTGTTTTAATAAAACCGTGCAAAACAGTTAATTTTTTAGCATTCTCAGCATTGGACGAACTTGACCCAAACGTAGGTCTAGACCCAAGAGTTTGTGTGTTTAATTTTCTAAGCGTAATAATAGCTACAAGTTACTATAAAAGGGACACAAACTTGTTTTAATAAAATCGTGCAAAACAGCTAACTTTTGGACGTTCTCAGAATTCAACGAAACTTGACCCAATCGCAGGACTAGACCCATCCATTTGTGTTGTAAATATGCTAAGCGTAATAATAACTAGAAGTTAGTATAAAAGCGAAACAAACTTGCTTTAATAAAACCGTGCAAAATAGCTAAATTTTGAACGTTCTCAGAATTCGACGAAACTTGACCCAAACGTTGGTCTAGACCCAAGCATTTGTGTTGTAAATTTGCTGAGCGTAATAATAACTACAAGTTAGTATAAAAGGGAAACAAACTTGTTTTAATGAAACTGTTCAAAACAGCTAAATATTGAGCATTCTCAGAATTCGACGAAACTTGACCTAAACGTAGGTCTAGACCCAAGAGTTTGTGTGTTAAATTTTCTAAGCGTAATAATAACTACAAGTTACTATAAAAGGGAAAATACTTGTTTTAATATAACCGTGAAAACAGCTAAATTTTGAACGTTCTCTAAATTCGACGAAACTTGAACCAAAGGTTGGTCTAGACCCAAGCATTTGTGTTGTAAATTTGCTAAGCGTAATAATAACTACAAGTTAGTATAAAAGGTTAACAAACTTGTTTTAATAAAAACTGTGCAAAACAGCTAATTTTTGAGCATTCTCAGCATTGGACAAAACTTGACCCAAACGTAGGTCTAGACCCAAGAGTTTGTATGTTAAATTTGAAGCGTAATAATAACTACAAGTTAGTATAAAAGGGAAACAAACTTGTTTTAATAAAACCGTGCAAAACAGTTAATTTTTTAGCATTCTCAGCATTGGACGAACTTGACCCAAACGTAGGTCTAGACCCAAGAGTTTGTGTGTTTAATTTTCTAAGCGTAATAATAGCTACAAGTTACTATAAAAGGGACACAAACTTGTTTTAATAAAATCGTGCAAAACAGCTAACTTTTGGACGTTCTCAGAATTCAACGAAACTTGACCCAATCGCAGGACTAGACCCATCCATTTGTGTTGTAAATATGCTAAGCGTAATAATAACTAGAAGTTAGTATAAAAGCGAAACAAACTTGCTTTAATAAAACCGTGCAAAATAGCTAAATTTTGAACGTTCTCAGAATTCGACGAAACTTGACCCAAACGTTGGTCTAGACCCAAGCATTTGTGTTGTAAATTTGCTGAGCGTAATAATAACTACAAGTTAGTATAAAAGGGAAACAAACTTGTTTTAATGAAACTGTTCAAAACAGCTAAATATTGAGCATTCTCAGAATTCGACGAAACTTGACCTAAACGTAGGTCTAGACCCAAGAGTTTGTGTGTTAAATTTTCTAAGCGTAATAATAACTACAAGTTACTATAAAAGGGAAACAAACTTGTTTTAATATAACCGTGAAAACAGCTAAATTTTGAACGTTCTCAGAATTCGACGAAACTTGACCCAAACGTTGGTCTAGACCCAAGCATTTGTGTTGTAAATTTGCTAAGCGTAATAATAACTACAAGTTAGTATAAAAGGTTAACAAACTTGTTTTAATAAAAACTGTGCAAAACAGCTAATTTTTGAGCATTCTCAGCATTGGACAAAACTTGACCCAAACGTAGGTCTAGACCCAAGAGTTTGTATGTTAAATTTGAAGCGTAATAATAACTACAAGTTAGTATAAAAGGGAAACAAACTTGTTTTAATAAAACCGTGCAAAACAGTTAATTTTTTAGCATTCTCAGCATTGGACGAACTTGACCCAAACGTAGGTCTAGACCCAAGAGTTTGTGTGTTTAATTTTCTAAGCATAATAATAACCACAAGTTACTATAAAAGGGACACAAACTTGTTTTAATAAAACCGTGCAAAACAGCTAACTTTTGGACGTTCTCAGGATTCAACGAAACTTGACCCAATCGCAGGACTAGACCCATCCATTTGTGTTGTAAATATGCTAAGCGTAATAATAACTAGAAGTTAGTATAAAAGCGAAACAAACTTGCTTTAATAAAACCGTGCAAAATAGCTAAATTTTGAACGTTCTCAAAATTCGACGAAACTTGACCCAAACGTTGGTTTAGACCCAAGCATTTGTGTTGTAAATTTGCTAAGCGTAATAATAACTACAAGTTAGTATAAAAGGGAAACAAACTTGTTTTAATGAAACTGTGCAAAACAGCTAAATATTGAGCATTCTCAGAATTCGACGAAACTTGACCCAGACGTAGGTCTAGACCCAAGAGTTTGTGTGTTAAATTTTCTAAGCGTAATAATAACTACAAGTTACTATAAAAGGGAAAATACTTGTTTTAATATAACCGTGAAAACAGCTAAATTTTGAACGTTCTCAAAATTCGACGAAACTTGAACCAAAGGTTGGTCTAGACCCAAGCATTTGTGTTGTAAATTTGCTAAGCGTAATAATAACTACAAGTTAGTATAAAAGGTTAACAAACTTGTTTTAATAAAAACTGTGCAAAACAGCTAATTTTTTAGCATTCTCAGCATTGGACAAAACTTGACCCAAACGTAGGTCTAGACCCAAGAGTTTGTATGTTAAATTTGAAGCGTAATAATAACTACAAGTTAGTATAAAAGGGAAACAAACTTGTTTTAATAAAACCGTGCAAAACAGTTAATTTTTTAGCATTCTCAGCATTGGACGAACTTGACCCAAACGTAGGTCTAGACCCAAGAGTTTGTGTGTTTAATTTTCTAAGCGTAATAATAACCACAAGTTACTATAAAAGGGACACAAACTTGTTTTAATAAAACCGTGCAAAACAGCTAACTTTTGGACGTTCTCAGGATTCAACGAAACTTGACCCAATCGCAGGACTAGACCCATCCATTTGTGTTGTAAATATGCTAAGCGTAATAATAACTAGAAGTTAGTATAAAAGCGAAACAAACTTGCTTTAATAAAACCGTGCAAAATAGCTAAATTTTGAACGTTCTCAAAATTCGACGAAACTTGACCCAAACGTTGGTTTAGACCCAAGCATTTGTGTTGTAAATTTGCTAAGCGTAATAATAACTACAAGTTAGTATAAAAGGGAAACAAACTTGTTTTAATGAAACTGTGCAAAACAGCTAAATATTGAGCATTCTCAGAATTCGACGAAACTTGACCCAGACGTAGGTCTAGACCCAAGAGTTTGTGTGTTAAATTTTCTAAGCGTAATAATAACTACAAGTTACTATAAAAGGGAAAATACTTGTTTTAATATAACCGTGAAAACAGCTAAATTTTGAACGTTCTCAAAATTCGACGAAACTTGAACCAAAGGTTGGTCTAGACCCAAGCATTTGTGTTGTAAATTTGCTAAGCGTAATAATAACTACAAGTTAGTATAAAAGGTTAACAAACTTGTTTTAATAAAAACTGTGCAAAACAGCTAATTTTTTAGCATTCTCAGCATTGGACAAAACTTGACCCAAACGTAGGTCTAGACCCAAGAGTTTGTATGTTAAATTTGAAGCGTAATAATAACTACAAGTTAGTATAAAAGGGAAACAAACTTGTTTTAATAAAACCGTGCAAAACAGTTAATTTTTTAGCATTCTCAGCATTGGACGAACTTGACCCAAACGTAGGTCTAGACCCAAGAGTTTGTGTGTTTAATTTTCTAAGCGTAATAATAGCTACAAGTTACTATAAAAGGGACACAAACTTGTTTTAATAAAATCGTGCAAAACAGCTAACTTTTGGACGTTCTCAGAATTCAACGAAACTTGACCCAATCGCAGGACTAGACCCATCCATTTGTGTTGTAAATATGCTAAGCGTAATAATAACTAGAATTTAGTATAAAAGCGAAACAAACTTGCTTTAATAAAACCGTGCAAAATAGCTAAATTTTGAACGTTCTCAGAATTCGACGAAACTTGACCCAAACGTTGGTCTAGACCCAAGCATTTGTGTTGTAAATTTGCTGAGCGTAATAATAACTACAAGTTAGTATAAAAGGGAAACAAACTTGTTTTAATGAAACTGTTCAAAACAGCTAAATATTGAGCATTCTCAGAATTCGACGAAACTTGACCTAAACGTAGGTCTAGACCCAAGAGTTTGTGTGTTAAATTTTCTAAGCGTAATAATAACTACAAGTTACTATAAAAGGGAAACAAACTTGTTTTAATATAACCGTGAAAACAGCTAAATTTTGAACGTTCTCAGAATTCGACGAAACTTGACCCAAACGTTGGTCTAGACCCAAGCATTTGTGTTGTAAATTTGCTAAGCGTAATAATAACTACAAGTTAGTATAAAAGGTTAACAAACTTGTTTTAATAAAAACTGTGCAAAACAGCTAATTTTTTAGCATTCTCAGCATTGGACAAAACTTGACCCAAACGTAGGTCTAGACCCAAGAGTTTGTATGTTAAATTTGAAGCGTAATAATAACTACAAGTTAGTATAAAAGGGAAACAAACTTGTTTTAATAAAACCGTGCAAAACAGTTAATTTTTGAGCATTCTCAGCATTGGACGAACTTGACCCAAACGTAGGTCTAGACCCAAGAGTTTGTGTGTTTAATTTTCTAAGCGTAATAATAACCACAAGTTACTATAAAAGGGACACAAACTTGTTTTAATAAACCGTGCAAAACAGCTAACTTTTGGACGTTCTCAGAATTCAACGAAACTTGACCCAATCGCAGGACTAGACCCATCCATTTGTGTTGTAAATATGCTAAGCGTAATAATTACTAGAAGTTAGTATAAAAGCGAAACAAACTTGTTTTAATAAAACCGTGCAAAATAGCTAAGTTTTGAGCGTTCTCAGAATTCGACGACACTTGACCCAAACGTTGGTCTAGACCCAAGCATTTGTGTTGTAAATTTGCTAAGCGTAATAATAACTACAAGTTAGTATAAAAGGGAAACAAACTTGTTTTAATAAAACTGTGCAAAACAGCTAAATATTGAGCATTCTCAGAATTCGACGAAACTTGACCCAAACGTAGGTCTAGACCCAAGAGTTTGTGTGTTAAATTTTTTAAGCGTAATAATAACTACAAGTTACTATAAAAGGGAAACAAACTTGTTTTAATATAACCGTGCAAAATAGCTAAATTTTGAACGTTCTCAAAATTCGACGAAACTTGAACCAAAGGTTGGTCTAGACCTAAGCATTTGTGTTGTAAATTTGCTAAGCGTAATAATAACTACTAGTTAGTATAAAAGGTTAACAAACTTGTTTTAATAAAATCTGTGCAAAACAGCTAATTTTTTAGCATTCTCAGCATTGGACGAAACTTGACCCAAACGTAGGTCTAGATCCAAGAGTTTGTATGTTAAATTTGAAGCGTAACAATAACTACAAGTTAGTATAAAAGGGAAACAAACTTGTTTTAATAAAACCGTGCAAAACAGTTAATTTTTGAGCATTCTCAGCATTGGACGAACTTGACCCAAACGTAGGTCTAGACCCAAGAGTTTGTGTGTTTAATTTTCTAAGCGTAATAATAACCACAAGTTACTATAAAAGGGACACAAACTTGTTTTAATAAAACCGTGCAAAACAGCTAACTTTTGGACGTTCTCAGGATTCAACGAAACTTGACCCAATCGCAGGACTAGACCCATCCATTTGTGTTGTAAATATGCTAAGCGTAATAATAACTAGAAGTTAGTATAAAAGCGAAACAAACTTGCTTTAATAAAACCGTGCAAAATAGCTAAATTTTGAACGTTCTCAGAATTCGACGAAACTTGACCCAAACGTTGGTTTAGACCCAAGCATTTGTGTTGTAAATTTGCTAAGCGTAATAATAACTACAAGTTAGTATAAAAGGGAAACAAACTTGTTTTAATGAAACTGTGCAAAACAGCTAAATATTGAGCATTCTCAGAATTCGACGAAACTTGACCCAGACGTAGGTCTAGACCCAAGAGTTTGTGTGTTAAATTTTCTAAGCGTAATAATAACTACAAGTTACTATAAAAGGGAAAATACTTGTTTTAATATAACCGTGAAAACAGCTAAATTTTGAACGTTCTCTAAATTCGACGAAACTTGAACCAAAGGTTGGTCTAGACCCAAGCATTTGTGTTGTAAATTTGCTAAGCGTAATAATAACTACAAGTTAGTATAAAAGGTTAACAAACTTGTTTTAATAAAAACTGTGCAAAACAGCTAATTTTTGAGCATTCTCAGCATTGGACAAAACTTGACCCAAACGTAGGTCTAGACCCAAGAGTTTGTATGTTAAATTTGAAGCGTAATAATAACTACAAGTTAGTATAAAAGGGAAACAAACTTGTTTTAATAAAACCGTGCAAAACAGTTAATTTTTTAGCATTCTCAGCATTGGACGAACTTGACCCAAACGTAGGTCTAGACCCAAGAGTTTGTGTGTTTAATTTTCTAAGCGTAATAATAACCACAAGTTACTATAAAAGGGACACAAACTTGTTTTAATAAAATCGTGCAAAACAGCTATCTTTTGGACGTTCTCAGAATTCAACGAAACTTGACCCAATCGCAGGACTAGACCCATCCATTTGTGTTGTAAATATGCTAAGCGTAATAATAACTAGAAGTTAGTATAAAAGCGAAACAAACTTGCTTTAATAAAACCGTGCAAAATAGCTAAATTTTGAACGTTCTCAGAATTCGACGAAACTTGACCCAAACGTTGGTCTAGACCCAAGCATTTGTGTTGTAAATTTGCTGAGCGTAATAATAACTACAAGTTAGTATAAAAGGGAAACAAACTTGTTTTAATGAAACTGTTCAAAACAGCTAAATATTGAGCATTCTCAGAATTCGACGAAACTTGACCTAAACGTAGGTCTAGACCCAAGAGTTTGTGTGTTAAATTTTCTAAGCGTAATAATAACTACAAGTTACTATAAAAGGGAAAATACTTGTTTTAATATAACCGTGAAAACAGCTAAATTTTGAACGTTCTCTAAATTCGACGAAACTTGAACCAAAGGTTGGTCTAGACCCAAGCATTTGTGTTGTAAATTTGCTAAGCGTAATAATAACTACAAGTTAGTATAAAAGGTTAACAAACTTGTTTTAATAAAAACTGTGCAAAACAGCTAATTTTTGAGCATTCTCAGCATTGGACAAAACTTGACCCAAACGTAGGTCTAGACCCAAGAGTTTGTATGTTAAATTTGAAGCGTAATAATAACTACAAGTTAGTATAAAAGGGAAACAAACTTGTTTTAATAAAACCGTGCAAAACAGTTAATTTTTTAGCATTCTCAGCATTGGACGAACTTGACCCAAACGTAGGTCTAGACCCAAGAGTTTGTGTGTTTAATTTTCTAAGCGTAATAATAGCTACAAGTTACTATAAAAGGGACACAAACTTGTTTTAATAAAATCGTGCAAAACAGCTAACTTTTGGACGTTCTCAGAATTCAACGAAACTTGACCCAATCGCAGGACTAGACCCATCCATTTGTGTTGTAAATATGCTAAGCGTAATAATAACTAGAATTTAGTATAAAAGCGAAACAAACTTGCTTTAATAAAACCGTGCAAAATAGCTAAATTTTGAACGTTCTCAGAATTCGACGAAACTTGACCCAAACGTTGGTCTAGACCCAAGCATTTGTGTTGTAAATTTGCTGAGCGTAATAATAACTACAAGTTAGTATAAAAGGGAAACAAACTTGTTTTAATGAAACTGTTCAAAACAGCTAAATATTGAGCATTCTCAGAATTCGACGAAACTTGACCTAAACGTAGGTCTAGACCCAAGAGTTTGTGTGTTAAATTTTCTAAGCGTAATAATAACTACAAGTTACTATAAAAGGGAAACAAACTTGTTTTAATATAACCGTGAAAACAGCTAAATTTTGAACGTTCTCAGAATTCGACGAAACTTGACCCAAACGTTGGTCTAGACCCAAGCATTTGTGTTGTAAATTTGCTAAGCGTAATAATAACTACAAGTTAGTATAAAAGGTTAACAAACTTGTTTTAATAAAAACTGTGCAAAACAGCTAATTTTTGAGCATTCTCAGCATTGGACAAAACTTGACCCAAACGTAGGTCTAGACCCAAGAGTTTGTATGTTAAATTTGAAGCGTAATAATAACTACAAGTTAGTATAAAAGGGAAACAAACTTGTTTTAATAAAACCGTGCAAAACAGTTAATTTTTGAGCATTCTCAGCATTGGACGAACTTGACCCAAACGTAGGTCTAGACCCAAGAGTTTGTGTGTTTAATTTTCTAAGCGTAATAATAACCACAAGTTACTATAAAAGGGACACAAACTTGTTTTAATAAACCGTGCAAAACAGCTAACTTTTGGACGTTCTCAGAATTCAACGAAACTTGACCCAATCGCAGGACTAGACCCATCCATTTGTGTTGTAAATATGCTAAGCGTAATAATAACTAGAAGTTAGTATAAAAGCGAAACAAACTTGTTTTAATAAAACCGTGCAAAATAGCTAAGTTTTGAGCGTTCTCAGAATTCGACGACACTTGACCCAAACGTTGGTCTAGACCCAAGCATTTGTGTTGTAAATTTGCTAAGCGTAATAATAACTACAAGTTAGTATAAAAGGGAAACAAACTTGTTTTAATAAAACTGTGCAAAACAGCTAAATATTGAGCATTCTCAGAATTCGACGAAACTTGACCCAAACGTAGGTCTAGACCCAAGAGTTTGTGTGTTAAATTTTTTAAGCGTAATAATAACTACAAGTTACTATAAAAGGGAAACAAACTTGTTTTAATATAACCGTGAAAACAGCTAAATTTTGAACGTTCTCAAAATTCGACGAAACTTGAACCAAAGGTTGGTCTAGACCTAAGCATTTGTGTTGTAAATTTGCTAAGCGTAATAATAACTACTAGTTAGTATAAAAGGTTAACAAACTTGTTTTAATAAAATCTGTGCAAAACAGCTAATTTTTTAGCATTCTCAGCATTGGACGAAACTTGACCCAAACGTAGGTCTAGATCCAAGAGTTTGTATGTTAAATTTGAAGCGTAACAATAACTACAAGTTAGTATAAAAGGGAAACAAACTTGTTTTAATAAAACCGTGCAAAACAGTTAATTTTTGAGCATTCTCAGCATTGGACGAACTTGTCCCAAACGTAGGTCTAGACCCAAGAGTTTGTGTGTTTAATTTTCTAAGCGTAATAATAACCACAAGTTACTATAAAAGGGACACAAACTTGTTTTAATAAAACCGTGCAAAACAGCTAACTTTTGGACGTTCTCAGGATTCAACGAAACTTGACCCAATCGCAGGACTAGACCCATCCATTTGTGTTGTAAATATGCTAAGCGTAATAATAACTAGAAGTTAGTATAAAAGCGAAACAAACTTGCTTTAATAAAACCGTGCAAAATAGCTAAATTTTGAACGTTCTCAGAATTCGACGAAACTTGACCCAAACGTTGGTTTAGACCCAAGCATTTGTGTTGTAAATTTGCTAAGCGTAATAATAACTACAAGTTAGTATAAAAGGGAAACAAACTTGTTTTAATGAAACTGTGCAAAACAGCTAAATATTGAGCATTCTCAGAATTCGACGAAACTTGACCCAGACGTAGGTCTAGACCCAAGAGTTTGTGTGTTAAATTTTCTAAGCGTAATAATAACTACAAGTTACTATAAAAGGGAAAATACTTGTTTTAATATAACCGTGAAAACAGCTAAATTTTGAACGTTCTCTAAATTCGACGAAACTTGAACCAAAGGTTGGTCTAGACCCAAGCATTTGTGTTGTAAATTTGCTAAGCGTAATAATAACTACAAGTTAGTATAAAAGGTTAACAAACTTGTTTTAATAAAAACTGTGCAAAACAGCTAATTTTTGAGCATTCTCAGCATTGGACAAAACTTGACCCAAACGTAGGTCTAGACCCAAGAGTTTGTATGTTAAATTTGAAGCGTAATAATAACTACAAGTTAGTATAAAAGGGAAACAAACTTGTTTTAATAAAACCGTGCAAAACAGTTAATTTTTTAGCATTCTCAGCATTGGACGAACTTGACCCAAACGTAGGTCTAGACCCAAGAGTTTGTGTGTTTAATTTTCTAAGCGTAATAATAGCTACAAGTTACTATAAAAGGGACACAAACTTGTTTTAATAAAATCGTGCAAAACAGCTAACTTTTGGACGTTCTCAGAATTCAACGAAACTTGACCCAATCGCAGGACTAGACCCATCCATTTGTGTTGTAAATATGCTAAGCGTAATAATAACTAGAAGTTAGTATAAAAGCGAAACAAACTTGCTTTAATAAAACCGTGCAAAATAGCTAAATTTTGAACGTTCTCAGAATTCGACGAAACTTGACCCAAACGTTGGTCTAGACCCAAGCATTTGTGTTGTAAATTTGCTGAGCGTAATAATAACTACAAGTTAGTATAAAAGGGAAACAAACTTGTTTTAATGAAACTGTTCAAAACAGCTAAATATTGAGCATTCTCAGAATTCGACGAAACTTGACCTAAACGTAGGTCTAGACCCAAGAGTTTGTGTGTTAAATTTTCTAAGCGTAATAATAACTACAAGTTACTATAAAAGGGAAACAAACTTGTTTTAATATAACCGTGAAAACAGCTAAATTTTGAACGTTCTCAGAATTCGACGAAACTTGACCCAAACGTTGGTCTAGACCCAAGCATTTGTGTTGTAAATTTGCTAAGCGTAATAATAACTACAAGTTAGTATAAAAGGTTAACAAACTTGTTTTAATAAAAACTGTGCAAAACAGCTAATTTTTGAGCATTCTCAGCATTGGACAAAACTTGACCCAAACGTAGGTCTAGACCCAAGAGTTTGTATGTTAAATTTGAAGCGTAATAATAACTACAAGTTAGTATAAAAGGGAAACAAACTTGTTTTAATAAAACCGTGCAAAACAGTTAATTTTTTAGCATTCTCAGCATTGGACGAACTTGACCCAAACGTAGGTCTAGACCCAAGAGTTTGTGTGTTTAATTTTCTAAGCGTAATAATAACCACAAGTTACTATAAAAGGGACACAAACTTGTTTTAATAAAACCGTGCAAAACAGCTAACTTTTGGACGTTCTCAGGATTCAACGAAACTTGACCCAATCGCAGGACTAGACCCATCCATTTGTGTTGTAAATATGCTAAGCGTAATAATAACTAGAAGTTAGTATAAAAGCGAAACAAACTTGCTTTAATAAAACCGTGCAAAATAGCTAAATTTTGAACGTTCTCAAAATTCGACGAAACTTGACCCAAACGTTGGTTTAGACCCAAGCATTTGTGTTGTAAATTTGCTAAGCGTAATAATAACTACAAGTTAGTATAAAAGGGAAACAAACTTGTTTTAATGAAACTGTGCAAAACAGCTAAATATTGAGCATTCTCAGAATTCGACGAAACTTGACCCAGACGTAGGTCTAGACCCAAGAGTTTGTGTGTTAAATTTTCTAAGCGTAATAATAACTACAAGTTACTATAAAAGGGAAAATACTTGTTTTAATATAACCGTGAAAACAGCTAAATTTTGAACGTTCTCAAAATTCGACGAAACTTGAACCAAAGGTTGGTCTAGACCCAAGCATTTGTGTTGTAAATTTGCTAAGCGTAATAATAACTACAAGTTAGTATAAAAGGTTAACAAACTTGTTTTAATAAAAACTGTGCAAAACAGCTAATTTTTTAGCATTCTCAGCATTGGACAAAACTTGACCCAAACGTAGGTCTAGACCCAAGAGTTTGTATGTTAAATTTGAAGCGTAATAATAACTACAAGTTAGTATAAAAGGGAAACAAACTTGTTTTAATAAAACCGTGCAAAACAGTTAATTTTTTAGCATTCTCAGCATTGGACGAACTTGACCCAAACGTAGGTCTAGACCCAAGAGTTTGTGTGTTTAATTTTCTAAGCGTAATAATAGCTACAAGTTACTATAAAAGGGACACAAACTTGTTTTAATAAAATCGTGCAAAACAGCTAACTTTTGGACGTTCTCAGAATTCAACGAAACTTGACCCAATCGCAGGACTAGACCCATCCATTTGTGTTGTAAATATGCTAAGCGTAATAATAACTAGAATTTAGTATAAAAGCGAAACAAACTTGCTTTAATAAAACCGTGCAAAATAGCTAAATTTTGAACGTTCTCAGAATTCGACGAAACTTGACCCAAACGTTGGTCTAGACCCAAGCATTTGTGTTGTAAATTTGCTGAGCGTAATAATAACTACAAGTTAGTATAAAAGGGAAACAAACTTGTTTTAATGAAACTGTTCAAAACAGCTAAATATTGAGCATTCTCAGAATTCGACGAAACTTGACCTAAACGTAGGTCTAGACCCAAGAGTTTGTGTGTTAAATTTTCTAAGCGTAATAATAACTACAAGTTACTATAAAAGGGAAACAAACTTGTTTTAATATAACCGTGAAAACAGCTAAATTTTGAACGTTCTCAGAATTCGACGAAACTTGACCCAAACGTTGGTCTAGACCCAAGCATTTGTGTTGTAAATTTGCTAAGCGTAATAATAACTACAAGTTAGTATAAAAGGTTAACAAACTTGTTTTAATAAAAACTGTGCAAAACAGCTAATTTTTGAGCATTCTCAGCATTGGACAAAACTTGACCCAAACGTAGGTCTAGACCCAAGAGTTTGTATGTTAAATTTGAAGCGTAATAATAACTACAAGTTAGTATAAAAGGGAAACAAACTTGTTTTAATAAAACCGTGCAAAACAGTTAATTTTTGAGCATTCTCAGCATTGGACGAACTTGACCCAAACGTAGGTCTAGACCCAAGAGTTTGTGTGTTTAATTTTCTAAGCGTAATAATAACCACAAGTTACTATAAAAGGGACACAAACTTGTTTTAATAAACCGTGCAAAACAGCTAACTTTTGGACGTTCTCAGAATTCAACGAAACTTGACCCAATCGCAGGACTAGACCCATCCATTTGTGTTGTAAATATGCTAAGCGTAATAATTACTAGAAGTTAGTATAAAAGCGAAACAAACTTGTTTTAATAAAACCGTGCAAAATAGCTAAGTTTTGAGCGTTCTCAGAATTCGACGACACTTGACCCAAACGTTGGTCTAGACCCAAGCATTTGTGTTGTAAATTTGCTAAGCGTAATAATAACTACAAGTTAGTATAAAAGGGAAACAAACTTGTTTTAATAAAACTGTGCAAAACAGCTAAATATTGAGCATTCTCAGAATTCGACGAAACTTGACCCAAACGTAGGTCTAGACCCAAGAGTTTGTGTGTTAAATTTTTTAAGCGTAATAATAACTACAAGTTACTATAAAAGGGAAACAAACTTGTTTTAATATAACCGTGCAAAATAGCTAAATTTTGAACGTTCTCAAAATTCGACGAAACTTGAACCAAAGGTTGGTCTAGACCTAAGCATTTGTGTTGTAAATTTGCTAAGCGTAATAATAACTACTAGTTAGTATAAAAGGTTAACAAACTTGTTTTAATAAAATCTGTGCAAAACAGCTAATTTTTTAGCATTCTCAGCATTGGACGAAACTTGACCCAAACGTAGGTCTAGATCCAAGAGTTTGTATGTTAAATTTGAAGCGTAACAATAACTACAAGTTAGTATAAAAGGGAAACAAACTTGTTTTAATAAAACCGTGCAAAACAGTTAATTTTTGAGCATTCTCAGCATTGGACGAACTTGACCCAAACGTAGGTCTAGACCCAAGAGTTTGTGTGTTTAATTTTCTAAGCGTAATAATAACCACAAGTTACTATAAAAGGGACACAAACTTGTTTTAATAAAACCGTGCAAAACAGCTAACTTTTGGACGTTCTCAGGATTCAACGAAACTTGACCCAATCGCAGGACTAGACCCATCCATTTGTGTTGTAAATATGCTAAGCGTAATAATAACTAGAAGTTAGTATAAAAGCGAAACAAACTTGCTTTAATAAAACCGTGCAAAATAGCTAAATTTTGAACGTTCTCAGAATTCGACGAAACTTGACCCAAACGTTGGTTTAGACCCAAGCATTTGTGTTGTAAATTTGCTAAGCGTAATAATAACTACAAGTTAGTATAAAAGGGAAACAAACTTGTTTTAATGAAACTGTGCAAAACAGCTAAATATTGAGCATTCTCAGAATTCGACGAAACTTGACCCAGACGTAGGTCTAGACCCAAGAGTTTGTGTGTTAAATTTTCTAAGCGTAATAATAACTACAAGTTACTATAAAAGGGAAAATACTTGTTTTAATATAACCGTGAAAACAGCTAAATTTTGAACGTTCTCAAAATTCGACGAAACTTGAACCAAAGGTTGGTCTAGACCCAAGCATTTGTGTTGTAAATTTGCTAAGCGTAATAATAACTACAAGTTAGTATAAAAGGTTAACAAACTTGTTTTAATAAAAACTGTGCAAAACAGCTAATTTTTGAGCATTCTCAGCATTGGACATAACTTGACCCAAACGTAGGTCTAGACCCAAGAGTTTGTATGTTAAATTTGAAGCGTAATAATAACTACAAGTTAGTATAAAAGGGAAACAAACTTGTTTTAATAAAACCGTGCAAAACAGTTAATTTTTTAGCATTCTCAGCATTGGACGAACTTGACCCAAACGTAGGTCTAGACCCAAGAGTTTGTGTGTTTAATTTTCTAAGCGTAATAATAGCTACAAGTTACTATAAAAGGGACACAAACTTGTTTTAATAAAATCGTGCAAAACAGCTAACTTTTGGACGTTCTCAGAATTCAACGAAACTTGACCCAATCGCAGGACTAGACCCATCCATTTGTGTTGTAAATATGCTAAGCGTAATAATAACTAGAATTTAGTATAAAAGCGAAACAAACTTGCTTTAATAAAACCGTGCAAAATAGCTAAATTTTGAACGTTCTCAGAATTCGACGAAACTTGACCCAAACGTTGGTCTAGACCCAAGCATTTGTGTTGTAAATTTGCTGAGCGTAATAATAACTACAAGTTAGTATAAAAGGGAAACAAACTTGTTTTAATGAAACTGTTCAAAACAGCTAAATATTGAGCATTCTCAGAATTCGACGAAACTTGACCTAAACGTAGGTCTAGACCCAAGAGTTTGTGTGTTAAATTTTCTAAGCGTAATAATAACTACAAGTTACTATAAAAGGGAAACAAACTTGTTTTAATATAACCGTGAAAACAGCTAAATTTTGAACGTTCTCAGAATTCGACGAAACTTGACCCAAACGTTGGTCTAGACCCAAGCATTTGTGTTGTAAATTTGCTAAGCGTAATAATAACTACAAGTTAGTATAAAAGGTTAACAAACTTGTTTTAATAAAAACTGTGCAAAACAGCTAATTTTTGAGCATTCTCAGCATTGGACAAAACTTGACCCAAACGTAGGTCTAGACCCAAGAGTTTGTATGTTAAATTTGAAGCGTAATAATAACTACAAGTTAGTATAAAAGGGAAACAAACTTGTTTTAATAAAACCGTGCAAAACAGTTAATTTTTGAGCATTCTCAGCATTGGACGAACTTGACCCAAACGTAGGTCTAGACCCAAGAGTTTGTGTGTTTAATTTTCTAAGCGTAATAATAACCACAAGTTACTATAAAAGGGACACAAACTTGTTTTAATAAACCGTGCAAAACAGCTAACTTTTGGACGTTCTCAGAATTCAACGAAACTTGACCCAATCGCAGGACTAGACCCATCCATTTGTGTTGTAAATATGCTAAGCGTAATAATAACTAGAAGTTAGTATAAAAGCGAAACAAACTTGTTTTAATAAAACCGTGCAAAATAGCTAAGTTTTGAGCGTTCTCAGAATTCGACGACACTTGACCCAAACGTTGGTCTAGACCCAAGCATTTGTGTTGTAAATTTGCTAAGCGTAATAATAACTACAAGTTAGTATAAAAGGGAAACAAACTTGTTTTAATAAAACTGTGCAAAACAGCTAAATATTGAGCATTCTCAGAATTCGACGAAACTTGACCCAAACGTAGGTCTAGACCCAAGAGTTTGTGTGTTAAATTTTTTAAGCGTAATAATAACTACAAGTTACTATAAAAGGGAAACAAACTTGTTTTAATATAACCGTGAAAACAGCTAAATTTTGAACGTTCTCAAAATTCGACGAAACTTGAACCAAAGGTTGGTCTAGACCTAAGCATTTGTGTTGTAAATTTGCTAAGCGTAATAATAACTACTAGTTAGTATAAAAGGTTAACAAACTTGTTTTAATAAAATCTGTGCAAAACAGCTAATTTTTTAGCATTCTCAGCATTGGACGAAACTTGACCCAAACGTAGGTCTAGATCCAAGAGTTTGTATGTTAAATTTGAAGCGTAACAATAACTACAAGTTAGTATAAAAGGGAAACAAACTTGTTTTAATAAAACCGTGCAAAACAGTTAATTTTTGAGCATTCTCAGCATTGGACGAACTTGACCCAAACGTAGGTCTAGACCCAAGAGTTTGTGTGTTTAATTTTCTAAGCGTAATAATAACCACAAGTTACTATAAAAGGGACACAAACTTGTTTTAATAAAACCGTGCAAAACAGCTAACTTTTGGACGTTCTCAGGATTCAACGAAACTTGACCCAATCGCAGGACTAGACCCATCCATTTGTGTTGTAAATATGCTAAGCGTAATAATAACTAGAAGTTAGTATAAAAGCGAAACAAACTTGCTTTAATAAAACCGTGCAAAATAGCTAAATTTTGAACGTTCTCAGAATTCGACGAAACTTGACCCAAACGTTGGTTTAGACCCAAGCATTTGTGTTGTAAATTTGCTAAGCGTAATAATAACTACAAGTTAGTATAAAAGGGAAACAAACTTGTTTTAATGAAACTGTGCAAAACAGCTAAATATTGAGCATTCTCAGAATTCGACGAAACTTGACCCAGACGTAGGTCTAGACCCAAGAGTTTGTGTGTTAAATTTTCTAAGCGTAATAATAACTACAAGTTACTATAAAAGGGAAAATACTTGTTTTAATATAACCGTGAAAACAGCTAAATTTTGAACGTTCTCAAAATTCGACGAAACTTGAACCAAAGGTTGGTCTAGACCCAAGCATTTGTGTTGTAAATTTGCTAAGCGTAATAATAACTACAAGTTAGTATAAAAGGTTAACAAACTTGTTTTAATAAAAACTGTGCAAAACAGCTAATTTTTGAGCATTCTCAGCATTGGACATAACTTGACCCAAACGTAGGTCTAGACCCAAGAGTTTGTATGTTAAATTTGAAGCGTAATAATAACTACAAGTTAGTATAAAAGGGAAACAAACTTGTTTTAATAAAACCGTGCAAAACAGTTAATTTTTTAGCATTCTCAGCATTGGACGAACTTGACCCAAACGTAGGTCTAGACCCAAGAGTTTGTGTGTTTAATTTTCTAAGCGTAATAATAGCTACAAGTTACTATAAAAGGGACACAAACTTGTTTTAATAAAATCGTGCAAAACAGCTAACTTTTGGACGTTCTCAGAATTCAACGAAACTTGACCCAATCGCAGGACTAGACCCATCCATTTGTGTTGTAAATATGCTAAGCGTAATAATAACTAGAATTTAGTATAAAAGCGAAACAAACTTGCTTTAATAAAACCGTGCAAAATAGCTAAATTTTGAACGTTCTCAGAATTCGACGAAACTTGACCCAAACGTTGGTCTAGACCCAAGCATTTGTGTTGTAAATTTGCTGAGCGTAATAATAACTACAAGTTAGTATAAAAGGGAAACAAACTTGTTTTAATGAAACTGTTCAAAACAGCTAAATATTGAGCATTCTCAGAATTCGACGAAACTTGACCTAAACGTAGGTCTAGACCCAAGAGTTTGTGTGTTAAATTTTCTAAGCGTAATAATAACTACAAGTTACTATAAAAGGGAAACAAACTTGTTTTAATATAACCGTGAAAACAGCTAAATTTTGAACGTTCTCAGAATTCGACGAAACTTGACCCAAACGTTGGTCTAGACCCAAGCATTTGTGTTGTAAATTTGCTAAGCGTAATAATAACTACAAGTTAGTATAAAAGGTTAACAAACTTGTTTTAATAAAAACTGTGCAAAACAGCTAATTTTTGAGCATTCTCAGCATTGGACAAAACTTGACCCAAACGTAGGTCTAGACCCAAGAGTTTGTATGTTAAATTTGAAGCGTAATAATAACTACAAGTTAGTATAAAAGGGAAACAAACTTGTTTTAATAAAACCGTGCAAAACAGTTAATTTTTGAGCATTCTCAGCATTGGACGAACTTGACCCAAACGTAGGTCTAGACCCAAGAGTTTGTGTGTTTAATTTTCTAAGCGTAATAATAGCTACAAGTTACTATAAAAGGGACACAAACTTGTTTTAATAAAATCGTGCAAAACAGCTAACTTTTGGACGTTCTCAGAATTCAACGAAACTTGACCCAATCGCAGGACTAGACCCATCCATTTGTGTTGTAAATATGCTAAGCGTAATAATAACTAGAATTTAGTATAAAAGCGAAACAAACTTGCTTTAATAAAACCGTGCAAAATAGCTAAATTTTGAACGTTCTCAGAATTCGACGAAACTTGACCCAAACGTTGGTCTAGACCCAAGCATTTGTGTTGTAAATTTGCTGAGCGTAATAATAACTACAAGTTAGTATAAAAGGGAAACAAACTTGTTTTAATGAAACTGTTCAAAACAGCTAAATATTGAGCATTCTCAGAATTCGACGAAACTTGACCTAAACGTAGGTCTAGACCCAAGAGTTTGTGTGTTAAATTTTCTAAGCGTAATAATAACTACAAGTTACTATAAAAGGGAAACAAACTTGTTTTAATATAACCGTGAAAACAGCTAAATTTTGAACGTTCTCAGAATTCGACGAAACTTGACCCAAACGTTGGTCTAGACCCAAGCATTTGTGTTGTAAATTTGCTAAGCGTAATAATAACTACAAGTTAGTATAAAAGGTTAACAAACTTGTTTTAATAAAAACTGTGCAAAACAGCTAATTTTTGAGCATTCTCAGCATTGGACAAAACTTGACCCAAACGTAGGTCTAGACCCAAGAGTTTGTATGTTAAATTTGAAGCGTAATAATAACTACAAGTTAGTATAAAAGGGAAACAAACTTGTTTTAATAAAACCGTGCAAAACAGTTAATTTTTGAGCATTCTCAGCATTGGACGAACTTGACCCAAACGTAGGTCTAGACCCAAGAGTTTGTGTGTTTAATTTTCTAAGCGTAATAATAACCACAAGTTACTATAAAAGGGACACAAACTTGTTTTAATAAACCGTGCAAAACAGCTAACTTTTGGACGTTCTCAGAATTCAACGAAACTTGACCCAATCGCAGGACTAGACCCATCCATTTGTGTTGTAAATATGCTAAGCGTAATAATAACTAGAAGTTAGTATAAAAGCGAAACAAACTTGTTTTAATAAAACCGTGCAAAATAGCTAAGTTTTGAGCGTTCTCAGAATTCGACGACACTTGACCCAAACGTTGGTCTAGACCCAAGCATTTGTGTTGTAAATTTGCTAAGCGTAATAATAACTACAAGTTAGTATAAAAGGGAAACAAACTTGTTTTAATAAAACTGTGCAAAACAGCTAAATATTGAGCATTCTCAGAATTCGACGAAACTTGACCCAAACGTAGGTCTAGACCCAAGAGTTTGTGTGTTAAATTTTTTAAGCGTAATAATAACTACAAGTTACTATAAAAGGGAAACAAACTTGTTTTAATATAACCGTGAAAACAGCTAAATTTTGAACGTTCTCAAAATTCGACGAAACTTGAACCAAAGGTTGGTCTAGACCTAAGCATTTGTGTTGTAAATTTGCTAAGCGTAATAATAACTACTAGTTAGTATAAAAGGTTAACAAACTTGTTTTAATAAAATCTGTGCAAAACAGCTAATTTTTTAGCATTCTGCATTGGACGAAACTTGACCCAAACGTAGGTCTAGATCCAAGAGTTTGTATGTTAAATTTGAAGCGTAACAATAACTACAAGTTAGTATAAAAGGGAAACAAACTTGTTTTAATAAAACCGTGCAAAACAGTTAATTTTTGAGCATTCTCAGCATTGGACGAACTTGACCCAAACGTAGGTCTAGACCCAAGAGTTTGTGTGTTTAATTTTCTAAGCGTAATAATAACCACAAGTTACTATAAAAGGGACACAAACTTGTTTTAATAAAACCGTGCAAAACAGCTAACTTTTGGACGTTCTCAGGATTCAACGAAACTTGACCCAATCGCAGGACTAGACCCATCCATTTGTGTTGTAAATATGCTAAGCGTAATAATAACTAGAAGTTAGTATAAAAGCGAAACAAACTTGCTTTAATAAAACCGTGCAAAATAGCTAAATTTTGAACGTTCTCAGAATTCGACGAAACTTGACCCAAACGTTGGTTTAGACCCAAGCATTTGTGTTGTAAATTTGCTAAGCGTAATAATAACTACAAGTTAGTATAAAAGGGAAACAAACTTGTTTTAATGAAACTGTGCAAAACAGCTAAATATTGAGCATTCTCAGAATTCGACGAAACTTGACCCAGACGTAGGTCTAGACCCAAGAGTTTGTGTGTTAAATTTTCTAAGCGTAATAATAACTACAAGTTACTATAAAAGGGAAAATACTTGTTTTAATATAACCGTGAAAACAGCTAAATTTTGAACATTCTCTAAATTCGACGAAACTTGAACCAAAGGTTGGTCTAGACCCAAGCATTTGTGTTGTAAATTTGCTAAGCGTAATAATAACTACAAGTTAGTATAAAAGGTTAACAAACTTGTTTTAATAAAAACTGTGCAAAACAGCTAATTTTTGAGCATTCTCAGCATTGGACAAAACTTGACCCAAACGTAGGTCTAGACCCAAGAGTTTGTATGTTAAATTTGAAGCGTAATAATAACTACAAGTTAGTATAAAAGGGAAACAAACTTGTTTTAATAAAACCGTGCAAAACAGTTAATTTTTTAGCATTCTCAGCATTGGACGAACTTGACCCAAACGTAGGTCTAGACCCAAGAGTTTGTGTGTTTAATTTTCTAAGCGTAATAATAACCACAAGTTACTATAAAAGGGACACAAACTTGTTTTAATAAACCGTGCAAAACAGCTAACTTTTGGACGTTCTCAGAATTCAACGAAACTTGACCCAATCGCAGGACTAGACCCATCCATTTGTGTTGTAAATATGCTAAGCGTAATAATTACTAGAAGTTAGTATAAAAGCGAAACAAACTTGTTTTAATAAAACCGTGCAAAATAGCTAAGTTTTGAGCGTTCTCAGAATTCGACGACACTTGACCCAAACGTTGGTCTAGACCCAAGCATTTGTGTTGTAAATTTGCTAAGCGTAATAATAACTACAAGTTAGTATAAAAGGGAAACAAACTTGTTTTAATAAAACTGTGCAAAACAGCTAAATATTGAGCATTCTCAGAATTCGACGAAACTTGACCCAAACGTAGGTCTAGACCCAAGAGTTTGTGTGTTAAATTTTTTAAGCGTAATAATAACTACAAGTTACTATAAAAGGGAAACAAACTTGTTTTAATATAACCGTGAAAACAGCTAAATTTTGAACGTTCTCAAAATTCGACGAAACTTGAACCAAAGGTTGGTCTAGACCTAAGCATTTGTGTTGTAAATTTGCTAAGCGTAATAATAACTACTAGTTAGTATAAAAGGTTAACAAACTTGTTTTAATAAAATCTGTGCAAAACAGCTAATTTTTTAGCATTCTGCATTGGACGAAACTTGACCCAAACGTAGGTCTAGATCCAAGAGTTTGTATGTTAAATTTGAAGCGTAACAATAACTACAAGTTAGTATAAAAGGGAAACAAACTTGTTTTAATAAAACCGTGCAAAACAGTTAATTTTTGAGCATTCTCAGCATTGGACGAACTTGACCCAAACGTAGGTCTAGACCCAAGAGTTTGTGTGTTTAATTTTCTAAGCGTAATAATAACCACAAGTTACTATAAAAGGGACACAAACTTGTTTTAATAAAACCGTGCAAAACAGCTAACTTTTGGACGTTCTCAGGATTCAACGAAACTTGACCCAATCGCAGGACTAGACCCATCCATTTGTGTTGTAAATATGCTAAGCGTAATAATAACTAGAAGTTAGTATAAAAGCGAAACAAACTTGCTTTAATAAAACCGTGCAAAATAGCTAAATTTTGAACGTTCTCAGAATTCGACGAAACTTGACCCAAACGTTGGTTTAGACCCAAGCATTTGTGTTGTAAATTTGCTAAGCGTAATAATAACTACAAGTTAGTATAAAAGGGAAACAAACTTGTTTTAATGAAACTGTGCAAAACAGCTAAATATTGAGCATTCTCAGAATTCGACGAAACTTGACCCAGACGTAGGTCTAGACCCAAGAGTTTGTGTGTTAAATTTTCTAAGCGTAATAATAACTACAAGTTACTATAAAAGGGAAAATACTTGTTTTAATATAACCGTGAAAACAGCTAAATTTTGAACATTCTCTAAATTCGACGAAACTTGAACCAAAGGTTGGTCTAGACCCAAGCATTTGTGTTGTAAATTTGCTAAGCGTAATAATAACTACAAGTTAGTATAAAAGGTTAACAAACTTGTTTTAATAAAAACTGTGCAAAACAGCTAATTTTTGAGCATTCTCAGCATTGGACAAAACTTGACCCAAACGTAGGTCTAGACCCAAGAGTTTGTATGTTAAATTTGAAGCGTAATAATAACTACAAGTTAGTATAAAAGGGAAACAAACTTGTTTTAATAAAACCGTGCAAAACAGTTAATTTTTTAGCATTCTCAGCATTGGACGAACTTGACCCAAACGTAGGTCTAGACCCAAGAGTTTGTGTGTTTAATTTTCTAAGCGTAATAATAGCTACAAGTTACTATAAAAGGGACACAAACTTGTTTTAATAAAATCGTGCAAAACAGCTAACTTTTGGACGTTCTCAGAATTCAACGAAACTTGACCCAATCGCAGGACTAGACCCATCCATTTGTGTTGTAAATATGCTAAGCGTAATAATAACTAGAAGTTAGTATAAAAGCGAAACAAACTTGCTTTAATAAAACCGTGCAAAATAGCTAAATTTTGAACGTTCTCAGAATTCGACGAAACTTGACCCAAACGTTGGTCTAGACCCAAGCATTTGTGTTGTAAATTTGCTGAGCGTAATAATAACTACAAGTTAGTATAAAAGGGAAACAAACTTGTTTTAATGAAACTGTTCAAAACAGCTAAATATTGAGCATTCTCAGAATTCGACGAAACTTGACCTAAACGTAGGTCTAGACCCAAGAGTTTGTGTGTTAAATTTTCTAAGCGTAATAATAACTACAAGCTACTATAAAAGGGAAACAAACTTGTTTTAATATAACCGTGAAAACAGCTAAATTTTGAACGTTCTCAGAATTCGACGAAACTTGACCCAAACGTTGGTCTAGACCCAAGCATTTGTGTTGTAAATTTGCTAAGCGTAATAATAACTACAAGTTAGTATAAAAGGTTAACAAACTTGTTTTAATAAAAACTGTGCAAAACAGCTAATTTTTGAGCATTCTCAGCATTGGACAAAACTTGACCCAAACGTAGGTCTAGACCCAAGAGTTTGTATGTTAAATTTGAAGCGTAATAATAACTACAAGTTAGTATAAAAGGGAAACAAACTTGTTTTAATAAAACCGTGCAAAACAGTTAATTTTTTAGCATTCTCAGCATTGGACGAACTTGACCCAAACGTAGGTCTAGACCCAAGAGTTTGTGTGTTTAATTTTCTAAGCGTAATAATAGCTACAAGTTACTATAAAAGGGACACAAACTTGTTTTAATAAAATCGTGCAAAACAGCTAACTTTTGGACGTTCTCAGAATTCAACGAAACTTGACCCAATCGCAGGACTAGACCCATCCATTTGTGTTGTAAATATGCTAAGCGTAATAATAACTAGAAGTTAGTATAAAAGCGAAACAAACTTGCTTTAATAAAACCGTGCAAAATAGCTAAATTTTGAACGTTCTCAGAATTCGACGAAACTTGACCCAAACGTTGGTCTAGACCCAAGCATTTGTGTTGTAAATTTGCTGAGCGTAATAATAACTACAAGTTAGTATAAAAGGGAAACAAACTTGTTTTAATGAAACTGTTCAAAACAGCTAAATATTGAGCATTCTCAGAATTCGACGAAACTTGACCTAAACGTAGGTCTAGACCCAAGAGTTTGTGTGTTAAATTTTCTAAGCGTAATAATAACTACAAGTTACTATAAAAGGGAAACAAACTTGTTTTAATATAACCGTGAAAACAGCTAAATTTTGAACGTTCTCAGAATTCGACGAAACTTGACCCAAACGTTGGTCTAGACCCAAGCATTTGTGTTGTAAATTTGCTAAGCGTAATAATAACTACAAGTTAGTATAAAAGGTTAACAAACTTGTTTTAATAAAAACTGTGCAAAACAGCTAATTTTTGAGCATTCTCAGCATTGGACAAAACTTGACCCAAACGTAGGTCTAGACCCAAGAGTTTGTATGTTAAATTTGAAGCGTAATAATAACTACAAGTTAGTATAAAAGGGAAACAAACTTGTTTTAATAAAACCGTGCAAAACAGTTAATTTTTGAGCATTCTCAGCATTGGACGAACTTGACCCAAACGTAGGTCTAGACCCAAGAGTTTGTGTGTTTAATTTTCTAAGCGTAATAATAACCACAAGTTACTATAAAAGGGACACAAACTTGTTTTAATAAACCGTGCAAAACAGCTAACTTTTGGACGTTCTCAGAATTCAACGAAACTTGACCCAATCGCAGGACTAGACCCATCCATTTGTGTTGTAAATATGCTAAGCGTAATAATAACTAGAAGTTAGTATAAAAGCGAAACAAACTTGTTTTAATAAAACCGTGCAAAATAGCTAAGTTTTGAGCGTTCTCAGAATTCGACGACACTTGACCCAAACGTTGGTCTAGACCCAAGCATTTGTGTTGTAAATTTGCTAAGCGTAATAATAACTACAAGTTAGTATAAAAGGGAAACAAACTTGTTTTAATAAAACTGTGCAAAACAGCTAAATATTGAGCATTCTCAGAATTCGACGAAACTTGACCCAAACGTAGGTCTAGACCCAAGAGTTTGTGTGTTAAATTTTTTAAGCGTAATAATAACTACAAGTTACTATAAAAGGGAAACAAACTTGTTTTAATATAACCGTGAAAACAGCTAAATTTTGAACGTTCTCAAAATTCGACGAAACTTGAACCAAAGGTTGGTCTAGACCTAAGCATTTGTGTTGTAAATTTGCTAAGCGTAATAATAACTACTAGTTAGTATAAAAGGTTAACAAACTTGTTTTAATAAAATCTGTGCAAAACAGCTAATTTTTTAGCATTCTGCATTGGACGAAACTTGACCCAAACGTAGGTCTAGATCCAAGAGTTTGTATGTTAAATTTGAAGCGTAACAATAACTACAAGTTAGTATAAAAGGGAAACAAACTTGTTTTAATAAAACCGTGCAAAACAGTTAATTTTTGAGCATTCTCAGCATTGGACGAACTTGA
The DNA here is from genome assembly GCF_026168435.1 of Sesamum indicum. NCBI lineage: Eukaryota > Viridiplantae > Streptophyta > Magnoliopsida > Lamiales > Pedaliaceae > Sesamum > Sesamum indicum. The sequence goes on along the minus strand of NC_142658.1, from coordinate 8,285,253 downwards.
CCCAAACGTAGGTCTAGACCCAAGAGTTTGTGTGTTTAATTTTCTAAGCGTAATAATAACCACAAGTTACTATAAAAGGGACACAAACTTGTTTTAATAAAACCGTGCAAAACAGCTAACTTTTGGACGTTCTCAGGATTCAACGAAACTTGACCCAATCGCAGGACTAGACCCATCCATTTGTGTTGTAAATATGCTAAGCGTAATAATAACTAGAAGTTAGTATAAAAGCGAAACAAACTTGCTTTAATAAAACCGTGCAAAATAGCTAAATTTTGAACGTTCTCAGAATTCGACGAAACTTGACCCAAACGTTGGTTTAGACCCAAGCATTTGTGTTGTAAATTTGCTAAGCGTAATAATAACTACAAGTTAGTATAAAAGGGAAACAAACTTGTTTTAATGAAACTGTGCAAAACAGCTAAATATTGAGCATTCTCAGAATTCGACGAAACTTGACCCAGACGTAGGTCTAGACCCAAGAGTTTGTGTGTTAAATTTTCTAAGCGTAATAATAACTACAAGTTACTATAAAAGGGAAAATACTTGTTTTAATATAACCGTGAAAACAGCTAAATTTTGAACATTCTCTAAATTCGACGAAACTTGAACCAAAGGTTGGTCTAGACCCAAGCATTTGTGTTGTAAATTTGCTAAGCGTAATAATAACTACAAGTTAGTATAAAAGGTTAACAAACTTGTTTTAATAAAAACTGTGCAAAACAGCTAATTTTTGAGCATTCTCAGCATTGGACAAAACTTGACCCAAACGTAGGTCTAGACCCAAGAGTTTGTATGTTAAATTTGAAGCGTAATAATAACTACAAGTTAGTATAAAAGGGAAACAAACTTGTTTTAATAAAACCGTGCAAAACAGTTAATTTTTTAGCATTCTCAGCATTGGACGAACTTGACCCAAACGTAGGTCTAGACCCAAGAGTTTGTGTGTTTAATTTTCTAAGCGTAATAATAGCTACAAGTTACTATAAAAGGGACACAAACTTGTTTTAATAAAATCGTGCAAAACAGCTAACTTTTGGACGTTCTCAGAATTCAACGAAACTTGACCCAATCGCAGGACTAGACCCATCCATTTGTGTTGTAAATATGCTAAGCGTAATAATAACTAGAAGTTAGTATAAAAGCGAAACAAACTTGCTTTAATAAAACCGTGCAAAATAGCTAAATTTTGAACGTTCTCAGAATTCGACGAAACTTGACCCAAACGTTGGTCTAGACCCAAGCATTTGTGTTGTAAATTTGCTGAGCGTAATAATAACTACAAGTTAGTATAAAAGGGAAACAAACTTGTTTTAATGAAACTGTTCAAAACAGCTAAATATTGAGCATTCTCAGAATTCGACGAAACTTGACCTAAACGTAGGTCTAGACCCAAGAGTTTGTGTGTTAAATTTTCTAAGCGTAATAATAACTACAAGCTACTATAAAAGGGAAACAAACTTGTTTTAATATAACCGTGAAAACAGCTAAATTTTGAACGTTCTCAGAATTCGACGAAACTTGACCCAAACGTTGGTCTAGACCCAAGCATTTGTGTTGTAAATTTGCTAAGCGTAATAATAACTACAAGTTAGTATAAAAGGTTAACAAACTTGTTTTAATAAAAACTGTGCAAAACAGCTAATTTTTGAGCATTCTCAGCATTGGACAAAACTTGACCCAAACGTAGGTCTAGACCCAAGAGTTTGTATGTTAAATTTGAAGCGTAATAATAACTACAAGTTAGTATAAAAGGGAAACAAACTTGTTTTAATAAAACCGTGCAAAACAGTTAATTTTTTAGCATTCTCAGCATTGGACGAACTTGACCCAAACGTAGGTCTAGACCCAAGAGTTTGTGTGTTTAATTTTCTAAGCGTAATAATAGCTACAAGTTACTATAAAAGGGACACAAACTTGTTTTAATAAAATCGTGCAAAACAGCTAACTTTTGGACGTTCTCAGAATTCAACGAAACTTGACCCAATCGCAGGACTAGACCCATCCATTTGTGTTGTAAATATGCTAAGCGTAATAATAACTAGAAGTTAGTATAAAAGCGAAACAAACTTGCTTTAATAAAACCGTGCAAAATAGCTAAATTTTGAACGTTCTCAGAATTCGACGAAACTTGACCCAAACGTTGGTCTAGACCCAAGCATTTGTGTTGTAAATTTGCTGAGCGTAATAATAACTACAAGTTAGTATAAAAGGGAAACAAACTTGTTTTAATGAAACTGTTCAAAACAGCTAAATATTGAGCATTCTCAGAATTCGACGAAACTTGACCTAAACGTAGGTCTAGACCCAAGAGTTTGTGTGTTAAATTTTCTAAGCGTAATAATAACTACAAGTTACTATAAAAGGGAAACAAACTTGTTTTAATATAACCGTGAAAACAGCTAAATTTTGAACGTTCTCAGAATTCGACGAAACTTGACCCAAACGTTGGTCTAGACCCAAGCATTTGTGTTGTAAATTTGCTAAGCGTAATAATAACTACAAGTTAGTATAAAAGGTTAACAAACTTGTTTTAATAAAAACTGTGCAAAACAGCTAATTTTTGAGCATTCTCAGCATTGGACAAAACTTGACCCAAACGTAGGTCTAGACCCAAGAGTTTGTATGTTAAATTTGAAGCGTAATAATAACTACAAGTTAGTATAAAAGGGAAACAAACTTGTTTTAATAAAACCGTGCAAAACAGTTAATTTTTGAGCATTCTCAGCATTGGACGAACTTGACCCAAACGTAGGTCTAGACCCAAGAGTTTGTGTGTTTAATTTTCTAAGCGTAATAATAACCACAAGTTACTATAAAAGGGACACAAACTTGTTTTAATAAACCGTGCAAAACAGCTAACTTTTGGACGTTCTCAGAATTCAACGAAACTTGACCCAATCGCAGGACTAGACCCATCCATTTGTGTTGTAAATATGCTAAGCGTAATAATAACTAGAAGTTAGTATAAAAGCGAAACAAACTTGTTTTAATAAAACCGTGCAAAATAGCTAAGTTTTGAGCGTTCTCAGAATTCGACGACACTTGACCCAAACGTTGGTCTAGACCCAAGCATTTGTGTTGTAAATTTGCTAAGCGTAATAATAACTACAAGTTAGTATAAAAGGGAAACAAACTTGTTTTAATAAAACTGTGCAAAACAGCTAAATATTGAGCATTCTCAGAATTCGACGAAACTTGACCCAAACGTAGGTCTAGACCCAAGAGTTTGTGTGTTAAATTTTTTAAGCGTAATAATAACTACAAGTTACTATAAAAGGGAAACAAACTTGTTTTAATATAACCGTGAAAACAGCTAAATTTTGAACGTTCTCAAAATTCGACGAAACTTGAACCAAAGGTTGGTCTAGACCTAAGCATTTGTGTTGTAAATTTGCTAAGCGTAATAATAACTACTAGTTAGTATAAAAGGTTAACAAACTTGTTTTAATAAAATCTGTGCAAAACAGCTAATTTTTTAGCATTCTGCATTGGACGAAACTTGACCCAAACGTAGGTCTAGATCCAAGAGTTTGTATGTTAAATTTGAAGCGTAACAATAACTACAAGTTAGTATAAAAGGGAAACAAACTTGTTTTAATAAAACCGTGCAAAACAGTTAATTTTTGAGCATTCTCAGCATTGGACGAACTTGACCCAAACGTAGGTCTAGACCCAAGAGTTTGTGTGTTTAATTTTCTAAGCGTAATAATAACCACAAGTTACTATAAAAGGGACACAAACTTGTTTTAATAAAACCGTGCAAAACAGCTAACTTTTGGACGTTCTCAGGATTCAACGAAACTTGACCCAATCGCAGGACTAGACCCATCCATTTGTGTTGTAAATATGCTAAGCGTAATAATAACTAGAAGTTAGTATAAAAGCGAAACAAACTTGCTTTAATAAAACCGTGCAAAATAGCTAAATTTTGAACGTTCTCAGAATTCGACGAAACTTGACCCAAACGTTGGTTTAGACCCAAGCATTTGTGTTGTAAATTTGCTAAGCGTAATAATAACTACAAGTTAGTATAAAAGGGAAACAAACTTGTTTTAATGAAACTGTGCAAAACAGCTAAATATTGAGCATTCTCAGAATTCGACGAAACTTGACCCAGACGTAGGTCTAGACCCAAGAGTTTGTGTGTTAAATTTTCTAAGCGTAATAATAACTACAAGTTACTATAAAAGGGAAAATACTTGTTTTAATATAACCGTGAAAACAGCTAAATTTTGAACATTCTCTAAATTCGACGAAACTTGAACCAAAGGTTGGTCTAGACCCAAGCATTTGTGTTGTAAATTTGCTAAGCGTAATAATAACTACAAGTTAGTATAAAAGGTTAACAAACTTGTTTTAATAAAAACTGTGCAAAACAGCTAATTTTTGAGCATTCTCAGCATTGGACAAAACTTGACCCAAACGTAGGTCTAGACCCAAGAGTTTGTATGTTAAATTTGAAGCGTAATAATAACTACAAGTTAGTATAAAAGGGAAACAAACTTGTTTTAATAAAACCGTGCAAAACAGTTAATTTTTTAGCATTCTCAGCATTGGACGAACTTGACCCAAACGTAGGTCTAGACCCAAGAGTTTGTGTGTTTAATTTTCTAAGCGTAATAATAGCTACAAGTTACTATAAAAGGGACACAAACTTGTTTTAATAAAATCGTGCAAAACAGCTAACTTTTGGACGTTCTCAGAATTCAACGAAACTTGACCCAATCGCAGGACTAGACCCATCCATTTGTGTTGTAAATATGCTAAGCGTAATAATAACTAGAAGTTAGTATAAAAGCGAAACAAACTTGCTTTAATAAAACCGTGCAAAATAGCTAAATTTTGAACGTTCTCAGAATTCGACGAAACTTGACCCAAACGTTGGTCTAGACCCAAGCATTTGTGTTGTAAATTTGCTGAGCGTAATAATAACTACAAGTTAGTATAAAAGGGAAACAAACTTGTTTTAATGAAACTGTTCAAAACAGCTAAATATTGAGCATTCTCAGAATTCGACGAAACTTGACCTAAACGTAGGTCTAGACCCAAGAGTTTGTGTGTTAAATTTTCTAAGCGTAATAATAACTACAAGCTACTATAAAAGGGAAACAAACTTGTTTTAATATAACCGTGAAAACAGCTAAATTTTGAACGTTCTCAGAATTCGACGAAACTTGACCCAAACGTTGGTCTAGACCCAAGCATTTGTGTTGTAAATTTGCTAAGCGTAATAATAACTACAAGTTAGTATAAAAGGTTAACAAACTTGTTTTAATAAAAACTGTGCAAAACAGCTAATTTTTGAGCATTCTCAGCATTGGACAAAACTTGACCCAAACGTAGGTCTAGACCCAAGAGTTTGTATGTTAAATTTGAAGCGTAATAATAACTACAAGTTAGTATAAAAGGGAAACAAACTTGTTTTAATAAAACCGTGCAAAACAGTTAATTTTTTAGCATTCTCAGCATTGGACGAACTTGACCCAAACGTAGGTCTAGACCCAAGAGTTTGTGTGTTTAATTTTCTAAGCGTAATAATAACCACAAGTTACTATAAAAGGGACACAAACTTGTTTTAATAAAACCGTGCAAAACAGCTAACTTTTGGACATTCTCAGGATTCAACGAAACTTGACCCAATCGCAGGACTAGACCCATCCATTTGTGTTGTAAATATGCTAAGCGTAATAATAACTAGAAGTTAGTATAAAAGCGAAACAAACTTGCTTTAATAAAACCGTGCAAAATAGCTAAATTTTGAACGTTCTCAGAATTCGACGAAACTTGACCCAAACGTTGGTCTAGACCCAAGCATTTGTGTTGTAAATTTGCTGAGCGTAATAATAACTACAAGTTAGTATAAAAGGGAAACAAACTTGTTTTAATGAAACTGTTCAAAACAGCTAAATATTGAGCATTCTCAGAATTCGACGAAACTTGACCTAAACGTAGGTCTAGACCCAAGAGTTTGTGTGTTAAATTTTCTAAGCGTAATAATAACTACAAGTTACTATAAAAGGGAAACAAACTTGTTTTAATATAACCGTGAAAACAGCTAAATTTTGAACGTTCTCAGAATTCGACGAAACTTGACCCAAACGTTGGTCTAGACCCAAGCATTTGTGTTGTAAATTTGCTAAGCGTAATAATAACTACAAGTTAGTATAAAAGGTTAACAAACTTGTTTTAATAAAAACTGTGCAAAACAGCTAATTTTTGAGCATTCTCAGCATTGGACAAAACTTGACCCAAACGTAGGTCTAGACCCAAGAGTTTGTATGTTAAATTTGAAGCGTAATAATAACTACAAGTTAGTATAAAAGGGAAACAAACTTGTTTTAATAAAACCGTGCAAAACAGTTAATTTTTGAGCATTCTCAGCATTGGACGAACTTGACCCAAACGTAGGTCTAGACCCAAGAGTTTGTGTGTTTAATTTTCTAAGCGTAATAATAACCACAAGTTACTATAAAAGGGACACAAACTTGTTTTAATAAACCGTGCAAAACAGCTAACTTTTGGACGTTCTCAGAATTCAACGAAACTTGACCCAATCGCAGGACTAGACCCATCCATTTGTGTTGTAAATATGCTAAGCGTAATAATAACTAGAAGTTAGTATAAAAGCGAAACAAACTTGTTTTAATAAAACCGTGCAAAATAGCTAAGTTTTGAGCGTTCTCAGAATTCGACGACACTTGACCCAAACGTTGGTCTAGACCCAAGCATTTGTGTTGTAAATTTGCTAAGCGTAATAATAACTACAAGTTAGTATAAAAGGGAAACAAACTTGTTTTAATAAAACTGTGCAAAACAGCTAAATATTGAGCATTCTCAGAATTCGACGAAACTTGACCCAAACGTAGGTCTAGACCCAAGAGTTTGTGTGTTAAATTTTTTAAGCGTAATAATAACTACAAGTTACTATAAAAGGGAAAATACTTGTTTTAATATAACCGTGAAAACAGCTAAATTTTGAACATTCTCTAAATTCGACGAAACTTGAACCAAAGGTTGGTCTAGACCCAAGCATTTGTGTTGTAAATTTGCTAAGCGTAATAATAACTACAAGTTAGTATAAAAGGTTAACAAACTTGTTTTAATAAAAACTGTGCAAAACAGCTAATTTTTGAGCATTCTCAGCATTGGACAAAACTTGACCCAAACGTAGGTCTAGACCCAAGAGTTTGTATGTTAAATTTGAAGCGTAATAATAACTACAAGTTAGTATAAAAGGGAAACAAACTTGTTTTAATAAAACCGTGCAAAACAGTTAATTTTTTAGCATTCTCAGCATTGGACGAACTTGACCCAAACGTAGGTCTAGACCCAAGAGTTTGTGTGTTTAATTTTCTAAGCGTAATAATAGCTACAAGTTACTATAAAAGGGACACAAACTTGTTTTAATAAAATCGTGCAAAACAGCTAACTTTTGGACGTTCTCAGAATTCAACGAAACTTGACCCAATCGCAGGACTAGACCCATCCATTTGTGTTGTAAATATGCTAAGCGTAATAATAACTAGAAGTTAGTATAAAAGCGAAACAAACTTGCTTTAATAAAACCGTGCAAAATAGCTAAATTTTGAACGTTCTCAGAATTCGACGAAACTTGACCCAAACGTTGGTCTAGACCCAAGCATTTGTGTTGTAAATTTGCTGAGCGTAATAATAACTACAAGTTAGTATAAAAGGGAAACAAACTTGTTTTAATGAAACTGTTCAAAACAGCTAAATATTGAGCATTCTCAGAATTCGACGAAACTTGACCTAAACGTAGGTCTAGACCCAAGAGTTTGTGTGTTAAATTTTCTAAGCGTAATAATAACTACAAGCTACTATAAAAGGGAAACAAACTTGTTTTAATATAACCGTGAAAACAGCTAAATTTTGAACGTTCTCAGAATTCGACGAAACTTGACCCAAACGTTGGTCTAGACCCAAGCATTTGTGTTGTAAATTTGCTAAGCGTAATAATAACTACAAGTTAGTATAAAAGGTTAACAAACTTGTTTTAATAAAAACTGTGCAAAACAGCTAATTTTTGAGCATTCTCAGCATTGGACAAAACTTGACCCAAACGTAGGTCTAGACCCAAGAGTTTGTATGTTAAATTTGAAGCGTAATAATAACTACAAGTTAGTATAAAAGGGAAACAAACTTGTTTTAATAAAACCGTGCAAAACAGTTAATTTTTTAGCATTCTCAGCATTGGACGAACTTGACCCAAACGTAGGTCTAGACCCAAGAGTTTGTGTGTTTAATTTTCTAAGCGTAATAATAACCACAAGTTACTATAAAAGGGACACAAACTTGTTTTAATAAAACCGTGCAAAACAGCTAACTTTTGGACGTTCTCAGGATTCAACGAAACTTGACCCAATCGCAGGACTAGACCCATCCATTTGTGTTGTAAATATGCTAAGCGTAATAATAACTAGAAGTTAGTATAAAAGCGAAACAAACTTGCTTTAATAAAACCGTGCAAAATAGCTAAATTTTGAACGTTCTCAAAATTCGACGAAACTTGACCCAAACGTTGGTTTAGACCCAAGCATTTGTGTTGTAAATTTGCTAAGCGTAATAATAACTACAAGTTAGTATAAAAGGGAAACAAACTTGTTTTAATGAAACTGTGCAAAACAGCTAAATATTGAGCATTCTCAGAATTCGACGAAACTTGACCCAGACGTAGGTCTAGACCCAAGAGTTTGTGTGTTAAATTTTCTAAGCGTAATAATAACTACAAGTTACTATAAAAGGGAAAATACTTGTTTTAATATAACCGTGAAAACAACTAAATTTTGAACGTTCTCTAAATTCGACGAAACTTGAACCAAAGGTTGGTCTAGACCCAAGCATTTGTGTTGTAAATTTGCTAAGCGTAATAATAACTACAAGTTAGTATAAAAGGTTAACAAACTTGTTTTAATAAAAACTGTGCAAAACAGCTAATTTTTGAGCATTCTCAGCATTGGACAAAACTTGACCCAAACGTAGGTCTAGACCCAAGAGTTTGTATGTTAAATTTGAAGCGTAATAATAACTACAAGTTAGTATAAAAGGGAAACAAACTTGTTTTAATAAAACCGTGCAAAACAGTTAATTTTTTAGCATTCTCAGCATTGGACGAACTTGACCCAAACGTAGGTCTAGACCCAAGAGTTTGTGTGTTTAATTTTCTAAGCGTAATAATAGCTACAAGTTACTATAAAAGGGACACAAACTTGTTTTAATAAAATCGTGCAAAACAGCTAACTTTTGGACGTTCTCAGAATTCAACGAAACTTGACCCAATCGCAGGACTAGACCCATCCATTTGTGTTGTAAATATGCTAAGCGTAATAATAACTAGAAGTTAGTATAAAAGCGAAACAAACTTGCTTTAATAAAACAGTGCAAAATAGCTAAATTTTGAACGTTCTCAGAATTCGACGAAACTTGACCCAAACGTTGGTCTAGACCCAAGCATTTGTGTTGTAAATTTGCTGAGCGTAATAATAACTACAAGTTAGTATAAAAGGGAAACAAACTTGTTTTAATGAAACTGTTCAAAACAGCTAAATATTGAGCATTCTCAGAATTCGACGAAACTTGACCTAAACGTAGGTCTAGACCCAAGAGTTTGTGTGTTAAATTTTCTAAGCGTAATAATAACTACAAGCTACTATAAAAGGGAAACAAACTTGTTTTAATATAACCGTGAAAACAGCTAAATTTTGAACGTTCTCAGAATTCGACGAAATTTGACCCAAACGTTGGTCTAGACCCAAGCATTTGTGTTGTAAATTTGCTAAGCGTAATAATAACTACAAGTTAGTATAAAAGGTTAACAAACTTGTTTTAATAAAAACTGTGCAAAACAGCTAATTTTTTAGCATTCTCAGCATTGGACAAAACTTGACCCAAACGTAGGTCTAGACCCAAGAGTTTGTATGTTAAATTTGAAGCGTAATAATAACTACAAGTTAGTATAAAAGGGAAACAAACTTGTTTTAATAAAACCGTGCAAAACAGTTAATTTTTTAGCATTCTCAGCATTGGACGAACTTGACCCAAACGTAGGTCTAGACCCAAGAGTTTGTGTGTTTAATTTTCTAAGCGTAATAATAACCACAAGTTACTATAAAAGGGACACAAACTTGTTTTAATAAAACCGTGCAAAACAGCTAACTTTTGGACGTTCTCAGGATTCAACGAAACTTGACCCAATCGCAGGACTAGACCCATCCATTTGTGTTGTAAATATGCTAAGCGTAATAATAACTAGAAGTTAGTATAAAAGCGAAACAAACTTGCTTTAATAAAACCGTGCAAAATAGCTAAATTTTGAACGTTCTCAAAATTCGACGAAACTTGACCCAAACGTTGGTTTAGACCCAAGCATTTGTGTTGTAAATTTGCTAAGCGTAATAATAACTACAAGTTAGTATAAAAGGGAAACAAACTTGTTTTAATGAAACTGTGCAAAACAGCTAAATATTGAGCATTCTCAGAATTCGACGAAACTTGACCCAGACGTAGGTCTAGACCCAAGAGTTTGTGTGTTAAATTTTCTAAGCGTAATAATAACTACAAGTTACTATAAAAGGGAAAATACTTGTTTTAATATAACCGTGAAAACAGCTAAATTTTGAACATTCTCTAAATTCGACGAAACTTGAACCAAAGGTTGGTCTAGACCCAAGCATTTGTGTTGTAAATTTGCTAAGCGTAATAATAACTACAAGTTAGTATAAAAGGTTAACAAACTTGTTTTTATAAAAACTGTGCAAAACAGCTAATTTTTGAGCATTCTCAGCATTGGACAAAACTTGACCCAAACGTAGGTCTAGACCCAAGAGTTTGTATGTTAAATTTGAAGCGTAATAATAACTACAAGTTAGTATAAAAGGGAAACAAACTTGTTTTAATAAAACCGTGCAAAACAGTTAATTTTTTAGCATTCTCAGCATTGGACGAACTTGACCCAAACGTAGGTCTAGACCCAAGAGTTTGTGTGTTTAATTTTCTAAGCGTAATAATAGCTACAAGTTACTATAAAAGGGACACAAACTTGTTTTAATAAAATCGTGCAAAACAGCTAACTTTTGGACGTTCTCAGAATTCAACGAAACTTGACCCAATCGCAGGACTAGACCCATCCATTTGTGTTGTAAATATGCTAAGCGTAATAATAACTAGAAGTTAGTATAAAAGCGAAACAAACTTGCTTTAATAAAACCGTGCAAAATAGCTAAATTTTGAACGTTCTCAGAATTCGACGAAACTTGACCCAAACGTTGGTCTAGACCCAAGCATTTGTGTTGTAAATTTGCTGAGCGTAATAATAACTACAAGTTAGTATAAAAGGGAAACAAACTTGTTTTAATGAAACTGTTCAAAACAGCTAAATATTGAGCATTCTCAGAATTCGACGAAACTTGACCTAAACGTAGGTCTAGACCCAAGAGTTTGTGTGTTAAATTTTCTAAGCGTAATAATAACTACAAGCTACTATAAAAGGGAACAAACTTGTTTTAATATAACCGTGAAAACAGCTAAATTTTGAACGTTCTCAGAATTCGACGAAACTTGACCCAAACGTTGGTCTAGACCCAAGCATTTGTGTTGTAAATTTGCTAAGCGTAATAATAACTACAAGTTAGTATAAAAGGTTAACAAACTTGTTTTAATAAAAACTGTGCAAAACAGCTAATTTTTGAGCATTCTCAGCATTGGACAAAACTTGACCCAAACGTAGGTCTAGACCCAAGAGTTTGTATGTTAAATTTGAAGCGTAATAATAACTACAAGTTAGTATAAAAGGGAAACAAACTTGTTTTAATAAAACCGTGCAAAACAGTTAATTTTTTAGCATTCTCAGCATTGGACGAACTTGACCCAAACGTAGGTCTAGACCCAAGAGTTTGTGTGTTTAATTTTCTAAGCGTAATAATAACCACAAGTTACTATAAAAGGGACACAAACTTGTTTTAATAAAACCGTGCAAAACAGCTAACTTTTGGACGTTCTCAGGATTCAACGAAACTTGACCCAATCGCAGGACTAGACCCATCCATTTGTGTTGTAAATATGCTAAGCGTAATAATAACTAGAAGTTAGTATAAAAGCGAAACAAACTTGCTTTAATAAAACCGTGCAAAATAGCTAAATTTTGAACGTTCTCAAAATTCGACGAAACTTGACCCAAACGTTGGTTTAGACCCAAGCATTTGTGTTGTAAATTTGCTAAGCGTAATAATAACTACAAGTTAGTATAAAAGGGAAACAAACTTGTTTTAATGAAACTGTGCAAAACAGCTAAATATTGAGCATTCTCAGAATTCGACGAAACTTGACCCAGACGTAGGTCTAGACCCAAGAGTTTGTGTGTTAAATTTTCTAAGCGTAATAATAACTACAAGTTACTATAAAAGGGAAAATACTTGTTTTAATATAACCGTGAAAACAGCTAAATTTTGAACGTTCTCAGAATTCGACGAAACTTGACCCAAACGTTGGTCTAGACCCAAGCATTTGTGTTGTAAATTTGCTAAGCGTAATAATAACTACAAGTTAGTATAAAAGGTTAACAAACTTGTTTTAATAAAAACTGTGCAAAACAGCTAATTTTTGAGCATTCTCAGCATTGGACAAAACTTGACCCAAACGTAGGTCTAGACCCAAGAGTTTGTATGTTAAATTTGAAGCGTAATAATAACTACAAGTTAGTATAAAAGGGAAACAAACTTGTTTTAATAAAACCGTGCAAAACAGTTAATTTTTTAGCATTCTCAGCATTGGACGAACTTGACCCAAACGTAGGTCTAGACCCAAGAGTTTGTGTGTTTAATTTTCTAAGCGTAATAATAACCACAAGTTACTATAAAAGGGACACAAACTTGTTTTAATAAAACCGTGCAAAACAGCTAACTTTTGGACGTTCTCAGGATTCAACGAAACTTGACCCAATCGCAGGACTAGACCCATCCATTTGTGTTGTAAATATGCTAAGCGTAATAATAACTAGAAGTTAGTATAAAAGCGAAACAAACTTGCTTTAATAAAACCGTGCAAAATAGCTAAATTTTGAACGTTCTCAAAATTCGACGAAACTTGACCCAAACGTTGGTTTAGACCCAAGCATTTGTGTTGTAAATTTGCTAAGCGTAATAATAACTACAAGTTAGTATAAAAGGGAAACAAACTTGTTTTAATGAAACTGTGCAAAACAGCTAAATATTGAGCATTCTCAGAATTCGACGAAACTTGACCCAGACGTAGGTCTAGACCCAAGAGTTTGTGTGTTAAATTTTCTAAGCGTAATAATAACTACAAGTTACTATAAAAGGGAAAATACTTGTTTTAATATAACCGTGAAAACAGCTAAATTTTGAACGTTCTCTAAATTCGACGAAACTTGAACCAAAGGTTGGTCTAGACCCAAGCATTTGTGTTGTAAATTTGCTAAGCGTAATAATAACTACAAGTTAGTATAAAAGGTTAACAAACTTGTTTTAATAAAAACTGTGCAAAACAGCTAATTTTTGAGCATTCTCAGCATTGGACAAAACTTGACCCAAACGTAGGTCTAGACCCAAGAGTTTGTATGTTAAATTTGAAGCGTAATAATAACTACAAGTTAGTATAAAAGGGAAACAAACTTGTTTTAATAAAACCGTGCAAAACAGTTAATTTTTTAGCATTCTCAGCATTGGACGAACTTGACCCAAACGTAGGTCTAGACCCAAGAGTTTGTGTGTTTAATTTTCTAAGCGTAATAATAACCACAAGTTACTATAAAAGGGACACAAACTTGTTTTAATAAAACCGTGCAAAACAGCTAACTTTTGGACGTTCTCAGGATTCAACGAAACTTGACCCAATCGCAGGACTAGACCCATCCATTTGTGTTGTAAATATGCTAAGCGTAATAATAACTAGAAGTTAGTATAAAAGCGAAACAAACTTGCTTTAATAAAACCGTGCAAAATAGCTAAATTTTGAACGTTCTCAAAATTCGACGAAACTTGACCCAAACGTTGGTTTAGACCCAAGCATTTGTGTTGTAAATTTGCTAAGCGTAATAATAACTACAAGTTAGTATAAAAGGGAAACAAACTTGTTTTAATGAAACTGTGCAAAACAGCTAAATATTGAGCATTCTCAGAATTCGACGAAACTTGACCCAGACGTAGGTCTAGACCCAAGAGTTTGTGTGTTAAATTTTCTAAGCGTAATAATAACTACAAGTTACTATAAAAGGGAAAATACTTGTTTTAATATAACCGTGAAAACAGCTAAATTTTGAACGTTCTCAGAATTCGACGAAACTTGACCCAAACGTTGGTCTAGACCCAAGCATTTGTGTTGTAAATTTGCTAAGCGTAATAATAACTACAAGTTAGTATAAAAGGTTAACAAACTTGTTTTAATAAAAACTGTGCAAAACAGCTAATTTTTGAGCATTCTCAGCATTGGACAAAACTTGACCCAAACGTAGGTCTAGACCCAAGAGTTTGTATGTTAAATTTGAAGCGTAATAATAACTACAAGTTAGTATAAAAGGGAAACAAACTTGTTTTAATAAAACCGTGCAAAACAGTTAATTTTTTAGCATTCTCAGCATTGGACGAACTTGACCCAAACGTAGGTCTAGACCCAAGAGTTTGTGTGTTTAATTTTCTAAGCGTAATAATAACCACAAGTTACTATAAAAGGGACACAAACTTGTTTTAATAAAACCGTGCAAAACAGCTAACTTTTGGACGTTCTCAGGATTCAACGAAACTTGACCCAATCGCAGGACTAGACCCATCCATTTGTGTTGTAAATATGCTAAGCGTAATAATAACTAGAAGTTAGTATAAAAGCGAAACAAACTTGCTTTAATAAAACCGTGCAAAATAGCTAAATTTTGAACGTTCTCAAAATTCGACGAAACTTGACCCAAACGTTGGTTTAGACCCAAGCATTTGTGTTGTAAATTTGCTAAGCGTAATAATAACTACAAGTTAGTATAAAAGGGAAACAAACTTGTTTTAATGAAACTGTGCAAAACAGCTAAATATTGAGCATTCTCAGAATTCGACGAAACTTGACCCAGACGTAGGTCTAGACCCAAGAGTTTGTGTGTTAAATTTTCTAAGCGTAATAATAACTACAAGTTACTATAAAAGGGAAAATACTTGTTTTAATATAACCGTGAAAACAGCTAAATTTTGAACGTTCTCTAAATTCGACGAAACTTGAACCAAAGGTTGGTCTAGACCCAAGCATTTGTGTTGTAAATTTGCTAAGCGTAATAATAACTACAAGTTAGTATAAAAGGTTAACAAACTTGTTTTAATAAAAACTGTGCAAAACAGCTAATTTTTGAGCATTCTCAGCATTGGACAAAACTTGACCCAAACGTAGGTCTAGACCCAAGAGTTTGTATGTTAAATTTGAAGCGTAATAATAACTACAAGTTAGTATAAAAGGGAAACAAACTTGTTTTAATAAAACCGTGCAAAACAGTTAATTTTTTAGCATTCTCAGCATTGGACGAACTTGACCCAAACGTAGGTCTAGACCCAAGAGTTTGTGTGTTTAATTTTCTAAGCGTAATAATAGCTACAAGTTACTATAAAAGGGACACAAACTTGTTTTAATAAAATCGTGCAAAACAGCTAACTTTTGGACGTTCTCAGAATTCAACGAAACTTGACCCAATCGCAGGACTAGACCCATCCATTTGTGTTGTAAATATGCTAAGCGTAATAATAACTAGAAGTTAGTATAAAAGCGAAACAAACTTGCTTTAATAAAACCGTGCAAAATAGCTAAATTTTGAACGTTCTCAGAATTCGACGAAACTTGACCCAAACGTTGGTCTAGACCCAAGCATTTGTGTTGTAAATTTGCTGAGCGTAATAATAACTACAAGTTAGTATAAAAGGGAAACAAACTTGTTTTAATGAAACTGTTCAAAACAGCTAAATATTGAGCATTCTCAGAATTCGACGAAACTTGACCTAAACGTAGGTCTAGACCCAAGAGTTTGTGTGTTAAATTTTCTAAGCGTAATAATAACTACAAGTTACTATAAAAGGGAAACAAACTTGTTTTAATATAACCGTGAAAACAGCTAAATTTTGAACGTTCTCAGAATTCGACGAAACTTGACCCAAACGTTGGTCTAGACCCAAGCATTTGTGTTGTAAATTTGCTAAGCGTAATAATAACTACAAGTTAGTATAAAAGGGAAACAAACTAGTTTTAATAAAACCGTGCAAAACAGCTAATTTTTGAGCATTCTCAGCATTGCACGAAACTTGACCCAAACGTTGGTCTAGTTTGTGAGTTAAATTTTCTAAGCATAATATAACTACAAGTTACTATAAAAGGGAAACAAACTTGTTTTAATAAACCGTGCAAAACAGCTAACTTTTGGACGTTCTCAGAATTCAACGAAACTTGACCCAGTCGCAGGACTAGACCCATCCATTTGTGTTGTAAATTTGCTAAGCGTAATAATAACTAGAAGTTAGTATAAAAGCGAAACAAACTTGTTTTAATAAAACCGTGCAAAATAGCTAAGTTTTGAACGTTCTCAGAATTCGACGACACTTGACCCAAACGTTGGTCTAGACCCAAGCATTTGTGTTGTAAATTTGCTAAGCGTAATAATAACTACTAGTTAGCATAAAAGGGAAACAAACTTGTTTTAATAAAATTGTGCAAAACAGCTAAATATTGAGCATTCTCAGAATTCGACGAAACTTGACCCAAACGTAGGTCTAGACCCAAGAGTTTGTGTGTTAAATTTTTTAAGCGTAATAATAACTACAAGTTACTATAAAAGGGAAACAAACTTGTTTTAATATAACCGTGAAAACAGCTAAATTTTGAACGTTCTCAAAATTCGACGAAACTTGAACCAAAGGTTGGTCTAGACCTAAGCATTTGTGTTGTAAATTTGCTAAGCGTAATAATAACTACTAGTTAGTATAAAAGGTCAACAAACTTGTTTTAATAAAATCTGTGCAAAACAGCTAATTTTTGAGCATTCTCAGCATTGGACGAAACTTGACCCAAACGTAGGTCTAGATCCAAGAGTTTGTATGTTAAATTTGAAGCGTAACAATAACTACAAGTTAGTATAAAAGGGAAACAAACTTGTTTTAATAAAACCGTGCAAAACAGTTAATTTTTGAGCATTCTCAGCATTGGACGAACTTGACCCAAACGTAGGTCTAGACCCAAGAGTTTGTGTGTTTAATTTTCTAAGCGTAATAATAACCACAAGTTACTATAAAAGGGACACAAACTTGTTTTAATAAAACCGTGCAAAACAGCTAACTTTTGGACGTTCTCAGGATTCAACGAAACTTGACCCAATCGCAGGACTAGACCCATCCATTTGTGTTGTAAATATGCTAAGCGTAATAATAACTTGAAGTTAGTATAAAAGCGAAACAAACTTGCTTTAATAAAACCGTGCAAAATAGCTAAATTTTGAACGTTCTCAGAATTCGACGAAACTTGACCCAAACGTTGGTTTAGACCCAAGCATTTGTGTTGTAAATTTGCTAAGCGTAATAATAACTACAAGTTAGTATAAAAGGGAAACAAACTTGTTTTAATGAAACTGTGCAAAACAGCTAAATATTGAGCATTCTCAGAATTCGACGAAACTTGACCCAGACGTAGGTCTAGACCCAAGAGTTTGTGTGTTAAATTTTTTAAGCGTAATAATAACTACAAGTTACTATAAAAGGGAAAATACTTGTTTTAATATAACCGTGAAAACAGCTAAATTTTGAACGTTCTCAAAATTCGACGAAACTTGAACCAAAGGTTGGTCTAGACCCAAGCATTTGTGTTGTAAATTTGCTAAGCGTAATAATAACTACAAGTTAGTATAAAAGGTTAACAAACTTGTTTTAATAAAAACTGTGCAAAACAGCTAATTTTTTAGCATTCTCAGCATTGGACAAAACTTGACCCAAACGTAGGTCTAGACCCAAGAGTTTGTATGTTAAATTTTGAAGCGTAATAATAATTACAAGTTAGTATAAAAGGGAAACAAACTTGTTTTAATAAAACCGTGCAAAACAGTTAATTTTTTAGCATTCTCAGCATTGGACGAACTTGACCCAAACGTAGGTCTAGACCCAAGAGTTTGTGTGTTTAATTTTCTAAGCGTAATAATAGCTACAAGTTACTGTAAAAGGGACACAAACTTGTTTTAATAAAATCGTGCAAAAAAGCTAACTTTTGGACGTTCTCAGAATTCAACGAAACTTGACCCAATCGCAGGACTAGACCCATCCATTTGTGTTGTAAATATGCTAAGCGTAATAATAACTAGAAGTTAGTATAAAAGCGAAACAAACTTGCTTTAATAAAACCGTGCAAAATAGCTAAATTTTGAACGTTCTCAGAATTCGACGAAACTTGACCCAAACGTTGGTTTAGACCCAAGCATTTGTGTTGTAAATTTGCTAAGCGTAATAATAACTACAAGTTAGTATAAAAGGGAAACAAACTTGTTTTAATGAAACTGTGCAAAACAGCTAAATATTGAGCATTCTCAGAATTCGACGAAATTTGACCCAGACGTAGGTCTAGACCCAAGAGTTTGTGTGTTAAATTTTCTAAGCGTAATAATAACTACAAGTTACTATAAAAGGGAAAATACTTGTTTTAATATAACCGTGAAAACAGCTAAATTTTGAACGTTCTCAAAATTCGACGAAACTTGAACCAAAGGTTGGTCTAGACCCAAGCATTTGTGTTGTAAATTTGCTAAGCGTAATAATAACTACAAGTTAGTATAAAAGGTTAACAAACTTGTTTTAATAAAAACTGTGCAAAACAGCTAATTTTTGAGCATTCTCAGCATTGGACAAAACTTGACCCAAACGTAGGTCTAGACCCAAGAGTTTGTATGTTAAATTTGAAGCGTAATAATAACTACAAGTTAGTATAAAAGGGAAACAAACTTGTTTTAATAAAACCGTGCAAAACTCCATGTTGTACTGTACTACAATGTTATTAATGAAACTTACATTTACCCAAAAAAAAAACCGTGCAAAACAGTTAATTTTTTAGCATTCTCAGCATTGGACGAACTTGACCCAAACGTAGGTCTAGACCCAAGAGTTTGTGTGTTTAATTTTCTAAGCGTAATAATAGCTACAAGTTACTATAAAAGGGACACAAACTTGTTTTAATAAAATCGTGCAAAACAGCTAACTTTTGGACGTTCTCAGAATTCAACGAAACTTGACCCAATCGCAGGACTAGACCCATCCATTTGTGTTGTAAATATGCTAAGCGTAATAATAACTAGAAGTTAGTATAAAAGCGAAACAAACTTGCTTTAATAAAACCGTGCAAAATAGCTAAGTTTTGAACGTTCTCAGAATTCGACGACACTTGACCCAAACGTTGGTCTAGACCCAAGCATTTGTGTTGTAAATTTGCTAAGCGTAATAATAACTACTAGTTAGCATAAAAGGGAAACAAACTTGTTTTAATAAAATTGTGCAAAACAGCTAAATATTGAGCATTCTCAGAATTCGACGAAACTTGACCCAAACGTAGGTCTAGACCCAAGAGTTTGTGTGTTAAATTTTTTAAGCGTAATAATAACTACAAGTTACTATAAAAGGGAAACAAACTTGTTTTAATATAACCGTGAAAACAGCTAAATTTTGAACGTTCTCAAAATTCGACGAAACTTGAACCAAAGGTTGGTCTAGACCTAAGCATTTGTGTTGTAAATTTGCTAAGCGTAATAATAACTACTAGTTAGTATAAAAGGTCAACAAACTTGTTTTAATAAAATCTGTGCAAAACAGCTAATTTTTGAGCATTCTCAGCATTGGACGAAACTTGACCCAAACGTAGGTCTAGATCCAAGAGTTTGTATGTTAAATTTGAAGCGTAACAATAACTACAAGTTAGTATAAAAGGGAAACAAACTTGTTTTAATAAAACCGTGCAAAACAGTTAATTTTTGAGCATTCTCAGCATTGGACGAACTTGACCCAAACGTAGGTCTAGACCCAAGAGTTTGTGTGTTTAATTTTCTAAGCGTAATAATAACCACAAGTTACTATAAAAGGGACACAAACTTGTTTTAATAAAACCGTGCAAAACAGCTAACTTTTGGACGTTCTCAGGATTCAACGAAACTTGACCCAATCGCAGGACTAGACCCATCCATTTGTGTTGTAAATATGCTAAGCGTAATAATAACTAGAAGTTAGTATAAAAGCGAAACAAACTTGCTTTAATAAAACCGTGCAAAATAGCTAAATTTTGAACGTTCTCAGAATTCGACGAAACTTGACCCAAACGTTGGTTTAGACCCAAGCATTTGTGTTGTAAATTTGCTAAGCGTAATAATAACTACAAGTTAGTATAAAAGGGAAACAAACTTGTTTTAATGAAACTGTGCAAAACAGCTAAATATTGAGCATTCTCAGAATTCGACGAAACTTGACCCAGACGTAGGTCTAGACCCAAGAGTTTGTGTGTTAAATTTTTTAAGCGTAATAATAACTACAAGTTACTATAAAAGGGAAAATACTTGTTTTAATATAACCGTGAAAACAGCTAAATTTTGAACGTTCTCAAAATTCGACGAAACTTGAACCAAAGGTTGGTCTAGACCCAAGCATTTGTGTTGTAAATTTGCTAAGCGTAATAATAACTACAAGTTAGTATAAAAGGTTAACAAACTTGTTTTAATAAAAACTGTGCAAAACAGCTAATTTTTTAGCATTCTCAGCATTGGACAAAACTTGACCCAAACGTAGGTCTAGACCCAAGAGTTTGTATGTTAAATTTTGAAGCGTAATAATAATTACAAGTTAGTATAAAAGGGAAACAAACTTGTTTTAATAAAACCGTGCAAAACAGTTAATTTTTTAGCATTCTCAGCATTGGACGAACTTGACCCAAACGTAGGTCTAGACCCAAGAGTTTGTGTGTTTAATTTTCTAAGCGTAATAATAGCTACAAGTTACTGTAAAAGGGACACAAACTTGTTTTAATAAAATCGTGCAAAAAAGCTAACTTTTGGACGTTCTCAGAATTCAACGAAACTTGACCCAATCGCAGGACTAGACCCATCCATTTGTGTTGTAAATATGCTAAGCGTAATAATAACTAGAAGTTAGTATAAAAGCGAAACAAACTTGCTTTAATAAAACCGTGCAAAATAGCTAAATTTTGAACGTTCTCAGAATTCGACGAAACTTGACCCAAACGTTGGTTTAGACCCAAGCATTTGTGTTGTAAATTTGCTAAGCGTAATAATAACTACAAGTTAGTATAAAAGGGAAACAAACTTGTTTTAATGAAACTGTGCAAAACAGCTAAATATTGAGCATTCTCAGAATTCGACGAAATTTGACCCAGACGTAGGTCTAGACCCAAGAGTTTGTGTGTTAAATTTTCTAAGCGTAATAATAACTACAAGTTACTATAAAAGGGAAAATACTTGTTTTAATATAACCGTGAAAACAGCTAAATTTTGAACGTTCTCAAAATTCGACGAAACTTGAACCAAAGGTTGGTCTAGACCCAAGCATTTGTGTTGTAAATTTGCTAAGCGTAATAATAACTACAAGTTAGTATAAAAGGTTAACAAACTTGTTTTAATAAAAACTGTGCAAAACAGCTAATTTTTGAGCATTCTCAGCATTGGACAAAACTTGACCCAAACGTAGGTCTAGACCCAAGAGTTTGTATGTTAAATTTGAAGCGTAATAATAACTACAAGTTAGTATAAAAGGGAAACAAACTTGTTTTAATAAAACCGTGCAAAACTCCATGTTGTACTGTACTACAATGTTATTAATGAAACTTACATTTACCCAAAAAAAAAAACCGTGCAAAACAGTTAATTTTTTAGCATTCTCAGCATTGGACGAACTTGACCCAAACGTAGGTCTAGACCCAAGAGTTTGTGTGTTTAATTTTCTAAGCGTAATAATAGCTACAAGTTACTATAAAAGGGACACAAACTTGTTTTAATAAAATCGTGCAAAACAGCTAACTTTTGGACGTTCTCAGAATTCAACGAAACTTGACCCAATCGCAGGACTAGACCCATCCATTTGTGTTGTAAATATGCTAAGCGTAATAATAACTAGAAGTTAGTATAAAAGCGAAACAAACTTGCTTTAATAAAACCGTGCAAAATAGCTAAATTTTGAACGTTCTCAGAATTCGACGAAACTTGACCCAAACGTTGGTCTAGACCCAAGCATTTGTGTTGTAAATTTGCTGAGCGTAATAATAACTACAAGTTAGTATAAAAGGGAAACAAACTTGTTTTAATGAAACTGTTCAAAACAGCTAAATATTGAGCATTCTCAGAATTCGACGAAACTTGACCTAAACGTAGGTCTAGACCCAAGAGTTTGTGTGTTAAATTTTCTAAGCGTAATAATAACTACAAGTTACTATAAAAGGGAAACAAACTTGTTTTAATATAACCGTGAAAACAGCTAAATTTTGAACGTTCTCAGAATTCGACGAAACTTGACCCAAACGTTGGTCTAGACCCAAGCATTTGTGTTGTAAATTTGCTAAGCGTAATAATAACTACAAGTTAGTATAAAAGGGAAACAAACTAGTATTAATAAAACCGTGCAAAACAGCTAATTTTTGAGCATTCTCAGCATTGCACGAAACTTGACCCAAACGTTGGTCTAGTTTGTGTGTTAAATTTTCTAAGCATAATAATAACTACAAGTTACTATAAAAGGGAAACAAACTTGTTTTAATAAACCGTGCAAAACAGCTAACTTTTGGACGTTCTCAGAATTCAACGAAACTTGACCCAATCGCAGGACTAGACCCATCCATTTGTGTTGTAAATTTGCTAAGCGTAATAATAACTAGAAGTTAGTATAAAAGCGAAACAAACTTGTTTTAATAAAACCGTGCAAAATAGCTAAGTTTTGAACGTTCTCAGAATTCGACGACACTTGACCCAAACGTTGGTCTAGACCCAAGCATTTGTGTTGTAAATTTGCTAAGCGTAATAATAACTACAAGTTAGTATAAAAGGGAAACAAACTTGTTTTAATAAAACTGTGCAAAACAGCTAAATAATGAGCATTCTCAGAATTCGACGAAACTTGACCCAAACGTAGGTCTAGACCCAAGAGTTTGTGTGTTAAATTTTTTAAGCGTAATAATAACTACAAGTTACTATAAAAGGGAAACAAACTTGTTTTAATATAACCGTGAAAACAGCTAAATTTTGAACGTTCTCAAAATTCGACGAAACTTGAACCAAAGGTTGGTCTAGACCTAAGCATTGTTGTTGTAAATTTGCTAAGCGTAATAATAACTACTAGTTAGTATAAAAGGTTAACAAACTTGTTTTAATAAAATCTGTGCAAAACAGCTAATTTTTGAGCATTCTCAGCATTGGACGAAACTTGACCCAAACGTAGGTCTAGATCCAAGAGTTTGTATGTTAAATTTGAAGCGTAACAATAACTACAAGTTAGTATAAAAGGGTAACAAACTTGTTTTAATAAAACCGTGCAAAACAGTTAATTTTTGAGCATTCTCAGCATTGGACGAACTTGACCCAAACGTAGGTCTAGACCCAAGAGTTTGTGTGTTTAATTTTCTAAGCGTAATAATAACCACAAGTTACTATAAAAGGGACACAAACTTGTTTTAATAAAACCGTGCAAAACAGCTAACTTTTGGACGTTCTCAGGATTCAACGAAACTTGACCCAATCGCAGGACTAGACCCATCCATTTGTGTTGTAAATATGCTAAGCGTAATAATAACTAGAAGTTAGTATAAAAGCGAAACAAACTTGCTTTAATAAAACCGTGCAAAATAGCTAAATTTTGAACGTTCTCAGAATTCGACGAAACTTGACCCAAACGTTGGTTTAGACCCAAGCATTTGTGTTGTAAATTTGCTAAGCGTAATAATAACTACAAGTTAGTATAAAAGGGAAACCAACTTGTTTTAATGAAACTGTGCAAAACAGCTAAATATTGAGCATTCTCAGAATTCGACGAAACTTGACCCAGACGTAGGTCTAGACCCAAGAGTTTGTGTGTTAAATTTTCTAACCGTAATAATAACTACAAGTTACTATAAAAGGGAAAATACTTGTTTTAATATAACCGTGAAAACAGCTAAATTTTGAACGTTCTCAAAATTCGACGAAACTTGAACCAAAGGTTGGTCTAGACCCAAGCATTTGTGTTGTAAATTTGCTAAGCGTAATAATAACTACAAGTTAGTATAAAAGGTTAACAAACTTGTTTTAATAAAAACTGTGCAAAATAGCTAATTTTTGAGCATTCTCAGCATTGGACAAAACTTGACCCAAACGTAGGTCTAGACCCAAGAGTTTGTATGTTAAATTTGAAGCGTAATAATAACTACAAGTTAGTATAAAAGGGAAACAAACTTGTTTTAATAAAACCGTGCAAAATCTTGCTTCTTCTTGAAAGAATAAAAAAAATGCAAAAATTCTCTCACTAAAAATTCTCTCTCTACCCTCTCTTCTCTCTCACGCACTCGCACACACTCAAAAACACACACTAGCATGGATGGAGGTGGAGATGGCGGAGCTGCCTCGCCGGCCGGAGCAGGGGGGACGGCCGATGATGGGGAACCAACTGGGGGCGGTCTGACTTCCGGCGACCGCTTGGAAGCCGGAAAAATACAAATCCGACGAGAATGTGAAGAGTCGGGTTTCGAGAAATCGCCGGCAAACAGCGCCAATCTGGAAACGGAGGATGAACAGACATCAATGGGGGGAAGATCTACACTCCAGACTCTGAAAGGCGGGATCTTGGCTGGGAAATCGACGAATAACCAAGCGCCGCAGGATCTAGGGTTTTCTGCCATGGAAGACGAAACGTCGGGTTCATTGGAGACGATAGATACTGATACTTTTCTGGTAAATAGGAGTGGATTGGACGCCATGACGATGAGAGGAAGGATTTCGAACGATCAAGATGAGAAATCGGCTGCGGATAATAAGACTTTCAATGCGCCGCAAAAACTAGGGTTTGGTGAAACTTCGGCTCCACCCATCAATGGCGGACGGACTGCTACTCCTTCTCCCCGCGATTTTAATATTACTGAATTCTTGAATCTTGCGAACAGAATTGTGGATGTTGGTGATACAGATTCAATAGAAGCTTTGGCGAAACTTAAAGCTCGTTGGGAGGCCAAATTCGGCCATGGCGAAAATCTGAGGCAGCAAACGGGGACTGGAAATACACTGACGTTTGGACGGCTTCCTCTTCGGGCTCGACGGGGTACAATGGTTGAAAGGGCGTTGGCGCACGGAATAGCGCCGCCGGTGCCGTACAAGAAATCTGAAACGGTTTTGGGGAAGAAGACAACATGTCTTGTTGCTACTCCGGTTATGCAGCAAACTCCGGCGACTTTGGATGCTGCCCAGATTCAGGCGACGGCGACTGATCGGCGACGAACAGCAGGGACGGCTGCTACAGCTTTTCCGGCGAAAAAACAGCAGCAAGATGAAGGAGGTGATGACATGTGCGATGATGTAAGCGCTGACATGTGTGATGACGCAGCAGATGATGTGGAAGCTGATGCAGGCGCTGACCTATATGATGATGTAGGAGATGACACAGGCGCTGATGCAGTTGCTGATGTATTACATGACATTAGCAATACAATGGAAAAAATTAGTCCTCTCCCTACACAAGTGCGTTCATTTCCTACGGGTTTGTTTGTGGGTAATATTCCGCTAAATGCAAATTTGAATGTGAACGTGGATGATAAAATTGCCGACGCTTTTAATAATTCATCTCGGAGGACTCTTTCATACATACCCCCTACAATACAAAATGGAGAAGTGGTTGTGAGACCTACAATGGAAACTATTCGCAATGGTTCAACTAAGTGGAAGACCACCGCGATCGGTTATTTACTTGGAAGACGACCGTACTTTTATCACGTTAAAGACTTTGCCTTCTCAGTTTGGCCTGGATTACAGGAGGTTAAGGCCACGTCAAACGGTTTTTTCTTTTTCCAGTTTAAGACAGTTGCATACATGGAAGAAGCAATTGAAGGCGGACCGTGGTTGTTCCAAGGACAACCAATTGTACTGCAGAAATGGGAACCAGGGATGGCGATGAGGAAATTAAAACATACACAGGTCCCAGTTTGGATAAAAATGAGACACTTACCGGTTGAATTATGGACTGAAGAGGGCCTCAGCACGGTGGCCAGCGGTATAGGCAAACCCCTATATCCGGATGCTATTACGAGGGCATGCACGAGACTGGACTTCGCTCGTGTATGCGTCATGTTGGATGTGAGCTCCAACTTACCTAAACATATTATCATTATGACTCCTGACGAGGAAGGAGGAGAGACACCGTGCAAAATTGACGTGGAATATGAATGGTTACCTGCCAAATGTACCAGTTGTATGACATTAGGCCACTCGGCTAAGGATTGTGTGCTCAATAAACCATCCAAACCAATTAAACCACCGGTAGCCGTTTACGTTCCAAAAAAGGGACCTGCAGAGTCGACTATGGTGCATGATCAGGAGATAACACCACCACCTCGAGGGGTGGAAAAGCAGAGAGATGGTCGTGACTCTCCTCGTCGAGGGGGAATGAGGACAAATCGAGCAGAGAATGGTAAGGAGATTGTAGTATATAATACATTTGATGCTCTACACTTAATTGACGATGCAGATGATATAGCACGGGGTCCTAACCAAAGCAGCCCCATACTTGGTGATCCATGTTGAACACAGCTATATGGAATGTTCGTGGCCTGAATAAAAGAGACCATCAGCTAGCAGTGCAGGACATCGTTGCTGAGTTCAGGTTACAACTTCTTGGTCTTCTTGAAACCCGTGTACGTATTAATAATGTAGCAGCTATTCAATCGTTCTTATTACCTAATTGGAAATGGTTTGTGGATTATGGAATGGTTGGTAATCGGATTTGGATTGCGTGGGATGATAATTTTATTGATGTTGATGTCGTTGAATGTGGTACACAATTCATCCACTGCCTTGTTTATATACGGTCAATACGTGAGTCAATTGCCATCACTATGATTTATGGAGCTACGGAGGTGGCAGATAGGAGGGAGCTATGGGGTTCCCTAGAGACTATTGCCATGCAGACTGGTGATATCCCTTGGCTTATTGGAGGGGATTTCAATGCGGTACGAGACATTAGTGAAATATGTGGAGCATCGGGAGATGTTCGAATGGCAATGGAAGAGTTTAATGACTGCATTCAGAATGCAGGTCTACTACCATTACCCATGCAGGGAGAATGGTACACGTGGCATAACTGCAGTGCAAGTCCACGGAATCTTTGGAAAAGGTTGGATCGAATGATGATTAATGATAGATGGATGGCTCGATTCCCAACATCTTTTTACACTAGCCTCACTCCACGTACTTCAGATCACTCACCGCTGGTGCTATACGGGGATAGCCAACAACAATATGGAGGTATGTTTCGATTCGACAATTATCTCACCCTATCACCAGAGTTTATTCCCAGTGTGCAGCAGGTTTGGCAACATAACATTACTGGGGCGCCTATGTATGCGGTAACGAGGAAACTCAAAGCACTTAAACAGGTGTTTAGAAAGCAGAGGAGGAATAAAGGAGACTTATCACATAATGTCCAGCTGGCAAAAGGGTTTCTTGAGATGGCGCAATTACTTGTCAGTTCGAACAGACATGATGAATTATTATTACAGTTGGAACATTGTTGCCGATTCATACTGGCTAAAGCAGCCAAACTTGAACAAAGTATGCTCCAACAACGAGCAAAAATGCAGTGGATGAAGGGGGGTGACCAGTGCTCCCGGGTATTCTTTCGTAAGATCGCTCAACGGAGGTCGGCGCGAAGAATCTTACAAATTAATGATGATCATGGAGCCACTCACACAGAACCACAAGAGGTAGTCAATGAATTTGTCATGTACTATCAAAACTTGCTTGGTGGGGAACAGAGGAAAGACGTGATTGATCTACGATTCCTTCGACCGTGGGTCAGACACCTATTGAGTGAAGAGGATGTTAACTCTTTACTCTTGCCATTCACACCAGCGGATGTTAAGCAAGCAGTTTTTGACATTGCTGAGGATAAGGCACCGGGGCCGGACGGGTATTCATCGGGCTTTTTCAAAGCTGCATGGCCTATAGTGGGGCAGGAAGTGACATCGGCAGTTCTGGATTTCTTTAATACGGGACGACTTCTGAAGCAGATAAATACTACACTTCTGGCGCTTATTCCTAAGGTACATACACCTATGACAGTTGGTGATTTTCGTCCTATATCTTGCTGTAATGTGTTATATAAAATTATTGCCAAACTCCTTGTTCAACGGCTGAGTGTGATATTAGACAAAATAATTAGTCCATGCCAAGCGGCATTTGTGCCCGGACGAAGCATTGGAGACAATATTATGTTGGCACAGGAGCTATTTACAGGATACAACCAGGCCCGTCTACCACCCCGGTGTGCTTTGAAAGTGGACATTCGAAAGGCATATGACACGGTGGAGTGGGATTTTATGATCGCGGTAATGGAGTTATTTGGGTTTCCCCCTAATTTCGTGAAGTGGATTGAGATATGTGTCACTACAACTTCATTTTCTGTTGGGCTGAATGGGAAACCTCATGGTTTCTTTAAGGGGGCCAGAGGGCTTCGACAGGGAGATCCTCTTTCGCCATACTTGTTCGTGCTCGTAATGGAAGTACTACACTTGAGTTTCCTACAGTTGATTGATCAGGATGAACTATTTTCCTTCCACTGGAAATGTGATTCAGCCAGAGTTTTTCAGTTGGGTTTTGCTGATGATTTGTTGTTATTCTGTCATGCTGATATGGACTCTATTGGAGTCTTTAAAACAGGATTGGATCGATTTGCTGTATGGTCGGGGCTCAGACTAAACGTGCAGAAAAGCCATCTTATTATCTCACGTTCAGCCCAAGGACTTCGCGATGAGATGTTGACAGCACTCGGGTTTCAGGAGGGTGTCCTCCCGATGAGGTACTTGGGACTACCTCTCTTATCCTCTCGCTTAACAATTGCTGATTGTCGCCCATTATTGATGAAAATTGATAAACGTATTGCTGGTTGGGAGGGTATTGCATTGTCATATGCTGGTAGAGTACAAATTATTAAATCTGTACTCATGGCGTTGAGTTTATACTGGGCTTCAGCGTTCATACTGCCAAAGAAAGTTACCAATGAAATTGAGAAGAGGCTGAGAACTTTCTTGTGGAAAGGGACATCAACCAGTGGATATGCCAAGGTTGCCTGGAAAGACCTGTGCCGGCCGAAGGAGGAAGGA
Source organism: Sesamum indicum (assembly GCF_026168435.1). Taxonomy (NCBI): domain Eukaryota; kingdom Viridiplantae; phylum Streptophyta; class Magnoliopsida; order Lamiales; family Pedaliaceae; genus Sesamum; species Sesamum indicum. The sequence goes on along the minus strand of NC_142658.1, from coordinate 8,255,901 downwards.
GGCCTAGGATTCAAGGACATCACTCTCTTGAATCGTGCATTAATGGCTAAGAAACTATGTGATATCATCAGGTGCGATAGAACCTCGATATGGGTTACATGGCTCTACCAGGGTCGATTACGAGATACTTCCATCTGGACGATTAGCGAGCATGGAGGATCATGGGGATGGCGGAAACTCCTCCGTTTACGGATCTTCCTCCGATCTATGGTGGATTATAAAATAGGAGATGGGAGAAGATTCTACCTTTGGCAGGACCCATGGCATCATCTAGGACCTCTGCGTGATACATTCCCACGTGGACCGAGGTTACTTAGATTGGAGGAGTCAACAAAACTCTGTACGGTGATTAGTGGAGGAGAGTGGCAGTGGCCCCCTATCACAGATTTTGAGTGTTTGGAAATCACACATACACTACCCACAATCTATGGAGGAGAGGACCACATTATTTGGAGGTTCGACCATGGGATTCCTACTACTCAGACTCTTTATAGGCTTTTTGATCCGCCTGGACCGAAAGTAGACTGGTATTCGCTACTTTCGGGATCACTCAAGATTCCACGTCACTTATTCATCCTCTGGCTTGCTATCCTTGGAAAGTTGGCTACGACGGATAAACCATGGCTAGTCCACCTCGGCCCGTGCATTTTATGCAACGACGGAGCGACGGAGACACACGACCACTTATTTTTCCAATGCAGATTTAGTCGTCAGTGTATAACAGAAATTCAGAAAATAATACGATTCTCGTGGCCCAATAGAGACTGGATGACGGATATTATATGGGCGTCCCGGAGATGGAGAGGTCAGCACATTATTAACATGTCGTACCGAGCACTATTAGCATCATGTGTTTACCACATTTGGAAGGAGAGAAATTTGAGACGATTTGAGCAAACTGAAAGGACTCCCAGCACCATGGCAGTAGTTATTATTGAGGATATCAAGCAGCGAATACATAGCATTACATTACCTAGTTCAGTCAGTACACGATCTTTATTTAGACTTTGGCGTATCCCTTGGCCTGTCGAGGGAGACACCAACTGATGACTTCCATGTTGTACTGTACTACAATGTTATTAATGAAACTTACATTTACCCAAAAAAAAAAACCGTGCAAAACAGTTAATTTTTTAGCATTCTCAGCATTGGACGAAATTGACCCAAACGTAGGTCTAGACCCAAGAGTTTGTGTGTTTAATTTTCTAAACGTAATAATAGCTACAAGTTACTATAAAAGGGACACAAACTTGTTTTAATAAAATCGTGCAAAACAGCTAACTTTTGGACGTTCTCAGAATTCAACGAAACTTGACCCAATCGCAGGACTAGACCCATCCATTTGTGTTGTAAATATGCTAAGCGTAATAATAACTAGAAGTTAGTATAAAAGCGAAACAAACTTGCTTTAATAAAACCGTGCAAAATAGCTAAATTTTGAACGTTCTCAGAATTCGACGAAACTTGACCCAAACGTTGGTTTAGACCCAAGCATTTGTGTTGTAAATTTGCTAAGCGTAATAATAACTACAAGTTAGTATAAAAGGGAAACAAACTTGTTTTAATGAAACTGTTCAAAACAGCTAAATATTGAGCATTCTCAGAATTCGACGAAACTTGACCTAAACGTAGGTCTAGACCCAAGAGTTTGTGTGTTAAATTTTCTAAGCGTAATAATAACTACAAGTTACTATAAAAGGGAAACAAACTTGTTTTAATATAACCGTGAAAACAGCTAAATTTTGAACGTTCTCAGAATTCGACGAAACTTGACCCAAACGTTGGTCTAGACCCAAGCATTTGTGTTGTAAATTTGCTAAGCGTAATAATAACTACAAGTTAGTATAAAAGGGAAACAAACTAGTATTAATAAAACCGTGCAAAACAGCTAATTTTTGAGCATTCTCAGCATTGCACGAAACTTGACCCAAACGTTGGTCTAGTTTGTGTGTTAAATTTTCTAAGCATAATAATAACTACAAGTTACTATAAAAGGGAAACAAACTTGTTTTAATAAACCGTGCAAAACAGCTAACTTTTGGACGTTCTCAGAATTCAACGAAACTTGACCCAATCGCAGGACTAGACCCATCCATTTGTGTTGTAAATTTGCTAAGCGTAATAATAACTAGAAGTTAGTATAAAAGCGAAACAAACTTGTTTTAATAAAACCGTGCAAAATAGCTAAGTTTTGAACGTTCTCAGAATTCGACGACACTTGACCCAAACGTTGGTCTAGACCCAAGCATTTGTGTTGTAAATTTGCTAAGCGTAATAATAACTACAAGTTAGTATAAAAGGGAAACAAACTTGTTTTAATAAAACTGTGCAAAACAGCTAAATAATGAGCATTCTCAGAATTCGACGAAACTTGACCCAAACGTAGGTCTAGACCCAAGAGTTTGTGTGTTAAATTTTTTAAGCGTAATAATAACTACAAGTTACTATAAAAGGGAAACAAACTTGTTTTAATATAACCGTGAAAACAGCTAAATTTTGAACGTTCTCAAAATTCGACGAAACTTGAACCAAAGGTTGGTCTAGACCTAAGCATTGTTGTCGTAAATTTGCTAAGCGTAATAATAACTACTAGTTAGTATAAAAGGTTAACAAACTTGTTTTAATAAAATCTGTGCAAAACAGCTAATTTTTGAGCATTCTCAGCATTGGACGAAACTTGACCCAAACGTAGGTCTAGATCCAAGAGTTTGTATGTTAAATTTGAAGCGTAACAATAACTACAAGTTAGTATAAAAGGGTAACAAACTTGTTTTAATAAAACCGTGCAAAACAGTTAATTTTTGAGCATTCTCAGCATTGGACGAACTTGACCCAAACGTAGGTCTAGACCCAAGAGTTTGTGTGTTTAATTTTCTAAGCGTAATAATAACCACAAGTTACTATAAAAGGGACACAAACTTGTTTTAATAAAACCGTGCAAAACAGCTAACTTTTGGACGTTCTCAGGATTCAACGAAACTTGACCCAATCGCAGGACTAGACCCATCCATTTGTGTTGTAAATATGCTAAGCGTAATAATAACTAGAAGTTAGTATAAAAGCGAAACAAACTTGCTTTAATAAAACCGTGCAAAATAGCTAAATTTTGAACGTTCTCAGAATTCGACGAAACTTGACCCAAACGTTGGTTTAGACCCAAGCATTTGTGTTGTAAATTTGCTAACCGTAATAATAACTACAAGTTAGTATAAAAGGGAAACCAACTTGTTTTAATGAAACTGTGCAAAACAGCTAAATATTGAGCATTCTCAGAATTCGACGAAACTTGACCCAGACGTAGGTCTAGACCCAAGAGTTTGTGTGTTAAATTTTCTAACCGTAATAATAACTACAAGTTACTATAAAAGGGAAAATACTTGTTTTAATATAACCGTGAAAACAGCTAAATTTTGAACGTTCTCAAAATTCGACGAAACTTGAACCAAAGGTTGGTCTAGACCCAAGCATTTGTGTTGTAAATTTGCTAAGCGTAATAATAACTACAAGTTAGTATAAAAGGTTAACAAACTTGTTTTAATAAAAACTGTGCAAAACAGCTAATTTTTGAGCATTCTCAGCATTGGACAAAACTTGACCCAAACGTAGGTCTAGACCCAAGAGTTTGTATGTTAAATTTGAAGCGTAATAATAACTACAAGTTAGTATAAAAGGGAAACAAACTTGTTTTAATAAAACCGTGCAAACCAGTTAATTTTTTAGCATTCTCAGCATTGGACGAACTTGACCCAAACGTAGGTCTAGACCCAAGAGTTTGTGTGTTTAATTTTCTAAGCGTAATAATAGCTACAAGTTACTATAAAAGGGACACAAACTTGTTTTAATAAAATCGTGCAAAACAGCTAACTTTTGGACGTTCTCAGAATTCAACGAAACTTGACCCAATCGCAGGACTAGACCCATCCATTTGTGTTGTAAATATGCTAAGCGTAATAATAACTAGAAGTTAGTATAAAAGCGAAACAAACTTGCTTTAATAAAACCGTGCAAAATAGCTAAATTTTGAACGTTCTTAGAATTCGACGAAACTTGACCCAAACGTTGGTCTAGACCCAAGCATTTGTGTTGTAAATTTGCTGAGCGTAATAATAACTACAAGTTAGTATAAAAGGGAAACAAACTTGTTTTAATGAAACTGTTCAAAACAGCTAAATATTGAGCATTCTCAGAATTCGACGAAACTTGACCTAAACGTAGGTCTAGACCCAAGAGTTTGTGTGTTAAATTTTCTAAGCGTAATAATAACTACAAGTTACTATAAAAGGGAAACAAACTTGTTTTAATATAACCGTGAAAACAGCTAAATTTTGAACGTTCTCAGAATTCGACGAAACTTGACCCAAACGTTGGTCTAGACCCAAGCATTTGTGTTGTAAATTTGCTAAGCGTAATAATAACTACAAGTTAGTATAAAAGGGAAACAAACTAGTATTAATAAAACCGTGCAAAACAGCTAATTTTTGAGCATTCTCAGCATTGCACGAAACTTGACCCAAACGTTGGTCTAGTTTGTGTGTTAAATTTTCTAAGCATAATAATAACTACAAGTTACTATAAAAGGGAAACAAACTTGTTTTAATAAACCGTGCAAAACAGCTAACTTTTGGACGTTCTCAGAATTCAACGAAACTTGACCCAATCGCAGGACTAGACCCATCCATTTGTGTTGTAAATTTGCTAAGCGTAATAATAACTAGAAGTTAGTATAAAAGCGAAACAAACTTGTTTTAATAAAACCGTGCAAAATAGCTAAGTTTTGAACGTTCTCAGAATTCGACGACACTTGACCCAAACGTTGGTCTAGACCCAAGCATTTGTGTTGTAAATTTGCTAAGCCTAATAATAACTACAAGTTAGTATAAAAGGGAAACAAACTTGTTTTAATAAAACTGTGCAAAACAGCTAAATATTGAGCATTCTCAGAATTCGACGAAACTTGACCCAAACGTAGGTCTAGACCCAAGAGTTTGTGTGTTAAATTTTTTAAGCGTAATAATAACTACAAGTTACTATAAAAGGGAAACAAACTTGTTTTAATATAACCGTGAAAACAGCTAAATTTCGAACGTTCTCAAAATTCGACGAAACTTGAACCAAAGGTTGGTCTAGACCTAAGCATTTGTGTTGTAAATTTGCTAAGCGTAATAATAACTACTAGTTAGTATAAAAGGTTAACAAACTTGTTTTAATAAAATCTGTGCAAAACAGCTAATTTTTGAGCATTCTCAGCATTGGACGAAACTTGACCCAAACGTAGGTCTAGACCGAAGAGTTTGTATGTTAAATTTGAAGCGTAATAATAACTACAAGTTAGTATAAAAGGGAAACAAACTTGTTTTAATAAAACCGTGCAAAACAGTTAATTTTTTAGCATTCTCAGCATTGGACGAAATTGACCCAAACGTAGGTCTAGACCCAAGAGTTTGTGTGTTTAATTTTCTAAGGGTAATAATAATCACAAGTTACTATAAAAGGGACACAAACTTGTTTTAATAAAACCGTGCAAAACAGCTAACTTTTGGACGTTCTCAGGATTCAACGAAACTTGACCCAATCGCAGGACTAGACCCATCCATTTGTGTTGTAAATATGCTAAGCGTAATAATAACTAGAAGTTAGTATAAAAGCGAAACAAACTTGCTTTAATAAAACCGTGCAAAATAGCTAAATTTTGAACGTTCTCAGAATTCGACGAAACTTGACCCAAACGTTGGTTTAGACCCAAGCATTTGTGTTGTAAATTTGCTAAGCGTAATAATAACTACAAGTTAGTATAAAAGGGAAACAAACTTGTTTTAATGAAACTGTGCAAAACAGCTAAATATTGAGCATTCTCAGAATTCGACGAAACTTGACCCAGACGTAGGTCTAGACCCAAGAGTTTGTGTGTTAAATTTTCTAACCGTAATAATAACTACAAGTTACTATAAAAGGGAAAATACTTGTTTTAATATAACCGTGAAAACAGCTAAATTTTGAACGTTTTCAAAATTCGACGAAACTTGAACCAAAGGTTGGTCTAGACCCAAGTATTTGTGTTGTAAATTTGCTAACCAATAATAACTACAAGTTAGTATAAAAGGTTAACAAACTTGTTTTAATAAAAACTGTGCAAAACAGCTAATTTTTGAGCATTCTCAGCATTGGACAAAACTTGACCCAAACGTAGGTCTAGACCCAAGAGTTTGTATGTTAAATTTGAAGCGTAATAATAACTACAAGTTAGTATAAAAGGGAAACAAACTTGTTTTAATAAAACCGTGCAAAACAGTTAATTTTTTAGCATTCTCAGCATTGGACGAACTTGACCCAAACGTAGGTCTAGACCCAAGAGTTTGTGTGTTTAATTTTCTAAGCGTAATAATAGCTACAAGTTACTATAAAAGGGACACAAACTTGTTTTAATAAAATCGTGCAAAACAGCTAACTTTTGGACGTTCTCAGAATTCAACGAAACTTGACCCAATCGCAGGACTAGACCCATCCATTTGTGTTGTAAATATGCTAAGCGTAATAATAACTAGAAGTTAGTATAAAAGCGAAACAAACTTGCTTTAATAAAACCGTGCAAAATAGCTAAATTTTGAACGTTCTCAGAATTCGACGAAACTTGACCCAAACGTTGGTCTAGACCCAAGCATTTGTGTTGTAAATTTGCTGAGCGTAATAATAACTACAAGTTAGTATAAAAGGGAAACAAACTTGTTTTAATGAAACTGTTCAAAACAGCTAAATATTGAGCATTCTCAGAATTCGACGAAACTTGACCTAAACGTAGGTCTAGACCCAAGAGTTTGTGTGTTAAATTTTCTAAGCGTAATAATAACTACAAGTTACTATAAAAGGGAAACAAACTTGTTTTAATCTAACCGTGAAAACAGCTAAATTTTGAACGTTCTCAGAATTCGATGAAACTTGACCCAAACGTTGGTCTAGACCCAAGCATTTGTGTTGTAAATTTGCTAAGCGTAATAATAACTACAAGTTAGTATAAAAGGGAAACAAACTAGTTTTAATAAAACCGTGCAAAACAGCTAATTTTTGAGCATTCTCAGCATTGCATGAAACTTGACCCAAACGTTGGTCTAGTTTGTGTGTTAAATTTTCTAAGCATAATAATAACTACAAGTTACTATAAAAGGGAAACAAACTTGTTTTAATAAACCGTGCAAAACAGCTAACTTTTGGACGTTCTCAGAATTCAACGAAACTTGACCCAATCGCAGGACTAGACCCATCCATTTGTGTTGTAAATTTGCTAAGCGTAATAATAACTAGAAGTTAGTATAAAAGCGAAACAAACTTGTTTTAATAAAACCGTGCAAAATAGCTAAGTTTTGAACGTTCTCAGAATTCGACGACACTTGACCCAAACGTTGGTCTAGACCCAAGCATTTGTGTTGTAAATTTGCTAAGCGTAATAATAACTACAAGTTAGTATAAAAGGGAAACAAACTTGTTTTAATAAAACTGTGCAAAACAGCTAAATATTGAGCATTCTCAGAATTCGACGAAACTTGACCCAAACGTAGGTCTAGACCCAAGAGTTTGTGTGTTAAATTTTTTAAGCGTAATAATAACTACAAGTTACTATAAAAGGGAAACAAACTTGTTTTAATATAACCGTGAAAACAGCTAAATTTTGAACGTTCTCAAAATTCGACGAAACTTGAACCAAAGGTTGGTCTAGACCTAAGCATTTGTGTTGTAAATTTGCTAAGCGTAATAATAACTACTAGTTAGTATAAAAGGTTAACAAACTTGTTTTAATAAAATCTGTGCAAAACAGCTAATTTTTGAGCATTCTCAGCATTGGACGAAACTTGACCCAAACGTAGGTCTAGATCCAAGAGTTTGTATGTTAAATTTGAAGCGTAACAATAACTACAAGTTAGTATAAAAGGGAAACAAACTTGTTTTAATAAAACCGTGCAAAACAGTTAATTTTTGAGCATTCTCAGCATTGGACGAACTTGACCCAAACGTAGGTCTAGACCCAAGAGTTTGTGTGTTTAATTTTCTAAGCGTAATAATAACCACAAGTTACTATAAAAGGGACACAAACTTGTTTTAATCTAACCGTGAAAACAGCTAAATTTTGAACGTTCTCAGAATTCGATGAAACTTGACCCAAACGTTGGTCTCGACCCAAGCATTTGTGTTGTAAATTTGCTAAGCGTAATAATAACTACAAGTTAGTATAAAAGGGAAACAAACTAGTATTAATAAAACCGTGCAAAACAGCTAATTTTTGAGCATTCTCAGCATTGCACGAAACTTGACCCAAACGTTGGTCTAGTTTGTGTGTTAAATTTTCTAAGCATAATAATAACTACAAGTTACTATAAAAGGGAAACAAACTTGTTTTAATAAACCGTGCAAAACAGCTAACTTTTGGACGTTCTCAGAATTCAACGAAACTTGACCCAATCGCAGGACTAGACCCATCCATTTGTGTTGTAAATTTGCTAAGCGTAATAATAACTAGAAGTTAGTATAAAAGCGAAACAAACTTGTTTTAATAAAACCGTGCAAAATAGCTAAGTTTTGAACGTTCTCAGAATTCGACGACACTTGACCCAAACGTTGGTCTAGACCCAAGCATTTGTGTTGTAAATTTGCTAAGCCTAATAATAACTACAAGTTAGTATAAAAGGGAAACAAACTTGTTTTAATAAAACTGTGCAAAACAGCTAAATATTGAGCATTCTCAGAATTCGACGAAACTTGACCCAAACGTAGGTCTAGACCCAAGAGTTTGTGTGTTAAATTTTTTAAGCGTAATAATAACTACAAGTTACTATAAAAGGGAAACAAACTTGTTTTAATATAACCGTGAAAACAGCTAAATTTCGAACGTTCTCAAAATTCGACGAAACTTGAACCAAAGGTTGGTCTAGACCTAAGCATTTGTGTTGTAAATTTGCTAAGCGTAATAATAACTACTAGTTAGTATAAAAGGTTAACAAACTTGTTTTAATAAAATCTGTGCAAAACAGCTAATTTTTGAGCATTCTCAGCATTGGACGAAACTTGACCCAAACGTAGGTCTAGACCGAAGAGTTTGTATGTTAAATTTGAAGCGTAATAATAACTACAAGTTAGTATAAAAGGGAAACAAACTTGTTTTAATAAAACCGTGCAAAACAGTTAATTTTTTAGCATTCTCAGCATTGGACGAAATTGACCCAAACGTAGGTCTAGACCCAAGAGTTTGTGTGTTTAATTTTCTAAGGGTAATAATAATCACAAGTTACTATAAAAGGGACACAAACTTGTTTTAATAAAACCGTGCAAAACAGCTAACTTTTGGACGTTCTCAGGATTCAACGAAACTTGACCCAATCGCAGGACTAGACCCATCCATTTGTGTTGTAAATATGCTAAGCGTAATAATAACTAGAAGTTAGTATAAAAGCGAAACAAACTTGCTTTAATAAAACCGTGCAAAATAGCTAAATTTTGAACGTTCTCAGAATTCGACGAAACTTGACCCAAACGTTGGTTTAGACCCAAGCATTTGTGTTGTAAATTTGCTAAGCGTAATAATAACTACAAGTTAGTATAAAAGGGAAACAAACTTGTTTTAATGAAACTGTGCAAAACAGCTAAATATTGAGCATTCTCAGAATTCGACGAAACTTGACCCAGACGTAGGTCTAGACCCAAGAGTTTGTGTGTTAAATTTTCTAACCGTAATAATAACTACAAGTTACTATAAAAGGTAAAATACTTGTTTTAATATAACCGTGAAAACAGCTAAATTTTGAACGTTCTCAAAATTCGACGAAACTTGAACCAAAGGTTGGTCTAGACCCAAGCATTTGTGTTGTAAATTTGCTAACCAATAATAACTACAAGTTAGTATAAAAGGTTAACAAACTTGTTTTAATAAAAACTGTGCAAAACAGCTAATTTTTGAGCATTCTCAGCATTGGACAAAACTTGACCCAAACGTTGGTCTAGACCCAAGAGTTTGTATGTTAAATTTGAAGCGTAATAATAACTACAAGTTAGTATAAAAGGGAAACAAACTTGTTTTAATAAAACCGTGCAAAACAGTTAATTTTTTAGCATTCTCAGCATTGGACGAACTTGACCCAAACGTAGGTCTAGACCCAAGAGTTTGTGTGTTTAATTTTCTAAGCGTAATAATAGCTACAAGTTACTATAAAAGGGACACAAACTTGTTTTAATAAAATCGTGCAAAACAGCTAACTTTTGGACGTTCTCAGAATTCAACGAAACTTGACCCAATCGCAGGACTAGACCCATCCATTTGTGTTGTAAATATGCTAAGCGTAATAATAACTAGAAGTTAGTATAAAAGCGAAACAAACTTGCTTTAATAAAACCGTGCAAAATAGCTAAATTTTGAACGTTCTCAGAATTCGACGAAACTTGACCCAAACGTTGGTTTAGACCCAAGCATTTGTGTTGTAAATTTGCTAAGCGTAATAATAACTACAAGTTAGTATAAAAGGGAAACAAACTTGTTTTAATGAAACTGTGCAAAACAGCTAAATATTGAGCATTCTCAGAATTCGACGAAACTTGACCCAGACGTAGGTCTAGACCCAAGAGTTTGTGTGTTAAATTTTCTAACCGTAATAATAACTACAAGTTACTATAAAAGGTAAAATACTTGTTTTAATATAACCGTGAAAACAGCTAAATTTTGAACGTTCTCAAAATTCGACGAAACTTGAACCAAAGGTTGGTCTAGACCCAAGCATTTGTGTTGTAAATTTGCTAACCAATAATAACTACAAGTTAGTATAAAAGGTTAACAAACTTGTTTTAATAAAAACTGTGCAAAACAGCTAATTTTTGAGCATTCTCAGCATTGGACAAAACTTGACCCAAACGTTGGTCTAGACCCAAGAGTTTGTATGTTAAATTTGAAGCGTAATAATAACTACAAGTTAGTATAAAAGGGAAACAAACTTGTTTTAATAAAACCGTGCAAAACAGTTAATTTTTTAGCATTCTCAGCATTGGACGAACTTGACCCAAACGTAGGTCTAGACCCAAGAGTTTGTGTGTTTAATTTTCTATGCGTAATAATAGCTACAAGTTACTATAAAAGGGACACAAACTTGTTTTAATAAAATCGTGCAAAACAGCTAACTTTTGGACGTTCTCAGAATTCAACGAAACTTGACCCAATCGCAGGACTAGACCCATCCATTTGTGTTGTAAATATGCTAAGCGTAATAATAACTAGAAGTTAGTATAAAAGCGAAACAAACTTGCTTTAATAAAACCGTGCAAAATAGCTAAATTTTGAACGTTCTCAGAATTCGACGAAACTTGACCCAAACGTTGGTCTAGACCCAAGCATTTGTGTTGTAAATTTGCTGAGCGTAATAATAACTACAAGTTAGTATAAAAGGGAAACAAACTTGTTTTGATGAAACTGTTCAAAACAGCTAAATATTGAGCATTCTCAGAATTCGACGAAACTTGACCTAAACGTAGGTCTAGACCCAAGAGTTTGTGTGTTAAATTTTCTAAGCGTAATAATAACTACAAGTTACTATAAAAGGGAAACAAACTTGTTTTAATCTAACCGTGAAAACAGCTAAATTTTGAACGTTCTCAGAATTCGATGAAACTTGACCCAAACGTTGGTCTAGACCCAAGCATTTGTGTTGTAAATTTGCTAAGCGTAATAATAACTACAAGTTAGTATAAAAGGGAAACAAACTAGTTTTAATAAAACCGTGCAAAACAGCTAATTTTTGAGCATTCTCAGCATTGCATGAAACTTGACCCAAACGTTGGTCTAGTTTGTGTGTTAAATTTTCTAAGCATAATAATAACTACAAGTTACTATAAAAGGGAAACAAACTTGTTTTAATAAACCGTGCAAAACAGCTAACTTTTGGACGTTCTCAGAATTCAACGAAACTTGACCCAATCGCAGGACTAGACCCATCCATTTGTGTTGTAAATTTGCTAAGCGTAATAATAACTAGAAGTTAGTATAAAAGCGAAACAAACTTGTTTTAATAAAACCGTGCAAAATAGCTAAGTTTTGAACGTTCTCAGAATTCGACGACACTTGACCCAAACGTTGGTCTAGACCCAAGCATTTGTGTTGTAAATTTGCTAAGCCTAATAATAACTACAAGTTAGTATAAAAGGGAAACAAACTTGTTTTAATAAAACTGTGCAAAACAGCTAAATATTGAGCATTCTCAGAATTCGACGAAACTTGACCCAAACGTAGGTCTAGACCCAAGAGTTTGTGTGTTAAATTTTTTAAGCGTAATAATAACTACAAGTTACTATAAAAGGGAAACAAACTTGTTTTAATATAACCGTGAAAACAGCTAAATTTCGAACGTTCTCAAAATTCGACGAAACTTGAACCAAAGGTTGGTCTAGACCTAAGCATTTGTGTTGTAAATTTGCTAAGCGTAATAATAACTACTAGTTAGTATAAAAGGTTAACAAACTTGTTTTAATAAAATCTGTGCAAAACAGCTAATTTTTGAGCATTCTCAGCATTGGACGAAACTTGACCCAAACGTAGGTCTAGACCGAAGAGTTTGTATGTTAAATTTGAAGCGTAATAATAACTACAAGTTAGTATAAAAGGGAAACAAACTTGTTTTAATAAAACCGTGCAAAACAGTTAATTTTTTAGCATTCTCAGCATTGGACGAAATTGACCCAAACGTAGGTCTAGACCCAAGAGTTTGTGTGTTTAATTTTCTAAGGGTAATAATAATCACAAGTTACTATAAAAGGGACACAAACTTGTTTTAATAAAACCGTGCAAAACAGCTAACTTTTGGACGTTCTCAGGATTCAACGAAACTTGACCCAATCGCAGGACTAGACCCATCCATTTGTGTTGTAAATATGCTAAGCGTAATAATAACTAGAAGTTAGTATAAAAGCGAAACAAACTTGCTTTAATAAAACCGTGCAAAATAGCTAAATTTTGAACGTTCTCAGAATTCGACGAAACTTGACCCAAACGTTGGTTTAGACCCAAGTATTTGTGTTGTAAATTTGCTAAGCGTAATAATAACTACAAGTTAGTATAAAAGGGAAACAAACTTGTTTTAATGAAACTGTGCAAAACAGCTAAATATTGAGCATTCTCAGAATTCGACGAAACTTGACCCAGACGTTGGTCTAGACCCAAGAGTTTGTGTGTTAAATTTTCTAAGCGTAATAATAACTACAAGTTACTATAAAAGGGAAAATACTTGTTTTAATATAACCGTGAAAACAGCTAAATTTTGAACGTTCTCAGAATTCGACGAAACTTGACCCAAACGTTGGTTTAGACCCAAGCATTTGTGTTGTAAATTTGCTAAGCGTAATAATAACTACAAGTTAGTATAAAAGGGAAACAAACTAGTTTTAATAAAACCATGCAAAACAGCTAATTTTTGAGCATTCTCAGCATTGCATGAAACTTGACCCAAACGTTGGTCTAGTTTGTGTGTTAAATTTTCTAAGCATAATAATAACTACAAGTTACTATAAAAGGGAAACAAACTTGTTTTAATAAACCGTGCAAAACAGCTAACTTTTGGACGTTCTCAGAATTCAACGAAACTTGACCCAATCGCAGGACTAGACCCATCCATTTGTGTTGTAAATTTGCTAAGCGTAATAATAACTAGAAGTTAGTATAAAAGCGAAACAAACTTGCTTTAATAAAACCGTGCAAAATAGCTAAATTTTGAACGTTCTCAGAATTCGACGAAACTTGACCCAAACGTTGGTTTAGACCCAAGCATTTGTGTTGTAAATTTGCTAAGCGTAATAATAACTACAAGTTAGTATAAAAGGGAAACAAACTTGTTTTAATGAAACTGTGCAAAACAGCTAAATATTGAGCATTCTCAGAATTCGACGAAACTTGACCCAGACGTAGGTCTAGACCCAAGAGTTTGTGTGTTAAATTTTCTAAGCGTAATAATAACTACAAGTTACTATAAAAGGGAAACAAACTTGTTTTAATAAACCGTGCAAAACAGCTAACTTTTGGACGTTCTCAGAATTCAACGAAACTTGACCCAATCGCAGGACTAGACCCATCCATTTGTGTTGTAAATTTGCTAAGCGTAATAATAACTAGAAGTTAGTATAAAAGCGAAACAAACTTGCTTTAATAAAACCGTGCAAAATAGCTAAATTTTGAACGTTCTCAGAATTCGACGAAACTTGACCCAAACGTTGGTTTAGACCCAAGCATTTGTGTTGTAAATTTGCTAAGCGTAATAATAACTACAAGTTAGTATAAAAGGGAAACAAACTTGTTTTAATGAAACTGTGCAAAACAGCTAAATATTGAGCATTCTCAGAATTCGACGAAACTTGACCCAGACGTAGGTCTAGACCCAAGAGTTTGTGTGTTAAATTTTCTAAGCGTAATAATAACTACAAGTTACTATAAAAGGGAAAATACTTGTTTTAATATAACCGTGAAAACAGCTAAATTTTGAACGTTCTCAAAATTCGACGAAACTTGAAACAAAGGTTGGTCTAGACCCAAGCATTTGTGTTGTAAATTTGCTAAGCGTAATAATAACTACAAGTTAGTATAAAAGGTTAACAAACTTGTTTTAATAAAAACTGTGCAAAACAGCTAATTTTTGAGCATTCTCAGCATTGGACAAAACTTGACCCAAACGTAGGTCTAGACCCAAGAGTTTGTATGTTAAATTTGAAGCGTAATAATAACTACAAGTTAGTATAAAAGGGAAACAAACTTGTTTTAATAAAACCGTGCAAAACAGTTAATTTTTTAGCATTCTCAGCATTGGACGAACTTGACCCAAACGTAGGTCTAGACCCAAGAGTTTGTGTGTTTAATTTTCTAAGCGTAATAATAGCTACAAGTTACTATAAAAGGGACACAAACTTGTTTTAATAAAATCGTGCAAAACAGCTAACTTTTGGACGTTCTCAGAATTCAACGAAACTTGACCCAATCGCAGGACTAGACCCATCCATTTGTGTTGTAAATATGCTAAGCGTAATAATAACTAGAAGTTAGTATAAAAGCGAAACAAACTTGCTTTAATAAAACCGTGCAAAATAGCTAAATTTTGAACGTTCTCAGAATTCGACGAAACTTGACCCAAACGTTGGTCTAGACCCAAGCATTTGTGTTGTAAATTTGCTGAGCGTAATAATAACTACAAGTTAGTATAAAAGGGAAACAAACTTGTTTTAATGAAACTGTTCAAAACAGCTAAATATTGAGCATTCTCAGAATTCGACGAAACTTGACCTAAACGTAGGTCTAGACCCAAGAGTTTGTGTGTTAAATTTTCTAAGCGTAATAATAACTACAAGTTACTATAAAAGGGAAACAAACTTGTTTTAATCTAACCGTGAAAACAGCTAAATTTTGAACGTTCTCAGAATTCGATGAAACTTGACCCAAACGTTGGTCTAGACCCAAGCATTTGTGTTGTAAATTTGCTAAGCGTAATAATAACTACAAGTTAGTATAAAAGGAAAACAAACTAGTTTTAATAAAACCGTGCAAAACAGCTAATTTTTGAGCATTCTCAGCATTGCATGAAACTTGACCCAAACGTTGGTCTAGTTTGTGTGTTAAATTTTCTAAGCATAATAATAACTACAAGTTACTATAAAAGGGAAACAAACTTGTTTTAATAAACCGTGCAAAACAGCTAACTTTTGGACATTCTCAGAATTCAACGAAACTTGACCCAATCGCAGGACTAGACCCATCCATTTGTGTTGTAAATTTGCTAAGCGTAATAATAACTAGAAGTTAGTATAAAAGCGAAACAAACTTGTTTTAATAAAACCGTGCAAAATAGCTAAGTTTTGAACGTTCTCAGAATTCGACGACACTTGACCCAAACGTTGGTCTAGACCCAAGCATTTGTGTTGTAAATTTGCTAAGCGTAATAATAACTACAAGTTAGTATAAAAGGGAAACAAACTTGTTTTAATAAAACTGTGCAAAACAGCTAAATATTGAGCATTCTCAGAATTCGACGAAACTTGACCCAAACGTAGGTCTAGACCCAAGAGTTTGTGTGTTAAATTTTTTAAGCGTAATAATAACTACAAGTTACTATAAAAGGGAAACAAACTTGTTTTAATATAACCGTGAAAACAGCTAAATTTTGAACGTTCTCAAAATTCGACGAAACTTGAACCAAAGGTTGGTCTAGACCTAAGCATTTGTGTTGTAAATTTGCTAAGCGTAATAATAACTACAAGTTAGTATAAAAGGGAAACAAACTTGTTTTAATGAAACTGTGCAAAACAGCTAAATATTGAGCATTCTCAGAATTCGACGAAACTTGACCCAGACGTAGGTCTAGACCCAAGAGTTTGTGTGTTAAATTTTCTAAGCGTAATAATAACTACAAGTTACTATAAAAGGGAAACAAACTTGTTTTAATAAACCGTGCAAAACAGCTAACTTTTGGACGTTCTCAGAATTCAACGAAACTTGACCCAATCGCAGGACTAGACCCATCCATTTGTGTTGTAAATTTGCTAAGCGTAATAATAACTAGAAGTTAGTATAAAAGCGAAACAAACTTGCTTTAATAAAACCGTGCAAAATAGCTAAATTTTGAACGTTCTCAGAATTCGACGAAACTTGACCCAAACGTTGGTTTAGACCCAAGCATTTGTGTTGTAAATTTGCTAAGCGTAATAATAACTACAAGTTAGTATAAAAGGGAAACAAACTTGTTTTAATGAAACTGTGCAAAACAGCTAAATATTGAGCATTCTCAGAATTCGACGAAACTTGACCCAGACGTAGGTCTAGACCCAAGAGTTTGTGTGTTAAATTTTCTAAGCGTAATAATAACTACAAGTTACTATAAAAGGGAAAATACTTGTTTTAATATAACCGTGAAAACAGCTAAATTTTGAACGTTCTCAAAATTCGACGAAACTTGAAACAAAGGTTGGTCTAGACCCAAGCATTTGTGTTGTAAATTTGCTAAGCGTAATAATAACTACAAGTTAGTATAAAAGGTTAACAAACTTGTTTTAATAAAAACTGTGCAAAACAGCTAATTTTTGAGCATTCTCAGCATTGGACAAAACTTGACCCAAACGTAGGTCTAGACCCAAGAGTTTGTATGTTAAATTTGAAGCGTAATAATAACTACAAGTTAGTATAAAAGGGAAACAAACTTGTTTTAATAAACCGTGCAAAACAGCTAACTTTTGGACGTTCTCAGAATTCAACGAAACTTGACCCAATCGCAGGACTAGACCCATCCATTTGTGTTGTAAATTTGCTAAGCGTAATAATAACTAGAAGTTAGTATAAAAGCGAAACAAACTTGTTTTAATAAAACCGTGCAAAATAGCTAAGTTTTGAACGTTCTCAGAATTCGACGACACTTGACCCAAACGTTGGTCTAGACCCAAGCATTTGTGTTGTAAATTTGCTAAGCGTAATAATAACTACAAGTTAGTATAAAAGGGAAACAAACTTGTTTTAATAAAACTGTGCAAAACAGCTAAATATTGAGCATTCTCAGAATTCGACGAAACTTGACCCAAACGTAGGTCTAGACCCAAGAGTTTGTGTGTTAAATTTTTTAAGCGTAATAATAACTACAAGTTACTATAAAAGGGAAACAAACTTGTTTTAATATAACCGTGAAAACAGCTAAATTTTGAACGTTCTCAAAATTCGACGAAACTTGAACCAAAGGTTGGTCTAGACCTAAGCATTTGTGTTGTAAATTTGCTAAGCGTAATAATAACTACTAGTTAGTATAAAAGGTTAACAAACTTGTTTTAATAAAATCTGTGCAAAACAGCTAATTTTTGAGCATTCTCAGCATTGGACGAAACTTGACCCAAACGTAGGTCTAGATCCAAGAGTTTGTATGTTAAATTTGAAGCGTAATAATAACTACAAGTTAGTATAAAAGGGAAACAAACTTGTTTTAATAAAACCGTGCAAAACAGTTAATTTTTTAGCATTCTCAGCATTGGACGAACTTGACCCAAACGTAGGTCTAGACCCAAGAGTTTGTGTGTTTAATTTTCTAAGCATAATAATAGCTACAAGTTACTATAAAAGGGACACAAACTTGTTTTAATAAAATCGTGCAAAACAGCTAACTTTTGGACGTTCTCAGGATTCAACGAAACTTGACCCAATCGCAGGACTAGACCCATCCATTTGTGTTGTAAATATGCTAAGCGTAATAATAACTAGAAGTTAGTATAAAAGCGAAACAAACTTGCTTTAATAAAACCGTGCAAAATAGCTAAATTTTGAACGTTCTTAGAATTCGACGAAACTTGACCCAAACGTTGGTCTAGACCCAAGCATTTGTGTTGTAAATTTGCTGAGCGTAATAATAACTACAAGTTAGTATAAAAGGGAAACAAACTTGTTTTAATGAAACTGTTCAAAACAGCTAAATATTGAGCATTCTCAGAATTCGACGAAACTTGACCTAAACGTAGGTCTAGACCCAAGAGTTTGTGTGTTAAATTTTCTAAGCGTAATAATAACTACAAGTTACTATAAAAGGGAAACAAACTTGTTTTAATCTAACCGTGAAAACAGCTAAATTTTGAACGTTCTCAGAATTCGATGAAACTTGACCCAAACGTTGGTCTAGACCCAAGCATTTGTGTTGTAAATTTGCTAAGCGTAATAATAACTACAAGTTAGTATAAAAGGGAAACAAACTAGTTTTAATAAAACCGTGCAAAACAGCTAATTTTTGAGCATTCTCAGCATTGCATGAAACTTGACCCAAATGTTGGTCTAGTTTGTGTGTTAAATTTTCTAAGCATAATAATAACTACAAGTTACTATAAAAGGGAAACAAACTTGTTTTAATAAACCGTGCAAAACAGCTAACTTTTGGACGTTCTCAGAATTCAACGAAACTTGACCCAATCGCAGGACTAGACCCATCCATTTGTGTTGTAAATTTGCTAAGCGTAATAATAACTAGAAGTTAGTATAAAAGCGAAACAAACTTGTTTTAATAAAACCGTGCAAAATAGCTAAGTTTTGAACGTTCTCAGAATTCGACGACACTTGACCCAAACGTTGGTCTAGACCCAAGCATTTGTGTTGTAAATTTGCTAAGCGTAATAATAACTACAAGTTAGTATAAAAGGGAAACAAACTTGTTTTAATAAAACTGTGCAAAACAGCTAAATATTGAGCATTCTCAGAATTCGACGAAACTTGACCCAAACGTAGGTCTAGACCCAAGAGTTTGTGTGTTAAATTTTTTAAGCGTAATAATAACTACAAGTTACTATAAAAGGGAAACAAACTTGTTTTAATATAACCGTGAAAACAGCTAAATTTTGAACGTTCTCAAAATTCGACGAAACTTGAACCAAAGGTTGGTCTAGACCTAAGCATTTGTGTTGTAAATTTGCTAAGCGTAATAATAACTACTAGTTAGTATAAAAGGTTAACAAACTTGTTTTACTAAAATCTGTGCAAAACAGCTAATTTTTGAGCATTCTCAGCATTGGACGAAACTTGACCCAAACGTAGGTCTAGATCCAAGAGTTTGTATGTTAAATTTGAAGCGTAACAATAACTACAAGTTAGTATAAAAGGGAAACAAACTTGTTTTAATAAAACCGTGCAAAACAGTTAATTTTTGAGCATTCTCAGCATTGGACGAACTTGACCCAAACGTAGGTCTAGACCCAAGAGTTTGTGTGTTTAATTTTCTAAGCGTAATAATAACCACAAGTTACTATAAAAGGGACACAAACTTGTTTTAATAAAACCGTGCAAAACAGCTAACTTTTGGACGTTCTCAGGATTCAACGAAACTTGACCCAATCGCAGGACTAGACCCATCCATTTGTGTTGTAAATATGCTAAGCGTAATAATAACTAGAAGTTAGTATAAAAGCGAAACAAACTTGCTTTAATAAAACCGTGCAAAATAGCTAAATTTTGAACGTTCTTAGAATTCGACGAAACTTGACCCAAACGTTGGTCTAGACCCAAGCATTTGTGTTGTAAATTTGCTGAGCGTAATAATAACTACAAGTTAGTATAAAAGGGAAACAAACTTGTTTTAATGAAACTGTTCAAAACAGCTAAATATTGAGCATTCTCAGAATTCGACGAAACTTGACCTAAACGTAGGTCTAGACCCAAGAGTTTGTGTGTTAAATTTTCTAAGCGTAATAATAACTACAAGTTACTATAAAAGGGAAACAAACTTGTTTTAATCTAACCGTGAAAACAGCTAAATTTTGAACGTTCTCAGAATTCGATGAAACTTGACCCAAACGTTGGTCTAGACCCAAGCATTTGTGTTGTAAATTTGCTAAGCGTAATAATAACTACAAGTTAGTATAAAAGGGAAACAAACTAGTTTTAATAAAACCGTGCAAAACAGCTAATTTTTGAGCATTCTCAGCATTGCATGAAACTTGACCCAAATGTTGGTCTAGTTTGTGTGTTAAATTTTCTAAGCATAATAATAACTACAAGTTACTATAAAAGGGAAACAAACTTGTTTTAATAAACCGTGCAAAACAGCTAACTTTTGGACGTTCTCAGAATTCAACGAAACTTGACCCAATCGCAGGACTAGACCCATCCATTTGTGTTGTAAATTTGCTAAGCGTAATAATAACTAGAAGTTAGTATAAAAGCGAAACAAACTTGTTTTAATAAAACCGTGCAAAATAGCTAAGTTTTGAACGTTCTCAGAATTCGACGACACTTGACCCAAACGTTGGTCTAGACCCAAGCATTTGTGTTGTAAATTTGCTAAGCGTAATAATAACTACAAGTTAGTATAAAAGGGAAACAAACTTGTTTTAATAAAACTGTGCAAAACAGCTAAATATTGAGCATTCTCAGAATTCGACGAAACTTGACCCAAACGTAGGTCTAGACCCAAGAGTTTGTGTGTTAAATTTTTTAAGCGTAATAATAACTACAAGTTACTATAAAAGGGAAACAAACTTGTTTTAATATAACCGTGAAAACAGCTAAATTTTGAACGTTCTCAAAATTCGACGAAACTTGAACCAAAGGTTGGTCTAGACCTAAGCATTTGTGTTGTAAATTTGCTAAGCGTAATAATAACTACTAGTTAGTATAAAAGGTTAACAAACTTGTTTTACTAAAATCTGTGCAAAACAGCTAATTTTTGAGCATTCTCAGCATTGGACGAAACTTGACCCAAACGTAGGTCTAGATCCAAGAGTTTGTATGTTAAATTTGAAGCGTAACAATAACTACAAGTTAGTATAAAAGGGAAACAAACTTGTTTTAATAAAACCGTGCAAAACAGTTAATTTTTGAGCATTCTCAGCATTGGACGAACTTGACCCAAACGTAGGTCTAGACCCAAGAGTTTGTGTGTTTAATTTTCTAAGCGTAATAATAACCACAAGTTACTATAAAAGGGACACAAACTTGTTTTAATAAAACCGTGCAAAACAGCTAACTTTTGGACGTTCTCAGGATTCAACGAAACTTGACCCAATCGCAGGACTAGACCCATCCATTTGTGTTGTAAATATGCTAAGCGTAATAATAACTAGAAGTTAGTATAAAAGCGAAACAAACTTGCTTTAATAAAACCGTGCAAAATAGCTAAATTTTGAACGTTCTTAGAATTCGACGAAACTTGACCCAAACGTTGGTCTAGACCCAAGCATTTGTGTTGTAAATTTGCTGAGCGTAATAATAACTACAAGTTAGTATAAAAGGGAAACAAACTTGTTTTAATGAAACTGTTCAAAACAGCTAAATATTGAGCATTCTCAGAATTCGACGAAACTTGACCTAAACGTAGGTCTAGACCCAAGAGTTTGTGTGTTAAATTTTCTAAGCGTAATAATAACTACAAGTTACTATAAAAGGTAAACAAACTTGTTTTAATCTAACCGTGAAAACAGCTAAATTTTGAACGTTCTCAGAATTCGATGAAACTTGACCCAAACGTTGGTCTAGACCCAAGCATTTGTGTTGTAAATTTGCTAAGCGTAATAATAACTACAAGTTAGTATAAAAGGGAAACAAACTAGTTTTAATAAAACCGTGCAAAACAGCTAATTTTTGAGCATTCTCAGCATTGCATGAAACTTGACCCAAACGTTGGTCTAGTTTGTGTGTTAAATTTTCTAAGCATAATAATAACTACAAGTTACTATAAAAGGGAAACAAACTTGTTTTAATAAACCGTGCAAAACAGCTAACTTTTGGACGTTCTCAGAATTCAACGAAACTTGACCCAATCGCAGGACTAGACCCATCCATTTGTGTTGTAAATTTGCTAAGCGTAATAATAACTAGAAGTTAGTATAAAAGCGAAACAAACTTGTTTTAATAAAACCGTGCAAAATAGCTAAGTTTTGAACGTTCTCAGAATTCGACGACACTTGACCCAAACGTTGGTCTAGACCCAAGCATTTGTGTTGTAAATTTGCTAAGCGTAATAATAACTACAAGTTAGTATAAAAGGGAAACAAACTTGTTTTAATAAAACTGTGCAAAACAGCTAAATATTGAGCATTCTCAGAATTCGACGAAACTTGACGCAAACGTAGGTCTAGACCCAAGAGTTTGTGTGTTAAATTTTTTAAGCGTAATAATAACTACAAGTTACTATAAAAGGGAAACAAACTTGTTTTAATATAACCGTGAAAACAGCTAAATTTTGAACGTTCTCAAAATTCGACGAAACTTGAACCAAAGGTTGGTCTAGACCTAAGCATTTGTGTTGTAAATTTGCTAAGCGTAATAGTAACTACTAGTTAGTATAAAAGGTTAACAAACTTGTTTTACTAAAATCTGTGCAAAACAGCTAATTTTTGAGCATTCTCAGCATTGGACGAAACTTGACCCAAACGTAGGTCTAGATCCAAGAGTTTGTATGTTAAATTTGAAGCGTAACAATAACTACAAGTTAGTATAAAAGGGAAACAAACTTGTTTTAATAAAACCGTGCAAAACAGTTAATTTTTGAGCATTCTCAGCATTGGACGAACTTGACCCAAACGTAGGTCTAGACCCAAGAGTTTGTGTGTTTAATTTTCTAAGCGTAATAATAACCACAAGTTACTATAAAAGGGACACAAACTTGTTTTAATAAAACCGTGCAAAACAGCTAACTTTTGGACGTTCTCAGGATTCAACGAAACTTGACCCAATCGCAGGACTAGACCCATCCATTTGTGTTGTAAATATGCTAAGCGTAATAATAACTAGAAGTTAGTATAAAAGCGAAACAAACTTGCTTTAATAAAACCGTGCAAAATAGCTAAATTTTGAACGTTCTCAGAATTCGACGAAACTTGACCCAAACGTTGGTCTAGACCCAAGCATTTGTGTTGTAAATTTGCTGAGCGTAATAATAACTACAAGTTAGTATAAAAGGGAAACAAACTTGTTTTAATGAAACTGTTCAAAACAGCTAAATATTGAGCATTCTCAGAATTCGACGAAACTTGACCTAAACGTAGGTCTAGACCCAAGAGTTTGTGTGTTAAATTTTCTAAGCGTAATAATAACTACAAGTTACTATAAAAGGTA
Source organism: Sesamum indicum (assembly GCF_026168435.1). NCBI lineage: Eukaryota > Viridiplantae > Streptophyta > Magnoliopsida > Lamiales > Pedaliaceae > Sesamum > Sesamum indicum. The sequence goes on along the minus strand of NC_142658.1, from coordinate 8,232,338 downwards.
AACAAACTTGTTTTAATCTAACCGTGAAAACAGCTAAATTTTGAACGTTCTCAGAATTCGATGAAACTTGACCCAAACGTTGGTCTAGACCCAAGCATTTGTGTTGTAAATTTGCTAAGCGTAATAATAACTACAAGTTAGTATAAAAGGGAAACAAACTAGTTTTAATAAAACCGTGCAAAACAGCTAATTTTTGAGCATTCTCAGCATTGCATGAAACTTGACCCAAACGTTGGTCTAGTTTGTGTGTTAAATTTTCTAAGCATAATAATAACTACAAGTTACTATAAAAGGGAAACAAACTTGTTTTAATAAACCGTGCAAAACAGCTAACTTTTGGACGTTCTCAGAATTCAACGAAACTTGACCCAATCGCAGGACTAGACCCATCCATTTGTGTTGTAAATTTGCTAAGCGTAATAATAACTAGAAGTTAGTATAAAAGCGAAACAAACTTGTTTTAATAAAACCGTGCAAAATAGCTAAGTTTTGAACGTTCTCAGAATTCGACGACACTTGACCCAAACGTTGGTCTAGACCCAAGCATTTGTGTTGTAAATTTGCTAAGCGTAATAATAACTACAAGTTAGTATAAAAGGGAAACAAACTTGTTTTAATAAAACTGTGCAAAACAGCTAAATATTGAGCATTCTCAGAATTCGACGAAACTTGACGCAAACGTAGGTCTAGACCCAAGAGTTTGTGTGTTAAATTTTTTAAGCGTAATAATAACTACAAGTTACTATAAAAGGGAAACAAACTTGTTTTAATATAACCGTGAAAACAGCTAAATTTTGAACGTTCTCAAAATTCGACGAAACTTGAACCAAAGGTTGGTCTAGACCTAAGCATTTGTGTTGTAAATTTGCTAAGCGTAATAGTAACTACTAGTTAGTATAAAAGGTTAACAAACTTGTTTTACTAAAATCTGTGCAAAACAGCTAATTTTTGAGCATTCTCAGCATTGGACGAAACTTGACCCAAACGTAGGTCTAGATCCAAGAGTTTGTATGTTAAATTTGAAGCGTAACAATAACTACAAGTTAGTATAAAAGGGAAACAAACTTGTTTTAATAAAACCGTGCAAAACAGTTAATTTTTGAGCATTCTCAGCATTGGACGAACTTGACCCAAACGTAGGTCTAGACCCAAGAGTTTGTGTGTTTAATTTTCTAAGCGTAATAATAACCACAAGTTACTATAAAAGGGACACAAACTTGTTTTAATAAAACCGTGCAAAACAGCTAACTTTTGGACGTTCTCAGGATTCAACGAAACTTGACCCAATCGCAGGACTAGACCCATCCATTTGTGTTGTAAATATGCTAAGCGTAATAATAACTAGAAGTTAGTATAAAAGCGAAACAAACTTGCTTTAATAAAACCGTGCAAAATAGCTAAATTTTGAACGTTCTCAGAATTCGACGAAACTTGACCCAAACGTTGGTCTAGACCCAAGCATTTGTGTTGTAAATTTGCTGAGCGTAATAATAACTACAAGTTAGTATAAAAGGGAAACAAACTTGTTTTAATGAAACTGTTCAAAACAGCTAAATATTGAGCATTCTCAGAATTCGACGAAACTTGACCTAAACGTAGGTCTAGACCCAAGAGTTTGTGTGTTAAATTTTCTAAGCGTAATAATAACTACAAGTTACTATAAAAGGGAAACAAACTTGTTTTAATCTAACCGTGAAAACAGCTAAATTTTGAACGTTCTCAGAATTCGATGAAACTTGACCCAAACGTTGGTCTAGACCCAAGCATTTGTGTTGTAAATTTGCTAATCGTAATAATAACTACAAGTTAGTATAAAAGGGAAACAAACTAGTTTTAATAAAACCGTGCAAAACAGCTAATTTTTGAGCATTCTCAGCATTGCATGAAACTTGACCCAAACGTTGGTCTAGTTTGTGTGTTAAATTTTCTAAGCATAATAATAACTACAAGTTACTATAAAAGGGAAACAAACTTGTTTTAATAAACCGTGCAAAACAGCTAACTTTTGGACGTTCTCAGAATTCAACGAAACTTGACCCAATCGCAGGACTAGACCCATCCATTTGTGTTGTAAATTTGCTAAGCGTAATAATAACTAGAAGTTAGTATAAAAGCGAAACAAACTTGTTTTAATAAAACCGTGCAAAATAGCTAAGTTTTGAACGTTCTCAGAATTCGACGACACTTGACCCAAACGTTGGTCTAGACCCAAGCATTTGTGTTGTAAATTTGCTAAGCGTAATAATAACTACAAGTTAGTATAAAAGGGAAACAAACTTGTTTTAATAAAACTGTGCAAAACAGCTAAATATTGAGCATTCTCAGAATTCGACGAAACTTGACCCAAACGTAGGTCTAGACCCAAGAGTTTGTGTGTTAAATTTTTTAAGCGTAATAATAACTACAAGTTACTATAAAAGGGAAACAAACTTGTTTTAATATAACCGTGAAAACAGCTAAATTTTGAACGTTCTCAAAATTCGACGAAACTTGAACCAAAGGTTGGTCTAGACCTAAGCATTTGTGTTGTAAATTTGCTAAGCGTAATAGTAACTACTAGTTAGTATAAAAGGTTAACAAACTTGTTTTACTAAAATCTGTGCAAAACAGCTAATTTTTGAGCATTCTCAGCATTGGACGAAACTTGACCCAAACGTAGGTCTACATCCAAGAGTTTGTATGTTAAATTTGAAGCGTAACAATAACTACAAGTTAGTATAAAAGGGAAACAAACTTGTTTTAATAAAACCGTGCAAAACAGTTAATTTTTGAGCATTCTCAGCATTGGACGAACTTGACCCAAACGTAGGTCTAGACCCAAGAGTTTGTGTGTTTAATTTTCTAAGCGTAATAATAACCACAAGTTACTATAAAAGGGACACAAACTTGTTTTAATAAAACCGTGCAAAACAGCTAACTTTTGGACGTTCTCAGGATTCAACGAAACTTGACCCAATCGCAGGACTAGACCCATCCATTTGTGTTGTAAATATGCTAAGCGTAATAATAACTAGAAGTTAGTATAAAAGCGAAACAAACTTGCTTTAATAAAACCGTGCAAAATAGCTAAATTTTGAACGTTCTCAGAATTCGACGAAACTTGACCCAAACGTTGGTCTAGACCCAAGCATTTGTGTTGTAAATTTGCTGAGCGTAATAATAACTACAAGTTAGTATAAAAGGGAAACAAACTTGTTTTAATGAAACTGTTCAAAACAGCTAAATATTGAGCATTCTCAGAATTCGACGAAACTTGACCTAAACGTAGGTCTAGACCCAAGAGTTTGTGTGTTAAATTTTCTAAGCGTAATAATAACTACAAGTTACTATAAAAGGGAAACAAACTTGTTTTAATCTAACCGTGAAAACAGCTAAATTTTGAACGTTCTCAGAATTCGATGAAACTTGACCCAAACGTTGGTCTAGACCCAAGCATTTGTGTTGTAAATTTGCTAATCGTAATAATAACTACAAGTTAGTATAAAAGGGAAACAAACTAGTTTTAATAAAACCGTGCAAAACAGCTAATTTTTGAGCATTCTCAGCATTGCATGAAACTTGACCCAAACGTTGGTCTAGTTTGTGTGTTAAATTTTCTAAGCATAATAATAACTACAAGTTACTATAAAAGGGAAACAAACTTGTTTTAATAAACCGTGCAAAACAGCTAACTTTTGGACGTTCTCAGAATTCAACGAAACTTGACCCAATCGCAGGACTAGACCCATCCATTTGTGTTGTAAATTTGCTAAGCGTAATAATAACTAGAAGTTAGTATAAAAGCGAAACAAACTTGTTTTAATAAAACCGTGCAAAATAGCTAAGTTTTGAACGTTCTCAGAATTCGACGACACTTGACCCAAACGTTGGTCTAGACCCAAGCATTTGTGTTGTAAATTTGCTAAGCGTAATAATAACTACAAGTTAGTATAAAAGGGAAACAAACTTGTTTTAATAAAACTGTGCAAAACAGCTAAATATTGAGCATTCTCAGAATTCGACGAAACTTGACCCAAACGTAGGTCTAGACCCAAGAGTTTGTGTGTTAAATTTTTTAAGCGTAATAATAACTACAAGTTACTATAAAAGGGAAACAAACTTGTTTTAATATAACCGTGAAAACAGCTAAATTTTGAACGTTCTCAAAATTCGACGAAACTTGAACCAAAGGTTGGTCTAGACCTAAGCATTTGTGTTGTAAATTTGCTAAGCGTAATAATAACTACTAGTTAGTATAAAAGGTTAACAAACTTGTTTTAATAAAATCTGTGCAAAACAGCTAATTTTTGAGCATTCTCAGCATTGGACGAAACTTGACCCAAACGTAGGTCTACATCCAAGAGTTTGTATGTTAAATTTGAAGCGTAATAATAACTACAAGTTAGTATAAAAGGGAAACAAACTTGTTTTAATAAAACCGTGCAAAACAGTTAATTTTTTAGCATTCTCAGCATTGGACGAACTTGACCCAAACGTAGGTCTAGACCCAAGAGTTTGTGTGTTTAATTTTCTAAGCGTAATAATAGCTACAAGTTACTATAAAAGGGACACAAACTTGTTTTAATAAAATCGTGCAAAACAGCTAACTTTTGGACGTTCTCAGGATTCAACGAAACTTGACCCAATCGCAGGACTAGACCCATCCATTTGTGTTGTAAATATGCTAAGCGTAATAATAACTAGAAGTTAGTATAAAAGCGAAACAAACTTGCTTTAATAAAACCGTGCAAAATAGCTAAATTTTGAACGTTCTCAGAATTCGACGAAACTTGACCCAAACGTTGGTCTAGACCCAAGCATTTGTGTTGTAAATTTGCTGAGCGTAATAATAACTACAAGTTAGTATAAAAGGGAAACAAACTTGTTTTAATGAAACTGTTCAAAACAGCTAAATATTGAGCATTCTCAGAATTCGACGAAACTTGACCTAAACGTAGGTCTAGACCCAAGAGTTTGTGTGTTAAATTTTCTAAGCGTAATAATAACTACAAGTTACTATAAAAGGGAAACAAACTTGTTTTAATCTAACCGTGAAAACAGCTAAATTTTGAACGTTCTCAGAATTCGATGAAACTTGACCCAAACGTTGGTCTAGACCCAAGCATTTGTGTTGTAAATTTGCTAAGCGTAATAATAACTACAAGTTAGTATAAAAGGGAAACAAACTAGTTTTAATAAAACCGTGCAAAACAGCTAATTTTTGAGCATTATCAGCATTGCATGAAACTTGACCCAAACGTTGGTCTAGTTTGTGTGTTAAATTTTCTAAGCATAATAATAACTACAAGTTACTATAAAAGGGAAACAAACTTGTTTTAATAAACCGTGCAAAACAGCTAACTTTTGGACGTTCTCAGAATTCAACGAAACTTGACCCAATCGCAGGACTAGACCCATCCATTTGTGTTGTAAATTTGCTAAGCGTAATAATAACTAGAAGTTAGTATAAAAGCGAAACAAACTTGTTTTAATAAAACCGTGCAAAATAGCTAAGTTTTGAACGTTCTCAGAATTCGACGACACTTGATCCAAACGTTGGTCTAGACCCAAGCATTTGTGTTGTAAATTTGCTAAGCGTAATAATAACTACAAGTTAGTATAAAAGGGAAACAAACTTGTTTTAATAAAACTGTGCAAAACAGCTAAATATTGAGCATTCTCAGAATTCGACGAAACTTGACCCAAACGTAGGTCTAGACCCAAGAGTTTGTGTGTTAAATTTTTTAAGCGTAATAATAACTACAAGTTACTATAAAAGGGAAACAAACTTGTTTTAATATAACCGTGAAAACAGCTAAATTTTGAACGTTCTCAAAATTCGACGAAACTTGAACCAAAGGTTGGTCTAGACCTAAGCATTTGTGTTGTAAATTTGCTAAGCGTAATAATAACTACTAGTTAGTATAAAAGGTTAACAAACTTGTTTTAATAAAATCTGTGCAAAACAGCTAATTTTTGAGCATTCTCAGCATTGGACGAAACTTGACCCAAACGTAGGTCTAGATCCAAGAGTTTGTATGTTAAATTTGAAGCGTAACAATAACTACAAGTTAGTATAAAAGGGAAACAAACTTGTTTTAATAAAACCGTGCAAAACAGTTAATTTTTGAGCATTCTCAGCATTGGACGAACTTGACCCAAACGTAGGTCTAGACCCAAGAGTTTGTGTGTTTAATTTTTTAAGCGTAATAATAACCACAAGTTACTATAAAAGGGACACAAACTTGTTTTAATAAAACCGTGCAAAACAGCTAACTTTTGGACGTTCTCAGGATTCAACGAAACTTGACCCAATCGCAGGACTAGACCCATCCATTTGTGTTGTAAATATGCTAAGCGTAATAATAACTAGAAGTTAGTATAAAAGCGAAACAAACTTGCTTTAATAAAACCGTGCAAAATAGCTAAATTTTGAACGTTCTCAGAATTCGACGAAACTTGACCCAAACGTTGGTCTAGACCCAAGCATTTGTGTTGTAAATTTGCTGAGCGTAATAATAACTACAAGTTAGTATAAAAGGGAAACAAACTTGTTTTAATGAAACTGTTCAAAACAGCTAAATATTGAGCATTCTCAGAATTCGACGAAACTTGACCTAAACGTAGGTCTAGACCCAAGAGTTTGTGTGTTAAATTTTCTAAGCGTAATAATAACTACAAGTTACTATAAAAGGTAAACAAACTTGTTTTAATCTAACCGTGAAAACAGCTAAATTTTGAACGTTCTCAGAATTCGATGAAACTTGACCCAAACGTTGGTCTAGACCCAAGCATTTGTGTTGTAAATTTGCTAAGCGTAATAATAACTACAAGTTAGTATAAAAGGGAAACAAACTAGTTTTAATAAAACCGTGCAAAACAGCTAATTTTTGAGCATTCTCAGCATTGCATGAAACTTGACCCAAACGTTGGTCTAGTTTGTGTGTTAAATTTTCTAAGCATAATAATAACTACAAGTTACTATAAAAGGGAAACAAACTTGTTTTAATAAACCGTGCAAAACAGCTAACTTTTGGACGTTCTCAGAATTCAACGAAACTTGACCCAATCGCAGGACTAGACCCATCCATTTGTGTTGTAAATTTGCTAAGCGTAATAATAACTAGAAGTTAGTATAAAAGCGAAACAAACTTGTTTTAATAAAACCGTGCAAAATAGCTAAGTTTTGAACGTTCTCAGAATTCGACGACACTTGACCCAAACGTTGGTCTAGACCCAAGCATTTGTGTTGTAAATTTGCTAAGCGTAATAATAACTACAAGTTAGTATAAAAGGGAAACAAACTTGTTTTAATAAAACTGTGCAAAACAGCTAAATATTGAGCATTCTCAGAATTCGACGAAACTTGACCCAAACGTAGGTCTAGACCCAAGAGTTTGTGTGTTAAATTTTTTAAGCGTAATAATAACTACAAGTTACTATAAAAGGGAAACAAACTTGTTTTAATATAACCGTGAAAACAGCTAAATTTTGAACGTTCTCAAAATTCGACGAAACTTGAACCAAAGGTTGGTCTAGACCTAAGCATTTGTGTTGTAAATTTGCTAAGCGTAATAATAACTACTAGTTAGTATAAAAGGTTAACAAACTTGTTTTAATAAAATCTGTGCAAAACAGCTAATTTTTGAGCATTCTCAGCATTGGACGAAACTTGACCCAAACGTAGGTCTACATCCAAGAGTTTGTATGTTAAATTTGAAGCGTAATAATAACTACAAGTTAGTATAAAAGGGAAACAAACTTGTTTTAATAAAACCGTGCAAAACAGTTAATTTTTTAGCATTCTCAGCATTGGACGAACTTGACCCAAACGTAGGTCTAGACCCAAGAGTTTGTGTGTTTAATTTTCTAAGCGTAATAATAGCTACAAGTTACTATAAAAGGGACACAAACTTGTTTTAATAAAATCGTGCAAAACAGCTAACTTTTGGACGTTCTCAGGATTCAACGAAACTTGACCCAATCGCAGGACTAGACCCATCCATTTGTGTTGTAAATATGCTAAGCGTAATAATAACTAGAAGTTAGTATAAAAGCGAAACAAACTTGCTTTAATAAAACCGTGCAAAATAGCTAAATTTTGAACGTTCTCAGAATTCGACGAAACTTGACCCAAACGTTGGTCTAGACCCAAGCATTTGTGTTGTAAATTTGCTGAGCGTAATAATAACTACAAGTTAGTATAAAAGGGAAACAAACTTGTTTTAATGAAACTGTTCAAAACAGCTAAATATTGAGCATTCTCAGAATTCGACGAAACTTGACCTAAACGTAGGTCTAGACCCAAGAGTTTGTGTGTTAAATTTTCTAAGCGTAATAATAACTACAAGTTACTATAAAAGGGAAACAAACTTGTTTTAATCTAACCGTGAAAACAGCTAAATTTTGAACGTTCTCAGAATTCGATGAAACTTGACCCAAACGTTGGTCTAGACCCAAGCATTTGTGTTGTAAATTTGCTAAGCGTAATAATAACTACAAGTTAGTATAAAAGGGAAACAAACTAGTTTTAATAAAACCGTGCAAAACAGCTAATTTTTGAGCATTATCAGCATTGCATGAAACTTGACCCAAACGTTGGTCTAGTTTGTGTGTTAAATTTTCTAAGCATAATAATAACTACAAGTTACTATAAAAGGGAAACAAACTTGTTTTAATAAACCGTGCAAAACAGCTAACTTTTGGACGTTCTCAGAATTCAACGAAACTTGACCCAATCGCAGGACTAGACCCATCCATTTGTGTTGTAAATTTGCTAAGCGTAATAATAACTAGAAGTTAGTATAAAAGCGAAACAAACTTGTTTTAATAAAACCGTGCAAAATAGCTAAGTTTTGAACGTTCTCAGAATTCGACGACACTTGATCCAAACGTTGGTCTAGACCCAAGCATTTGTGTTGTAAATTTGCTAAGCGTAATAATAACTACAAGTTAGTATAAAAGGGAAACAAACTTGTTTTAATAAAACTGTGCAAAACAGCTAAATATTGAGCATTCTCAGAATTCGACGAAACTTGACCCAAACGTAGGTCTAGACCCAAGAGTTTGTGTGTTAAATTTTTTAAGCGTAATAATAACTACAAGTTACTATAAAAGGGAAACAAACTTGTTTTAATATAACCGTGAAAACAGCTAAATTTTGAACGTTCTCAAAATTCGACGAAACTTGAACCAAAGGTTGGTCTAGACCTAAGCATTTGTGTTGTAAATTTGCTAAGCGTAATAATAACTACTAGTTAGTATAAAAGGTTAACAAACTTGTTTTAATAAAATCTGTGCAAAACAGCTAATTTTTGAGCATTCTCAGCATTGGACGAAACTTGACCCAAACGTAGGTCTAGATCCAAGAGTTTGTATGTTAAATTTGAAGCGTAACAATAACTACAAGTTAGTATAAAAGGGAAACAAACTTGTTTTAATAAAACCGTGCAAAACAGTTAATTTTTGAGCATTCTCAGCATTGGACGAACTTGACCCAAACGTAGGTCTAGACCCAAGAGTTTGTGTGTTTAATTTTTTAAGCGTAATAATAACCACAAGTTACTATAAAAGGGACACAAACTTGTTTTAATAAAACCGTGCAAAACAGCTAACTTTTGGACGTTCTCAGGATTCAACGAAACTTGACCCAATCGCAGGACTAGACCCATCCATTTGTGTTGTAAATATGCTAAGCGTAATAATAACTAGAAGTTAGTATAAAAGCGAAACAAACTTGCTTTAATAAAACCGTGCAAAATAGCTAAATTTTGAACGTTCTCAGAATTCGACGAAACTTGACCCAAACGTTGGTCTAGACCCAAGCATTTGTGTTGTAAATTTGCTGAGCGTAATAATAACTACAAGTTAGTATAAAAGGGAAACAAACTTGTTTTAATGAAACTGTTCAAAACAGCTAAATATTGAGCATTCTCAGAATTCGACGAAACTTGACCTAAACGTAGGTCTAGACCCAAGAGTTTGTGTGTTAAATTTTCTAAGCGTAATAATAACTACAAGTTACTATAAAAGGTAAACAAACTTGTTTTAATCTAACCGTGAAAACAGCTAAATTTTGAACGTTCTCAGAATTCGATGAAACTTGACCCAAACGTTGGTCTAGACCCAAGCATTTGTGTTGTAAATTTGCTAAGCGTAATAATAACTACAAGTTAGTATAAAAGGGAAACAAACTAGTTTTAATAAAACCGTGCAAAACAGCTAATTTTTGAGCATTCTCAGCATTGCATGAAACTTGACCCAAACGTTGGTCTAGTTTGTGTGTTAAATTTTCTAAGCATAATAATAACTACAAGTTACTATAAAAGGGAAACAAACTTGTTTTAATAAACCGTGCAAAACAGCTAACTTTTGGACGTTCTCAGAATTCAACGAAACTTGACCCAATCGCAGGACTAGACCCATCCATTTGTGTTGTAAATTTGCTAAGCGTAATAATAACTAGAAGTTAGTATAAAAGCGAAACAAACTTGTTTTAATAAAACCGTGCAAAATAGCTAAGTTTTGAACGTTCTCAGAATTCGACGACACTTGACCCAAACGTTGGTCTAGACCCAAGTATTTGTGTTGTAAATTTGCTAAGCGTAATAATAACTACAAGTTAGTATAAAAGGGAAACAAACTTGTTTTAATAAAACTGTGCAAAACAGCTAAATATTGAGCATTCTCAGAATTCGACGAAACTTGACCCAAACGTAGGTCTAGACCCAAGAGTTTGTGTGTTAAATTTTTTAAGCGTAATAATAACTACAAGTTACTATAAAAGGGAAACAAACTTGTTTTAATATAACCGTGAAAACAGCTAAATTTTGAACGTTCTCAAAATTCGACGAAACTTGAACCAAAGGTTGGTCTAGACCTAAGCATTTGTGTTGTAAATTTGCTAAGCGTAATAATAACTACTAGTTAGTATAAAAGGTTAACAAACTTGTTTTAATAAAATCTGTGCAAAACAGCTAATTTTTGAGCATTCTCAGCATTGGACGAAACTTGACCCAAACGTAGGTCTAGATCCAAGAGTTTGTATGTTAAATTTGAAGCGTAATAATAACTACAAGTTAGTATAAATGGGAAACAAACTTGTTTTAATAAAACCGTGCAAAACAGTTAATTTTTTAGCATTCTCAGCATTGGACGAACTTGACCCAAACGTAGGTCTAGACCCAAGAGTTTGTGTGTTTAATTTTCTATGCGTAATAATAGCTACAAGTTACTATAAAAGGGACACAAACTTGTTTTAATAAAATCGTGCAAAACAGCTAACTTTTGGACGTTCTCAGGATTCAACGAAACTTGACCCAATCGCAGGACTAGACCCATCCATTTGTGTTGTAAATATGCTAAGCGTAATAATAACTAGAAGTTAGTATAAAAGCGAAACAAACTTGCTTTAATAAAACCGTGCAAAATAGCTAAATTTTGAACGTTCTCAGAATTCGACGAAACTTGACCCAAACGTTGGTCTAGACCCAAGCATTTGTGTTGTAAATTTGCTGAGCGTAATAATAACTACAAGTTAGTATAAAAGGGAAACAAACTTGTTTTAATGAAACTGTTCAAAACAGCTAAATATTGAGCATTCTCAGAATTCGACGAAACTTGACCTAAACGTAGGTCTAGACCCAAGAGTTTGTGTGTTAAATTTTCTAAGCGTAATAATAACTACAAGTTACTATAAAAGGGAAACAAACTTGTTTTAATCTAACCGTGAAAACAGCTAAATTTTGAACGTTCTCAGAATTCGATGAAACTTGACCCAAACGTTGGTCTAGACCCAAGCATTTGTGTTGTAAATTTGCTAAGCGTAATAATAACTACAAGTTAGTATAAAAGGGAAACAAACTAGTTTTAATAAAACCGTGCAAAACAGCTAATTTTTGAGCATTCTCAGCATTGCATGAAACTTGACCCAAACGTTGGTCTAGTTTGTGTGTTAAATTTTCTAAGCATAATAATAACTACAAGTTACTATAAAAGGGAAACAAACTTGTTTTAATAAACCGTGCAAAACAGCTAACTTTTGGACGTTCTCAGAATTCAACGAAACTTGACCCAATCGCAGGACTAGACCCATCCATTTGTGTTGTAAATTTGCTAAGCGTAATAATAACTAGAAGTTAGTATAAAAGCGAAACAAACTTGTTTTAATAAAACCGTGCAAAATAGCTAAGTTTTGAACGTTCTCAGAATTCGACGACACTTGACCCAAACGTTGGTCTAGACCCAAGCATTTGTGTTGTAAATTTGCTAAGCGTAATAATAACTACAAGTTAGTATAAAAGGGAAACAAACTTGTTTTAATAAAACTGTGCAAAACAGCTAAATATTGAGCATTCTCAGAATTCGACGAAACTTGACCCAAACGTAGGTCTAGACCCAAGAGTTTGTGTGTTAAATTTTTTAAGCGTAATAATAACTACAAGTTACTATAAAAGGGAAACAAACTTGTTTTAATATAACCGTGAAAACAGCTAAATTTTGAACGTTCTCAAAATTCGACGAAACTTGAACCAAAGGTTGGTCTAGACCTAAGCATTTGTGTTGTAAATTTGCTAAGCGTAATAATAACTACTAGTTAGTATAAAAGGTTAACAAACTTGTTTTAATAAAATCTGTGCAAAACAGCTATTTTTTGAGCATTCTCAGCATTGGACGAAACTTGACCCAAACGTAGGTCTACATCCAAGAGTTTGTATGTTAAATTTGAAGCGTAATAATAACTACAAGTTAGTATAAAAGGGAAACAAACTTGTTTTAATAAAACCGTGCAAAACAGTTAATTTTTTAGCATTCTCAGCATTGGACGAACTTGACCCAAACGTAGGTCTAGACCCAAGAGTTTGTGTGTTTAATTTTCTAAGCGTAATAATAGCTACAAGTTACTATAAAAGGGACACAAACTTGTTTTAATAAAATCGTGCAAAACAGCTAACTTTTGGACGTTCTCAGGATTCAACGAAACTTGACCCAATCGCAGGACTAGACCCATCCATTTGTGTTGTAAATATGCTAAGCGTAATAATAACTAGAAGTTAGTATAAAAGCGAAACAAACTTGCTTTAATAAAACCGTGCAAAATAGCTAAATTTTGAACGTTCTCAGAATTCGACGAAACTTGACCCAAACGTTGGTCTAGACCCAAGCATTTGTGTTGTAAATTTGCTGAGCGTAATAATAACTACAAGTTAGTATAAAAGGGAAACAAACTTGTTTTAATGAAATTGTTCAAAACAGCTAAATATTGAGCATTCTCAGAATTCGACGAAACTTGACCTAAACGTAGGTCTAGACCCAAGAGTTTGTGTGTTAAATTTTCTAAGCGTAATAATAACTACAAGTTACTATAAAAGGGAAACAAACTTGTTTTAATCTAACCGTGAAAACAGCTAAATTTTGAACGTTCTCAGAATTCGATGAAACTTGACCCAAACGTTGGTCTAGACCCAAGCATTTGTGTTGTAAATTTGCTAAGCGTAATAATAACTACAAGTTAGTATAAAAGGGAAACAAACTAGTTTTAATAAAACCGTGCAAAACAGCTAATTTTTGAGCATTATCAGCATTGCATGAAACTTGACCCAAACGTTGGTCTAGTTTGTGTGTTAAATTTTCTAAGCATAATAATAACTACAAGTTACTATAAAAGGGAAACAAACTTGTTTTAATAAACCGTGCAAAACAGCTAACTTTTGGACGTTCTCAGAATTCAACGAAACTTGACCCAATCGCAGGACTAGACCCATCCATTTGTGTTGTAAATTTGCTAAGCGTAATAATAACTAGAAGTTAGTATAAAAGCGAAACAAACTTGTTTTAATAAAACCGTGCAAAATAGCTAAGTTTTGAACGTTCTCAGAATTCGACGACACTTGACCCAAACGTTGGTCTAGACCCAAGCATTTGTGTTGTAAATTTGCTAAGCGTAATAATAACTACAAGTTAGTATAAAAGGGAAACAAACTTGTTTTAATAAAACTGTGCAAAACAGCTAAATATTGAGCATTCTCAGAATTCGACGAAACTTGACCCAAACGTAGGTCTAGACCCAAGAGTTTGTGTGTTAAATGTTTTAAGCGTAATAATAACTACAAGTTACTATAAAAGGGAAACAAACTTGTTTTAATATAACCGTGAAAACAGCTAAATTTTGAACGTTCTCAAAATTCGACGAAACTTGAACCAAAGGTTGGTCTAGACCTAAGCATTTGTGTTGTAAATTTGCTAAGCGTAATAATAACTACTAGTTAGTATAAAAGGTTAACAAACTTGTTTTAATAAAATCTGTGCAAAACAGCTAATTTTTGAGCATTCTCAGCATTGGACGAAACTTGACCCAAACGTAGGTCTAGATCCAAGAGTTTGTATGTTAAATTTGAAGCGTAACAATAACTACAAGTTAGTATAAAAGGGAAACAAACTTGTTTTAATAAAACCGTGCAAAACAGTTAATTTTTGAGCATTCTCAGCATTGGACGAACTTGACCCAAACGTAGGTCTAGACCCAAGAGTTTGTGTGTTTAATTTTCTAAGCGTAATAATAACCACAAGTTACTATAAAAGGGACACAAACTTGTTTTAATAAAACCGTGCAAAACAGCTAACTTTTGGACGTTCTCAGGATTCAACGAAACTTGACCCAATCGCAGGACTAGACCCATCCATTTGTGTTGTAAATATGCTAAGCGTAATAATAACTAGAAGTTAGTATAAAAGCGAAACAAACTTGCTTTAATAAAACCGTGCAAAATAGCTAAATTTTGAACGTTCTCAGAATTCGACGAAACTTGACCCAAACGTTGGTCTAGACCCAAGCATTTGTGTTGTAAATTTGCTGAGCGTAATAATAACTACAAGTTAGTATAAAAGGGAAACAAACTTGTTTTAATGAAACTGTTCAAAACAGCTAAATATTGAGCATTCTCAGAATTCGACGAAACTTGACCCAAACGTAGGTCTAGACCCAAGAGTTTGTGTGTTAAATTTTTTAAGCGTAATAATAACTACAAGTTACTATAAAAGGGAAACAAACTTGTTTTAATATAACCGTGAAAACAGCTAAATTTTGAACGTTCTCAGAATTCGATGAAACTTGACCCAAACGTTGGTCTAGACCCAAGCATTTGTGTTGTAAATTTGCTAAGCGTAATAATAACTACAAGTTAGTATAAAAGGGAAACAAACTAGTTTTAATAAAACCGTGCAAAACAGCTAATTTTTGAGCATTCTCAGCATTGCATGAAACTTGACCCAAACGTTGGTCTAGTTTGTGTGTTAAATTTTCTAAGCATAATAATAACTACAAGTTACTATAAAAGGGAAACAAACTTGTTTTAATAAACCGTGCAAAACAGCTAACTTTTGGACGTTCTCAGAATTCAACGAAACTTGACCCAATCGCAGGACTAGACCCATCCATTTGTGTTGTAAATTTGCTAAGCGTAATAATAACTAGAAGTTAGTATAAAAGCGAAACAAACTTGTTTTAATAAAACCGTGCAAAATAGCTAAGTTTTGAACGTTCTCAGAATTCGACGACACTTGACCCAAACGTTGGTCTAGACCCAAGTATTTGTGTTGTAAATTTGCTAAGCGTAATAATAACTACAAGTTAGTATAAAAGGGAAACAAACTTGTTTTAATAAAACTGTGCAAAACAGCTAAATATTGAGCATTCTCAGAATTCGACGAAACTTGACCCAAACGTAGGTCTAGACCCAAGAGTTTGTGTGTTAAATTTTTTAAGCGTAATAATAACTACAAGTTACTATAAAAGGGAAACAAACTTGTTTTAATATAACCGTGAAAACAGCTAAATTTTGAACGTTCTCAAAATTCGACGAAACTTGAACCAAAGGTTGGTCTAGACCTAAGCATTTGTGTTGTAAATTTGCTAAGCGTAATAATAACTACTAGTTAGTATAAAAGGTTAACAAACTTGTTTTAATAAAATCTGTGCAAAACAGCTAATTTTTTAGCATTCTCAGCATTGGACGAAACTTGACCCAAACGTAGGTCTAGATCCAAGAGTTTGTATGTTAAATTTGAAGCGTAATAATAACTACAAGTTAGTATAAATGGGAAACAAACTTGTTTTAATAAAACCGTGCAAAACAGTTAATTTTTTAGCATTCTCAGCATTGGACGAACTTGACCCAAACGTAGGTCTAGACCCAAGAGTTTGTGTGTTTAATTTTCTATGCGTAATAATAGCTACAAGTTACTATAAAAGGGACACAAACTTGTTTTAATAAAATCGTGCAAAACAGCTAACTTTTGGACGTTCTCAGGATTCAACGAAACTTGACCCAATCGCAGGACTAGACCCATCCATTTGTGTTGTAAATATGCTAAGCGTAATAATAACTAGAAGTTAGTATAAAAGCGAAACAAACTTGCTTTAATAAAACCGTGCAAAATAGCTAAATTTTGAACGTTCTCAGAATTCGACGAAACTTGACCCAAACGTTGGTCTAGACCCAAGCATTTGTGTTGTAAATTTGCTGAGCGTAATAATAACTACAAGTTAGTATAAAAGGGAAACAAACTTGTTTTAATGAAACTGTTCAAAACAGCTAAATATTGAGCATTCTCAGAATTCGACGAAACTTGACCTAAACGTAGGTCTAGACCCAAGAGTTTGTGTGTTAAATTTTCTAAGCGTAATAATAACTACAAGTTACTATAAAAGGGAAACAAACTTGTTTTAATCTAACCGTGAAAACAGCTAAATTTTGAACGTTCTCAGAATTCGATGAAACTTGACCCAAACGTTGGTCTAGACCCAAGCATTTGTGTTGTAAATTTGCTAAGCGTAATAATAACTACAAGTTAGTATAAAAGGGAAACAAACTAGTTTTAATAAAACCGTGCAAAACAGCTAATTTTTGAGCATTCTCAGCATTGCATGAAACTTGACCCAAACGTTGGTCTAGTTTGTGTGTTAAATTTTCTAAGCATAATAATAACTACAAGTTACTATAAAAGGGAAACAAACTTGTTTTAATAAACCGTGCAAAACAGCTAACTTTTGGACGTTCTCAGAATTCAACGAAACTTGACCCAATCGCAGGACTAGACCCATCCATTTGTGTTGTAAATTTGCTAAGCGTAATAATAACTAGAAGTTAGTATAAAAGCGAAACAAACTTGTTTTAATAAAACCGTGCAAAATAGCTAAGTTTTGAACGTTCTCAGAATTCGACGACACTTGACCCAAACGTTGGTCTAGACCCAAGCATTTGTGTTGTAAATTTGCTAAGCGTAATAATAACTACAAGTTAGTATAAAAGGGAAACAAACTTGTTTTAATAAAACTGTGCAAAACAGCTAAATATTGAGCATTCTCAGAATTCGACGAAACTTGACCCAAACGTAGGTCTAGACCCAAGAGTTTGTGTGTTAAATTTTTTAAGCGTAATAATAACTACAAGTTACTATAAAAGGGAAACAAACTTGTTTTAATATAACCGTGAAAACAGCTAAATTTTGAACGTTCTCAAAATTCGACGAAACTTGAACCAAAGGTTGGTCTAGACCTAAGCATTTGTGTTGTAAATTTGCTAAGCGTAATAATAACTACTAGTTAGTATAAAAGGTTAACAAACTTGTTTTAATAAAATCTGTGCAAAACAGCTAATTTTTGAGCATTCTCAGCATTGGACGAAACTTGACCCAAACGTAGGTCTAGATCCAAGAGTTTGTATGTTAAATTTGAAGCGTAACAATAACTACAAGTTAGTATAAAAGGGAAACAAACTTGTTTTAATAAAACCGTGCAAAACAGTTAATTTTTGAGCATTCTCAGCATTGGACGAACTTGACCCAAACGTAGGTCTAGACCCAAGAGTTTGTGTGTTTAATTTTCTAAGCGTAATAATAACCACAAGTTACTATAAAAGGGACACAAACTTGTTTTAATAAAACCGTGCAAAACAGCTAACTTTTGGACGTTCTCAGGATTCAACGAAACTTGACCCAATCGCAGGACTAGACCCATCCATTTGTGTTGTAAATATGCTAAGCGTAATAATAACTAGAAGTTAGTATAAAAGCGAAACAAACTTGCTTTAATAAAACCGTGCAAAATAGCTAAATTTTGAACGTTCTCAGAATTCGACGAAACTTGACCCAAACGTTGGTTTAGACCCAAGCATTTGTGTTGTAAATTTGCTAAGCGTAATAATAACTACAAGTTAGTATAAAAGGGAAACAAACTTGTTTTAATGAAACTGTGCAAAACAGCTAAATATTGAGCATTCTCAGAATTCGACGAAACTTGACCCAGACGTAGGTCTAGACCCAAGAGTTTGTGTGTTAAATTTTCTAAGCGTAATAATAACTACAAGTTACTATAAAAGGGAAAATACTTGTTTTAATATAACCGTGAAAACAGCTAAATTTTGAACGTTCTCAAAATTCGACGAAACTTGAACCAAAGGTTGGTCTAGACCCAAGCATTTGTGTTGTAAATTTGCTAAGCGTAATAATAACTACAAGTTAGTATAAAAGGTTAACAAACTTGTTTTAATAAAAACTGTGCAAAACAGCTAATTTTTGAGCATTCTCAGCATTGGACAAAACTTGACCCAAACGTAGGTCTAGACCCAAGAGTTTGTATGTTAAATTTGAAGCGTAATAATAACTACAAGTTAGTATAAAAGGGAAACAAACTTGTTTTAATAAAACCGTGCTAAACAGTTAATTTTTTAGCATTTCTCAGCATTGGACGAACTTGACCCAAACGTAGGTCTAGACCCAAGAGTTTGTGTGTTTAATTTTCTAAGCGTAATAATAGCTACAAGTTACTATAAAAGGGACACAAACTTGTTTTAATAAAATCGTGCAAAACAGCTAACTTTTGGACGTTCTCAGAATTCAACGAAACTTGACCCAATCGCAGGACTAGACCCATCCATTTGTGTTGTAAATATGCTAAGCGTAATAATGACTAGAAGTTAGTATAAAAGCGAAACAAACTTGCTTTAATAAAACCGTGCAAAATAGCTAAATTTTGAACGTTCTCAGAATTCGACGAAACTTGACCCAAACGTTGGTCTAGACCCAAGCATTTGTGTTGTAAATTTGCTGAGCGTAATAATAACTACAAATTAGTATAAAAGGGAAACAAACTTGTTTTAATGAAACTGTTCAAAACAGCTAAATATTGAGCATTCTCAGAATTCGACGAAACTTGACCTAAACGTAGGTCTAGACCCAAGAGTTTGTGTGTTAAATTTTCTAAGCGTAATAATAACTACAAGTTACTATAAAAGGGAAACAAACTTGTTTTAATCTAACCGTGAAAACAGCTAAATTTTGAACGTTCTCAGAATTCGATGAAACTTGACCCAAACGTTGGTCTAGACCCAAGCATTTGTGTTGTAAATTTGCTAAGCGTAATAATAACTACAAGTTAGTATAAAAGGGAAACGAACTAGTTTTAATAAAACCGTGCAAAACAGCTAATTTTTGAGCATTCTCAGCATTGCATGAAACTTGACCCAAACGTTGGTCTAGTTTGTGTGTTAAATTTTCTAAGCATAATAATAACTACAAGTTACTATAAAAGGGAAACAAACTTGTTTTAATAAACCGTGCAAAACAGCTAACTTTTGGACGTTCTCAGAATTCAACGAAACTTGACCCAATCGCAGGACTAGACCCAACCATCCGTGTTGTAAATTTGCTAAGCGTAATAATAACTAGAAGTTAGTATAAAAGCGAAACAAACTTGTTTTAATAAAACCGTGCAAAATAGCTAAGTTTTGAACGTTCTCAGAATTCGACGACACTTGACCCAAACGTTGGTCTAGACCCAAGCATTTGTGTTGTAAATTTGCTAAGCGTAATAATAACTACAAGTTAGTATAAAAGGTAAACAAACTTGTTTTAATAAAACTGTGCAAAACAGCTAAATATTGAGCATTCTCAGAATTCGACGAAACTTGACCCAAACGTAGGTCTAGACCCAAGAGTTTGTGTGTTAAATTTTTTAAGCGTAATAATAACTACAAGTTACTATAAAAGGGAAACAAACTTGTTTTAATATAACCGTGAAAACAGCTAAATTTTGAACGTTCTCAAAATTCGACGAAACTTGAACCAAAGGTTGGTCTAGACCTAAGCATTTGTGTTGTAAATTTGCTAAGCGTAATAATAACTACTAGTTAGTATAAAAGGTTAACAAACTTGTTTTAATAAAATCTGTGCAAAACAGCTAATTTTTGAGCATTCTCAGCATTGGACGAAACTTGACCCAAACGTAGGTCTAGATCCAAGAGTTTGTATGTTAAATTTGAAGCGTAACAATAACTACAAGTTAGTATAAAGGGAAACAAACTTGTTTTAATAAAACCGTGCAAAACAGTTAATTTTTGAGCATTCTCAGCATTGGACGAACTTGACCCAAACGTAGGTCTAGACCCAAGAGTTTGTGTGTTTAATTTTCTAAGCGTAATAATAACCACAAGTTACTATAAAAGGGACACAAACTTGTTTTAATAAAACCGTGAAAAACAGCTAACTTTTGGACGTTCTCAGGATTCAACGAAACTTGACCCAATCGCAGGACTAGACCCATCCATTTGTGTTGTAAATATGCTAAGCGTAATAATAACTAGAAGTTAGTATAAAAGCGAAACAAACTTGCTTTAATAAAACCGTGCAAAATAGCTAAATTTTGAACGTTCTCAGAATTCGACGAAACTTGACCCAAACGTTGGTTTAGACCCAAGCATTTGTGTTGTAAATTTGCTAAGCGTAATAATAACTACAAGTTAGTATAAAAGGGAAACAAACTTGTTTTAATGAAACTGTGCAAAACAGCTAAATATTGAGCATTCTCAGAATTCGACGAAACTTGACCCAGACGTAGGTCTAGAACCAAGAGTTTGTGTGTTAAATTTTCTAAGCGTAATAATAACTACAAGTTACTATAAAAGGGAAAATACTTGTTTTAATATAACCGTGAAAACAGCTAAATTTTGAACGTTCTCAAAATTCGACGAAACTTGAACCAAAGGTTGGTCTAGACCCAAGAATTTGTGTTGTAAATTTGCTAAGCATAATAATAACTACAAGTTAGTATAAAAGGTTAACAAACTTGTTTTAATAAAAACTGTGCAAAACAGCTAATTTTTGAGCATTCTCAGCATTGGACAAAACTTGACCCAAACGTAGGTCTACACCCAAGAGTTTGTATGTTAAATTTGAAGCGTAATAATAACTACAAGTTAGTATAAAAGGGAAACAAACTTGTTTTAATAAAACCGTGCAAAACAGTTAATTTTTTAGCATTCTCAGCATTGGACGAACTTGACCCAAACGTAGGTCTAGACCCAAGAGTTTGTGTGTTTAATTTTCTAAGCGTAATAATAGCTACAAGTTACTATAAAAGGGACACAAACTTGTTTTAATAAAATCGTGCAAAACAGCTAACTTTTGGACGTTCTCAGAATTCAACGAAACTTGACCCAATCGCAGGACTAGACCCATCCATTTGTGTTGTAAATATGCTAAGCGTAATAATAACTAGAAGTTAGTATAAAAGCGAAACAAACTTGCTTTAATAAAACCGTGCAAAATAGCTAAATTTTGAACGTTCTCAGAATTCGACGAAACTTGACCCAAACGTTGGTCTAGACCCAAGCATTTGTGTTGTAAATTTGCTGAGCGTAATAATAACTACAAGTTAGTATAAAAGGGAAACAAACTTGTTTTAATGAAACTGTTCAAAACAGCTAAATATTGAGCATTCTCAGAATTCGACGAAACTTGACCTAAACGTAGGTCTAGACCCAAGAGTTTGTGTGTTAAATTTTCTAAGCGTAATAATAACTACAAGTTACTATAAAAGGGAAACAAACTTGTTTTAATCTAACCGTGAAAACAGCTAAATTTTGAACGTTCTCAGAATTCGATGAAACTTGACCCAAACGTTGGTCTAGACCCAAGCATTTGTGTTGTAAATTTGCTAAGCGTAATAATAACTACAAGTTAGTATAAAAGGGAAACAAACTAGTTTTAATAAAACCGTGCAAAACAGCTAATTTTTGAGCATTCTCAGCATTGCATGAAACTTGACCCAAACGTTGGTCTAGTTTGTGTGTTAAATTTTCTAAGCATAATAATAACTACAAGTTACTATAAAAGGGAAACAAACTTGTTTTAATAAACCGTGCAAAACAGCTAACTTTTGGACGTTCTCAGAATTCAACGAAACTTGACCCAATCGCAGGACTAGACCCATCCATTTGTGTTGTAAATTTGCTAAGCGTAATAATAACTAGAAGTTAGTATAAAAGCGAAACAAACTTGTTTTAATAAAACCGTGCAAAATAGCTAAGTTTTGAACGTTCTCAGAATTCGACGACACTTGACCCAAACGTTGGTCTAGACCCAAGCATTTGTGTTGTAAATTTGCTAAGCGTAATAATAACTACAAGTTAGTATAAAAGGGAAACAAACTTGTTTTAATAAAACTGTGCAAAACAGCTAAATATTGAGCATTCTCAGAATTCGACGAAACTTGACCCAAACGTAGGTCTAGACCCAAGAGTTTGTGTGTTAAATTTTTTAAGCGTAATAATAACTACAAGTTACTATAAAAGGGAAACAAACTTGTTTTAATATAACCGTGAAAACAGCTAAATTTTGAACGTTCTCAGAATTCGACGAAACTTGACCCAAACGTTGGTTTAGACCCAAGTATTTGTGTTGTAAATTTGCTAAGCGTAATAATAACTACAAGTTAGTATAAAAGGGAAACAAACTTGTTTTAATGAAACTGTGCAAAACAGCTAAATATTGAGCATTCTCAGAATTCGACGAAACTTGACCTAAACGTAGGTCTAGACCCAAGAGTTTGTGTGTTAAATTTTCTAAGCGTAATAATAACTACAAGTTACTATAAAAGGGAAACAAACTTGTTTTAATCTAACCGTGAAAACAGCTAAATTTTGAACGTTCTCAGAATTCGATGAAACTTGACCCAAACGTTGGTCTAGACCCAAGCATTTGTGTTGTAAATTTGCTAAGCGTAATAATAACTACAAGTTAGTATAAAAGGGAAACAAACTAGTTTTAATAAAACCGTGCAAAACAGCTAATTTTTGAGCATTCTCAGCATTGCATGAAACTTGACCCAAACGTTGGTCTAGTTTGTGTGTTAAATTTTCTAAGCATAATAATAACTACAAGTTACTATAAAAGGGAAACAAACTTGTTTTAATAAACCGTGCAAAACAGCTAACTTTTGGACGTTCTCAGAATTCAACGAAACTTGACCCAATCGCAGGACTAGACCCATCCATTTGTGTTGTAAATTTGCTAAGCGTAATAATAACTAGAAGTTAGTATAAAAGCGAAACAAACTTGTTTTAATAAAACCGTGCAAAATAGCTAAGTTTTGAACGTTCTCAGAATTCGACGACACTTGACCCAAACGTTGGTCTAGACCCAAGCATTTGTGTTGTAAATTTGCTAAGCGTAATAATAACTACAAGTTAGTATAAAAGGGAAACAAACTTGTTTTAATAAAACTGTGCAAAACAGCTAAATATTGAGCATTCTCAGAATTCGACGAAACTTGACCCAAACGTAGGTCTAGACCCAAGAGTTTGTGTGTTAAATTTTTTAAGCGTAATAATAACTACAAGTTACTATAAAAGGGAAACAAACTTGTTTTAATATAACCGTGAAAACAGCTAAATTTTGAACGTTCTCAGAATTCGACGAAACTTGACCCAAACGTTGGTTTAGACCCAAGTATTTGTGTTGTAAATTTGCTAAGCGTAATAATAACTACAAGTTAGTATAAAAGGGAAACAAACTTGTTTTAATGAAACTGTGCAAAACAGCTAAATATTGAGCATTCTCAGAATTCGACGAAACTTGACCCAGACGTTGGTCTAGACCCAAGAGTTTGTGTGTTAAATTTTCTAAGCGTAATAATAACTACAAGTTACTATAAAAGGGAAAATACTTGTTTTAATATAACCGTGAAAACAGCTAAATTTTGAACGTTCTCAGAATTCGACGAAACTTGACCCAAACGTTGGTTTAGACCCAAGCATTTGTGTTGTAAATTTGCTAAGCGTAATAATAACTACAAGTTAGTATAAAAGGGAAACAAACTAGTTTTAATAAAACCGTGCAAAACAGCTAATTTTTTAGCATTCTCAGCATTGCATGAAACTTGACCCAAACGTTGGTCTAGTTTGTGTGTTAAATTTTCTAAGCATAATAATAACTACAAGTTACTATAAAAGGGAAACAAACTTGTTTTAATAAACCGTGCAAAACAGCTAACTTTTGGACGTTCTCAGAATTCAACGAAACTTGACCCAATCGCAGGACTAGACCCATCCATTTGTGTTGTAAATTTGCTAAGCGTAATAATAACTAGAAGTTAGTATAAAAGCGAAACAAACTTGCTTTAATAAAACCGTGCAAAATAGCTAAATTTTGAACGTTCTCAGAATTCGACGAAACTTGACCCAAACGTTGGTTTAGACCCAAGCATTTGTGTTGTAAATTTGCTAAGCGTAATAATAACTACAAGTTAGTATAAAAGGGAAACAAACTTGTTTTAATGAAACTGTGCAAAACAGCTAAATATTGAGCATTCTCAGAATTCGACGAAACTTGACCCAGACGTAGGTCTAGACCCAAGAGTTTGTGTGTTAAATTTTCTAAGCGTAATAATAACTACAAGTTACTATAAAAGGGAAAATACTTGTTTTAATATAACCGTGAAAACAGCTAAATTTTGAACGTTCTCAAAATTCGACGAAACTTGAACCAAAGGTTGGTCTAGACCCAAGCATTTGTGTTGTAAATTTGCTAAGCGTAATAATAACTACAAGTTAGTATAAAAGGTTAACAAACTTGTTTTAATAAAAACTGTGCAAAACAGCTAATTTTTGAGCATTCTCAGCATTGGACAAAACTTGACCCAAACGTAGGTCTAGACCCAAGAGTTTGTATGTTAAATTTGAAGCGTAATAATAACTACAAGTTAGTATAAAAGGGAAACAAACTTATTTTAATAAAACCGTGCAAAACAGTTAATTTTTTAGCATTCTCAGCATTGGACGAACTTGACCCAAACGTAGGTCTAGACCCAAGAGTTTGTGTGTTTAATTTTCTAAGCGTAATAATAGCTACAAGTTACTATAAAAGGGACACAAACTTGTTTTAATAAAATCGTGCAAAACAGCTAACTTTTGGACGTTCTCAGAATTCAACGAAACTTGACCCAATCGCAGGACTAGACCCATCCATTTGTGTTGTAAATATGCTAAGCGTAATAATAACTAGAAGTTAGTATAAAAGCGAAACAAACTTGCTTTAATAAAACCGTGCAAAATAGCTAAATTTTGAACGTTCTCAGAATTCGACGAAACTTGACCCAAACGTTGGTCTAGACCCAAGCATTTGTGTTGTAAATTTGCTGAGCGTAATAATAACTACAAGTTAGTATAAAAGGGAAACAAACTTGTTTTAATGAAACTGTTCAAAACAGCTAAATATTGAGCATTCTCAGAATTCGACGAAACTTGACCTAAACGTAGGTCTAGACCCAAGAGTTTGTGTGTTAAATTTTCTAAGCGTAATAATAACTACCAGTTACTATAAAAGGGAAACAAACTTGTTTTAATCTAACCGTGAAAACAGCTAAATTTTGAACGTTCTCAGAATTCGATGAAACTTGACCCAAACGTTGGTCTAGACCCAAGCATTTGTGTTGTAAATTTGCTAAGCGTAATAATAACTACAAGTTAGTATAAAAGGGAAACAAACTAGTTTTAATAAAACCGTGCAAAACAGCTAATTTTTGAGCATTCTCAGCATTGCATGAAACTTGACCCAAACGTTGGTCTAGTTTGTGTGTTAAATTTTCTAAGCATAATAATAACTACAAGTTACTATAAAAGGGAAACAAACTTGTTTTAATAAACCGTGCAAAACAGCTAACTTTTGGACGTTCTCAGAATTCAACGAAACTTGACCCAATCGCAGGACTAGACCCATCCATTTGTGTTGTAAATTTGCTAAGCGTAATAATAACTAGAAGTTAGTATAAAAGCGAAACAAACTTGTTTTAATAAAACCGTGCAAAATAGCTAAGTTTTGAACGTTCTCAGAATTCGACGACACTTGACCCAAACGTTGGTCTAGACCCAAGCATTTGTGTTGTAAATTTGCTAAGCGTAATAATAACTACAAGTTAGTATAAAAGGGAAACAAACTTGTTTTAATAAAACTGTGCAAAACAGCTAAATATTGAGCATTCTCAGAATTCGACGAAACTTGACCCAAACGTAGGTCTAGACCCAAGAGTTTGTGTGTTAAATTTTTTAAGCGTAATAATAACTACAAGTTACTATAAAAGGGAAACAAACTTGTTTTAATATAACCGTGAAAACAGCTAAATTTTGAACGTTCTCAAAATTCGACGAAACTTGAACCAAAGGTTGGTCTAGACCTAAGCATTTGTGTTGTAAATTTGCTAAGCGTAATAATAACTACTAGTTAGTATAAAAGGTTAACAAACTTGTTTTAATAAAATCTGTGCAAAACAGCTAATTTTTGAGCATTCTCAGCATTGGACGAAACTTGACCCAAACGTAGGTCTAGATCCAAGAGTTTGTATGTTAAATTTGAAGCGTAATAATAACTACAAGTTAGTATAAAAGGGAAACAAACTTGTTTTAATAAAACCGTGCAAAACAGTTAATTTTTTAGCATTCTCAGCATTGGACGAACTTGACCCAAACGTAGGTCTAGACCCAAGAGTTTGTGTGTTTAATTTTCTAAGCGTAATAATAGCTACAAGTTACTATAAAAGGGACACAAACTTGTTTTAATAAAATCGTGCAAAACAGCTAACTTTTGGACGTTCTCAGGATTCAACGAAACTTGACCCAATCGCAGGACTAGACCCATCCATTTGTGTTGTAAATATGCTAAGCGTAATAATAACTAGAAGTTAGTATAAAAGCGAAACAAACTTGCTTTAATAAAACCGTGCAAAATAGCTAAATTTTGAACGTTCTCAGAATTCGACGAAACTTGACCCAAACGTTGGTCTAGACCCAAGCATTTGTGTTGTAAATTTGCTGAGCGTAATAATAACTACAAGTTAGTATAAAAGGGAAACAAACTTGTTTTAATGAAACTGTTCAAAACAGCTAAATATTGAGCATTCTCAGAATTCGACGAAACTTGACCTAAACGTGGGTCTAGACCCAAGAGTTTGTGTGTTAAATTTTCTAAGCGTAATAATAACTACAAGTTACTATAAAAGGGAAACAAACTTGTTTTAATCTAACCGTGAAAACAGCTAAATTTTGAACGTTCTCAGAATTCGATGAAACTTGACCCAAACGTTGGTCTAGACCCAAGCATTTGTGTTGTAAATTTGCTAAGCGTAATAATAACTACAAGTTAGTATAAAAGGGAAACAAACTAGTTTTAATAAAACCGTGCAAAACAGCTAATTTTTGAGCATTCTCAGCATTGCATGAAACTTGACCCAAACGTTGGTCTAGTTTGTGTGTTAAATTTTCTAAGCATAATAATAACTACAACTTACTATAAAAGGGAAACAAACTTGTTTTAATAAACCGTGCAAAACAGCTAACTTTTGGACGTTCTCAGAATTCAACGAAACTTGACCCAATCGCAGGACTAGACCCATCCATTTGTGTTGTAAATTTGCTAAGCGTAATAATAACTAGAAGTTAGTATAAAAGCGAAACAAACTTGTTTTAATAAAACCGTGCAAAATAGCTAAGTTTTGAACGTTCTCAGAATTCGACGACACTTGACCCAAACGTTGGTCTAGACCCAAGCATTTGTGTTGTAAATTTGCTAAGCGTAATAATAACTACAAGTTAGTATAAAAGGGAAACAAACTTGTTTTAATAAAACTGTGCAAAACAGCTAAATATTGAGCATTCTCAGAATTCGACGAAACTTGACCCAAACGTAGGTCTAGACCCAAGAGTTTGTGTGTTAAATTTTTTAAGCGTAATAATAACTACAAGTTACTATAAAAGGGAAACAAACTTGTTTTAATATAACCGTGAAAACAGCTAAATTTTGAACGTTCTCAAAATTCGACGAAACTTGAACCAAAGGTTGGTCTAGACCTAAGCATTTGTGTTGTAAATTTGCTAAGCGTAATAATAACTACTAGTTAGTATAAAAGGTTAACAAACTTGTTTTAATAAAATCTGTGCAAAACAGCTAATTTTTGAGCATTCTCAGCATTGGACGAAACTTGACCCAAACGTAGGTCTAGATCCAAGAGTTTGTATGTTAAATTTGAAGCGTAACAATAACTACAAGTTAGTATAAAAGGGAAACAAACTTGTTTTAATAAAACCGTGCAAAACAGTTAATTTTTGAGCATTCTCAGCATTGGACGAACTTGACCCAAACGTAGGTCTAGACCCAAGAGTTTGTGTGTTTAATTTTCTAAGCGTAATAATAACCACAAGTTACTATAAAAGGGACACAAACTTGTTTTAATAAAACCGTGCAAAACAGCTAACTTTTGGACGTTCTCAGGATTCAACGAAACTTGACCCAATCGCAGGACTAGACCCATCCATTTGTGTTGTAAATATGCTAAGCGTAATAATAACTAGAAGTTAGTATAAAAGCGAAACAAACTTGCTTTAATAAAACCGTGCAAAATAGCTAAATTTTGAACGTTCTCAGAATTCGACGAAACTTGACCCAAACGTTGGTCTAGACCCAAGCATTTGTGTTGTAAATTTGCTGAGCGTAATAATAACTACAAGTTAGTATAAAAGGGAAACAAACTTGTTTTAATGAAACTGTTCAAAACAGCTAAATATTGAGCATTCTCAGAATTCGACGAAACTTGACCTAAACGTAGGTCTAGACCCAAGAGTTTGTGTGTTAAATTTTCTAAGCGTAATAATAACTACCAGTTACTATAAAAGGGAAACAAACTTGTTTTAATCTAACCGTGAAAACAGCTAAATTTTGAACGTTCTCAGAATTCGACGAAACTTGACCCAAACGTTGGTCTAGACCCAAGCATTTGTGTTGTAAATTTGCTAAGCGTAATAATAACTACAAGTTAGTATAAAAGGGAAACAAACTAGTTTTAATAAAACCGTGCAAAACAGCTAATTTTTGAGCATTCTCAGCATTGCATGAAACTTGACCCAAACGTTGGTCTAGTTTGTGTGTTAAATTTTCTAAGCATAATAATAACTACAAGTTACTATAAAAGGGAAACAAACTTGTTTTAATAAACCGTGCAAAACAGCTAACTTTTGGACGTTCTCAGAATTCAACGAAACTTGACCCAATCGCAGGACTAGACCCATCCATTTGTGTTGTAAATTTGCTAAGCGTAATAATAACTAGAAGTTAGTATAAAAGCGAAACAAACTTGTTTTAATAAAACCGTGCAAAATAGCTAAGTTTTGAACGTTCTCAGAATTCGACGACACTTGACCCAAACGTTGGTCTAGACCCAAGCATTTGTGTTGTAAATTTGCTAAGCGTAATAATAACTACAAGTTAGTATAAAAGGGAAACAAACTTGTTTTAATAAAACTGTGCAAAACAGCTAAATATTGAGCATTCTCAGAATTCGACGAAACTTGACCCAAACGTAGGTCTAGACCCAAGAGTTTGTGTGTTAAATTTTTTAAGCGTAATAATAACTACAAGTTACTATAAAAGGGAAACAAACTTGTTTTAATATAACCGTGAAAACAGCTAAATTTTGAACGTTCTCAAAATTCGACGAAACTTGAACCAAAGGTTGGTCTAGACCTAAGCATTTGTGTTGTAAATTTGCTAAGCGTAATAATAACTACTAGTTAGTATAAAAGGTTAACAAACTTGTTTTAATAAAATCTGTGCAAAACAGCTAATTTTTGAGCATTCTCAGCATTGGACGAAACTTGACCCAAACGTAGGTCTAGATCCAAGAGTTTGTATGTTAAATTTGAAGCGTAATAATAACTACAAGTTAGTATAAAAGGGAAACAAACTTGTTTTAATAAAACCGTGCAAAACAGTTAATTTTTTAGCATTCTCAGCATTGGACGAACTTGACCCAAACGTAGGTCTAGACCCAAGAGTTTGTGTGTTTAATTTTCTAAGCGTAATAATAGCTACAAGTTACTATAAAAGGGACACAAACTTGTTTTAATAAAATCGTGCAAAACAGCTAACTTTTGGACGTTCTCAGGATTCAACGAAACTTGACCCAATCGCAGGACTAGACCCATCCATTTGTGTTGTAAATATGCTAAGCGTAATAATAACTAGAAGTTAGTATAAAAGCGAAACAAACTTGCTTTAATAAAACCGTGCAAAATAGCTAAATTTTGAACGTTCTCAGAATTCGACGAAACTTGACCCAAACGTTGGTCTAGACCCAAGCATTTGTGTTGTAAATTTGCTGAGCGTAATAATAACTACAAGTTAGTATAAAAGGGAAACAAACTTGTTTTAATGAAACTGTTCGAAACAGCTAAATATTGAGCATTCTCAGAATTCGACGAAACTTGACCTAAACGTGGGTCTAGACCCAAGAGTTTGTGTGTTAAATTTTCTAAGCGTAATAATAACTACAAGTTACTATAAAAGGGAAACAAACTTGTTTTAATCTAACCGTGAAAACAGCTAAATTTTGAACGTTCTCAGAATTCGATGAAACTTGACCCAAACGTTGGTCTAGACCCAAGCATTTGTGTTGTAAATTTGCTAAGCGTAATAATAACTACAAGTTAGTATAAAAGGGAAACAAACTAGTTTTAATAAAACCGTGCAAAACAGCTAATTTTTGAGCATTCTCAGCATTGCATGAAACTTGACCCAAACGTTGGTCTAGTTTGTGTGTTAAATTTTCTAAGCATAATAATAACTACAACTTACTATAAAAGGGAAACAAACTTGTTTTAATAAACCGTGCAAAACAGCTAACTTTTGGACGTTCTCAGAATTCAACGAAACTTGACCCAATCGCAGGACTAGACCCATCCATTTGTGTTGTAAATTTGCTAAGCGTAATAATAACTAGAAGTTAGTATAAAAGCGAAACAAACTTGTTTTAATAAAACCGTGCAAAATAGCTAAGTTTTGAACGTTCTCAGAATTCGACGACACTTGACCCAAACGTTGGTCTAGACCCAAGCATTTGTGTTGTAAATTTGCTAAGCGTAATAATAACTACAAGTTAGTATAAAAGGGAAACAAACTTGTTTTAATAAAACTGTGCAAAACAGCTAAATATTGAGCATTCTCAGAATTCGACGAAACTTGACCCAAACGTAGGTCTAGACCCAAGAGTTTGTGTGTTAAATTTTTTAAGCGTAATAATAACTACAAGTTACTATAAAAGGGAAACAAACTTGTTTTAATATAACCGTGAAAACAGCTAAATTTTGAACGTTCTCAAAATTCGACGAAACTTGAACCAAAGGTTGGTCTAGACCTAAGCATTTGTGTTGTAAATTTGCTAAGCGTAATAATAACTACTAGTTAGTATAAAAGGTTAACAAACTTGTTTTAATAAAATCTGTGCAAAACAGCTAATTTTTGAGCATTCTCAGCATTGGACGAAACTTGACCCAAACGTAGGTCTAGATCCAAGAGTTTGTATGTTAAATTTGAAGCGTAACAATAACTACAAGTTAGTATAAAAGGGAAACAAACTTGTTTTAATAAAACCGTGCAAAACAGTTAATTTTTGAGCATTCTCAGCATTGGACGAACTTGACCCAAACGTAGGTCTAGACCCAAGAGTTTGTGTGTTTAATTTTCTAAGCGTAATAATAACCACAAGTTACTATAAAAGGGACACAAACTTGTTTTAATAAAACCGTGCAAAACAGCTAACTTTTGGACGTTCTCAGGATTCAACGAAACTTGACCCAATCGCAGGACTAGACCCATCCATTTGTGTTGTAAATATGCTAAGCGTAATAATAACTAGAAGTTAGTATAAAAGCGAAACAAACTTGCTTTAATAAAACCGTGCAAAATAGCTAAATTTTGAACGTTCTCAGAATTCGACGAAACTTGACCCAAACGTTGGTCTAGACCCAAGCATTTGTGTTGTAAATTTGCTGAGCGTAATAATAACTACAAGTTAGTATAAAAGGGAAACAAACTTGTTTTAATGAAACTGTTCAAAACAGCTAAATATTGAGCATTCTCAGAATTCGACGAAACTTGACCTAAACGTAGGTCTAGACCCAAGAGTTTGTGTGTTAAATTTTCTAAGCGTAATAATAACTACCAGTTACTATAAAAGGGAAACAAACTTGTTTTAATCTAACCGTGAAAACAGCTAAATTTTGAACGTTCTCAGAATTCGACGAAACTTGACCCAAACGTTGGTCTAGACCCAAGCATTTGTGTTGTAAATTTGCTAAGCGTAATAATAACTACAAGTTAGTATAAAAGGGAAACAAACTAGTTTTAATAAAACCGTGCAAAACAGCTAATTTTTGAGCATTCTCAGCATTGCATGAAACTTGACCCAAACGTTGGTCTAGTTTGTGTGTTAAATTTTCTAAGCATAATAATAACTACAAGTTACTATAAAAGGGAAACAAACTTGTTTTAATAAACCGTGCAAAACAGCTAACTTTTGGACGTTCTCAGAATTCAACGAAACTTGACCCAATCGCAGGACTAGACCCATCCATTTGTGTTGTAAATTTGCTAAGCGTAATAATAACTAGAAGTTAGTATAAAAGCGAAACAAACTTGTTTTAATAAAACCGTGCAAAATAGCTAAGTTTTGAACGTTCTCAGAATTCGACGACACTTGACCCAAACGTTGGTCTAGACCCAAGCATTTGTGTTGTAAATTTGCTAAGCGTAATAATAACTACAAGTTAGTATAAAAGGGAAACAAACTTGTTTTAATAAAACTGTGCAAAACAGCTAAATATTGAGCATTCTCAGAATTCGACGAAACTTGACCCAAACGTAGGTCTAGACCCAAGAGTTTGTGTGTTAAATTTTTTAAGCGTAATAATAACTACAAGTTACTATAAAAGGGAAACAAACTTGTTTTAATATAACCGTGAAAACAGCTAAATTTTGAACGTTCTCAAAATTCGACGAAACTTGAACCAAAGGTTGGTCTAGACCTAAGCATTTGTGTTGTAAATTTGCTAAGCGTAATAATAACTACTAGTTAGTATAAAAGGTTAACAAACTTGTTTTAATAAAATCTGTGCAAAACAGCTAATTTTTGAGCATTCTCAGCATTGGACGAAACTTGACCCAAACGTAGGTCTAGATCCAAGAGTTTGTATGTTAAATTTGAAGCGTAATAATAACTACAAGTTAGTATAAAAGGGAAACAAACTTGTTTTAATAAAACCGTGCAAAACAGTTAATTTTTTAGCATTCTCAGCATTGGACGAACTTGACCCAAACGTAGGTCTAGACCCAAGAGTTTGTGTGTTTAATTTTCTAAGCGTAATAATAGCTACAAGTTACTATAAAAGGGACACAAACTTGTTTTAATAAAATCGTGCAAAACAGCTAACTTTTGGACGTTCTCAGGATTCAACGAAACTTGACCCAATCGCAGGACTAGACCCATCCATTTGTGTTGTAAATATGCTAAGCGTAATAATAACTAGAAGTTAGTATAAAAGCGAAACAAACTTGCTTTAATAAAACCGTGCAAAATAGCTAAATTTTGAACGTTCTCAGAATTCGACGAAACTTGACCCAAACGTTGGTCTAGACCCAAGCATTTGTGTTGTAAATTTGCTGAGCGTAATAATAACTACAAGTTAGTATAAAAGGGAAACAAACTTGTTTTAATGAAACTGTTCAAAACAGCTAAATATTGAGCATTCTCAGAATTCGACGAAACTTGACCTAAACGTGGGTCTAGACCCAAGAGTTTGTGTGTTAAATTTTCTAAGCGTAATAATAACTACAAGTTACTATAAAAGGGAAACAAACTTGTTTTAATCTAACCGTGAAAACAGCTAAATTTTGAACGTTCTCAGAATTCGATGAAACTTGACCCAAACGTTGGTCTAGACCCAAGCATTTGTGTTGTAAATTTGCTAAGCGTAATAATAACTACAAGTTAGTATAAAAGGGAAACAAACTAGTTTTAATAAAACCGTGCAAAACAGCTAATTTTTGAGCATTCTCAGCATTGCATGAAACTTGACCCAAACGTTGGTCTAGTTTGTGTGTTAAATTTTCTAAGCATAATAATAACTACAAGTTACTATAAAAGGGAAACAAACTTGTTTTAATAAACCGTGCAAAACAGCTAACTTTTGGACGTTCTCAGAATTCAACGAAACTTGACCCAATCGCAGGACTAGACCCATCCATTTGTGTTGTAAATTTGCTAAGCGTAATAATAACTAGAAGTTAGTATAAAAGCGAAACAAACTTGTTTTAATAAAACCGTGCAAAATAGCTAAGTTTTGAACGTTCTCAGAATTCGACGACACTTGACCCAAACGTTGGTCTAGACCCAAGCATTTGTGTTGTAAATTTGCTAAGCGTAATAATAACTACAAGTTAGTATAAAAGGGAAACAAACTTGTTTTAATAAAACTGTGCAAAACAGCTAAATATTGAGCATTCTCAGAATTCGACGAAACTTGACCCAAACGTAGGTCTAGACCCAAGAGTTTGTGTGTTAAATTTTTTAAGCGTAATAATAACTACAAGTTACTATAAAAGGGAAACAAACTTGTTTTAATATAACCGTGAAAACAGCTAAATTTTGAACGTTCTCAAAATTCGACGAAACTTGAACCAAAGGTTGGTCTAGACCTAAGCATTTGTGTTGTAAATTTGCTAAGCGTAATAATAACTACTAGTTAGTATAAAAGGTTAACAAACTTGTTTTAATAAAATCTGTGCAAAACAGCTAATTTTTGAGCATTCTCAGCATTGGACGAAACTTGACCCAAACGTAGGTCTAGATCCAAGAGTTTGTATGTTAAATTTGAAGCGTAACAATAACTACAAGTTAGTATAAAAGGGAAACAAACTTGTTTTAATAAAACCGTGCAAAACAGTTAATTTTTGAGCATTCTCAGCATTGGACGAACTTGACCCAAACGTAGGTCTAGACCCAAGAGTTTGTGTGTTTAATTTTCTAAGCGTAATAATAACCACAAGTTACTATAAAAGGGACACAAACTTGTTTTAATAAAACCGTGCAAAACAGCTAACTTTTGGACGTTCTCAGGATTCAACGAAACTTGACCCAATCGCAGGACTAGACCCATCCATTTGTGTTGTAAATATGCTAAGCGTAATAATAACTAGAAGTTAGTATAAAAGCGAAACAAACTTGCTTTAATAAAACCGTGCAAAATAGCTAAATTTTGAACGTTCTCAGAATTCGACGAAACTTGACCCAAACGTTGGTCTAGACCCAAGCATTTGTGTTGTAAATTTGCTGAGCGTAATAATAACTACAAGTTAGTATAAAAGGGAAACAAACTTGTTTTAATGAAACTGTTCAAAACAGCTAAATATTGAGCATTCTCAGAATTCGACGAAACTTGACCTAAACGTAGGTCTAGACCCAAGAGTTTGTGTGTTAAATTTTCTAAGCGTAATAATAACTACCAGTTACTATAAAAGGGAAACAAACTTGTTTTAATCTAACCGTGAAAACAGCTAAATTTTGAACGTTCTCAGAATTCGATGAAACTTGACCCAAACGTTGGTCTAGACCCAAGCATTTGTGTTGTAAATTTGCTAAGCGTAATAATAACTACAAGTTAGTATAAAAGGGAAACAAACTAGTTTTAATAAAACCGTGCAAAACAGCTAATTTTTGAGCATTCTCAGCATTGCATGAAACTTGACCCAAACGTTGGTCTAGTTTGTGTGTTAAATTTTCTAAGCATAATAATAACTACAAGTTACTATAAAAGGGAAACAAACTTGTTTTAATAAACCGTGCAAAACAGCTAACTTTTGGACGTTCTCAGAATTCAACGAAACTTGACCCAATCGCAGGACTAGACCCATCCATTTGTGTTGTAAATTTGCTAAGCGTAATAATAACTAGAAGTTAGTATAAAAGCGAAACAAACTTGTTTTAATAAAACCGTGCAAAATAGCTAAGTTTTGAACGTTCTCAGAATTCGACGACACTTGACCCAAACGTTGGTCTAGACCCAAGCATTTGTGTTGTAAATTTGCTAAGCGTAATAATAACTACAAGTTAGTATAAAAGGGAAACAAACTTGTTTTAATAAAACTGTGCAAAACAGCTAAATATTGAGCATTCTCAGAATTCGACGAAACTTGACCCAAACGTAGGTCTAGACCCAAGAGTTTGTGTGTTAAATTTTTTAAGCGTAATAATAACTACAAGTTACTATAAAAGGGAAACAAACTTGTTTTAATATAACCGTGAAAACAGCTAAATTTTGAACGTTCTCAAAATTCGACGAAACTTGAACCAAAGGTTGGTCTAGACCTAAGCATTTGTGTTGTAAATTTGCTAAGCGTAATAATAACTACTAGTTAGTATAAAAGGTTAACAAACTTGTTTTAATAAAATCTGTGCAAAACAGCTAATTTTTGAGCATTCTCAGCATTGGACGAAACTTGACCCAAACGTAGGTCTAGATCCAAGAGTTTGTATGTTAAATTTGAAGCGTAATAATAACTACAAGTTAGTATAAAAGGGAAACAAACTTGTTTTAATAAAACCGTGCAAAACAGTTAATTTTTTAGCATTCTCAGCATTGGACGAACTTGACCCAAACGTAGGTCTAGACCCAAGAGTTTGTGTGTTTAATTTTCTAAGCGTAATAATAGCTACAAGTTACTATAAAAGGGACACAAACTTGTTTTAATAAAATCGTGCAAAACAGCTAACTTTTGGACGTTCTCAGGATTCAACGAAACTTGACCCAATCGCAGGATTAGACCCATCCATTTGTGTTGTAAATATGCTAAGCGTAATAATAACTAGAAGTTAGTATAAAAGCGAAACAAACTTGCTTTAATAAAACCGTGCAAAATAGCTAAATTTTGAACGTTCTCAGAATTCGACGAAACTTGACCCAAACGTTGGTCTAGACCCAAGCATTTGTGTTGTAAATTTGCTGAGCGTAATAATAACTACAAGTTAGTATAAAAGGGAAACAAACTTGTTTTAATGAAACTGTTCAAAACAGCTAAATATTGAGCATTCTCAGAATTCGACGAAACTTGACCTAAACGTGGGTCTAGACCCAAGAGTTTGTGTGTTAAATTTTCTAAGCGTAATAATAACTACAAGTTACTATAAAAGGGAAACAAACTTGTTTTAATCTAACCGTGAAAACAGCTAAATTTTGAACGTTCTCAGAATTCGATGAAACTTGACCCAAACGTTGGTCTAGACCCAAGCATTTGTGTTGTAAATTTGCTAAGCGTAATAATAACTACAAGTTAGTATAAAAGGGAAACAAACTAGTTTTAATAAAACCGTGCAAAACAGCTAATTTTTGAGCATTCTCAGCATTGCATGAAACTTGACCCAAACGTTGGTCTAGTTTGTGTGTTAAATTTTCTAAGCATAATAATAACTACAAGTTACTATAAAAGGGAAACAAACTTGTTTTAATAAACCGTGCAAAACAGCTAACTTTTGGACGTTCTCAGAATTCAACGAAACTTGACCCAATCGCAGGACTAGACCCATCCATTTGTGTTGTAAATTTGCTAAGCGTAATAATAACTAGAAGTTAGTATAAAAGCGAAACAAACTTGTTTTAATAAAACCGTGCAAAATAGCTAAGTTTTGAACGTTCTCAGAATTCGACGACACTTGACCCAAACGTTGGTCTAGACCCAAGCATTTGTGTTGTAAATTTGCTAAGCGTAATAATAACTACAAGTTAGTATAAAAGGGAAACAAACTTGTTTTAATAAAACTGTGCAAAACAGCTAAATATTGAGCATTCTCAGAATTCGACGAAACTTGACCCAAACGTAGGTCTAGACCCAAGAGTTTGTGTGTTAAATTTTTTAAGCGTAATAATAACTACAAGTTACTATAAAAGGGAAACAAACTTGTTTTAATATAACCGTGAAAACAGCTAAATTTTGAACGTTCTCAAAATTCGACGAAACTTGAACCAAAGGTTGGTCTAGACCTAAGCATTTGTGTTGTAAATTTGCTAAGCGTAATAATAACTACTAGTTAGTATAAAAGGTTAACAAACTTGTTTTAATAAAATCTGTGCAAAACAGCTAATTTTTGAGCATTCTCAGCATTGGACGAAACTTGACCCAAACGTAGGTCTAGATCCAAGAGTTTGTATGTTAAATTTGAAGCGTAACAATAACTACAAGTTAGTATAAAAGGGAAACAAACTTGTTTTAATAAAACCGTGCAAAACAGTTAATTTTTGAGCATTCTCAGCATTGGACGAACTTGACCCAAACGTAGGTCTAGACCCAAGAGTTTGTGTGTTTAATTTTCTAAGCGTAATAATAACCACAAGTTACTATAAAAGGGACACAAACTTGTTTTAATAAAACCGTGCAAAACAGCTAACTTTTGGACGTTCTCAGGATTCAACGAAACTTGACCCAATCGCAGGACTAGACCCATCCGTTTGTGTTGTAAATATGCTAAGCGTAATAATAACTAGAAGTTAGTATAAAAGCGAAACAAACTTGCTTTAATAAAACCGTGCAAAATAGCTAAATTTTGAACGTTCTCAGAATTCGACGAAACTTGACCCAAACGTTGGTTTAGACCCAAGTATTTGTGTTGTAAATTTGCTAAGCGTAATAATAACTACAAGTTAGTATAAAAGGGAAACAAACTTGTTTTAATGAAACTGTGCAAAACAGCTAAATATTGAGCATTCTCAGAATTCGACGAAACTTGACCCAGACGTTGGTCTAGACCCAAGAGTTTGTGTGTTAAATTTTCTAAGCGTAATAATAACTACAAGTTACTATAAAAGGGAAAATACTTGTTTTAATATAACCGTGAAAACAGCTAAATTTTGAACGTTCTCAGAATTCGACGAAACTTGACCCAAACGTTGGTTTAGACCCAAGCATTTGTGTTGTAAATTTGCTAAGCGTAATAATAACTACAAGTTAGTATAAAAGGGAAACAAACTAGTTTTAATAAAACCGTGCAAAACAGCTAATTTTTTAGCATTCTCAGCATTGCATGAAACTTGACCCAAACGTTGGTCTAGTTTGTGTGTTAAATTTTCTAAGCATAATAATAACTACAAGTTACTATAAAAGGGAAACAAACTTGTTTTAATAAACCGTGCAAAACAGCTAACTTTTGGACGTTCTCAGAATTCAACGAAACTTGACTCAATCGCAGGACTAGACCCATCCATTTGTGT
The DNA here is from genome assembly GCF_026168435.1 of Sesamum indicum. Lineage (NCBI taxonomy): Eukaryota > Viridiplantae > Streptophyta > Magnoliopsida > Lamiales > Pedaliaceae > Sesamum > Sesamum indicum. Next base: position 8,192,946 of record NC_142658.1, on the reverse strand, counting down.
TGTAAATTTGCTAAGCGTAATAATAACTAGAAGTTAGTATAAAAGCGAAACAAACTTGCTTTAATAAAACCGTGCAAAATAGCTAAATTTTGAACGTTCTCAGAATTCGACGAAACTTGACCCAAACGTTGGTTTAGACCCAAGAATTTGTGTTGTAAATTTGCTAAGCGTAATAATAACTACAAGTTAGTATAAAAGGGAAACAAACTTGTTTTAATGAAACTGTGCAAAACAGCTAAATATTGAGCATTCTCAGAATTCGACGAAACTTGACCCAGACGTAGGTCTAGACCCAAGAGTTTGTGTGTTAAATTTTCTAAGCGTAATAATAACTACAAGTTACTATAAAAGGGAAAATACTTGTTTTAATATAACCGTGAAAACAGCTAAATTTTGAACGTTCTCAAAATTCGACGAAACTTGAACCAAAGGTTGGTCTAGACCCAAGCATTTGTGTTGTAAATTTGCTAAGCGTAATAATAACTACAAGTTAGTATAAAAGGTTAACAAACTTGTTTTAATAAAAACTGTGCAAAACAGCTAATTTTTGAGCATTCTCAGCATTGGACAAAACTTGACCCAAACGTAGGTCTAGACCCAAGAGTTTGTATGTTAAATTTGAAGCGTAATAATAACTACAAGTTAGTATAAAAGGGAAACAAACTTATTTTAATAAAACCGTGCAAAACAGTTAATTTTTTAGCATTCTCAGCATTGGACGAACTTGACCCAAACGTAGGTCTAGACCCAAGAGTTTGTGTGTTTAATTTTCTAAGCGTAATAATAGCTACAAGTTACTATAAAAGGGACACAAACTTGTTTTAATAAAATCGTGCAAAACAGCTAACTTTTGGACGTTCTCAGAATTCAACGAAACTTGACCCAATCGCAGGACTAGACCCATCCATTTGTGTTGTAAATATGCTAAGCGTAATAATAACTAGAAGTTAGTATAAAAGCGAAACAAACTTGCTTTAATAAAACCGTGCAAAATAGCTAAATTTTGAACGTTCTCAGAATTCGACGAAACTTGACCCAAACGTTGGTCTAGACCCAAGCATTTGTGTTGTAAATTTGCTGAGCGTAATAATAACTACAAGTTAGTATAAAAGGGAAACAAACTTGTTTTAATGAAACTGTTCAAAACAGCTAAATATTGAGCATTCTCAGAATTCGACGAAACTTGACCTAAACGTAGGTCTAGACCCAAGAGTTTGTGTGTTAAATTTTCTAAGCGTAATAATAACTACCAGTTACTATAAAAGGGAAACAAACTTGTTTTAATCTAACCGTGAAAACAGCTAAATTTTGAACGTTCTCAGAATTCGATGAAACTTGACCCAAACGTTGGTCTAGACCCAAGCATTTGTGTTGTAAATTTGCTAAGCGTAATAATAACTACAAGTTAGTATAAAAGGGAAACAAACTAGTTTTAATAAAACCGTGCAAAACAGCTAATTTTTGAGCATTCTCAGCATTGCATGAAACTTGACCCAAACGTTGGTCTAGTTTGTGTGTTAAATTTTCTAAGCATAATAATAACTACAAGTTACTATAAAAGGGAAACAAACTTGTTTTAATAAACCGTGCAAAACAGCTAACTTTTGGACGTTCTCAGAATTCAACGAAACTTGACCCAATCGCAGGACTAGACCCATCCATTTGTGTTGTAAATTTGCTAAGCGTAATAATAACTAGAAGTTAGTATAAAAGCGAAACAAACTTGCTTTAATAAAACCGTGCAAAATAGCTAAATTTTGAACGTTCTCAGAATTCGACGAAACTTGACCCAAACGTTGGTCTAGACCCAAGCATTTGTGTTGTAAATTTGCTGAGCGTAATAATAACTACAAGTTAGTATAAAAGGGAAACAAACTTGTTTTAATAAAACTGTGCAAAACAGCTAAATATTGAGCATTCTCAGAATTCGACGAAACTTGACCCAAACGTAGGTCTAGACCCAAGAGTTTGTGTGTTAAATTTTTTAAGCGTAATAATAACTACAAGTTACTATAAAAGGGAAACAAACTTGTTTTAATATAACCGTGAAAACAGCTAAATTTTGAACGTTCTCAAAATTCGACGAAACTTGAACCAAAGGTTGGTCTAGACCTAAGCATTTGTGTTGTAAATTTGCTAAGCGTAATAATAACTACTAGTTAGTATAAAAGGTTAACAAACTTGTTTTAATAAAATCTGTGCAAAACAGCTAATTTTTGAGCATTCTCAGCATTGGACGAAACTTGACCCAAACGTAGGTCTAGATCCAAGAGTTTGTATGTTAAATTTGAAGCGTAATAATAACTACAAGTTAGTATAAAAGGGAAACAAACTTGTTTTAATAAAACCGTGCAAAACAGTTAATTTTTTAGCATTCTCAGCATTGGACGAACTTGACCCAAACGTAGGTCTAGACCCAAGAGTTTGTGTGTTTAATTTTCTAAGCGTAATAATAGCTACAAGTTACTATAAAAGGGACACAAACTTGTTTTAATAAAATCGTGCAAAACAGCTAACTTTTGGACGTTCTCAGGATTCAACGAAACTTGACCCAATCGCAGGACTAGACCCATCCATTTGTGTTGTAAATATGCTAAGCGTAATAATAACTAGAAGTTAGTATAAAAGCGAAACAAACTTGCTTTAATAAAACCGTGCAAAATAGCTAAATTTTGAACGTTCTCAGAATTCGACGAAACTTGACCCAAACGTTGGTCTAGACCCAAGCATTTGTGTTGTAAATTTGCTGAGCGTAATAATAACTACAAGTTAGTATAAAAGGGAAACAAACTTGTTTTAATGAAACTGTTCAAAACAGCTAAATATTGAGCATTCTCAGAATTCGACGAAACTTGACCTAAACGTGGGTCTAGACCCAAGAGTTTGTGTGTTAAATTTTCTAAGCGTAATAATAACTACAAGTTACTATAAAAGGGAAACAAACTTGTTTTAATCTAACCGTGAAAACAGCTAAATTTTGAACGTTCTCAGAATTCGATGAAACTTGACCCAAACGTTGGTCTAGACCCAAGCATTTGTGTTGTAAATTTGCTAAGCGTAATAATAACTACAAGTTAGTATAAAAGGGAAACAAACTAGTTTTAATAAAACCGTGCAAAACAGCTAATTTTTGAGCATTCTCAGCATTGCATGAAACTTGACCCAAACGTTGGTCTAGTTTGTGTGTTAAATTTTCTAAGCATAATAATAACTACAAGTTACTATAAAAGGGAAACAAACTTGTTTTAATAAACCGTGCAAAACAGCTAACTTTTGGACGTTCTCAGAATTCAACGAAACTTGACCCAATCGCAGGACTAGACCCATCCATTTGTGTTGTAAATTTGCTAAGCGTAATAATAACTAGAAGTTAGTATAAAAGCGAAACAAACTTGTTTTAATAAAACCGTGCAAAATAGCTAAGTTTTGAACGTTCTCAGAATTCGACGACACTTGACCCAAACGTTGGTCTAGACCCAAGCATTTGTGTTGTAAATTTGCTAAGCGTAATAATAACTACAAGTTAGTATAAAAGGGAAACAAACTTGTTTTAATAAAACTGTGCAAAACAGCTAAATATTGAGCATTCTCAGAATTCGACGAAACTTGACCCAAACGTAGGTCTAGACCCAAGAGTTTGTGTGTTAAATTTTTTAAGCGTAATAATAACTACAAGTTACTATAAAAGGGAAACAAACTTGTTTTAATATAACCGTGAAAACAGCTAAATTTTGAACGTTCTCAAAATTCGACGAAACTTGAACCAAAGGTTGGTCTAGACCTAAGCATTTGTGTTGTAAATTTGCTAAGCGTAATAATAACTACTAGTTAGTATAAAAGGTTAACAAACTTGTTTTAATAAAATCTGTGCAAAACAGCTAATTTTTGAGCATTCTCAGCATTGGACGAAACTTGACCCAAACGTAGGTCTAGATCCAAGAGTTTGTATGTTAAATTTGAAGCGTAACAATAACTACAAGTTAGTATAAAAGGGAAACAAACTTGTTTTAATAAAACCGTGCAAAACAGTTAATTTTTGAGCTTTCTCAGCATTGGACGAACTTGACCCAAACGTAGGTCTAGACCCAAGAGTTTGTGTGTTTAATTTTCTAAGCGTAATAATAACCACAAGTTACTATAAAAGGGACACAAACTTGTTTTAATAAAACCGTGCAAAACAGCTAACTTTTGGACGTTCTCAGGATTCAACGAAACTTGACCCAATCGCAGGACTAGACCCATCCATTTGTGTTGTAAATATGCTAAGCGTAATAATAACTAGAAGTTAGTATAAAAGCGAAACAAACTTGCTTTAATAAAACCGTGCAAAATAGCTAAATTTTGAACGTTCTCAGAATTCGACGAAACTTGACCCAAACGTTGGTTTAGACCCAAGCATTTGTGTTGTAAATTTGCTAAGCGTAATAATAACTACAAGTTAGTATAAAAGGGAAACAAACTTGTTTTAATGAAACTGTGCAAAACAGCTAAATATTGAGCATTCTCAGAATTCGACGAAACTTGACCCAGACGTAGGTCTAGACCCAAGAGTTTGTGTGTTAAATTTTCTAAGCGTAATAATAACTACAAGTTACTATAAAAGGGAAAATACTTGTTTTAATATAACCGTGAAAACAGCTAAATTTTGAACGTTCTCAAAATTCGACGAAACTTGAACCAAAGGTTGGTCTAGACCCAAGCATTTGTGTTGTAAATTTGCTAAGCGTAATAATAACTACAAGTTAGTATAAAAGGTTAACAAACTTGTTTTAATAAAAACTGTGCAAAACAGCTAATTTTTGAGCATTCTCAGCATTGGACAAAACTTGACCCAAACGTAGGTCTAGACCCAAGAGTTTGTATGTTAAATTTGAAGCGTAATAATAACTACAAGTTAGTATAAAAGGGAAACAAACTTATTTTAATAAAACCGTGCAAAACAGTTAATTTTTTAGCATTCTCAGCATTGGACGAACTTGACCCAAACGTAGGTCTAGACCCAAGAGTTTGTGTGTTTAATTTTCTAAGCGTAATAATAGCTACAAGTTACTATAAAAGGGACACAAACTTGTTTTAATAAAATCGTGCAAAACAGCTAACTTTTGGACGTTCTCAGAATTCAACGAAACTTGACCCAATCGCAGGACTAGACCCATCCATTTGTGTTGTAAATATGCTAAGCGTAATAATAACTAGAAGTTAGTATAAAAGCGAAACAAACTTGCTTTAATAAAACCGTGCAAAATAGCTAAATTTTGAACGTTCTCAGAATTCGACGAAACTTGACCCAAACGTTGGTCTAGACCCAAGCATTTGTGTTGTAAATTTGCTGAGCGTAATAATAACTACAAGTTAGTATAAAAGGGAAACAAACTTGTTTTAATGAAACTGTTCAAAACAGCTAAATATTGAGCATTCTCAGAATTCGACGAAACTTGACCTAAACGTAGGTCTAGACCCAAGAGTTTGTGTGTTAAATTTTCTAAGCGTAATAATAACTACCAGTTACTATAAAAGGGAAACAAACTTGTTTTAATCTAACCGTGAAAACAGCTAAATTTTGAACGTTCTCAGAATTCGATGAAACTTGACCCAAACGTTGGTCTAGACCCAAGCATTTGTGTTGTAAATTTGCTAAGCGTAATAATAACTACAAGTTAGTATAAAAGGGAAACAAACTAGTTTTAATAAAACCGTGCAAAACAGCTAATTTTTGAGCATTCTCAGCATTGCATGAAACTTGACCCAAACGTTGGTCTAGTTTGTGTGTTAAATTTTCTAAGCATAATAATAACTACAAGTTACTATAAAAGGGAAACAAACTTGTTTTAATAAACCGTGCAAAACAGCTAACTTTTGGACGTTCTCAGAATTCAACGAAACTTGACCCAATCGCAGGACTAGACCCATCCATTTGTGTTGTAAATTTGCTAAGCGTAATAATAACTAGAAGTTAGTATAAAAGCGAAACAAACTTGCTTTAATAAAACCGTGCAAAATAGCTAAATTTTGAACGTTCTCAGAATTCGACGAAACTTGACCCAAACGTTGGTCTAGACCCAAGCATTTGTGTTGTAAATTTGCTGAGCGTAATAATAACTACAAGTTAGTATAAAAGGGAAACAAACTTGTTTTAATAAAACTGTGCAAAACAGCTAAATATTGAGCATTCTCAGAATTCGACGAAACTTGACCCAAACGTAGGTCTAGACCCAAGAGTTTGTGTGTTAAATTTTTTAAGCGTAATAATAACTACAAGTTACTATAAAAGGGAAACAAACTTGTTTTAATATAACCGTGAAAACAGCTAAATTTTGAACGTTCTCAAAATTCGACGAAACTTGAACCAAAGGTTGGTCTAGACCTAAGCATTTGTGTTGTAAATTTGCTAAGCGTAATAATAACTACTAGTTAGTATAAAAGGTTAACAAACTTGTTTTAATAAAATCTGTGCAAAACAGCTAATTTTTGAGCATTCTCAGCATTGGACGAAACTTGACCCAAACGTAGGTCTAGATCCAAGAGTTTGTATGTTAAATTTGAAGCGTAATAATAACTACAAGTTAGTATAAAAGGGAAACAAACTTGTTTTAATAAAACCGTGCAAAACAGTTAATTTTTTAGCATTCTCAGCATTGGACGAACTTGACCCAAACGTAGGTCTAGACCCAAGAGTTTGTGTGTTTAATTTTCTAAGCGTAATAATAGCTACAAGTTACTATAAAAGGGACACAAACTTGTTTTAATAAAATCGTGCAAAACAGCTAACTTTTGGACGTTCTCAGGATTCAACGAAACTTGACCCAATCGCAGGACTAGACCCATCCATTTGTGTTGTAAATATGCTAAGCGTAATAATAACTAGAAGTTAGTATAAAAGCGAAACAAACTTGCTTTAATAAAACCGTGCAAAATAGCTAAATTTTGAACGTTCTCAGAATTCGACGAAACTTGACCCAAACGTTGGTCTAGACCCAAGCATTTGTGTTGTAAATTTGCTGAGCGTAATAATAACTACAAGTTAGTATAAAAGGGAAACAAACTTGTTTTAATGAAACTGTTCAAAACAGCTAAATATTGAGCATTCTCAGAATTCGACGAAACTTGACCTAAACGTGGGTCTAGACCCAAGAGTTTGTGTGTTAAATTTTCTAAGCGTAATAATAACTACAAGTTACTATAAAAGGGAAACAAACTTGTTTTAATCTAACCGTGAAAACAGCTAAATTTTGAACGTTCTCAGAATTCGATGAAACTTGACCCAAACGTTGGTCTAGACCCAAGCATTTGTGTTGTAAATTTGCTAAGCGTAATAATAACTACAAGTTAGTATAAAAGGGAAACAAACTAGTTTTAATAAAACCGTGCAAAACAGCTAATTTTTGAGCATTCTCAGCATTGCATGAAACTTGACCCAAACGTTGGTCTAGTTTGTGTGTTAAATTTTCTAAGCATAATAATAACTACAAGTTACTATAAAAGGGAAACAAACTTGTTTTAATAAACCGTGCAAAACAGCTAACTTTTGGACGTTCTCAGAATTCAACGAAACTTGACCCAATCGCAGGACTAGACCCATCCATTTGTGTTGTAAATTTGCTAAGCGTAATAATAACTAGAAGTTAGTATAAAAGCGAAACAAACTTGTTTTAATAAAACCGTGCAAAATAGCTAAGTTTTGAACGTTCTCAGAATTCGACGACACTTGACCCAAACGTTGGTCTAGACCCAAGCATTTGTGTTGTAAATTTGCTAAGCGTAATAATAACTACAAGTTAGTATAAAAGGGAAACAAACTTGTTTTAATAAAACTGTGCAAAACAGCTAAATATTGAGCATTCTCAGAATTCGACGAAACTTGACCCAAACGTAGGTCTAGACCCAAGAGTTTGTGTGTTAAATTTTTTAAGCGTAATAATAACTACAAGTTACTATAAAAGGGAAACAAACTTGTTTTAATATAACCGTGAAAACAGCTAAATTTTGAACGTTCTCAAAATTCGACGAAACTTGAACCAAAGGTTGGTCTAGACCTAAGCATTTGTGTTGTAAATTTGCTAAGCGTAATAATAACTACTAGTTAGTATAAAAGGTTAACAAACTTGTTTTAATAAAATCTGTGCAAAACAGCTAATTTTTGAGCATTCTCAGCATTGGACGAAACTTGACCCAAACGTAGGTCTAGATCCAAGAGTTTGTATGTTAAATTTGAAGCGTAACAATAACTACAAGTTAGTATAAAAGGGAAACAAACTTGTTTTAATAAAACCGTGCAAAACAGTTAATTTTTGAGCTTTCTCAGCATTGGACGAACTTGACCCAAACGTAGGTCTAGACCCAAGAGTTTGTGTGTTTAATTTTCTAAGCGTAATAATAACCACAAGTTACTATAAAAGGGACACAAACTTGTTTTAATAAAACCGTGCAAAACAGCTAACTTTTGGACGTTCTCAGGATTCAACGAAACTTGACCCAATCGCAGGACTAGACCCATCCATTTGTGTTGTAAATATGCTAAGCGTAATAATAACTAGAAGTTAGTATAAAAGCGAAACAAACTTGCTTTAATAAAACCGTGCAAAATAGCTAAATTTTGAACGTTCTCAGAATTCGACGAAACTTGACCCAAACGTTGGTTTAGACCCAAGCATTTGTGTTGTAAATTTGCTAAGCGTAATAATAACTACAAGTTAGTATAAAAGGGAAACAAACTTGTTTTAATGAAACTGTGCAAAACAGCTAAATATTGAGCATTCTCAGAATTCGACGAAACTTGACCCAGACGTAGGTCTAGACCCAAGAGTTTGTGTGTTAAATTTTCTAAGCGTAATAATAACTACAAGTTACTATAAAAGGGAAAATACTTGTTTTAATATAACCGTGAAAACAGCTAAATTTTGAACGTTCTCAAAATTCGACGAAACTTGAACCAAAGGTTGGTCTAGACCCAAGCATTTGTGTTGTAAATTTGCTAAGCGTAATAATAACTACAAGTTAGTATAAAAGGTTAACAAACTTGTTTTAATAAAAACTGTGCAAAACAGCTAATTTTTGAGCATTCTCAGCATTGGACAAAACTTGACCCAAACGTAGGTCTAGACCCAAGAGTTTGTATGTTAAATTTGAAGCGTAATAATAACTACAAGTTAGTATAAAAGGGAAACAAACTTATTTTAATAAAACCGTGCAAAACAGTTAATTTTTTAGCATTCTCAGCATTGGACGAACTTGACCCAAACGTAGGTCTAGACCCAAGAGTTTGTGTGTTTAATTTTCTAAGCGTAATAATAGCTACAAGTTACTATAAAAGGGACACAAACTTGTTTTAATAAAATCGTGCAAAACAGCTAACTTTTGGACGTTCTCAGGATTCAACGAAACTTGACCCAATCGCAGGACTAGACCCATCCATTTGTGTTGTAAATATGCTAAGCGTAATAATAACTAGAAGTTAGTATAAAAGCGAAACAAACTTGCTTTAATAAAACCGTGCAAAATAGCTAAATTTTGAACGTTCTCAGAATTCGACGAAACTTGACCCAAACGTTGGTCTAGACCCAAGCATTTGTGTTGTAAATTTGCTGAGCGTAATAATAACTACAAGTTAGTATAAAAGGGAAACAAACTTGTTTTAATGAAACTGTTCAAAACAGCTAAATATTGAGCATTCTCAGAATTCGACGAAACTTGACCTAAACGTGGGTCTAGACCCAAGAGTTTGTGTGTTAAATTTTCTAAGCGTAATAATAACTACAAGTTACTATAAAAGGGAAACAAACTTGTTTTAATCTAACCGTGAAAACAGCTAAATTTTGAACGTTCTCAGAATTCGATGAAACTTGACCCAAACGTTGGTCTAGACCCAAGCATTTGTGTTGTAAATTTGCTAAGCGTAATAATAACTACAAGTTAGTATAAAAGGGAAACAAACTAGTTTTAATAAAACCGTGCAAAACAGCTAATTTTTGAGCATTCTCAGCATTGCATGAAACTTGACCCAAACGTTGGTCTAGTTTGTGTGTTAAATTTTCTAAGCATAATAATAACTACAAGTTACTATAAAAGGGAAACAAACTTGTTTTAATAAACCGTGCAAAACAGCTAACTTTTGGACGTTCTCAGAATTCAACGAAACTTGACCCAATCGCAGGACTAGACCCATCCATTTGTGTTGTAAATTTGCTAAGCGTAATAATAACTAGAAGTTAGTATAAAAGCGAAACAAACTTGTTTTAATAAAACCGTGCAAAATAGCTAAGTTTTGAACGTTCTCAGAATTCGACGACACTTGACCCAAACGTTGGTCTAGACCCAAGCATTTGTGTTGTAAATTTGCTAAGCGTAATAATAACTACAAGTTAGTATAAAAGGGAAACAAACTTGTTTTAATAAAACTGTGCAAAACAGCTAAATATTGAGCATTCTCAGAATTCGACGAAACTTGACCCAAACGTAGGTCTAGACCCAAGAGTTTGTGTGTTAAATTTTTTAAGCGTAATAATAACTACAAGTTACTATAAAAGGGAAACAAACTTGTTTTAATATAACCGTGAAAACAGCTAAATTTTGAACGTTCTCAAAATTCGACGAAACTTGAACCAAAGGTTGGTCTAGACCTAAGCATTTGTGTTGTAAATTTGCTAAGCGTAATAATAACTACTAGTTAGTATAAAAGGTTAACAAACTTGTTTTAATAAAATCTGTGCAAAACAGCTAATTTTTGAGCATTCTCAGCATTGGACGAAACTTGACCCAAACGTAGGTCTAGATCCAAGAGTTTGTATGTTAAATTTGAAGCGTAACAATAACTACAAGTTAGTATAAAAGGGAAACAAACTTGTTTTAATAAAACCGTGCAAAACAGTTAATTTTTGAGCTTTCTCAGCATTGGACGAACTTGACCCAAACGTAGGTCTAGACCCAAGAGTTTGTGTGTTTAATTTTCTAAGCGTAATAATAACCACAAGTTACTATAAAAGGGACACAAACTTGTTTTAATAAAACCGTGCAAAACAGCTAACTTTTGGACGTTCTCAGGATTCAACGAAACTTGACCCAATCGCAGGACTAGACCCATCCATTTGTGTTGTAAATATGCTAAGCGTAATAATAACTAGAAGTTAGTATAAAAGCGAAACAAACTTGCTTTAATAAAACCGTGCAAAATAGCTAAATTTTGAACGTTCTCAGAATTCGACGAAACTTGACCCAAACGTTGGTTTAGACCCAAGCATTTGTGTTGTAAATTTGCTAAGCGTAATAATAACTACAAGTTAGTATAAAAGGGAAACAAACTTGTTTTAATGAAACTGTGCAAAACAGCTAAATATTGAGCATTCTCAGAATTCGACGAAACTTGACCCAGACGTAGGTCTAGACCCAAGAGTTTGTGTGTTAAATTTTCTAAGCGTAATAATAACTACAAGTTACTATAAAAGGGAAAATACTTGTTTTAATATAACCGTGAAAACAGCTAAATTTTGAACGTTCTCAAAATTCGACGAAACTTGAACCAAAGGTTGGTCTAGACCCAAGCATTTGTGTTGTAAATTTGCTAAGCGTAATAATAACTACAAGTTAGTATAAAAGGTTAACAAACTTGTTTTAATAAAAACTGTGCAAAACAGCTAATTTTTGAGCATTCTCAGCATTGGACAAAACTTGACCCAAACGTAGGTCTAGACCCAAGAGTTTGTATGTTAAATTTGAAGCGTAATAATAACTACAAGTTAGTATAAAAGGGAAACAAACTTATTTTAATAAAACCGTGCAAAACAGTTAATTTTTTAGCATTCTCAGCATTGGACGAACTTGACCCAAACGTAGGTCTAGACCCAAGAGTTTGTGTGTTTAATTTTCTAAGCGTAATAATAGCTACAAGTTACTATAAAAGGGACACAAACTTGTTTTAATAAAATCGTGCAAAACAGCTAACTTTTGGACGTTCTCAGAATTCAACGAAACTTGACCCAATCGCAGGACTAGACCCATCCATTTGTGTTGTAAATATGCTAAGCGTAATAATAACTAGAAGTTAGTATAAAAGCGAAACAAACTTGCTTTAATAAAACCGTGCAAAATAGCTAAATTTTGAACGTTCTCAGAATTCGACGAAACTTGACCCAAACGTTGGTCTAGACCCAAGCATTTGTGTTGTAAATTTGCTGAGCGTAATAATAACTACAAGTTAGTATAAAAGGGAAACAAACTTGTTTTAATGAAACTGTTCAAAACAGCTAAATATTGAGCATTCTCAGAATTCGACGAAACTTGACCTAAACGTAGGTCTAGACCCAAGAGTTTGTGTGTTAAATTTTCTAAGCGTAATAATAACTACCAGTTACTATAAAAGGGAAACAAACTTGTTTTAATCTAACCGTGAAAACAGCTAAATTTTGAACGTTCTCAGAATTCGATGAAACTTGACCCAAACGTTGGTCTAGACCCAAGCATTTGTGTTGTAAATTTGCTAAGCGTAATAATAACTACAAGTTAGTATAAAAGGGAAACAAACTAGTTTTAATAAAACCGTGCAAAACAGCTAATTTTTGAGCATTCTCAGCATTGCATGAAACTTGACCCAAACGTTGGTCTAGTTTGTGTGTTAAATTTTCTAAGCATAATAATAACTACAAGTTACTATAAAAGGGAAACAAACTTGTTTTAATAAACCGTGCAAAACAGCTAACTTTTGGACGTTCTCAGAATTCAACGAAACTTGACCCAATCGCAGGACTAGACCCATCCATTTGTGTTGTAAATTTGCTAAGCGTAATAATAACTAGAAGTTAGTATAAAAGCGAAACAAACTTGCTTTAATAAAACCGTGCAAAATAGCTAAATTTTGAACGTTCTCAGAATTCGACGAAACTTGACCCAAACGTTGGTCTAGACCCAAGCATTTGTGTTGTAAATTTGCTGAGCGTAATAATAACTACAAGTTAGTATAAAAGGGAAACAAACTTGTTTTAATAAAACTGTGCAAAACAGCTAAATATTGAGCATTCTCAGAATTCGACGAAACTTGACCCAAACGTAGGTCTAGACCCAAGAGTTTGTGTGTTAAATTTTTTAAGCGTAATAATAACTACAAGTTACTATAAAAGGGAAACAAACTTGTTTTAATATAACCGTGAAAACAGCTAAATTTTGAACGTTCTCAAAATTCGACGAAACTTGAACCAAAGGTTGGTCTAGACCTAAGCATTTGTGTTGTAAATTTGCTAAGCGTAATAATAACTACTAGTTAGTATAAAAGGTTAACAAACTTGTTTTAATAAAATCTGTGCAAAACAGCTAATTTTTGAGCATTCTCAGCATTGGACGAAACTTGACCCAAACGTAGGTCTAGATCCAAGAGTTTGTATGTTAAATTTGAAGCGTAATAATAACTACAAGTTAGTATAAAAGGGAAACAAACTTGTTTTAATAAAACCGTGCAAAACAGTTAATTTTTTAGCATTCTCAGCATTGGACGAACTTGACCCAAACGTAGGTCTAGACCCAAGAGTTTGTGTGTTTAATTTTCTAAGCGTAATAATAGCTACAAGTTACTATAAAAGGGACACAAACTTGTTTTAATAAAATCGTGCAAAACAGCTAACTTTTGGACGTTCTCAGGATTCAACGAAACTTGACCCAATCGCAGGACTAGACCCATCCATTTGTGTTGTAAATATGCTAAGCGTAATAATAACTAGAAGTTAGTATAAAAGCGAAACAAACTTGCTTTAATAAAACCGTGCAAAATAGCTAAATTTTGAACGTTCTCAGAATTCGACGAAACTTGACCCAAACGTTGGTCTAGACCCAAGCATTTGTGTTGTAAATTTGCTGAGCGTAATAATAACTACAAGTTAGTATAAAAGGGAAACAAACTTGTTTTAATGAAACTGTTCAAAACAGCTAAATATTGAGCATTCTCAGAATTCGACGAAACTTGACCTAAACGTGGGTCTAGACCCAAGAGTTTGTGTGTTAAATTTTCTAAGCGTAATAATAACTACAAGTTACTATAAAAGGGAAACAAACTTGTTTTAATCTAACCGTGAAAACAGCTAAATTTTGAACGTTCTCAGAATTCGATGAAACTTGACCCAAACGTTGGTCTAGACCCAAGCATTTGTGTTGTAAATTTGCTAAGCGTAATAATAACTACAAGTTAGTATAAAAGGGAAACAAACTAGTTTTAATAAAACCGTGCAAAACAGCTAATTTTTGAGCATTCTCAGCATTGCATGAAACTTGACCCAAACGTTGGTCTAGTTTGTGTGTTAAATTTTCTAAGCATAATAATAACTACAAGTTACTATAAAAGGGAAACAAACTTGTTTTAATAAACCGTGCAAAACAGCTAACTTTTGGACGTTCTCAGAATTCAACGAAACTTGACCCAATCGCAGGACTAGACCCATCCATTTGTGTTGTAAATTTGCTAAGCGTAATAATAACTAGAAGTTAGTATAAAAGCGAAACAAACTTGTTTTAATAAAACCGTGCAAAATAGCTAAGTTTTGAACGTTCTCAGAATTCGACGACACTTGACCCAAACGTTGGTCTAGACCCAAGCATTTGTGTTGTAAATTTGCTAAGCGTAATAATAACTACAAGTTAGTATAAAAGGGAAACAAACTTGTTTTAATAAAACTGTGCAAAACAGCTAAATATTGAGCATTCTCAGAATTCGACGAAACTTGACCCAAACGTTGGTCTAGACCCAAGAGTTTGTGTGTTAAATTTTTTAAGCGTAATAATAACTACAACTTACTATAAAAGGGAAACAAACTTGTTTTAATATAACCGTGAAAACAGCTAAATTTTGAACGTTCTCAAAATTCGACGAAACTTGAACCAAAGGTTGGTCTAGACCTAAGCATTTGTGTTGTAAATTTGCTAAGCGTAATAATAACTACTAGTTAGTATAAAAGGTTAACAAACTTGTTTTAATAAAATCTGTGCAAAACAGCTAATTTTTGAGCATTCTCAGCATTGGACGAAACTTGACCCAAACGTAGGTCTAGATCCAAGAGTTTGTATGTTAAATTTGAAGCGTAACAATAACTACAAGTTAGTATAAAAGGGAAACAAACTTGTTTTAATAAAACCGTGCAAAACAGTTAATTTTTGAGCATTCTCAGCATTGGACGAACTTGACCCAAACGTAGGTCTAGACCCAAGAGTTTGTGTGTTTAATTTTCTAAGCGTAATAATAACCACAAGTTACTATAAAAGGGACACAAACTTGTTTTAATAAAACCGTGCAAAACAGCTAACTTTTGGACGTTCTCAGGATTCAACGAAACTTGACCCAATCGCAGGACTAGACCCATCCATTTGTGTTGTAAATATGCTAAGCGTAATAATAACTAGAAGTTAGTATAAAAGCGAAACAAACTTGCTTTAATAAAACCGTGCAAAATAGCTAAATTTTGAACGTTCTCAGAATTCGACGAAACTTGACCCAAACGTTGGTTTAGACCCAAGCATTTGTGTTGTAAATTTGCTAAGCGTAATAATAACTACAAGTTAGTATAAAAGGGAAACAAACTTGTTTTAATGAAACTGTGCAAAACAGCTAAATATTGAGCATTCTCAGAATTCGACGAAACTTGACCCAGACGTAGGTCTAGACCCAAGAGTTTGTGTGTTAAATTTTCTAAGCGTAATAATAACTACAAGTTACTATAAAAGGGAAAATACTTGTTTTAATATAACCGTGAAAACAGCTAAATTTTGAACGTTCTCAAAATTCGACGAAACTTGAACCAAAGGTTGGTCTAGACCCAAGCATTTGTGTTGTAAATTTGCTAAGCGTAATAATAACTACAAGTTAGTATAAAAGGTTAACAAACTTGTTTTAATAAAACCTGTGCAAAACAGCTAATTTTTTAGCATTCTCAGCATTGGACGAAACTTGACCCAAACGTAGGTCTAGACCCAAGAGTTTGTATGTTAAATTTGAAGCGTAATAATAACTACAAGTTAGTATAAAAGGAAAACAAACTTGTTTTAATAAAACCGTGCAAAACAGCTAAATATTGAACATTCTCAGAATTCGACGAAACTTGACCCAAACGTAGGTCTAGACCCAAGAGTTTGTGTGTTTAATTTTGTAAGCGTAATAATAACTACAAGTTACTATAAAAGGGACACAAACTTGTTTTAATAAAACCGTGCAAAACAGCTAACTTTTGGACGTTCTCAGAATTCAACGAAACTTGACCCAATCGCAGGACTACACCCATCCATTTGTGTTGTATATGCTAAGCGTAATAATAACTAGAAGTTAGTATAAAAGCGAAAGAAACTTGCTTTAATAAAACCGTGCAAAATAGCTAAATTTTGAACGTTCTCAGAATTCGACGAAACTTGACCCAAACGTTGGTCTAGACCCAAGCATTTGTGTTGTAAATTTGCTGAGCGTAATAATAACTACAAGTTAGTATAAAAGGGAAACAAACTTGTTTTAATGAAACTGTTCAAAACAGCTAAATATTGAGCATTCTCAGAATTCGACGAAACTTGACCTAAACGTAGGTCTAGACCCAAGAGTTTGTGTGTTAAATTTTCTAAGCGTAATAATAACTACCAGTTACTATAAAAGGGAAACAAACTTGTTTTAATCTAACCGTGAAAACAGCTAAATTTTGAACGTTCTCAGAATTCGATGAAACTTGACCCAAACGTTGGTCTAGACCCAAGCATTTGTGTTGTAAATTTGCTAAGCGTAATAATAACTACAAGTTAGTATAAAAGGGAAACAAACTAGTTTTAATAAAACCGTGCAAAACAGCTAATTTTTGAGCATTCTCAGCATTGCATGAAACTTGACCCAAACGTTGGTCTAGTTTGTGTGTTAAATTTTCTAAGCATAATAATAACTACAAGTTACTATAAAAGGGAAACAAACTTGTTTTAATAAACCGTGCAAAACAGCTAACTTTTGGACGTTCTCAGAATTCAACGAAACTTGACCCAATCGCAGGACTAGACCCATCCATTTGTGTTGTAAATTTGCTAAGCGTAATAATAACTAGAAGTTAGTATAAAAGCGAAACAAACTTGTTTTAATAAAACCGTGCAAAATAGCTAAGTTTTGAACGTTCTCAGAATTCGACGACACTTGACCCAAACGTTGGTCTAGACCCAAGCATTTGTGTTGTAAATTTGCTAAGCGTAATAATAACTACAAGTTAGTATAAAAGGGAAACAAACTTGTTTTAATAAAACTGTGCAAAACAGCTAAATATTGAGCATTCTCAGAATTCGACGAAACTTGACCCAAACGTAGGTCTAGACCCAAGAGTTTGTGTGTTAAATTTTTTAAGCGTAATAATAACTACAAGTTACTATAAAAGGGAAACAAACTTGTTTTAATATAACCGTGAAAACAGCTAAATTTTGAACGTTCTCAAAATTCGACGAAACTTGAACCAAAGGTTGGTCTAGACCTAAGCATTTGTGTTGTAAATTTGCTAAGCGTAATAATAACTACTAGTTAGTATAAAAGGTTAACAAACTTGTTTTAATAAAATCTGTGCAAAACAGCTAATTTTTGAGCATTCTCAGCATTGGACGAAACTTGACCCAAACGTAGGTCTAGATCCAAGAGTTTGTATGTTAAATTTGAAGCGTAACAATAACTACAAGTTAGTATAAAAGGGAAACAAACTTGTTTTAATAAAACCGTGCAAAACAGTTAATTTTTGAGCATTCTCAGCATTGGACGAACTTGACCCAAACGTAGGTCTAGACCCAAGAGTTTGTGTGTTTAATTTTCTAAGCGTAATAATAACCACAAGTTACTATAAAAGGGACACAAACTTGTTTTAATAAAACCGTGCAAAACAGCTAACTTTTGGACGTTCTCAGGATTCAACGAAACTTGACCCAATCGCAGGACTAGACCCATCCATTTGTGTTGTAAATATGCTAAGCGTAATAATAACTAGAAGTTAGTATAAAAGCGAAACAAACTTGCTTTAATAAAACCGTGCAAAATAGCTAAATTTTGAACGTTCTCAGAATTCGACGAAACTTGACCCAAACGTTGGTTTAGACCCAAGCATTTGTGTTGTAAATTTGCTAAGCGTAATAATAACTACAAGTTAGTATAAAAGGGAAACAAACTTGTTTTAATGAAACTGTGCAAAACAGCTAAATATTGAGCATTCTCAGAATTCGACGAAACTTGACCCAGACGTAGGTCTAGACCCAAGAGTTTGTGTGTTAAATTTTCTAAGCGTAATAATAACTACAAGTTACTATAAAAGGGAAAATACTTGTTTTAATATAACCGTGAAAACAGCTAAATTTTGAACGTTCTCAAAATTCGACGAAACTTGAACCAAAGGTTGGTCTAGACCCAAGCATTTGTGTTGTAAATTTGCTAAGCGTAATAATAACTACAAGTTAGTATAAAAGGTTAACAAACTTGTTTTAATAAAACCTGTGCAAAACAGCTAATTTTTTAGCATTCTCAGCATTGGACGAAACTTGACCCAAACGTAGGTCTAGACCCAAGAGTTTGTATGTTAAATTTGAAGCGTAATAATAACTACAAGTTAGTATAAAAGAAAAACAAACTTGTTTTAATAAAACCGTGCAAAACAGCTAAATATTGAACATTCTCAGAATTCGACGAAACTTGACCCAAACGTAGGTCTAGACCCAAGAGTTTGTGTGTTTAATTTTGTAAGCGTAATAATAACTACAAGTTACTATAAAAGGGACACAAACTTGTTTTAATAAAACCGTGCAAAACAGCTAACTTTTGGACGTTCTCAGAATTCAACGAAACTTGACCCAATCGCAGGACTACACCCATCCATTTGTGTTGTATATGCTAAGCGTAATAATAACTAGAAGTTAGTATAAAAGCGAAACAAACTTGCTTTAATAAAACCGTGCAAAATAGCTAAATTTTGAACGTTCTCAGAATTCGACGAAACTTGACCCAAACGTTGGTCTAGACCCAAGCATTTGTGTTGTAAATTTGCTGAGCGTAATAATAACTACAAGTTAGTATAAAAGGGAAACAAACTTGTTTTAATGAAACTGTTCAAAACAGCTAAATATTGAGCATTCTCAGAATTCGACGAAACTTGACCTAAACGTAGGTCTAGACCCAAGAGTTTGTGTGTTAAATTTTCTAAGCGTAATAATAACTACCAGTTACTATAAAAGGGAAACAAACTTGTTTTAATCTAACCGTGAAAACAGCTAAATTTTGAACGTTCTCAGAATTCGATGAAACTTGACCCAAACGTTGGTCTAGACCCAAGCATTTGTGTTGTAAATTTGCTAAGCGTAATAATAACTACAAGTTAGTATAAAAGGGAAACAAACTAGTTTTAATAAAACCGTGCAAAACAGCTAATTTTTGAGCATTCTCAGCATTGCATGAAACTTGACCCAAACGTTGGTCTAGTTTGTGTGTTAAATTTTCTAAGCATAATAATAACTACAAGTTACTATAAAAGGGAAACAAACTTGTTTTAATAAACCGTGCAAAACAGCTAACTTTTGGACGTTCTCAGAATTCAACGAAACTTGACCCAATCGCAGGACTAGACCCATCCATTTGTGTTGTAAATTTGCTAAGCGTAATAATAACTAGAAGTTAGTATAAAAGCGAAACAAACTTGTTTTAATAAAACCGTGCAAAATAGCTAAGTTTTGAACGTTCTCAGAATTCGACGACACTTGACCCAAACGTTGGTCTAGACCCAAGCATTTGTGTTGTAAATTTGCTAAGCGTAATAATAACTACAAGTTAGTATAAAAGGGAAACAAACTTGTTTTAATAAAACTGTGCAAAACAGCTAAATATTGAGCATTCTCAGAATTCGACGAAACTTGACCCAAACGTAGGTCTAGACCCAAGAGTTTGTGTGTTAAATTTTTTAAGCGTAATAATAACTACAAGTTACTATAAAAGGGAAACAAACTTGTTTTAATATAACCGTGAAAACAGCTAAATTTTGAACGTTCTCAAAATTCGACGAAACTTGAACCAAAGGTTGGTCTAGACCTAAGCATTTGTGTTGTAAATTTGCTAAGCGTAATAATAACTACTAGTTAGTATAAAAGGTTAACAAACTTGTTTCAATAAAATCTGTGCAAAACAGCTAATTTTTGAGCATTCTCAGCATTGGACGAAACTTGACCCAAACGTAGGTCTAGATCCAAGAGTTTGTATGTTAAATTTGAAGCGTAATAATAACTACAAGTTAGTATAAAAGGGAAACAAACTTGTTTTAATAAAACCGTGCAAAACAGTTAATTTTTTAGCATTCTCAGTATTGGACGAACTTGACCCAAACGTAGGTCTAGACCCAAGAGTTTGTGTGTTTAATTTTCTAAGCGTAATAATAGCTACAAGTTACTATAAAAGGGACACAAACTTGTTTTAATAAACCGTGCAAAACAGCTAACTTTTGGACGTTCTCAGAATTCAACGAAACTTGACCCAATCGCAGGACTAGACCCGTCCATTTGTGTTGTAAATTTGCTAAGCGTAATAATAACTAGAAGTTAGTATAAAAGCGAAACAAACTTGTTTTAATAAAACCGTGCAAAATAGCTAAGTTTTGAACGTTCTCAGAATTCGACGACACTTGACCCAAACGTTGGTCTAGACCCAAGCATTTGTGTTGTAAATTTGCTAAGCGTAATAATAACTACAAGTTAGTATAAAAGGGAAACAAACTTGTTTTAATAAAACTGTGCAAAACAGCTAAATATTGAGCATTCTCAGAATTCGACGAAACTTGACCCAAACGTAGGTCTAGACCCAAGAGTTTGTGTGTTAAATTTTTTAAGCGTAATAATAACTACAAGTTACTATAAAAGGGAAACAAACTTGTTTTAATATAACCGTGAAAACAGCTAAATTTTGAACGTTCTCAAAATTCGACGAAACTTGAACCAAAGGTTGGTCTAGACCTAAGCATTTGTGTTGTAAATTTGCTAAGCGTAATAATAACTACTAGTTAGTATAAAAGGTTAACAAACTTGTTTTAATAAAATCTGTGCAAAACAGCTAATTTTTGAGCATTCTCAGCATTGGACGAAACTTGACCCAAACGTAGGTCTAGATCCAAGAGTTTGTATGTTAAATTTGAAGCGTAACAATAACTACAAGTTAGTATAAAAGGGAAACAAACTTGTTTTAATAAAACCGTGCAAAACAGTTAATTTTTGAGCATTCTCAGCATTGGACGAACTTGACCCAAACGTAGGTCTAGACCCAAGAGTTTGTGTGTTTAATTTTCTAAGCGTAATAATAACCACAAGTTACTATAAAAGGGACACAAACTTGTTTTAATAAAACCGTGCAAAACAGCTAACTTTTGGACGTTCTCAGGATTCAACGAAACTTGACCCAATCGCAGGACTAGACCCATCCATTTGTGTTGTAAATATGCTAAGCGTAATAATAACTAGAAGTTAGTATAAAAGCGAAACAAACTTGCTTTAATAAAACCGTGCAAAATAGCTAAATTTTGAACGTTCTCAGAATTCGACGAAACTTGACCCAAACGTTGGTTTAGACCCAAGCATTTGTGTTGTAAATTTGCTAAGCGTAATAATAACTACAAGTTAGTATAAAAGGGAAACAAACTTGTTTTAATGAAACTGTGCAAAACAGCTAAATATTGAGCATTCTCAGAATTCGACGAAACTTGACCCAGACGTAGGTCTAGACCCAAGAGTTTGTGTGTTAAATTTTCTAAGCGTAATAATAACTACAAGTTACTATAAAAGGGAAAATACTTGTTTTAATATAACCGTGAAAACAGCTAAATTTTGAACGTTCTCAAAATTCGACGAAACTTGAACCAAAGGTTGGTCTAGACCCAAGCATTTGTGTTGTAAATTTGCTAAGCGTAATAATAACTACAAGTTAGTATAAAAGGTTAACAAACTTGTTTTAATAAAAACTGTGCAAAACAGCTAATTTTTGAGCATTCTCAGCATTGGACAAAACTTGACCCAAACGTAGGTCTAGACCCAAGAGTTTGTATGTTAAATTTGAAGCGTAATAATAACTACAAGTTAGTATAAAAGGGAAACAAACTTATTTTAATAAAACCGTGCAAAACAGTTAATTTTTTAGCATTCTCAGCATTGGACGAACTTGACCCAAACGTAGGTCTAGACCCAAGAGTTTGTGTGTTTAATTTTCTAAGCGTAATAATAGCTACAAGTTACTATAAAAGGGACACAAACTTGTTTTAATAAAATCGTGCAAAACAGCTAACTTTTGGACGTTCTCAGAATTCAACGAAACTTGACCCAATCGCAGGACTAGACCCATCCATTTGTGTTGTAAATATGCTAAGCGTAATAATAACTAGAAGTTAGTATAAAAGCGAAACAAACTTGCTTTAATAAAACCGTGCAAAATAGCTAAATTTTGAACGTTCTCAGAATTCGACGAAACTTGACCCAAACGTTGGTCTAGACCCAAGCATTTGTGTTGTAAATTTGCTGAGCGTAATAATAACTACAAGTTAGTATAAAAGGGAAACAAACTTGTTTTAATGAAACTGTTCAAAACAGCTTAATATTGAGCATTCTCAGAATTCGACGAAACTTGACCTAAACGTAGGTCTAGACCCAAGAGTTTGTGTGTTAAATTTTCTAAGCGTAATAATAACTACCAGTTACTATAAAAGGGAAACAAACTTGTTTTAATCTAACCGTGAAAACAGCTAAATTTTGAACGTTCTCAGAATTCGATGAAACTTGACCCAAACGTTGGTCTAGACCCAAGCATTTGTGTTGTAAATTTGCTAAGCGTAATAATAACTACAAGTTAGTATAAAAGGGAAACAAACTAGTTTTAATAAAACCGTGCAAAACAGCTAATTTTTGAGCATTCTCAGCATTGCATGAAACTTGACCCAAACGTTGGTCTAGTTTGTGTGTTAAATTTTCTAAGCATAATAATAACTACAAGTTACTATAAAAGGGAAACAAACTTGTTTTAATAAACCGTGCAAAACAGCTAACTTTTGGACGTTCTCAGAATTCAACGAAACTTGACCCAATCGCAGGACTAGACCCATCCATTTGTGTTGTAAATTTGCTAAGCGTAATAATAACTAGAAGTTAGTATAAAAGCGAAACAAACTTGTTTTAATAAAACCGTGCAAAATAGCTAAGTTTTGAACGTTCTCAGAATTCGACGACACTTGACCCAAACGTTGGTCTAGACCCAAGCATTTGTGTTGTAAATTTGCTAAGCGTAATAATAACTACAAGTTAGTATAAAAGGGAAACAAACTTGTTTTAATAAAACTGTGCAAAACAGCTAAATATTGAGCATTCTCAGAATTCGACGAAACTTGACCCAAACGTAGGTCTAGACCCAAGAGTTTGTGTGTTAAATTTTTTAAGCGTAATAATAACTACAAGTTACTATAAAAGGGAAACAAACTTGTTTTAATATAACCGTGAAAACAGCTAAATTTTGAACGTTCTCAAAATTCGACGAAACTTGAACCAAAGGTTGGTCTAGACCTAAGCATTTGTGTTGTAAATTTGCTAAGCGTAATAATAACTACTAGTTAGTATAAAAGGTTAACAAACTTGTTTTAATAAAATCTGTGCAAAACAGCTAATTTTTGAGCATTCTCAGCATTGGACGAAACTTGACCCAAACGTAGGTCTAGATCCAAGAGTTTGTATGTTAAATTTGAAGCGTAATAATAACTACAAGTTAGTATAAAAGGGAAACAAACTTGTTTTAATAAAACCGTGCAAAACAGTTAATTTTTTAGCATTCTCAGCATTGGACGAACTTGACCCAAACGTAGGTCTAGACCCAAGAGTTTGTGTGTTTAATTTTCTAAGCGTAATAATAGCTACAAGTTACTATAAAAGGGACACAAACTTGTTTTAATAAACCGTGCAAAACAGCTAACTTTTGGACGTTCTCAGAATTCAACGAAACTTGACCCAATCGCAGGACTAGACCCATCCATTTGTGTTGTAAATTTGCTAAGCGTAATAATAACTAGAAGTTAGTATAAAAGCGAAACAAACTTGTTTTAATAAAACCGTGCAAAATAGCTAAGTTTTGAACGTTCTCAGAATTCGACGACACTTGACCCAAACGTTGGTCTAGACCCAAGCATTTGTGTTGTAAATTTGCTAAGCGTAATAATAACTACAAGTTAGTATAAAAGGGAAACAAACTTGTTTTAATAAAACTGTGCAAAACAGCTAAATATTGAGCATTCTCAGAATTCGACGAAACTTGACCCAAACGTAGGTCTAGACCCAAGAGTTTGTGTGTTAAATTTTTTAAGCGTAATAATAACTACAAGTTACTATAAAAGGGAAACAAACTTGTTTTAATATAACCGTGAAAACAGCTAAATTTTGAACGTTCTCAAAATTCGACGAAACTTGAACCAAAGGTTGGTCTAGACCTAAGCATTTGTGTTGTAAATTTGCTAAGCGTAATAATAACTACTAGTTAGTATAAAAGGTTAACAAACTTGTTTTAATAAAATCTGTGCAAAACAGCTAATTTTTGAGCATTCTCAGCATTGGACGAAACTTGACCCAAACGTAGGTCTAGATCCAAGAGTTTGTATGTTAAATTTGAAGCGTAATAATAACTACAAGTTAGTATAAAAGGGAAACAAACTTGTTTTAATAAAACCGTGCAAAACAGTTAATTTTTTAGCATTCTCAGCATTGGACGAACTTGACCCAAACGTAGGTCTAGACCCAAGAGTTTGTGTGTTTAATTTTCTAAGCGTAATAATAGCTACAAGTTACTATAAAAGGGACACAAACTTGTTTTAATAAACCGTGCAAAACAGCTAACTTTTGGACGTTCTCAGAATTCAACGAAACTTGACCCAATCGCAGGACTAGACCCATCCATTTGTGTTGTAAATTTGCTAAGCGTAATAATAACTAGAAGTTAGTATAAAAGCGAAACAAACTTGTTTTAATAAAACCGTGCAAAATAGCTAAGTTTTGAACGTTCTCAGAATTCGACGACACTTGACCCAAACGTTGGTCTAGACCCAAGCATTTGTGTTGTAAATTTGCTAAGCGTAATAATAACTACAAGTTAGTATAAAAGGGAAACAAACTTGTTTTAATAAAACTGTGCAAAACAGCTAAATATTGAGCATTCTCAGAATTCGACGAAACTTGACCCAAACGTAGGTCTAGACCCAAGAGTTTGTGTGTTAAATTTTTTAAGCGTAATAATAACTACAAGTTACTATAAAAGGGAAACAAACTTGTTTTAATATAACCGTGAAAACAGCTAAATTTTGAACGTTCTCAAAATTCGACGAAACTTAAACCAAAGGTTGGTCTAGACCTAAGCATTTGTGTTGTAAATTTGCTAAGCGTAATAATAACTACTAGTTAGTATAAAAGGTTAACAAACTTGTTTTAATAAAATCTGTGCAAAACAGCTAATTTTTGAGCATTCTCAGCATTGGACGAAACTTGACCCAAACGTAGGTCTAGATCCAAGAGTTTGTATGTTAAATTTGAAGCGTAACAATAACTACAAGTTAGTATAAAAGGGAAACAAACTTGTTTTAATAAAACCGTGCAAAACAGTTAATTTTTGAGCATTCTCAGCATTGGACGAACTTGACCCAAACGTAGGTCTAGACCCAAGAGTTTGTGTGTTTAATTTTCTAAGCGTAATAATAACCACAAGTTACTATAAAAGGGACACAAACTTGTTTTAATAAAACCGTGCAAAACAGCTAACTTTTGGACGTTCTCAGGATTCAACGAAACTTGACCCAATCGCAGGACTAGACCCATCCATTTGTGTTGTAAATATGCTAAGCGTAATAATAACTAGAAGTTAGTATAAAAGCGAAACAAACTTGCTTTAATAAAACCGTGCAAAATAGCTAAATTTTGAACGTTCTCAGAATTCGACGAAACTTGACCCAAACGTTGGTTTAGACCCAAGCATTTGTGTTGTAAATTTGCTAAGCGTAATAATAACTACAAGTTAGTATAAAAGGGAAACAAACTTGTTTTAATGAAACTGTGCAAAACAGCTAAATATTGAGCATTCTCAGAATTCGACGAAACTTGACCCAGACGTAGGTCTAGACCCAAGAGTTTGTGTGTTAAATTTTCTAAGCGTAATAATAACTACAAGTTACTATAAAAGGGAAAATACTTGTTTTAATATAACCGTGAAAACAGCTAAATTTTGAACGTTCTCAAAATTCGACGAAACTTGAACCAAAGGTTGGTCTAGACCCAAGCATTTGTGTTGTAAATTTGCTAAGCGTAATAATAACTACAAGTTAGTATAAAAGGTTAACAAACTTGTTTTAATAAAAACTGTGCAAAACAGCTAATTTTTGAGCATTCTCAGCATTGGACAAAACTTGACCCAAACGTAGGTCTAGACCCAAGAGTTTGTATGTTAAATTTGAAGCGTAATAATAACTACAAGTTAGTATAAAAGGGAAACAAACTTATTTTAATAAAACCGTGCAAAACAGTTAATTTTTTAGCATTCTCAGCATTGGACGAACTTGACCCAAACGTAGGTCTAGACCCAAGAGTTTGTGTGTTTAATTTTCTAAGCGTAATAATAGCTACAAGTTACTATAAAAGGGACACAAACTTGTTTTAATAAAATCGTGCAAAACAGCTAACTTTTGGACGTTCTCAGAATTCAACGAAACTTGACCCAATCGCAGGACTAGACCCATCCATTTGTGTTGTAAATATGCTAAGCGTAATAATAACTAGAAGTTAGTATAAAAGCGAAACAAACTTGCTTTAATAAAACCGTGCAAAATAGCTAAATTTTGAACGTTCTCAGAATTCGACGAAACTTGACCCAAACGTTGGTCTAGACCCAAGCATTTGTGTTGTAAATTTGCTGAGCGTAATAATAACTACAAGTTAGTATAAAAGGGAAACAAACTTGTTTTAATGAAACTGTTCAAAACAGCTAAATATTGAGCATTCTCAGAATTCGACGAAACTTGACCTAAACGTAGGTCTAGACCCAAGAGTTTGTGTGTTAAATTTTCTAAGCGTAATAATAACTACCAGTTACTATAAAAGGGAAACAAACTTGTTTTAATCTAACCGTGAAAACAGCTAAATTTTGAACGTTCTCAGAATTCGATGAAACTTGACCCAAACGTTGGTCTAGACCCAAGCATTTGTGTTGTAAATTTGCTAAGCGTAATAATAACTACAAGTTAGTATAAAAGGGAAACAAACTAGTTTTAATAAAACCGTGCAAAACAGCTAATTTTTGAGCATTCTCAGCATTGCATGAAACTTGACCCAAACGTTGGTCTAGTTTGTGTGTTAAATTTTCTAAGCATAATAATAACTACAAGTTACTATAAAAGGGAAACAAACTTGTTTTAATAAACCGTGCAAAACAGCTAACTTTTGGACGTTCTCAGAATTCAACGAAACTTGACCAATCGCAGGACTAGACCCATCCATTTGTGTTGTAAATTTGCTAAGCGTAATAATAACTAGAAGTTAGTATAAAAGCGAAACAAACTTGTTTTAATAAAACCGTGCAAAATAGCTAAGTTTTGAACGTTCTCAGAATTCGACGACACTTGACCCAAACGTTGGTCTAGACCCAAGCATTTGTGTTGTAAATTTGCTAAGCGTAATAATAACTACAAGTTAGTATAAAAGGGAAACAAACTTGTTTTAATAAAACTGTGCAAAACAGCTAAATATTGAGCATTCTCAGAATTCGACGAAACTTGACCCAAACGTAGGTCTAGACCCAAGAGTTTGTGTGTTAAATTTTTTAAGCGTAATAATAACTACAAGTTACTATAAAAGGGAAACAAACTTGTTTTAATATAACCGTGAAAACAGCTAAATTTTGAACGTTCTCAAAATTCGACGAAACTTGAACCAAAGGTTGGTCTAGACCTAAGCATTTGTGTTGTAAATTTGCTAAGCGTAATAATAACTACTAGTTAGTATAAAAGGTTAACAAACTTGTTTTAATAAAATCTGTGCAAAACAGCTAATTTTTGAGCATTCTCAGCATTGGACGAAACTTGACCCAAACGTAGGTCTAGATCCAAGAGTTTGTATGTTAAATTTGAAGCGTAATAATAACTACAAGTTAGTATAAAAGGGAAACAAACTTGTTTTAATAAAACCGTGCAAAACAGTTAATTTTTTAGCATTCTCAGCATTGGACGAACTTGACCCAAACGTAGGTCTAGACCCAAGAGTTTGTGTGTTTAATTTTCTAAGCGTAATAATAGCTACAAGTTACTATAAAAGGGACACAAACTTGTTTTAATAAAATCGTGCAAAACAGCTAACTTTTGGACGTTCTCAGGATTCAACGAAACTTGACCCAATCGCAGGACTAGACCCATCCATTTGTGTTGTAAATATGCTAAGCGTAATAATAACTAGAAGTTAGTATAAAAGCGAAACAAACTTGCTTTAATAAAACCGTGCAAAATAGCTAAATTTTGAACGTTCTCAGAATTCGACGAAACTTGACCCAAACGTTGGTCTAGACCCAAGCATTTGTGTTGTAAATTTGCTGAGCGTAATAATAACTACAAGTTAGTATAAAAGGGAAACAAACTTATTTTAATGAAACTGTTCAAAACAGTTAAATATTGAGCATTCTCAGAATTCGACGAAACTTGACCTAAACGTGGGTCTAGACCCAAGAGTTTGTGTGTTAAATTTTCTAAGCGTAATAATAACTACAAGTTACTATAAAAGGGAAACAAACTTGTTTTAATCTAACCGTGAAAACAGCTAAATTTTGAACGTTCTCAGAATTCGATGAAACTTGACCCAAACGTTGGTCTAGACCCAAGCATTTGTGTTGTAAATTTGCTAAGCGTAATAATAACTACAAGTTAGTATAAAAGGGAAACAAACTAGTTTTAATAAAACCGTGCAAAACAGCTAATTTTTGAGCATTCTCAGCATTGCATGAAACTTGACCCAAACGTTGGTCTAGTTTGTGTGTTAAATTTTCTAAGCATAATAATAACTACAAGTTACTATAAAAGGGAAACAAACTTGTTTTAATAAACCGTGCAAAACAGCTAACTTTTGGACGTTCTCAGAATTCAACGAAACTTGACCCAATCGCAGGACTAGACCCATCCATTTGTGTTGTAAATTTGCTAAGCGTAATAATAACTAGAAGTTAGTATAAAAGCGAAACAAACTTGTTTTAATAAAACCGTGCAAAATAGCTAAGTTTTGAACGTTCTCAGAATTCGACGACACTTGACCCAAACGTTGGTCTAGACCCAAGCATTTGTGTTGTAAATTTGCTAAGCGTAATAATAACTACAAGTTAGTATAAAAGGGAAACAAACTTGTTTTAATAAAACTGTGCAAAACAGCTAAATATTGAGCATTCTCAGAATTCGACGAAACTTGACCCAAACGTAGGTCTAGACCCAAGAGTTTGTGTGTTAAATTTTTTAAGCGTAATAATAACTACAAGTTACTATAAAAGGGAAACAAACTTGTTTTAATATAACCGTGAAAACAGCTAAATTTTGAACGTTCTCAAAATTCGACGAAACTTGAACCAAAGGTTGGTCTAGACCTAAGCATTTGTGTTGTAAATTTGCTAAGCGTAATAATAACTACTAGTTAGTATAAAAGGTTAACAAACTTGTTTTAATAAAATCTGTGCAAAACAGCTAATTTTTGAGCATTCTCAGCATTGGACGAAACTTGACCCAAACGTAGGTCTAGATCCAAGAGTTTGTATGTTAAATTTGAAGCGTAACAATAACTACAAGTTAGTATAAAAGGGAAACAAACTTGTTTTAATAAAACCGTGCAAAACAGTTAATTTTTGAGCATTCTCAGCATTGGACGAACTTGACCCAAACGTAGGTCTAGACCCAAGAGTTTGTGTGTTTAATTTTCTAAGCGTAATAATAACCACAAGTTACTATAAAAGGGACACAAACTTGTTTTAATAAAACCGTGCAAAACAGCTAACTTTTGGACGTTCTCAGGATTCAACGAAACTTGACCCAATCGCAGGACTAGACCCATCCATTTGTGTTGTAAATATGCTAAGCGTAATAATAACTAGAAGTTAGTATAAAAGCGAAACAAACTTGCTTTAATAAAACCGTGCAAAATAGCTAAATTTTGAACGTTCTCAGAATTCGACGAAACTTGACCCAAACGTTGGTTTAGACCCAAGCATTTGTGTTGTAAATTTGCTAAGCGTAATAATAACTACAAGTTAGTATAAAAGGGAAACAAACTTGTTTTAATGAAACTGTGCAAAACAGCTAAATATTGAGCATTCTCAGAATTCGACGAAACTTGACCCAGACGTAGGTCTAGACCCAAGAGTTTGTGTGTTAAATTTTCTAAGCGTAATAATAACTACAAGTTACTATAAAAGGGAAAATACTTGTTTTAATATAACCGTGAAAACAGCTAAATTTTGAACGTTCTCAAAATTCGACGAAACTTGAACCAAAGGTTGGTCTAGACCCAAGCATTTGTGTTGTAAATTTGCTAAGCGTAATAATAACTACAAGTTAGTATAAAAGGTTAACAAACTTGTTTTAATAAAAACTGTGCAAAACAGCTAATTTTTGAGCATTCTCAGCATTGGACAAAACTTGACCCAAACGTAGGTCTACACCCAAGAGTTTGTATGTTAAATTTGAAGCGTAATAATAACTACAAGTTAGTATAAAAGGGAAACAAACTTGTTTTAATAAAACCGTGCAAAACAGTTATTTTTTTAGCATTCTCAGCATTGGACGAACTTGACCCAAACGTAGGTCTAGACCCAAGAGTTTGTGTGTTTAATTTTCTAAGCGTAATAATAGCTACAAGTTACTATAAAAGGGACACAAACTTGTTTTAATAAAATCGTGCAAAACAGCTAACTTTTGGACGTTCTCAGAATTCAACGAAACTTGACCCAATCGCAGGACTAGACCCATCCATTTGTGTTGTAAATATGCTAAGCGTAATAATAACTAGAAGTTAGTATAAAAGCGAAACAAACTTGCTTTAATAAAACCGTGCAAAATAGCTAAATTTTGAACGTTCTCAGAATTCGACGAAACTTGACCCAAACGTTGGTCTAGACCCAAGCATTTGTGTTGTAAATTTGCTGAGCGTAATAATAACTACAAGTTAGTATAAAAGGGAAACAAACTTGTTTTAATGAAACTGTTCAAAACAACTAAATATTGAGCATTCTCAGAATTCGACGAAACTTGACCTAAACGTAGGTCTAGACCCAAGAGTTTGTGTGTTAAATTTTCTAAGCGTAATAATAACTACAAGTTACTATAAAAGGGAAACAAACTTGTTTTAATCTAACCGTGAAAACAGCTAAATTTTGAACGTTCTCAGAATTCGATGAAACTTGACCCAAACGTTGGTCTAGACCCAAGCATTTGTGTTGTAAATTTGCTAAGCGTAATAATAACTACAAGTTAGTATAAAAGGGAAACAAACTAGTTTTAATAAAACCGTGCAAAACAGCTAATTTTTGAGCATTCTCAGCATTGCATGAAACTTGACCCAAACGTTGGTCTAGTTTGTGTGTTAAATTTTCTAAGCATAATAATAACTACAAGTTACTATAAAAGGGAAACAAACTTGTTTTAATAAACCGTGCAAAACAGCTAACTTTTGGACGTTCTCAGAATTCAACGAAACTTGACCCAATCGCAGGACTAGACCCATCCATTTGTGTTGTAAATTTGCTAAGCGTAATAATAACTAGAAGTTAGTATAAAAGCGAAACAAACTTGTTTTAATAAAACTGTGCAAAATAGCTAAGTTTTGAACGTTCTCAGAATTCGACGACACTTGACCCAAACGTTGGTCTAGACCCAAGCATTTGTGTTGTAAATTTGCTAAGCGTAATAATAACTACAAGTTAGTATAAAAGGGAAACAAACTTGTTTTAATAAAACTGTGCAAAACAGCTAAATATTGAGCATTCTCAGAATTCGACGAAACTTGACCCAAACGTAGGTCTAGACCCAAGAGTTTGTGTGTTAAATTTTTTAAGCGTAATAATAACTACAAGTTACTATAAAAGGGAAACAAACTTGTTTTAATATAACCGTGAAAACAGCTAAATTTTGAACGTTCTCAAAATTCGACGAAACTTGAACCAAAGGTTGGTCTAGACCTAAGCATTTGTGTTGTAAATTTGCTAAGCGTAATAATAACTACTAGTTAGTATAAAAGGTTAACAAACTTGTTTTAATAAAAACTGTGCAAAACAGCTAATTTTTGAGCATTCTCAGCATTGGACAAAACTTGACCCAAACGTAGGTCTACACCCAAGAGTTTGTATGTTAAATTTGAAGCGTAATAATAACTACAAGTTAGTATAAAAGGGAAACAAACTTGTTTTAATAAAACCGTGCAAAACAGTTAATTTTTTAGCATTCTCAGCATTGGACGAACTTGACCCAAACGTAGGTCTAGACCCAAGAGTTTGTGTGTTTAATTTTCTAAGCGTAATAATAACCACAAGTTACTATAAAAGGGACACAAACTTGTTTTAATAAAACCGTGCAAAACAGCTAACTTTTGGACGTTCTCAGGATTCAACGAAACTTGACCCAATCGCAGGACTAGACCCATCCATTTGTGTTGTAAATATGCTAAGCGTAATAATAACTAGAAGTTAGTATAAAAGCGAAACAAACTTGCTTTAATAAAACCGTGCAAAATAGCTAAATTTTGAACGTTCTCAGAATTCGACGAAACTTGACCCAAACGTTGGTTTAGACCCAAGCATTTGTGTTGTAAATTTGCTAAGCGTAATAATAACTACAAGTTAGTATAAAAGGGAAACAAACTTGTTTTAATGAAACTGTGCAAAACAGCTAAATATTGAGCATTCTCAGAATTCGACGAAACTTGACCCAGACGTAGGTCTAGACCCAAGAGTTTGTGTGTTAAATTTTCTAAGCGTAATAATAACTACAAGTTACTATAAAAGGGAAAATACTTGTTTTAATATAACCGTGAAAACAGCTAAATTTTGAACGTTCTCAAAATTCGACGAAACTTGAACCAAAGGTTGGTCTAGACCCAAGCATTTGTGTTGTAAATTTGCTAAGCGTAATAATAACTACAAGTTAGTATAAAAGGTTAACAAACTTGTTTTAATAAAAACTGTGCAAAACAGCTAATTTTTGAGCATTCTCAGCATTGGACAAAACTTGACCCAAACGTAGGTCTACACCCAAGAGTTTGTATGTTAAATTTGAAGCGTAATAATAACTACAAGTTAGTATAAAAGGGAAACAAACTTGTTTTAATAAAACCGTGCAAAACAGTTATTTTTTTAGCATTCTCAGCATTGGACGAACTTGACCCAAACGTAGGTCTAGACCCAAGAGTTTGTGTGTTTAATTTTCTAAGCGTAATAATAGCTACAAGTTACTATAAAAGGGACACAAACTTGTTTTAATAAAATCGTGCAAAACAGCTAACTTTTGGACGTTCTCAGAATTCAACGAAACTTGACCCAATCGCAGGACTAGACCCATCCATTTGTGTTGTAAATATGCTAAGCGTAATAATAACTAGAAGTTAGTATAAAAGCGAAACAAACTTGCTTTAATAAAACCGTGCAAAATAGCTAAATTTTGAACGTTCTCAGAATTCGACGAAACTTGACCCAAACGTTGGTCTAGACCCAAGCATTTGTGTTGTAAATTTGCTGAGCGTAATAATAACTACAAGTTAGTATAAAAGGGAAACAAACTTGTTTTAATGAAACTGTTCAAAACAACTAAATATTGAGCATTCTCAGAATTCGACGAAACTTGACCTAAACGTAGGTCTAGACCCAAGAGTTTGTGTGTTAAATTTTCTAAGCGTAATAATAACTACAAGTTACTATAAAAGGGAAACAAACTTGTTTTAATCTAACCGTGAAAACAGCTAAATTTTGAACGTTCTCAGAATTCGATGAAACTTGACCCAAACGTTGGTCTAGACCCAAGCATTTGTGTTGTAAATTTGCTAAGCGTAATAATAACTACAAGTTAGTATAAAAGGGAAACAAACTAGTTTTAATAAAACCGTGCAAAACAGCTAATTTTTGAGCATTCTCAGCATTGCATGAAACTTGACCCAAACGTTGGTCTAGTTTGTGTGTTAAATTTTCTAAGCATAATAATAACTACAAGTTACTATAAAAGGGAAACAAACTTGTTTTAATAAACCGTGCAAAACAGCTAACTTTTGGACGTTCTCAGAATTCAACGAAACTTGACCCAATCGCAGGACTAGACCCATCCATTTGTGTTGTAAATTTGCTAAGCGTAATAATAACTAGAAGTTAGTATAAAAGCGAAACAAACTTGTTTTAATAAAACTGTGCAAAATAGCTAAGTTTTGAACGTTCTCAGAATTCGACGACACTTGACCCAAACGTTGGTCTAGACCCAAGCATTTGTGTTGTAAATTTGCTAAGCGTAATAATAACTACAAGTTAGTATAAAAGGGAAACAAACTTGTTTTAATAAAACTGTGCAAAACAGCTAAATATTGAGCATTCTCAGAATTCGACGAAACTTGACCCAAACGTAGGTCTAGACCCAAGAGTTTGTGTGTTAAATTTTTTAAGCGTAATAATAACTACAAGTTACTATAAAAGGGAAACAAACTTGTTTTAATATAACCGTGAAAACAGCTAAATTTTGAACGTTCTCAAAATTCGACGAAACTTGAACCAAAGGTTGGTCTAGACCTAAGCATTTGTGTTGTAAATTTGCTAAGCGTAATAATAACTACTAGTTAGTATAAAAGGTTAACAAACTTGTTTTAATAAAAACTGTGCAAAACAGCTAATTTTTGAGCATTCTCAGCATTGGACAAAACTTGACCCAAACGTAGGTCTACACCCAAGAGTTTGTATGTTAAATTTGAAGCGTAATAATAACTACAAGTTAGTATAAAAGGGAAACAAACTTGTTTTAATAAAACCGTGCAAAACAGTTAATTTTTTAGCATTCTCAGCATTGGACGAACTTGACCCAAACGTAGGTCTAGACCCAAGAGTTTGTGTGTTTAATTTTCTAAGCGTAATAATAGCTACAAGTTACTATAAAAGGGACACAAACTTGTTTTAATAAAATCGTGCAAAACAGCTAACTTTTGGACGTTCTCAGAATTCAACGAAACTTGACCCAATCGCAGGACTAGACCCATCCATTTGTGTTGTAAATATGCTAAGCGTAATAATAACTAGAAGTTAGTATAAAAGCGAAACAAACTTGCTTTAATAAAACTGTGCAAAATAGCTAAATTTTGAACGTTCTCAGAATTCGACGAAACTTGACCCAAACGTTGGTCTAGACCCAAGCATTTGTGTTGTAAATTTGCTGAGCGTAATAATAACTACAAGTTAGTATAAAAGGGAAACAAACTTGTTTTAATGAAACTGTTCAAAACAGCTAAATATTGAGCATTCTCAGAATTCGACGAAACTTGACCTAAACGTAGGTCTAGACCCAAGAGTTTGTGTGTTAAATTTTCTAAGCGTAATAATAACTACAAGTTACTATAAAAGGGAAACAAACTTGTTTTAATCTAACCGTGAAAACAGCTAAATTTTGAACGTTCTCAGAATTCGATGAAACTTGACCCTAACGTTGGTCTAGACCCAAGCATTTGTGTTGTAAATTTGCTAAGCGTAATAATAACTACAAGTTAGTATAAAAGGGAAACAAACTAGTTTTAATAAAACCGTGCAAAACAGCTAATTTTTGAGCATTCTCAGCATTGCATGAAACTTGACCCAAACGTTGGTCTAGTTTGTGTGTTAAATTTTCTAAGCATAATAATAACTACAAGTTACTATAAAAGGGAAACAAACTTGTTTTAATAAACCGTGCAAAACAGCTAACTTTTGGACGTTCTCAGAATTCAACGAAACTTGACCCAATCGCAGGACTAGACCCATCCATTTGTGTTGTAAATTTGCTAAGCGTAATAATAACTAGAAGTTAGTATAAAAGCGAAACAAACTTGTTTTAATAAAACTGTGCAAAATAGCTAAGTTTTGAACGTTCTCAGAATTCGACGACACTTGACCCAAACGTTGGTCTAGACCCAAGCATTTGTGTTGTAAATTTGCTAAGCGTAATAATAACTACAAGTTAGTATAAAAGGGAAACAAACTTGTTTTAATAAAACTGTGCAAAACAGCTAAATATTGAGCATTCTCAGAATTCGACGAAAATTGACCCAAACGTAGGTCTAGACCCAAGAGTTTGTGTGTTAAATTTTTTAAGCGTAATAATAACTACAAGTTACTATAAAAGGGAAAAAACTTGTTTTAATATAACCGTGAAAACAGCTAAATTTTGAACGTCCTCAAAATTCGACGAAACTTGAACCAAAGGTTGGTCTAGACCTAAGCATTTGTGTTGTAAATTTGCTAAGCGTAATAATAACTACAAGTTAGTATAAAAGGGAAACAAACTTGTTTTAATAAAACTGTGCAAAACAGCTAAATATTGAGCATTCTCAGAATTCGACGAAACTTGACCCAAACGTAGGTCTAGACCCAAGAGTTTGTGTGTTAAATTTTTTAAGCGTAATAATAACTACAAGTTACTATAAAAGGGAAACAAACTTGTTTTAATATAACCGTGAAAACAGCTAAATTTTGAACGTTCTCAAAATTCGACGAAACTTGAACCAAAGGTTGGTCTAGACCTAAGCATTTGTGTTGTAAATTTGCTAAGCGTAATAATAACTACTAGTTAGTATAAAAGGTTAACAAACTTGTTTTAATAAAATCTGTGCAAAACAGCTAATTTTTGAGCATTCTCAGCATTGGACGAAACTTGACCCAAACGTAGGTCTAGATCCAAGAGTTTGTATGTTAAATTTGAAGCGTAACAATAACTACAAGTTAGTATAAAAGGGAAACAAACTTGTTTTAATAAAACCGTGCAAAACAGTTAATTTTTGAGCATTCTCAGCATTGGACGAACTTGACCCAAACGTAGGTCTAGACCCAAGAGTTTGTGTGTTTAATTTTCTAAGCGTAATAATAACCACAAGTTACTATAAAAGGGACACAAACTTGTTTTAATAAAACCGTGCAAAACAGCTAACTTTTGGACGTTCTCAGGATTCAACGAAACTTGACCCAATCGCAGGACTAGACCCATCCATTTGTGTTGTAAATATGCTAAGCGTAATAATAACTAGAAGTTAGTATAAAAGCGAAACAAACTTGCTTTAATAAAACCGTGCAAAATAGCTAAATTTTGAACGTTCTCAGAATTCGACGAAACTTGACCCAAACGTTGGTTTAGACCCAAGCATTTGTGTTGTAAATTTGCTAAGCGTAATAATAACTACAAGTTAGTATAAAAGGGAAACAAACTTGTTTTAATGAAACTGTGCAAAACAGCTAAATATTGAGCATTCTCAGAATTCGACGAAACTTGACCCAGACGTAGGTCTAGACCCAAGAGTTTGTGTGTTAAATTTTCTAAGCGTAATAATAACTACAAGTTACTATAAAAGGGAAAATACTTGTTTTAATATAACCGTGAAAACAGCTAAATTTTGAACGTTCTCAAAATTCGACGAAACTTGAACCAAAGGTTGGTCTAGACCCAAGCATTTGTGTTGTAAATTTGCTAAGCGTAATAATAACTACAAGTTAGTATAAAAGGTTAACAAACTTGTTTTAATAAAAACTGTGCAAAACAGCTAATTTTTGAGCATTCTCAGCATTGGACAAAACTTGACCCAAACGTAGGTCTACACCCAAGAGTTTGTATGTTAAATTTGAAGCGTAATAATAACTACAAGTTAGTATAAAAGGGAAACAAACTTGTTTTAATAAAACCGTGCAAAACAGTTAATTTTTTAGCATTCTCAGCATTGGACGAACTTGACCCAAACGTAGGTCTAGACCCAAGAGTTTGTGTGTTTAATTTTCTAAGCGTAATAATAGCTACAAGTTACTATAAAAGGGACACAAACTTGTTTTAATAAAATCGTGCAAAACAGCTAACTTTTGGACGTTCTCAGAATTCAACGAAACTTGACCCAATCGCAGGACTAGACCCATCCATTTGTGTTGTAAATATGCTAAGCGTAATAATAACTAGAAGTTAGTATAAAAGCGAAACAAACTTGCTTTAATAAAACCGTGCAAAATAGCTAAATTTTGAACGTTCTCAGAATTCGACGAAACTTGACCCAAACGTTGGTCTAGACCCAAGCATTTGTGTTGTAAATTTGCTGAGCGTAATAATAACTACAAGTTAGTATAAAAGGGAAACAAACTTGTTTTAATGAAACTGTTCAAAACAACTAAATATTGAGCATTCTCAGAATTCGACGAAACTTGACCTAAACGTAGGTCTAGACCCAAGAGTTTGTGTGTTAAATTTTCTAAGCGTAATAATAACTACAAGTTACTATAAAAGGGAAACAAACTTGTTTTAATCTAACCGTGAAAACAGCTAAATTTTGAACGTTCTCAGAATTCGATGAAACTTGACCCAAACGTTGGTCTAGACCCAAGCATTTGTGTTGTAAATTTGCTAAGCGTAATAATAACTACAAGTTAGTATAAAAGGGAAACAAACTAGTTTTAATAAAACCGTGCAAAACAGCTAATTTTTGAGCATTCTCAGCATTGCATGAAACTTGACCCAAACGTTGGTCTAGTTTGTGTGTTAAATTTTCTAAGCATAATAATAACTACAAGTTACTATAAAAGGGAAACAAACTTGTTTTAATAAACCGTGCAAAACAGCTAACTTTTGGACGTTCTCAGAATTCAACGAAACTTGACCCAATCGCAGGACTAGACCCATCCATTTGTGTTGTAAATTTGCTAAGCGTAATAATAACTAGAAGTTAGTATAAAAGCGAAACAAACTTGTTTTAATAAAACTGTGCAAAATAGCTAAGTTTTGAACGTTCTCAGAATTCGACGACACTTGACCCAAACGTTGGTCTAGACCCAAGCATTTGTGTTGTAAATTTGCTAAGCGTAATAATAACTACAAGTTAGTATAAAAGGGAAACAAACTTGTTTTAATAAAACTGTGCAAAACAGCTAAATATTGAGCATTCTCAGAATTCGACGAAACTTGACCCAAACGTAGGTCTAGACCCAAGAGTTTGTGTGTTAAATTTTTTAAGCGTAATAATAACTACAAGTTACTATAAAAGGGAAACAAACTTGTTTTAATATAACCGTGAAAACAGCTAAATTTTGAACGTTCTCAAAATTCGACGAAACTTGAACCAAAGGTTGGTCTAGACCTAAGCATTTGTGTTGTAAATTTGCTAAGCGTAATAATAACTACTAGTTAGTATAAAAGGTTAACAAACTTGTTTTAATAAAAACTGTGCAAAACAGCTAATTTTTGAGCATTCTCAGCATTGGACAAAACTTGACCCAAACGTAGGTCTACACCCAAGAGTTTGTATGTTAAATTTGAAGCGTAATAATAACTACAAGTTAGTATAAAAGGGAAACAAACTTGTTTTAATAAAACCGTGCAAAACAGTTAATTTTTTAGCATTCTCAGCATTGGACGAACTTGACCCAAACGTAGGTCTAGACCCAAGAGTTTGTGTGTTTAATTTTCTAAGCGTAATAATAGCTACAAGTTACTATAAAAGGGACACAAACTTGTTTTAATAAAATCGTGCAAAACAGCTAACTTTTGGACGTTCTCAGAATTCAACGAAACTTGACCCAATCGCAGGACTAGACCCATCCATTTGTGTTGTAAATATGCTAAGCGTAATAATAACTAGAAGTTAGTATAAAAGCGAAACAAACTTGCTTTAATAAAACTGTGCAAAATAGCTAAATTTTGAACGTTCTCAGAATTCGACGAAACTTGACCCAAACGTTGGTCTAGACCCAAGCATTTGTGTTGTAAATTTGCTGAGCGTAATAATAACTACAAGTTAGTATAAAAGGGAAACAAACTTGTTTTAATGAAACTGTTCAAAACAGCTAAATATTGAGCATTCTCAGAATTCGACGAAACTTGACCTAAACGTAGGTCTAGATCCAAGAGTTTGTGTGTTAAATTTTCTAAGCGTAATAATAACTACAAGTTACTATAAAAGGGAAACAAACTTGTTTTAATCTAACCGTGAAAACAGCTAAATTTTGAACGTTCTCAGAATTCGATGAAACTTGACCCTAACGTTGGTCTAGACCCAAGCATTTGTGTTGTAAATTTGCTAAGCGTAATAATAACTACAAGTTAGTATAAAAGGGAAACAAACTAGTTTTAATAAAACCGTGCAAAACAGCTAATTTTTGAGCATTCTCAGCATTGCATGAAACTTGACCCAAACGTTGGTCTAGTTTGTGTGTTAAATTTTCTAAGCATAATAATAACTACAAGTTACTATAAAAGGGAAACAAACTTGTTTTAATAAACCGTGCAAAACAGCTAACTTTTGGACGTTCTCAGAATTCAACGAAACTTGACCCAATCGCAGGACTAGACCCATCCATTTGTGTTGTAAATTTGCTAAGCGTAATAATAACTAGAAGTTAGTATAAAAGCGAAACAAACTTGTTTTAATAAAACTGTGCAAAATAGCTAAGTTTTGAACGTTCTCA
Source organism: Sesamum indicum (assembly GCF_026168435.1). Lineage (NCBI taxonomy): Eukaryota > Viridiplantae > Streptophyta > Magnoliopsida > Lamiales > Pedaliaceae > Sesamum > Sesamum indicum. The sequence continues at coordinate 8,152,289 of NC_142658.1, read as the reverse complement.
GAATTCGACGACACTTGACCCAAACGTTGGTCTAGACCCAAGCATTTGTGTTGTAAATTTGCTAAGCGTAATAATAACTACAAGTTAGTATAAAAGGGAAACAAACTTGTTTTAATAAAACTGTGCAAAACAGCTAAATATTGAGCATTCTCAGAATTCGACGAAACTTGACCCAAACGTAGGTCTAGACCCAAGAGTTTGTGTGTTAAATTTTTTAAGCGTAATAATAACTACAAGTTACTATAAAAGGGAAAAAACTTGTTTTAATATAACCGTGAAAACAGCTAAATTTTGAACGTCCTCAAAATTCGACGAAACTTGAACCAAAGGTTGGTCTAGACCTAAGCATTTGTGTTGTAAATTTGCTAAGCGTAATAATAACTACTAGTTAGATAAAAGGTTAACAAACTTGTTTTAATAAAATCTGTGCAAAACAGCTAATTTTTGAGCATTCTCAGCATTGGACGAAACTTGACCCAAACGTAGGTCTAGATCCAAGAGTTTGTATGTTAAATTTGAAGCGTAACAATAACTACAAGTTAGTATAAAAGGGAAACAAACTTGTTTTAATAAAACCGTGCAAAACAGTTAATTTTTGAGCATTCTCAGCATTGGACGAACTTGACCCAAACGTAGGTCTAGACCCAAGAGTTTGTGTGTTTAATTTTCTAAGCGTAATAATAACCACAAGTTACTATAAAAGGGACACAAACTTGTTTTAATAAAACCGTGCAAAACAGCTAACTTTTGGACGTTCTCAGGATTCAACGAAACTTGACCCAATCGCAGGACTAGACCCATCCATTTGTGTTGTAAATATGCTAAGCGTAATAATAACTAGAAGTTAGTATAAAAGCGAAACAAACTTGCTTTAATAAAACCGTGCAAAATAGCTAAATTTTGAACGTTCTCAGAATTCGACGAAACTTGACCCAAACGTTGGTTTAGACCCAAGCATTTGTGTTGTAAATTTGCTAAGCGTAATAATAACTACAAGTTAGTATAAAAGGGAAACAAACTTGTTTTAATGAAACTGTGCAAAACAGCTAAATATTGAGCATTCTCAGAATTCGACGAAACTTGACCCAGACGTAGGTCTAGAACCAAGAGTTTGTGTGTTAAATTTTCTAAGCGTAATAATAACTACAAGTTACTATAAAAGGGAAAATACTTGTTTTAATATAACCGTGAAAACAACTAAATTTTGAACGTTCTCAAAATTCGACGAAACTTGAACCAAAGGTTGGTCTAGACCCAAGCATTTGTGTTGTAAATTTGCTAAGCATAATAATAACTACAAGTTAGTATAAAAGGTTAACAAACTTGTTTTAATAAAAACTGTGCAAAACAGCTAATTTTTGAGCATTCTCAGCATTGGACAAAACTTGACCCAAACGTAGGTCTACACCCAAGAGTTTGTATGTTAAATTTGAAGCGTAATAATAACTACAAGTTAGTATAAAAGGGAAACAAACTTGTTTTAATAAAACCGTGCAAAACAGTTAATTTTTTAGCATTCTCAGCATTGGACGAACTTGACCCAAACGTAGGTCTAGACCCAAGAGTTTGTGTGTTTAATTTTCTAAGCGTAATAATAGCTACAAGTTACTATAAAAGGGACACAAACTTGTTTTAATAAAATCGTGCAAAACAGCTAACTTTTGGACGTTCTCAGAATTCAACGAAACTTGACCCAATCGCAGGACTAGACCCATCCATTTGTGTTGTAAATATGCTAAGCGTAATAATAACTAGAAGTTAGTATAAAAGCGAAACAAACTTGCTTTAATAAAACTGTGCAAAATAGCTAAATTTTGAACGTTCTCAGAATTCGACGAAACTTGACCCAAACGTTGGTCTGGACCCAAGCATTTGTGTTGTAAATTTGCTGAGCGTAATAATAACTACAAGTTAGTATAAAAGGGAAACAAACTTGTTTTAATGAAACTGTTCAAAACAGCTAAATATTGAGCATTCTCAGAATTCGACGAAACTTGACCTAAACGTAGGTCTAGACCCAAGAGTTTGTGTGTTAAATTTTCTAAGCGTAATAATAACTACAAGTTACTATAAAAGGGAAACAAACTTGTTTTAATCTAACCGTGAAAACAGCTAAATTTTGAACGTTCTCAGAATTCGATGAAACTTGACCCTAACGTTGGTCTAGACCCAAGCATTTGTGTTGTAAATTTGCTAAGCGTAATAATAACTACAAGTTAGTATAAAAGGGAAACAAACTAGTTTTAATAAAACCGTGCAAAACAGCTAATTTTTGAGCATTCTCAGCATTGCATGAAACTTGACCCAAACGTTGGTCTAGTTTGTGTGTTAAATTTTCTAAGCATAATAATAACTACAAGTTACTATAAAAGGGAAACAAACTTGTTTTAATAAACCGTGCAAAACAGCTAACTTTTGGACGTTCTCAGAATTCAACGAAACTTGACCCAATCGCAGGACTAGACCCATCCATTTGTGTTGTAAATTTGCTAAGCGTAATAATAACTAGAAGTTAGTATAAAAGCGAAACAAACTTGTTTTAATAAAACTGTGCAAAATAGCTAAGTTTTGAACGTTCTCAGAATTCGACGACACTTGACCCAAACGTTGGTCTAGACCCAAGCATTTGTGTTGTAAATTTGCTAAGCGTAATAATAACTACAAGTTAGTATAAAAGGGAAACAAACTTGTTTTAATAAAACTGTGCAAAACAGCTAAATATTGAGCATTCTCAGAATTCGACGAAACTTGACCCAAACGTAGGTCTAGACCCAAGAGTTTGTGTGTTAAATTTTTTAAGCGTAATAATAACTACAAGTTACTATAAAAGGGAAAAAACTTGTTTTAATATAACCGTGAAAACAGCTAAATTTTGAACGTCCTCAAAATTCGACGAAACTTGAACCAAAGGTTGGTCTAGACCTAAGCATTTGTGTTGTAAATTTGCTAAGCGTAATAATAACTACTAGTTAGATAAAAGGTTAACAAACTTGTTTTAATAAAATCTGTGCAAAACAGCTAATTTTTGAGCATTCTCAGCATTGGACGAAACTTGACCCAAACGTAGGTCTAGATCCAAGAGTTTGTATGTTAAATTTGAAGCGTAACAATAACTACAAGTTAGTATAAAAGGGAAACAAACTTGTTTTAATAAAACCGTGCAAAACAGTTAATTTTTGAGCATTCTCAGCATTGGACGAACTTGACCCAAACGTAGGTCTAGACCCAAGAGTTTGTGTGTTTAATTTTCTAAGCGTAATAATAACCACAAGTTACTATAAAAGGGACACAAACTTGTTTTAATAAAACCGTGCAAAACAGCTAACTTTTGGACGTTCTCAGGATTCAACGAAACTTGACCCAATCGCAGGACTAGACCCATCCATTTGTGTTGTAAATATGCTAAGCGTAATAATAACTAGAAGTTAGTATAAAAGCGAAACAAACTTGCTTTAATAAAACCGTGCAAAATAGCTAAATTTTGAACGTTCTCAGAATTCGACGAAACTTGACCCAAACGTTGGTTTAGACCCAAGCATTTGTGTTGTAAATTTGCTAAGCGTAATAATAACTACAAGTTAGTATAAAAGGGAAACAAACTTGTTTTAATGAAACTGTGCAAAACAGCTAAATATTGAGCATTCTCAGAATTCGACGAAACTTGACCCAGACGTAGGTCTAGAACCAAGAGTTTGTGTGTTAAATTTTCTAAGCGTAATAATAACTACAAGTTACTATAAAAGGGAAAATACTTGTTTTAATATAACCGTGAAAACAACTAAATTTTGAACGTTCTCAAAATTCGACGAAACTTGAACCAAAGGTTGGTCTAGACCCAAGCATTTGTGTTGTAAATTTGCTAAGCATAATAATAACTACAAGTTAGTATAAAAGGTTAACAAACTTGTTTTAATAAAAACTGTGCAAAACAGCTAATTTTTGAGCATTCTCAGCATTGGACAAAACTTGACCCAAACGTAGGTCTACACCCAAGAGTTTGTATGTTAAATTTGAAGCGTAATAATAACTACAAGTTAGTATAAAAGGGAAACAAACTTGTTTTAATAAAACCGTGCAAAATAGTTAATTTTATAGCATTCTCAGCATTGGACGAACTTGACCCAAACGTAGGTCTAGACCCAAGAGTTTGTGTGTTTAATTTTCTAAGCGTAATAATAGCTACAAGTTACTATAAAAGGGACACAAACTTGTTTTAATAAAATCGTGCAAAACAGCTAACTTTTGGACGTTCTCAGAATTCAACGAAACTTGACCCAATCGCAGGACTAGACCCATCCATTTGTGTTGTAAATATGCTAAGCGTAATAATAACTAGAAGTTAGTATAAAAGCGAAACAAACTTGCTTTAATAAAACTGTGCAAAATAGCTAAATTTTGAACGTTCTCAGAATTCGACGAAACTTGACCCAAACGTTGGTCTAGACCCAAGCATTTGTGTTTTAAATTTGCTGAGCGTAATAATAACTACAAGTTAGTATAAAAGGGAAACAAACTTGTTTTAATGAAACTGTTCAAAACAGCTAAATATTGAGCATTCTCAGAATTCGACGAAACTTGACCTAAACGTAGGTCTAGACCCAAGAGTTTGTGTGTTAAATTTTCTAAGCGTAATAATAACTACAAGTTACTATAAAAGGGAAACAAACTTGTTTTAATCTAACCGTGAAAACAGCTAAATTTTGAACGTTCTCAGAATTCGATGAAACTTGACCCAAACGTTGGTCTAGACCCAAGCATTTGTGTTGTAAATTTGCTAAGCGTAATAATAACTACAAGTTAGTATAAAAGGGAAACAAACTAGTTTTAATAAAACCGTGCAAAACAGCTAATTTTTGAGCATTCTCAGCATTGCATGAAGCTTGACCCAAACGTTGGTCTAGTTTGTGTGTTAAATTTTCTAAGCATAATAATAACTACAAGTTACTATAAAAGGGAAACAAACTTGTTTTAATAAACCGTGCAAAACAGCTAACTTTTGGACGTTCTCAGAATTCAACGAAACTTGACCCAATCGCAGGACTAGACCCATCCATTTGTGTTGTAAATTTGCTAAGCGTAATAATAACTAGAAGTTAGTATAAAAGCGAAACAAACTTGTTTTAATAAAACCGTGCAAAATAGCTAAGTTTTGAACGTTCTCAGAATTCGACGACACTTGACCCAAACGTTGGTCTAGACCCAAGCATTTGTGTTGTAAATTTGCTAAGCGTAATAATAACTACAAGTTAGTATAAAAGGGAAACAAACTTGTTTTAATAAAACTGTGCAAAACAGCTAAATATTGAGCATTCTCAGAATTCGACGAAACTTGACCCAAACGTAGGTCTAGACCCAAGAGTTTGTGTGTTAAATTTTTTAAGCGTAATAATAACTACAAGTTACTATAAAAGGGAAACAAACTTGTTTTAATATAACCGTGAAAACAGCTAAATTTTGAACGTTCTCAAAATTCGACGAAACTTGAACCAAAGGTTGGTCTAGACCTAAGCATTTGTGTTGTAAATTTGCTAAGCGTAATAATAACTACTAGTTAGATAAAAGGTTAACAAACTTGTTTTAATAAAATCTGTGCAAAACAGCTAATTTTTGAGCATTCTCAGCATTGGACGAAACTTGACCCAAACGTAGGTCTAGATCCAAGAGTTTGTATGTTAAATTTGAAGCGTAACAATAACTACAAGTTAGTATAAAAGGGAAACAAACTTGTTTTAATAAAACCGTGCAAAACAGTTAATTTTTGAGCATTCTCAGCATTGGACGAACTTGACCCAAACGTAGGTCTAGACCCAAGAGTTTGTGTGTTTAATTTTCTAAGCGTAATAATAACCACAAGTTACTATAAAAGGGACACAAACTTGTTTTAATAAAACCGTGCAAAACAGCTAACTTTTGGACGTTCTCAGGATTCAACGAAACTTGACCCAATCGCAGGACTAGACCCATCCATTTGTGTTGTAAATATGCTAAGCGTAATAATAACTAGAAGTTAGTATAAAAGCGAAACAAACTTGCTTTAATAAAACCGTGCAAAATAGCTAAATTTTGAACGTTCTCAGAATTCGACGAAACTTGACCCAAACGTTGGTTTAGACCCAAGCATTTGTGTTGTAAATTTGCTAAGCGTAATAATAACTACAAGTTAGTATAAAAGGGAAACAAACTTGTTTTAATGAAACTGTGCAAAACAGCTAAATATTGAGCATTCTCAGAATTCGACGAAACTTGACCCAGACGTAGGTCTAGAACCAAGAGTTTGTGTGTTAAATTTTCTAAGCGTAATAATAACTACAAGTTACTATAAAAGGGAAAATACTTGTTTTAATATAACCGTGAAAACAGCTAAATTTTGAACGTTCTCAAAATTCGACGAAACTTGAACCAAAGGTTGGTCTAGACCCAAGCATTTGTGTTGTAAATTTGCTAAGCATAATAATAACTACAAGTTAGTATAAAAGGTTAACAAACTTGTTTTAATAAAAACTGTGCAAAACAGCTAATTTTTGAGCATTCTCAGCATTGGACAAAACTTGACCCAAACGTAGGTCTACACCCAAGAGTTTGTATGTTAAATTTGAAGCGTAATAATAACTACAAGTTAGTATAAAAGGGAAACAAACTTGTTTTAATAAAACCGTGCAAAACAGTTAATTTTTTAGCATTCTCAGCATTGGACGAACTTGACCCAAACGTAGGTCTAGACCCAAGAGTTTGTGTGTTTAATTTTCTAAGCGTAATAATAGCTACAAGTTACTATAAAAGGGACACAAACTTGTTTTAATAAAATCGTGCAAAACAGCTAACTTTTGGACGTTCTCAGAATTCAACGAAACTTGACCCAATCGCAGGACTAGACCCATCCATTTGTGTTGTAAATATGCTAAGCGTAATAATAACTAGAAGTTAGTATAAAAGCGAAACAAACTTGCTTTAATAAAACTGTGCAAAATAGCTAAATTTTGAACGTTCTCAGAATTCGACGAAACTTGACCCAAACGTTGGTCTAGACCCAAGCATTTGTGTTTTAAATTTGCTGAGCGTAATAATAACTACAAGTTAGTATAAAAGGGAAACAAACTTGTTTTAATGAAACTGTTCAAAACAGCTAAATATTGAGCATTCTCAGAATTCGACGAAACTTGACCTAAACGTAGGTCTAGACCCAAGAGTTTGTGTGTTAAATTTTCTAAGCGTAATAATAACTACAAGTTACTATAAAAGGGAAACAAACTTGTTTTAATCTAACCGTGAAAACAGCTAAATTTTGAACGTTCTCAGAATTCGATGAAACTTGACCCAAACGTTGGTCTAGACCCAAGCATTTGTGTTGTAAATTTGCTAAGCGTAATAATAACTACAAGTTAGTATAAAAGGGAAACAAACTAGTTTTAATAAAACCGTGCAAAACAGCTAATTTTTGAGCATTCTCAGCATTGCATGAAACTTGACCCAAACGTTGGTCTAGTTTGTGTGTTAAATTTTCTAAGCATAATAATAACTACAAGTTACTATAAAAGGGAAACAAACTTGTTTTAATAAACCGTGCAAAACAGCTAACTTTTGGACGTTCTCAGAATTCAACGAAACTTGACCCAATCGCAGGACTAGACCCATCCATTTGTGTTGTAAATTTGCTAAGCGTAATAATAACTAGAAGTTAGTATAAAAGCGAAACAAACTTGTTTTAATAAAACCGTGCAAAATAGCTAAGTTTTGAACGTTCTCAGAATTCGACGACACTTGACCCAAACGTTGGTCTAGACCCAAGCATTTGTGTTGTAAATTTGCTAAGCGTAATAATAACTACAAGTTAGTATAAAAGGGAAACAAACTTGTTTTAATAAAACTGTGCAAAACAGCTAAATATTGAGCATTCTCAGAATTCGACGAAACTTGACCCAAACGTAGGTCTAGACCCAAGAGTTTGTGTGTTAAATTTTTTAAGCGTAATAATAACTACAAGTTACTATAAAAGGGAAACAAACTTGTTTTAATATAACCGTGAAAACAGCTAAATTTTGAACGTTCTCAAAATTCGACGAAACTTGAACCAAAGGTTGGTCTAGACCTAAGCATTTGTGTTGTAAATTTGCTAAGCGTAATAATAACTACTAGTTAGATAAAAGGTTAACAAACTTGTTTTAATAAAATCTGTGCAAAACAGCTAATTTTTGAGCATTCTCAGCATTGGACGAAACTTGACCCAAACGTAGGTCTAGATCCAAGAGTTTGTATGTTAAATTTGAAGCGTAACAATAACTACAAGTTAGTATAAAAGGGAAACAAACTTGTTTTAATAAAACCGTGCAAAACAGTTAATTTTTGAGCATTCTCAGCATTGGACGAACTTGACCCAAACGTAGGTCTAGACCCAAGAGTTTGTGTGTTTAATTTTCTAAGCGTAATAATAACCACAAGTTACTATAAAAGGGACACAAACTTGTTTTAATAAAACCGTGCAAAACAGCTAACTTTTGGACGTTCTCAGGATTCAACGAAACTTGACCCAATCGCAGGACTAGACCCATCCATTTGTGTTGTAAATATGCTAAGCGTAATAATAACTAGAAGTTAGTATAAAAGCGAAACAAACTTGCTTTAATAAAACCGTGCAAAATAGCTAAATTTTGAACGTTCTCAGAATTCGACGAAACTTGACCCAAACGTTGGTTTAGACCCAAGCATTTGTGTTGTAAATTTGCTAAGCGTAATAATAACTACAAGTTAGTATAAAAGGGAAACAAACTTGTTTTAATGAAACTGTGCAAAACAGCTAAATATTGAGCATTCTCAGAATTCGACGAAACTTGACCCAGACGTAGGTCTAGAACCAAGAGTTTGTGTGTTAAATTTTCTAAGCGTAATAATAACTACAAGTTACTATAAAAGGGAAAATACTTGTTTTAATATAACCGTGAAAACAGCTAAATTTTGAACGTTCTCAAAATTCGACGAAACTTGAACCAAAGGTTGGTCTAGACCCAAGCATTTGTGTTGTAAATTTGCTAAGCATAATAATAACTACAAGTTAGTATAAAAGGTTAACAAACTTGTTTTAATAAAAACTGTGCAAAACAGCTAATTTTTGAGCATTCTCAGCATTGGACAAAACTTGACCCAAACGTAGGTCTACACCCAAGAGTTTGTATGTTAAATTTGAAGCGTAATAATAACTACAAGTTAGTATAAAAGGGAAACAAACTTGTTTTAATAAAACCGTGCAAAACAGTTAATTTTTTAGCATTCTCAGCATTGGACGAACTTGACCCAAACGTAGGTCTAGACCCAAGAGTTTGTGTGTTTAATTTTCTAAGCGTAATAATAGCTACAAGTTACTATAAAAGGGACACAAACTTGTTTTAATAAAATCGTGCAAAACAGCTAACTTTTGGACGTTCTCAGAATTCAACGAAACTTGACCCAATCGCAGGACTAGACCCATCCATTTGTGTTGTAAATATGCTAAGCGTAATAATAACTAGAAGTTAGTATAAAAGCGAAACAAACTTGCTTTAATAAAACCGTGCAAAATAGCTAAATTTTGAACGTTCTCAGAATTCGACGAAACTTGACCCAAACGTTGGTCTAGACCCAAGCATTTGTGTTGTAAATTTGCTGAGCGTAATAATAACTACAAGTTAGTATAAAAGGGAAACAAACTTGTTTTAATGAAACTGTTCAAAACAGCTAAATATTGAGCATTCTCAGAATTCGACGAAACTTGACCTAAACGTAGGTCTAGACCCAAGAGTTTGTGTGTTAAATTTTCTAAGCGTAATAATAACTACAAGTTACTATAAAAGGGAAACAAACTTGTTTTAATCTAACCGTGAAAACAGCTAAATTTTGAACGTTCTCAGAATTCGATGAAACTTGACCCAAACGTTGGTCTAGACCCAAGCATTTGTGTTGTAAATTTGCTAAGCGTAATAATAACTACAAGTTAGTATAAAAGGGAAACAAACTAGTTTTAATAAAACCGTGCAAAACAGCTAATTTTTTAGCATTCTCAGCATTGCATGAAACTTGACCCAAACGTTGGTCTAGTTTGTGTGTTAAATTTTCTAAGCATAATAATAACTACAAGTTACTATAAAAGGGAAACAAACTTGTTTTAATAAACCGTGCAAAACAGCTAACTTTTGGACGTTCTCAGAATTCAACGAAACTTGACCCAATCGCAGGACTAGACCCATCCATTTGTGTTGTAAATTTGCTAAGCGTAATAATAACTAGAAGTTAGTATAAAAGCGAAACAAACTTGTTTTAATAAAACCGTGCAAAATAGCTAAGTTTTGAACGTTCTCAGAATTCGACGACACTTGACCCAAACGTTGGTCTAGACCCAAGCATTTGTGTTGTAAATTTGCTAAGCGTAATAATAACTACAAGTTAGTATGAAAGGGAAACAAACTTGTTTTAATAAAACTGTGCAAAACAGCTAAATATTGAGCATTCTCAGAATTCGACGAAACTTGACCCAAACGTAGGTCTAGACCCAAGAGTTTGTGTGTTAAATTTTTTAAGCGTAATAATAACTACAAGTTACTATAAAAGGGAAACAAACTTGTTTTAATATAACCGTGAAAACAGCTAAATTTTGAACGTTCTCAAAATTCGACGAAACTTGAACCAAAGGTTGGTCTAGACCTAAGCATTTGTGTTGTAAATTTGCTAAGCGTAATAATAACTACTAGTTAGATAAAAGGTTAACAAACTTGTTTTAATAAAATCTGTGCAAAACAGCTAATTTTTGAGCATTCTCAGCATTGGACGAAACTTGACCAAAACTTAGGTCTAGATCCAAGAGTTTGTATGTTAAATTTGAAGCGTAACAATAACTACAAGTTAGTATAAAAGGGAAACAAACTTGTTTTAATAAAACCGTGCAAAACAGTTAATTTTTGAGCATTCTCAGCATTGGACGAACTTGACCCAAACGTAGGTCTAGACCCAAGAGTTTGTGTGTTTAATTTTCTAAGCGTAATAATAACCACAAGTTACTATAAAAGGGACACAAACTTGTTTTAATAAAACCGTGCAAAACAGCTAACTTTTGGACGTTCTCAGGATTCAACGAAACTTGACCCAATCGCAGGACTAGACCCATCCATTTGTGTTGTAAATATGCTAAGCGTAATAATAACTAGAAGTTAGTATAAAAGCGAAACAAACTTGCTTTAATAAAACCGTGCAAAATAGCTAAATTTTGAACGTTCTCAGAATTCGACGAAACTTGACCCAAACGTTGGTTTAGACCCAAGCATTTGTGTTGTAAATTTGCTAAGCGTAATAATAACTACAAGTTAGTATAAAAGGGAAACAAACTTGTTTTAATGAAACTGTGCAAAACAGCTAAATATTGAGCATTCTCAGAATTCGACGAAACTTGACCCAGACGTAGGTCTAGAACCAAGAGTTTGTGTGTTAAATTTTCTAAGCGTAATAATAACTACAAGTTACTATAAAAGGGAAAATACTTGTTTTAATATAACCGTGAAAACAGCTAAATTTTGAACGTTCTCAAAATTCGACGAAACTTGAACCAAAGGTTGGTCTAGACCCAAGCATTTGTGTTGTAAATTTGGTAAGCATAATAATAACTACAAGTTAGTATAAAAGGTTAACAAACTTGTTTTAATAAAAACTGTGCAAAACAGCTAATTTTTGAGCATTCTCAGCATTGGACAAAACTTGACCCAAACGTAGGTCTACACCCAAGAGTTTGTATGTTAAATTTGAAGCGTAATAATAACTACAAGTTAGTATAAAAGGGAAACAAACTTGTTTTAATAAAACCGTGCAAAACAGTTAATTTTTTAGCATTCTCAGCATTGGACGAACTTGACCCAAACGTAGGTCTAGACCCAAGAGTTTGTGTGTTTAATTTTCTAAGCGTAATAATAGCTACAAGTTACTATAAAAGGGACACAAACTTGTTTTAATAAAATCGTGCAAAACAGCTAACTTTTGGACGTTCTCAGAATTCAACGAAACTTGACCCAATCGCAGGACTAGACCCATCCATTTGTGTTGTAAATATGCTAAGCGTAATAATAACTAGAAGTTAGTATAAAAGCGAAACAAACTTGCTTTAATAAAACCGTGCAAAATAGCTAAATTTTGAACGTTCTCAGAATTCGACGAAACTTGACCCAAACGTTGGTCTAGACCCAAGCATTTGTGTTGTAAATTTGCTGAGCGTAATAATAACTACAAGTTAGTATAAAAGGGAAACAAACTTGTTTTAATGAAACTGTTCAAAACAGCTAAATATTGAGCATTCTCAGAATTCGACGAAACTTGACCTAAACGTAGGTCTAGACCCAAGAGTTTGTGTGTTAAATTTTCTAAGCGTAATAATAACTACAAGTTACTATAAAAGGGAAACAAACTTGTTTTAATCTAACCGTGAAAACAGCTAAATTTTGAACGTTCTCAGAATTCGATGAAACTTGACCCAAACGTTGGTCTAGACCCAAGCATTTGTGTTGTAAATTTGCTAAGCGTAATAATAACTACAAGTTAGTATAAAAGGGAAACAAACTAGTTTTAATAAAACCGTGCAAAACAGCTAATTTTTTAGCATTCTCAGCATTGCATGAAACTTGACCCAAACGTTGGTCTAGTTTGTGTGTTAAATTTTCTAAGCATAATAATAACTACAAGTTACTATAAAAGGGAAACAAACTTGTTTTAATAAACCGTGCAAAACAGCTAACTTTTGGACGTTCTCAGAATTCAACGAAACTTGACCCAATCGCAGGACTAGACCCATCCATTTGTGTTGTAAATTTGCTAAGCGTAATAATAACTAGAAGTTAGTATAAAAGCGAAACAAACTTGTTTTAATAAAACCGTGCAAAATAGCTAAGTTTTGAACGTTCTCAGAATTCGACGACACTTGACCCAAACGTTGGTCTAGACCCAAGCATTTGTGTTGTAAATTTGCTAAGCGTAATAATAACTACAAGTTAGTATGAAAGGGAAACAAACTTGTTTTAATAAAACTGTGCAAAACAGCTAAATATTGAGCATTCTCAGAATTCGACGAAACTTGACCCAAACGTAGGTCTAGACCCAAGAGTTTGTGTGTTAAATTTTTTAAGCGTAATAATAACTACAAGTTACTATAAAAGGGAAACAAACTTGTTTTAATATAACCGTGAAAACAGCTAAATTTTGAACGTTCTCAAAATTCGACGAAACTTGAACCAAAGGTTGGTCTAGACCTAAGCATTTGTGTTGTGAATTTGCTAAGCGTAATAATAACTACTAGTTAGATAAAAGGTTAACAAACTTGTTTTAATAAAATCTGTGCAAAACAGCTAATTTTTGAGCATTCTCAGCATTGGACGAAACTTGACCCAAACGTAGGTCTAGATCCAAGAGTTTGTATGTTAAATTTGAAGCGTAACAATAACTACAAGTTAGTATAAAAGGGAAACAAACTTGTTTTAATAAAACCGTGCAAAACAGTTAATTTTTGAGCATTCTCAGCATTGGACGAACTTGACCCAAACGTAGGTCTAGACCCAAGAGTTTGTGTGTTTAATTTTCTAAGCGTAATAATAACCACAAGTTACTATAAAAGGGACACAAACTTGTTTTAATAAAACCGTGCAAAACAGCTAACTTTTGGACGTTCTCAGGATTCAACGAAACTTGACCCAATCGCAGGACTAGACCCATCCATTTGTGTTGTAAATATGCTAAGCGTAATAATAACTAGAAGTTAGTATAAAAGCGAAACAAACTTGCTTTAATAAAACCGTGCAAAATAGCTAAATTTTGAACGTTCTCAGAATTCGACGAAACTTGACCCAAACGTTGGTTTAGACCCAAGCATTTGTGTTGTAAATTTGCTAAGCGTAATAATAACTACAAGTTAGTATAAAAGGGAAACAAACTTGTTTTAATGAAACTGTGCAAAACAGCTAAATATTGAGCATTCTCAGAATTCGACGAAACTTGACCCAGACGTAGGTCTAGAACCAAGAGTTTGTGTGTTAAATTTTCTAAGCGTAATAATAACTACAAGTTACTATAAAAGGGAAAATACTTGTTTTAATATAACCGTGAAAACAGCTAAATTTTGAACGTTCTCAAAATTCGACGAAACTTGAACCAAAGGTTGGTCTAGACCCAAGCATTTGTGTTGTAAATTTGCTAAGCATAATAATAACTACAAGTTAGTATAAAAGGTTAACAAACTTGTTTTAATAAAAACTGTGCAAAACAGCTAATTTTTGAGCATTCTCAGCATTGGACAAAACTTGACCCAAACGTAGGTCTACACCCAAGAGTTTGTATGTTAAATTTGAAGCGTAATAATAACTACAAGTTAGTATAAAAGGGAAACAAACTTGTTTTAATAAAACCGTGCAAAACAGTTAATTTTTTAGCATTCTCAGCATTGGACGAACTTGACCCAAACGTAGGTCTAGACCCAAGAGTTTGTGTGTTTAATTTTCTAAGCGTAATAATAGCTACAAGTTACTATAAAAGGGACACAAACTTGTTTTAATAAAATCGTGCAAAACAGCTAACTTTTGGACGTTCTCAGAATTCAACGAAACTTGACCCAATCGCAGGACTAGACCCATCCATTTGTGTTGTAAATATGCTAAGCGTAATAATAACTAGAAGTTAGTATAAAAGCGAAACAAACTTGCTTTAATAAAACCGTGCAAAATAGCTAAATTTTGAACGTTCTCAGAATTCGACGAAACTTGACCCAAACGTTGGTCTAGACCCAAGCATTTGTGTTGTAAATTTGCTGAGCGTAATAGTAACTACAAGTTAGTATAAAAGGGAAACAAACTTGTTTTAATGAAACTGTTCAAAACAGCTAAATATTGAGCATTCTCAGAATTCGACGAAACTTGACCTAAACGTAGGTCTAGACCCAAGAGTTTGTGTGTTAAATTTTCTAAGCGTAATAATAACTACAAGTTACTATAAAAGGGAAACAAACTTGTTTTAATCTAACCGTGAAAACAGCTAAATTTTGAACGTTCTCAGAATTCGATGAAACTTGACCCAAACGTTGGTCTAGACCCAAGCATTTGTGTTGTAAATTTGCTAAGCGTAATAATAACTACAAGTTAGTATAAAAGGGAAACAAACTAGTTTTAATAAAACCGTGCAAAACAGCTAATTTTTGAGCATTCTCAGCATTGCATGAAACTTGACCCAAACGTTGGTCTAGTTTGTGTGTTAAATTTTCTAAGCATAATAATAACTACAAGTTACTATAAAAGGGAAACAAACTTGTTTTAATAAACCGTGCAAAACAGCTAACTTTTGGACGTTCTCAGAATTCAACGAAACTTGACCCAATCGCAGGACTAGACCCATCCATTTGTGTTGTAAATTTGCTAAGCGTAATAATAACTAGAAGTTAGTATAAAAGCGAAACAAACTTGTTTTAATAAAACCGTGCAAAATAGCTAAGTTTTGAACGTTCTCAGAATTCGACGACACTTGACCCAAACGTTGGTCTAGACCCAAGCATTTGTGTTGTAAATTTGCTAAGCGTAATAATAACTACAAGTTAGTATAAAAGGGAAACAAACTTGTTTTAATAAAACTGTGCAAAACAGCTAAATATTGAGCATTCTCAGAATTCGACGAAACTTGACCCAAACGTAGGTCTAGACCCAAGAGTTTGTGTGTTAAATTTTTTAAGCGTAATAATAACTACAAGTTACTATAAAAGGGAAACAAACTTGTTTTAATATAACCGTGAAAACAGCTAAATTTTGAACGTTCTCAAAATTCGACGAAACTTGAACCAAAGGTTGGTCTAGACCTAAGCATTTGTGTTGTAAATTTGCTAAGCGTAATAATAACTACTAGTTAGATAAAAGGTTAACAAACTTGTTTTAATAAAATCTGTGCAAAACAGCTAATTTTTGAGCATTCTCAGCATTGGACGAAACTTGACCCAAACGTAGGTCTAGATCCAAGAGTTTGTATGTTAAATTTGAAGCGTAACAATAACTACAAGTTAGTATAAAAGGGAAACAAACTTGTTTTAATAAAACCGTGCAAAACAGTTAATTTTTGAGCATTCTCAGCATTGGACGAACTTGACCCAAACGTAGGTCTAGACCCAAGAGTTTGTGTGTTTAATTTTCTAAGCGTAATAATAACCACAAGTTACTATAAAAGGGACACAAACTTGTTTTAATAAAACCGTGCAAAACAGCTAACTTTTGGACGTTCTCAGGATTCAACGAAACTTGACCCAATCGCAGGACTAGACCCATCCATTTGTGTTGTAAATATGCTAAGCGTAATAATAACTAGAAGTTAGTATAAAAGCGAAACAAACTTGCTTTAATAAAACCGTGCAAAATAGCTAAATTTTGAACGTTCTCAGAATTCGACGAAACTTGACCCAAACGTTGGTTTAGACCCAAGCATTTGTGTTGTAAATTTGCTAAGCGTAATAATAACTACAAGTTAGTATAAAAGGGAAACAAACTTGTTTTAATGAAACTGTGCAAAACAGCTAAATATTGAGCATTCTCAGAATTCGACGAAACTTGACCCAGACGTAGGTCTAGAACCAAGAGTTTGTGTGTTAAATTTTCTAAGCGTAATAATAACTACAAGTTACTATAAAAGGGAAAATACTTGTTTTAATATAACCGTGAAAACAGCTAAATTTTGAACGTTCTCAAAATTCGACGAAACTTGAACCAAAGGTTGGTCTAGACCCAAGCATTTGTGTTGTAAATTTGCTAAGCATAATAATAACTACAAGTTAGTATAAAAGGTTAACAAACTTGTTTTAATAAAAACTGTGCAAAACAGCTAATTTTTGAGCATTCTCAGCATTGGACAAAACTTGACCCAAACGTAGGTCTACACCCAAGAGTTTGTATGTTAAATTTGAAGCGTAATAATAACTACAAGTTAGTATAAAAGGGAAACAAACTTGTTTTAATAAAACCGTGCAAAACAGTTAATTTTTTAGCATTCTCAGCATTGGACGAACTTGACCCAAACGTAGGTCTAGACCCAAGAGTTTGTGTGTTTAATTTTCTAAGCGTAATAATAGCTACAAGTTACTATAAAAGGGACACAAACTTGTTTTAATAAAATCGTGCAAAACAGCTAACTTTTGGACGTTCTCAGAATTCAACGAAACTTGACCCAATCGCAGGACTAGACCCATCCATTTGTGTTGTAAATATGCTAAGCGTAATAATAACTAGAAGTTAGTATAAAAGCGAAACAAACTTGCTTTAATAAAACCGTGCAAAATAGCTAAATTTTGAACGTTCTCAGAATTCGACGAAACTTGACCCAAACGTTGGTCTTGACCCAAGCATTTGTGTTGTAAATTTGCTGAGCGTAATAATAACTACAAGTTAGTATAAAAGGGAAACAAACTTGTTTTAATGAAACTGTTCAAAACAGCTAAATATTGAGCATTCTCAGAATTCGACGAAACTTGACCTAAACGTAGGTCTAGACCCAAGAGTTTGTGTGTTAAATTTTCTAAGCGTAATAATAACTACAAGTTACTATAAAAGGGAAACAAACTTGTTTTAATCTAACCGTGAAAACAGCTAAATTTTGAACGTTCTCAGAATTCGATGAAACTTGACCCAAACGTTGGTCTAGACCCAAGCATTTGTGTTGTAAATTTGCTAAGCGTAATAATAACTACAAGTTAGTATAAAAGGGAAACAAACTAGTTTTAATAAAACCGTGCAAAACAGCTAATTTTTTAGCATTCTCAGCATTGCATGAAACTTGACCCAAACGTTGGTCTAGTTTGTGTGTTAAATTTTCTAAGCATAATAATAACTACAAGTTACTATAAAAGGGAAACAAACTTGTTTTAATAAACCGTGCAAAACAGCTAACTTTTGGACGTTCTCAGAATTCAACGAAACTTGACCCAATCGCAGGACTAGACCCATCCATTTGTGTTGTAAATTTGCTAAGCGTAATAATAACTAGAAGTTAGTATAAAAGCGAAACAAACTTGTTTTAATAAAACCGTGCAAAATAGCTAAGTTTTGAACGTTCTCAGAATTCGACGACACTTGACCCAAACGTTGGTCTAGACCCAAGCATTTGTGTTGTAAATTTGCTAAGCGTAATAATAACTACAAGTTAGTATAAAAGGGAAACAAACTTGTTTTAATAAAACTGTGCAAAACAGCTAAATATTGAGCATTCTCAGAATTCGACGAAACTTGACCCAAACGTAGGTCTAGACCCAAGAGTTTGTGTGTTAAATTTTTTAAGCGTAATAATAACTACAAGTTACTATAAAAGGGAAACAAACTTGTTTTAATATAACCGTGAAAACAGCTAAATTTTGAACGTCCTCAAAATTCGACGAAACTTGAACCAAAGGTTGGTCTAGACCTAAGCATTTGTGTTGTAAATTTGCTAAGCGTAATAATAACTACTAGTTAGATAAAAGGTTAACAAACTTGTTTTAATAAAATCTGTGCAAAACAGCTAATTTTTGAGCATTCTCAGCATTGGACGAAACTTGACCCAAACGTAGGTCTAGATCCAAGAGTTTGTATGTTAAATTTGAAGCGTAACAATAACTACAAGTTAGTATAAAAGGGAAACAAACTTGTTTTAATAAAACCGTGCAAAACAGTTAATTTTTGAGCATTCTCAGCATTGGACGAACTTGACCCAAACGTAGGTCTAGACCCAAGAGTTTGTGTGTTTAATTTTCTAAGCGTAATAATAACCACAAGTTACTATAAAAGGGACACAAACTTGTTTTAATAAAACCGTGCAAAACAGCTAACTTTTGGACGTTCTCAGGATTCAACGAAACTTGACCCAATCGCAGGACTAGACCCATCCGTTTGTGTTGTAAATATGCTAAGCGTAATAATAACTAGAAGTTAGTATAAAAGCGAAACAAACTTGCTTTAATAAAACCGTGCAAAATAGCTAAATTTTGAACGTTCTCAGAATTCGACGAAACTTGACCCAAACGTTGGTTTAGACCCAAGTATTTGTGTTGTAAATTTGCTAAGCGTAATAATAACTACAAGTTAGTATAAAAGGGAAACAAACTTGTTTTAATGAAACTGTGCAAAACAGCTAAATATTGAGCATTTTCAGAATTCGACGAAACTTGACCCAGACGTTGGTCTAGACCCAAGAGTTTGTGTGTTAAATTTTCTAAGCGTAATAATAACTACAAGTTACTATAAAAGGGAAAATACTTGTTTTAATATAACCGTGAAAACAGCTAAATTTTGAACGTTCTCAGAATTCGACGAAACTTGACCCAAACGTTGGTTTAGACCCAAGCATTTGTGTTGTAAATTTGCTAAGCGTAATAATAACTACAAGTTAGTATAAAAGGGAAACAAACTAGTTTTAATAAAACCGTGCAAAACAGCTAATTTTTGAGCATTCTCAGCATTGCATGAAACTTGACCCAAGCGTTGGTCTAGTTTGTGTGTTAAATTTTCTAAGCATAATAATAACTACAAGTTACTATAAAAGGGAAACAAACTTGTTTTAATAAACCGTGCAAAACAGCTAACTTTTGGACGTTCTCAGAATTCAACGAAACTTGACCCAATCGCAGGACTAGGCCCATCCATTTGTGTTGTAAATTTGCTAAGCGTAATAATAACTAGAAGTTAGTATAAAAGCGAAACAAACTTGTTTTAATAAAACCGTGCAAAATAGCTAAGTTTTGAACGTTCTCAGAATTCGACGACACTTGACCCAAACGTTGGTCTAGACCCAAGCATTTGTGTTGTAAATTTGCTAAGCGTAATAATAACTACAAGTTAGTATAAAAGGGAAACAAACTTGTTTTAATAAAACTGTGCAAAACAGCTAAATATTGAGCATTCTCAGAATTCGACGAAACTTGACCCAGACGTAGGTCTAGAACCAAGAGTTTGTGTGTTAAATTTTCTAAGCGTAATAATAACTACAAGTTACTATAAAAGGGAAAATACTTGTTTTAATATAACCGTGAAAACAGCTAAATTTTGAACGTTCTCAAAATTCGACGAAACTTGAACCAAAGGTTGGTCTAGACCCAAGCATTTGTGTTGTAAATTTGCTAAGCGTAATAATAACTACAAGTTAGTATAAAAGGTTAACAAACTTGTTTTAATAAAAACTGTGCAAAACAGCTAATTTTTTAGCATTCTCAGCATTGGACAAAACTTGACCCAAACATAGGTCTAGACCCAAGAGTTTGTATGTTAAATTTGAAGCGTAATAATAACTACAAGTTAGTATAAAAGGGAAACAAACTTGTTTTAATAAAACCGTGCAAAACAGTTAATTTTTTAGCATTCTCAGCATTGGACGAACTTGACCCAAACGTAGGTCTAGACCCAAGAGTTTGTGTGTTTAATTTTCTAAGCGTAATAATAGCTACAAGTTACTATAAAAGGGACACAAACTTGTTTTAATAAAATCGTGCAAAACAGCTAACTTTTGGACGTTCTCAGAATTCAACGAAACTTGACCCAATCGCAGGACTAGACCCATCCATTTGTGTTGTAAATATGCTAAGCGTAATAATAACTAGAAGTTAGTATAAAAGCGAAACAAACTTGCTTTAATAAAACCGTGCAAAATAGCTAAATTTTGAACGTTCTCAGAATTCGACGAAACTTGACCCAAACGTTGGTCTAGACCCAAGCATTTGTGTTGTAAATTTGCTGAGCGTAATAATAACTACAAGTTAGTATAAAAGGGAAACAAACTTGTTTTAATGAAACTGTTCAAAACAGCTAAATATTGAGCATTCTCAGAATTCGACGAAACTTGACCTAAACGTAGGTCTAGACCCAAGAGTTTGTGTGTTAAATTTTCTAAGCGTAATAATAACTACAAGTTACTATAAAAGGGAAACAAACTTGTTTTAATCTAACCGTGAAAACAGCTAAATTTTGAACGTTCTCAGAATTCGATGAAACTTGACCCAAACGTTGGTCTAGACCCAAGCATTTGTGTTGTAAATTTGCTAAGCGTAATAATAACTACAAGTTAGTATAAAAGGGAAACAAACTAGTTTTAATAAAACCGTGCAAAACAGCTAATTTTTGAGCATTCTCAGCATTGCATGAAACTTGACCCAAACGTTGGTCTAGTTTGTGTGTTAAATTTTCTAAGCATAATAATAACTACAAGTTACTATAAAAGGGAAACAAACTTGTTTTAATAAACCGTGCAAAACAGCTAACTTTTGGACGTTCTCAGAATTCAACGAAACTTGACCCAATCGCAGGACTAGACCCATCCATTTGTGTTGTAAATTTGCTAAGCGTAATAATAACTAGAAGTTAGTATAAAAGCGAAACAAACTTGTTTTAATAAAACCGTGCAAAATAGCTAAGTTTTGAACGTTCTCAGAATTCGACGACACTTGACCCAAACGTTGGTCTAGACCCAAGCATTTGTGTTGTAAATTTGCTAAGCGTAATAATAACTACAAGTTAGTATAAAAGGGAAACAAACTTGTTTTAATAAAACTGTGCAAAACAGCTAAATATTGAGCATTCTCAGAATTCGACGAAACTTGACCCAAACGTAGGTCTAGACCCAAGAGTTTGTGTGTTAAATTTTTTAAGCGTAATAATAACTACAAGTTACTATAAAAGGGAAACAAACTTGTTTTAATATAACCGTGAAAACAGCTAAATTTTGAACGTTCTCAAAATTCGACGAAACTTGAACCAAAGGTTGGTCTAGACCTAAGCATTTGTGTTGTAAATTTGCTAAGCGTAATAATAACTACTAGTTAGTATAAAAGGTTAACAAACTTGTTTTAATAAAATCTGTGCAAAACAGCTAATTTTTGAGCATTCTCAGCATTGGACGAAACTTGACCCAAACGTAGGTCTAGATCCAAGAGTTTGTATGTTAAATTTGAAGCGTAACAATAACTACAAGTTAGTATAAAAGGGAAAGAAACTTGTTTTAATAAAACCGTGCAAAACAGTTAATTTTTGAGCATTCTCAGCATTGGACGAACTTGACCCAAACGTAGGTCTAGACCCAAGAGTTTGTGTGTTTAATTTTCTAAGCGTAATAATAACCACAAGTTACTATAAAAGGGACACAAACTTGTTTTAATAAAACCGTGCAAAACAGCTAACTTTTGGACGTTCTCAGGATTCAACGAAACTTGACCCAATCGCAGGACTAGACCCATCCATTTGTGTTGTAAATATGCTAAGCGTAATAATAACTAGAAGTTAGTATAAAAGCGAAACAAACTTGCTTTAATAAAACCGTGCAAAATAGCTAAATTTTGAACGTTCTCAGAATTCGACGAAACTTGACCCAAACGTTGGTTTAGACCCAAGTATTTGTGTTGTAAATTTGCTAAGCGTAATAATAACTACAAGTTAGTATAAAAGGGAAACAAACTTGTTTTAATGAAACTGTGCAAAACAGCTAAATATTGAGCATTTTCAGAATTCGACGAAACTTGACCCAGACGTTGGTCTAGACCCAAGAGTTTGTGTGTTAAATTTTCTAAGCGTAATAATAACTACAAGTTACTATAAAAGGGAAAATACTTGTTTTAATATAACCGTGAAAACAGCTAAATTTTGAACGTTCTCAGAATTCGACGAAACTTGACCCAAACGTTGGTTTAGACCCAAGCATTTGTGTTGTAAATTTGCTAAGCGTAATAATAACTACAAGTTAGTATAAAAGGGAAACAAACTAGTTTTAATAAAACCGTGCAAAACAGCTAATTTTTGAGCATTCTCAGCATTGCATGAAACTTGACCCAAACGTTGGTCTAGTTTGTGTGTTAAATTTTCTAAGCATAATAATAACTACAAGTTACTATAAAAGGGAAACAAACTTGTTTTAATAAACCGTGCAAAACAGCTAACTTTTGGACGTTCTCAGAATTCAACGAAACTTGACCCAATCGCAGGACTAGACCCATCCATTTGTGTTGTAAATTTGCTAAGCGTAATAATAACTAGAAGTTAGTATAAAAGCAAAACAAACTTGTTTTAATAAAACCGTGCAAAATAGCTAAGTTTTGAACGTTCTCAGAATTCTACGACACTTGACCCAAACGTTGGTCTAGACCCAAGCATTTGTGTTGTAAATTTGCTAAGCGTAATAATAACTACAAGTTAGTATAAAAGGGAAACAAACTTGTTTTAATAAAACTGTGCAAAACAGCTAAATATTGAGCATTCTCAGAATTCGACGAAACTTGACCCAAACGTAGGTCTAGACCCAAGAGTTTGTGTGTTAAATTTTTTAAGCGTAATAATAACTACAAGTTACTATAAAAGGGAAACAAACTTGTTTTAATATAACCGTGAAAACAGCTAAATTTTGAACGTTCTCAAAATTCGACGAAACTTGAACCAAAGGTTGGTCTAGACCTAAGCATTTGTGTTGTAAATTTGCTAAGCGTAATAATAACTACTAGTTAGTATAAAAGGTTAACAAACTTGTTTTAATAAAATCTGTGCAAAACAGCTAATTTTTGAGCATTCTCAGCATTGGACGAAACTTGACCCAAACGTAGGTCTAGATCCAAGAGTTTGTATGTTAAATTTGAAGCGTAACAATAACTACAAGTTAGTATAAAAGGGAAACAAACTTGTTTTAATAAAACCGTGCAAAACAGTTAATTTTTGAGCATTCTCAGCATTGGACGAACTTGACCCAAACGTAGGTCTAGACCCAAGAGTTTGTGTGTTTAATTTTCTAAGCGTAATAATAACCACAAGTTACTATAAAAGGGACACAAACTTGTTTTAATAAAACCGTGCAAAACAGCTAACTTTTGGACGTTCTCAGGATTCAACGAAACTTGACCCAATCGCAGGACTAGACCCATCCATTTGTGTTGTAAATTTGCTAAGCGTAATAATAACTAGAAGTTAGTATAAAAGCGAAACAAACTTGTTTTAATAAAACCGTGCAAAATAGCTAAGTTTTGAACGTTCTCAGAATTCGACGACACTTGACCCAAACGTTGGTCTAGACCCAAGCATTTGTGTTGTAAATTTGCTAAGCGTAATAATAACTACAAGTTAGTATAAAAGGGAAACAAACTTGTTTTAATAAAACTGTGCAAAACAGCTAAATATTGAGCATTCTCAGAATTCGACGAAACTTGACCCAAACGTAGGTCTAGACCCAAGAGTTTGTGTGTTAAATTTTTTAAGCGTAATAATAACTACAAGTTACTATAAAAGGGAAACAAACTTGTTTTAATATAACCGTGAAAACAGCTAAATTTTGAACGTTCTCAAAATTCGACGAAACTTGAACCAAAGGTTGGTCTAGACCTAAGCATTTGTGTTGTAAATTTGCTAAGCGTAATAATAACTACTAGTTAGTATAAAAGGTTAACAAACTTGTTTTAATAAAATCTGTGCAAAACAGCTAATTTTTGAGCATTCTCAGCATTGGACGAAACTTGACCCAAACGTAGGTCTAGATCCAAGAGTTTGTATGTTAAATTTGAAGCGTAACAATAACTACAAGTTAGTATAAAAGGGAAACAAACTTGTTTTAATAAAACCGTGCAAAACAGTTAATTTTTGAGCATTCTCAGCATTGGACGAACTTGACCCAAACGTAGGTCTAGACCCAAGAGTTTGTGTGTTTAATTTTCTAAGCGTAATAATAACCACAAGTTACTATAAAAGGGACACAAACTTGTTTTAATAAAACCGTGCAAAACAGCTAACTTTTGGACGTTCTCAGGATTCAACGAAACTTGACCCAATCGCAG
This sequence comes from Sesamum indicum, assembly GCF_026168435.1. Classification (NCBI taxonomy): domain Eukaryota; kingdom Viridiplantae; phylum Streptophyta; class Magnoliopsida; order Lamiales; family Pedaliaceae; genus Sesamum; species Sesamum indicum. The sequence continues at coordinate 8,127,508 of NC_142658.1, read as the reverse complement.
GACTAGACCCATCCATTTGTGTTGTAAATATGCTAAGCGTAATAATAACTAGAAGTTAGTATAAAAGCGAAACAAACTTGCTTTAATAAAACCGTGCAAAATAGCTAAATTTTGAACGTTCTCAGAATTCGACGAAACTTGACCCAAACGTTGGTTTAGACCCAAGTATTTGTGTTGTAAATTTGCTAAGCGTAATAATAACTACAAGTTAGTATAAAAGGGAAACAAACTTGTTTTAATGAAACTGTGCAAAACAGCTAAATATTGAGCATTTTCAGAATTCGACGAAACTTGACCCAGACGTTGGTCTAGACCCAAGAGTTTGTGTGTTAAATTTTCTAAGCGTAATAATAACTACAAGTTACTATAAAAGGGAAAATACTTGTTTTAATATAACCGTGAAAACAGCTAAATTTTGAACGTTCTCAGAATTCGACGAAACTTGACCCAAACGTTGGTTTAGACCCAAGCATTTGTGTTGTAAATTTGCTAAGCGTAATAATAACTACAAGTTAGTATAAAAGGGAAACAAACTAGTTTTAATAAAACCGTGCAAAACAGCTAATTTTTGAGCATTCTCAGCATTGCATGAAACTTGACCCAAACGTTGGTCTAGTTTGTGTGTTAAATTTTCTAAGCATAATAATAACTACAAGTTACTATAAAAGGGAAACAAACTTGTTTTAATAAACCGTGCAAAACAGCTAACTTTTGGACGTTCTCAGAATTCAACGAAACTTGACCCAATCGCAGGACTAGACCCATCCATTTGTGTTGTAAATTTGCTAAGCGTAATAATAACTAGAAGTTAGTATAAAAGCGAAACAAACTTGTTTTAATAAAACCGTGCAAAATAGCTAAGTTTTGAACGTTCTCAGAATTCGACGACACTTGACCCAAACGTTGGTCTAGACCCAAGCATTTGTGTTGTAAATTTGCTAAGCGTAATAATAACTACAAGTTAGTATAAAAGGGAAACAAACTTGTTTTAATAAAACTGTGCAAAACAGCTAAATATTGAGCATTCTCAGAATTCGACGAAACTTGACCCAAACGTAGGTCTAGACCCAAGAGTTTGTGTGTTAAATTTTTTAAGCGTAATAATAACTACAAGTTACTATAAAAGGGAAACAAACTTGTTTTAATATAACCGTGAAAACAGCTAAATTTTGAACGTTCTCAAAATTCGACGAAACTTGAACCAAAGGTTGGTCTAGACCTAAGCATTTGTGTTGTAAATTTGCTAAGCGTAATAATAACTACTAGTTAGTATAAAAGGTTAACAAACTTGTTTTAATAAAATCTGTGCAAAACAGCTAATTTTTGAGCATTCTCAGCATTGGACGAAACTTGACCCAAACGTAGGTCTAGATCCAAGAGTTTGTATGTTAAATTTGAAGCGTAACAATAACTACAAGTTAGTATAAAAGGGAAACAAACTTGTTTTAATAAAACCGTGCAAAACAGTTAATTTTTGAGCATTCTCAGCATTGGACGAACTTGACCCAAACGTAGGTCTAGACCCAAGAGTTTGTGTGTTTAATTTTCTAAGCGTAATAATAACCACAAGTTACTATAAAAGGGACACAAACTTGTTTTAATAAAACCGTGCAAAACAGCTAACTTTTGGACGTTCTCAGGATTCAACGAAACTTGACCCAATCGCAGGACTAGACCCATCCATTTGTGTTGTAAATTTGCTAAGCGTAATAATAACTAGAAGTTAGTATAAAAGCGAAACAAACTTGTTTTAATAAAACCGTGCAAAATAGCTAAGTTTTGAACGTTCTCAGAATTCGACGACACTTGACCCAAACGTTGGTCTAGACCCAAGCATTTGTGTTGTAAATTTGCTAAGCGTAATAATAACTACAAGTTAGTATAAAAGGGAAACAAACTTGTTTTAATAAAACTGTGCAAAACAGCTAAATATTGAGCATTCTCAGAATTCGACGAAACTTGACCCAAACGTAGGTCTAGACCCAAGAGTTTGTGTGTTAAATTTTTTAAGCGTAATAATAACTACAAGTTACTATAAAAGGGAAACAAACTTGTTTTAATATAACCGTGAAAACAGCTAAATTTTGAACGTTCTCAAAATTCGACGAAACTTGAACCAAAGGTTGGTCTAGACCTAAGCATTTGTGTTGTAAATTTGCTAAGCGTAATAATAACTACTAGTTAGTATAAAAGGTTAACAAACTTGTTTTAATAAAATCTGTGCAAAACAGCTAATTTTTGAGCATTCTCAGCATTGGACGAAACTTGACCCAAACGTAGGTCTAGATCCAAGAGTTTGTATGTTAAATTTGAAGCGTAACAATAACTACAAGTTAGTATAAAAGGGAAACAAACTTGTTTTAATAAAACCGTGCAAAACAGTTAATTTTTGAGCATTCTCAGCATTGGACGAACTTGACCCAAACGTAGGTCTAGACCCAAGAGTTTGTGTGTTTAATTTTCTAAGCGTAATAATAACCACAAGTTACTATAAAAGGGACACAAACTTGTTTTAATAAAACCGTGCAAAACAGCTAACTTTTGGACGTTCTCAGGATTCAACGAAACTTGACCCAATCGCAGGACTAGACCCATCCATTTGTGTTGTAAATATGCTAAGCGTAATAATAACTAGAAGTTAGTATAAAAGCGAAACAAACTTGCTTTAATAAAACCGTGCAAAATAGCTAAATTTTGAACGTTCTCAGAATTCGACGAAACTTGACCCAAACGTTGGTTTAGACCCAAGTATTTGTGTTGTAAATTTGCTAAGCGTAATAATAACTACAAGTTAGTATAAAAGGGAAACAAACTTGTTTTAATGAAACTGTGCAAAACAGCTAAATATTGAGCATTTTCAGAATTCGACGAAACTTGACCCAGACGTTGGTCTAGACCCAAGAGTTTGTGTGTTAAATTTTCTAAGCGTAATAATAACTACAAGTTACTATAAAAGGGAAAATACTTGTTTTAATATAACCGTGAAAACAGCTAAATTTTGAACGTTCTCAGAATTCGACGAAACTTGACCCAAACGTTGGTTTAGACCCAAGCATTTGTGTTGTAAATTTGCTAAGCGTAATAATAACTACAAGTTAGTATAAAAGGGAAACAAACTAGTTTTAATAAAACCGTGCAAAACAGCTAATTTTTGAGCATTCTCAGCATTGCATGAAACTTGACCCAAACGTTGGTCTAGTTTGTGTGTTAAATTTTCTAAGCATAATAATAACTACAAGTTACTATAAAAGGGAAACAAACTTGTTTTAATAAACCGTGCAAAACAGCTAACTTTTGGACGTTCTCAGAATTCAACGAAACTTGACCCAATCGCAGGACTAGACCCATCCATTTGTGTTGTAAATTTGCTAAGCGTAATAATAACTAGAAGTTAGTATAAAAGCGAAACAAACTTGTTTTAATAAAACCGTGCAAAATAGCTAAGTTTTGAACGTTCTCAGAATTCGACGACACTTGACCCAAACGTTGGTCTAGACCCAAGCATTTGTGTTGTAAATTTGCTAAGCGTAATAATAACTACAAGTTAGTATAAAAGGGAAACAAACTTGTTTTAATAAAACTGTGCAAAACAGCTAAATATTGAGCATTCTCAGAATTCGACGAAACTTGACCCAAACGTAGGTCTAGACCCAAGAGTTTGTGTGTTAAATTTTTTAAGCGTAATAATAACTACAAGTTACTATAAAAGGGAAACAAACTTGTTTTAATATAACCGTGAAAACAGCTAAATTTTGAACGTTCTCAAAATTCGACGAAACTTGAACCAAAGGTTGGTCTAGACCTAAGCATTTGTGTTGTAAATTTGCTAAGCGTAATAATAACTACTAGTTAGTATAAAAGGTTAACAAACTTGTTTTAATAAAATCTGTGCAAAACAGCTAATTTTTGAGCATTCTCAGCATTGGACGAAACTTGACCCAAACGTAGGTCTAGATCCAAGAGTTTGTATGTTAAATTTGAAGCGTAACAATAACTACAAGTTAGTATAAAAGGGAAACAAACTTGTTTTAATAAAACCGTGCAAAACAGTTAATTTTTGAGCATTCTCAGCATTGGACGAACTTGACCCAAACGTAGGTCTAGACCCAAGAGTTTGTGTGTTTAATTTTCTAAGCGTAATAATAACCACAAGTTACTATAAAAGGGACACAAACTTGTTTTAATAAAACCGTGCAAAACAGCTAACTTTTGGACGTTCTCAGGATTCAACGAAACTTGACCCAATCGCAGGACTAGACCCATCCATTTGTGTTGTAAATATGCTAAGCGTAATAATAACTAGAAGTTAGTATAAAAGCGAAACAAACTTGCTTTAATAAAACCGTGCAAAATAGCTAAATTTTGAACGTTCTCAGAATTCGACGAAACTTGACCCAAACGTTGGTTTAGACCCAAGTATTTGTGTTGTAAATTTGCTAAGCGTAATAATAACTACAAGTTAGTATAAAAGGGAAACAAACTTGTTTTAATGAAACTGTGCAAAACAGCTAAATATTGAGCATTTTCAGAATTCGACGAAACTTGACCCAGACGTTGGTCTAGACCCAAGAGTTTGTGTGTTAAATTTTCTAAGCGTAATAATAACTACAAGTTACTATAAAAGGGAAAATACTTGTTTTAATATAACCGTGAAAACAGCTAAATTTTGAACGTTCTCAGAATTCGACGAAACTTGACCCAAACGTTGGTTTAGACCCAAGCATTTGTGTTGTAAATTTGCTAAGCGTAATAATAACTACAAGTTAGTATAAAAGGGAAACAAACTAGTTTTAATAAAACCGTGCAAAACAGCTAATTTTTGAGCATTCTCAGCATTGCATGAAACTTGACCCAAACGTTGGTCTAGTTTGTGTGTTAAATTTTCTAAGCATAATAATAACTACAAGTTACTATAAAAGGGAAACAAACTTGTTTTAATAAACCGTGCAAAACAGCTAACTTTTGGACGTTCTCAGAATTCAACGAAACTTGACCCAATCGCAGGACTAGACCCATCCATTTGTGTTGTAAATTTGCTAAGCGTAATAATAACTAGAAGTTAGTATAAAAGCGAAACAAACTTGTTTTAATAAAACCGTGCAAAATAGCTAAGTTTTGAACGTTCTCAGAATTCGACGACACTTGACCCAAACGTTGGTCTAGACCCAAGCATTTGTGTTGTAAATTTGCTAAGCGTAATAATAACTACAAGTTAGTATAAAAGGGAAACAAACTTGTTTTAATAAAACTGTGCAAAACAGCTAAATATTGAGCATTCTCAGAATTCGACGAAACTTGACCCAAACGTAGGTCTAGACCCAAGAGTTTGTGTGTTAAATTTTTTAAGCGTAATAATAACTACAAGTTACTATAAAAGGGAAACAAACTTGTTTTAATATAACCGTGAAAACAGCTAAATTTTGAACGTTCTCAAAATTCGACGAAACTTGAACCAAAGGTTGGTCTAGACCTAAGCATTTGTGTTGTAAATTTGCTAAGCGTAATAATAACTACTAGTTAGTATAAAAGGTTAACAAACTTGTTTTAATAAAATCTGTGCAAAACAGCTAATTTTTGAGCATTCTCAGCATTGGACGAAACTTGACCCAAACGTAGGTCTAGATCCAAGAGTTTGTATGTTAAATTTGAAGCGTAACAATAACTACAAGTTAGTATAAAAGGGAAACAAACTTGTTTTAATAAAACCGTGCAAAACAGTTAATTTTTGAGCATTCTCAGCATTGGACGAACTTGACCCAAACGTAGGTCTAGACCCAAGAGTTTGTGTGTTTAATTTTCTAAGCGTAATAATAACCACAAGTTACTATAAAAGGGACACAAACTTGTTTTAATAAAACCGTGCAAAACAGCTAACTTTTGGACGTTCTCAGGATTCAACGAAACTTGACCCAATCGCAGGACTAGACCCATCCATTTGTGTTGTAAATTTGCTAAGCGTAATAATAACTAGAAGTTAGTATAAAAGCGAAACAAACTTGTTTTAATAAAACCGTGCAAAATAGCTAAGTTTTGAACGTTCTCAGAATTCGACGACACTTGACCCAAACGTTGGTCTAGACCCAAGCATTTGTGTTGTAAATTTGCTAAGCGTAATAATAACTACAAGTTAGTATAAAAGGGAAACAAACTTGTTTTAATAAAACTGTGCAAAACAGCTAAATATTGAGCATTCTCAGAATTCGACGAAACTTGACCCAAACGTAGGTCTAGATCCAAGAGTTTGTGTGTTAAATTTTTTAAGCGTAATAATAACTACAAGTTACTATAAAAGGGAAACAAACTTGTTTTAATATAACCGTGAAAACAGCTAAATTTTGAACGTTCTCAAAATTCGACGAAACTTGAACCAAAGGTTGGTCTAGACCTAAGCATTTGTGTTGTAAATTTGCTAAGCGTAATAATAACTACTAGTTAGTATAAAAGGTTAACAAACTTGTTTTAATAAAATCTGTGCAAAACAGCTAATTTTTGAGCATTCTCAGCATTGGACGAAACTTGACCCAAACGTAGGTCTAGATCCAAGAGTTTGTATGTTAAATTTGAAGCGTAACAATAACTACAAGTTAGTATAAAAGGGAAAGAAACTTGTTTTAATAAAACCGTGCAAAACAGTTAATTTTTGAGCATTCTCAGCATTGGACGAACTTGACCCAAACGTAGGTCTAGACCCAAGAGTTTGTGTGTTTAATTTTCTAAGCGTAATAATAACCACAAGTTACTATAAAAGGGACACAAACTTGTTTTAATAAAACCGTGCAAAACAGCTAACTTTTGGACGTTCTCAGGATTCAACGAAACTTGACCCAATCGCAGGACTAGACCCATCCATTTGTGTTGTAAATATGCTAAGCGTAATAATAACTAGAAGTTAGTATAAAAGCGAAACAAACTTGCTTTAATAAAACCGTGCAAAATAGCTAAATTTTGAACGTTCTCAGAATTCGACGAAACTTGACCCAAACGTTGGTTTAGACCCAAGTATTTGTGTTGTAAATTTGCTAAGCGTAATAATAACTACAAGTTAGTATAAAAGGGAAACAAACTTGTTTTAATGAAACTGTGCAAAACAGCTAAATATTGAGCATTTTCAGAATTCGACGAAACTTGACCCAGACGTTGGTCTAGACCCAAGAGTTTGTGTGTTAAATTTTCTAAGCGTAATAATAACTACAAGTTACTATAAAAGGGAAAATACTTGTTTTAATATAACCGTGAAAACAGCTAAATTTTGAACGTTCTCAGAATTCGACGAAACTTGACCCAAACGTTGGTTTAGACCCAACCATTTGTGTTGTAAATTTGCTAAGCGTAATAATAACTACAAGTTAGTATAAAAGGAAAACAAACTAGTTTTAATAAAACCGTGCAAAACAGCTAATTTTTGAGCATTCTCAGCATTGCATGAAACTTGACCCAAACGTTGGTCTAGTTTGTGTGTTAAATTTTCTAAGCATAATAATAACTACAAGTTACTATAAAAGGGAAACAAACTTGTTTTAATAAACCGTGCAAAACAGCTAACTTTTGGACGTTCTCAGAATTCAACGAAACTTGACCCAATCGCAGGACTAGACCCATCCATTTGTGTTGTAAATTTGCTAAGCGTAATAATAACTAGAAGTTAGTATAAAAGCGAAACAAACTTGTTTTAATAAAACCGTGCAAAATAGCTAAGTTTTGAACGTTCTCAGAATTCGACGACACTTGACCCAAACGTTGGTCTAGACCCAAGCATTTGTGTTGTAAATTTGCTAAGCGTAATAATAACTACAAGTTAGTATAAAAGGGAAACAAACTTGTTTTAATAAAACTGTGCAAAACAGCTAAATATTGAGCATTCTCAGAATTCGACGAAACTTGACCCAAACGTAGGTCTAGACCCAAGAGTTTGTGTGTTAAATTTTTTAAGCGTAATAATAACTACAAGTTACTATAAAAGGGAAACAAACTTGTTTTAATATAACCGTGAAAACAGCTAAATTTTGAACGTTCTCAAAATTCGACGAAACTTGAACCAAAGGTTGGTCTAGACCTAAGCATTTGTGTTGTAAATTTGCTAAGCGTAATAATAACTACTAGTTAGTATAAAAGGTTAACAAACTTGTTTTAATAAAATCTGTGCAAAACAGCTAATTTTTGAGCATTCTCAGCATTGGACGAAACTTGACCCAAACGTAGGTCTAGATCCAAGAGTTTGTATGTTAAATTTGAAGCGTAACAATAACTACAAGTTAGTATAAAAGGGAAACAAACTTGTTTTAATAAAACCGTGCAAAACAGTTAATTTTTGAGCATTCTCAGCATTGGACGAACTTGACCCAAACGTAGGTCTAGACCCAAGAGTTTGTGTGTTTAATTTTCTAAGCGTAATAATAACCACAAGTTACTATAAAAGGGACACAAACTTGTTTTAATAAAACCGTGCAAAACAGCTAACTTTTGGACGTTCTCAGGATTCAACGAAACTTGACCCAATCGCAGGACTAGACCCATCCATTTGTGTTGTAAATATGCTAAGCGTAATAATAACTAGAAGTTAGTATAAAAGCGAAACAAACTTGCTTTAATAAAACCGTGCAAAATAGCTAAATTTTGAACGTTCTCAGAATTCGACGAAACTTGACCCAAACGTTGGTTTAGACCCAAGTATTTGTGTTGTAAATTTGCTAAGCGTAATAATAACTACAAGTTAGTATAAAAGGGAAACAAACTTGTTTTAATGAAACTGTGCAAAACAGCTAAATATTGAGCATTCTCAGAATTCGAAGAAACTTGACCCAGACGTTGGTCTAGACCCAAGAGTTTGTGTGTTAAATTTTCTAAGCGTAATAATAACTACAAGTTACTATAAAAGGGAAAATACTTGTTTTAATATAACCGTGAAAACAGCTAAATTTTGAACATTCTCAGAATTCGACGAAACTTGACCCAAACGTTGGTTTAGACCCAAGCATTTGTGTTGTAAATTTGCTAAGCGTAATAATAACTACAAGTTAGTATAAAAGGGAAACAAACTTGTTTTAATAAAACCGTGCAAAACAGTTAATTTTTGAGCATTCTCAGCATTGGACGAACTTGACCCAAACGTAGGTCTAGACCCAAGAGTTTGTGTGTTTAATTTTCTAAGCGTAATAATAACCACAAGTTACTATAAAAGGGACACAAACTTGTTTTAATAAAACCGTGCAAAACAGCTAACTTTTGGACGTTCTCAGGATTCAACGAAACTTGACCCAATCGCAGGACTAGACCCATCCATTTGTGTTGTAAATATGCTAAGCGTAATAATAACTAGAAGTTAGTATAAAAGCGAAACAAACTTGCTTTAATAAAACCGTGCAAAATAGCTAAATTTTGAACGTTCTCAGAATTCGACGAAACTTGACCCAAACGTTGGTTTAGACCCAAGCATTTGTGTTGTAAATTTGCTAAGCGTAATAATAACTACAAGTTAGTATAAAAGGGAAACAAACTTGTTTTAATGAAACTGTGCAAAACAGCTAAATATTGAGCATTCTCAGAATTCGACGAAACTTGACCCAGACGTAGGTCTAGAACCAAGAGTTTGTGTGTTAAATTTTCTAAGCGTAATAATAACTACAAGTTACTATAAAAGGGAAAATACTTGTTTTAATATAACCGTGAAAACAGCTAAATTTTGAACGTTCTCAAAATTCGACGAAACTTGAACCAAAGGTTGGTCTAGACCCAAGCATTTGTGTTGTAAATTTGCTAAGCGTAATAATAACTACAAGTTAGTATAAAAGGTTAACAAACTTGTTTTAATAAAAACTGTGCAAAACAGCTAATTTTTGAGCATTCTCAGCATTGGACAAAACTTGACCCAAACGTAGGTCTAGACCCAAGAGTTTGTATGTTAAATTTGAAGCGTAATAATAACTACAAGTTAGTATAAAAGGGAAACAAACTTGTTTTAATAAAACCGTGCAAAACAGTTAATTTTTTAGCATTCTCAGCATTGGACGAACTTGACCCAAACGTAGGTCTAGACCCAAGAGTTTGTGTGTTTAATTTTCTAAGCGTAATAATAGCTACAAGTTACTATAAAAGGGACACAAACTTGTTTTAATAAAATCGTGCAAAACAGCTAACTTTTGGACGTTCTCAGAATTCAACGAAACTTGACCCAATCGCAGGACTAGACCCATCCATTTGTGTTGTAAATATGCTAAGCGTAATAATAACTAGAAGTTAGTATAAAAGCGAAACAAACTTGCTTTAATAAAACCGTGCAAAATAGCTAAATTTTGAACGTTCTCAGAATTCGACGAAACTTGACCCAAACGTTGGTCTAGACCCAAGCATTTGTGTTGTAAATTTGCTGAGCGTAATAATAACTACAAGTTAGTATAAAAGGGAAACAAACTTGTTTTCGGTAAATGTAAATTTCATTAATAAAGAGTAATGGTACAGTACAACATGGTACAACATGGGATTATCAACTGGTTTCTCCCTCTACCCAAGGGATACGCCATAATCTAAACAATGCTCGTGTACTGACTGACGATGCTAAGTCAACGCTAAGAATCCTCTGTCTGACGTCATTGATGATTAGTATGCTCAATGTGGCCGGTGTCCGCTCAGTATGATCAAATCTCCTCAAGTTCCTCTCCTTCCATATGTGGTAGACGCACGCCGCCAGTAGTGTACGGTAAGCTCTATTAATAATGTGCTCCCCTCTCCATTTCCGTGTCGCCCATTCAATATCTGTTGCCCAATCTCTATTGGGCCAGTGAAAGCGAATCCTTCTGCGAATCTCATAAAGGCACTGACGACTAAATCTGCATTGGAAGAATAAATGTGGATGAGATTCCGTAGCTCCCTCATCGCACAGTATGCACACCCCCAGGTGGGATAGCCACGATTTGTCTGTGGTAGGAAGTTTGCCAAGGATTGCTAGCCATAAGATGAACGAATGGCGAGGAATCTTCAAGGAGCCCAAAAGTAGTGAAGACCATCCTACTTTCGGCTCGGGGTGAGTGAATAATCGGTAGAGGGCCTGAGTAGTAGGTTGCCCTTCGTCACATCTCCACACCACCCGATCCTCTCCTCCGAAAATAAGCGGTAGGTTATGTGTGATTTCCAAACATTCAAAGTCAGTGATGGTAGGCCATTGCCATTCTCCTGCTGAAATCACCAAGCTGAGTTTTGCTGATTCTTCAAGTCTAAGATGGCGGGGACCTTGAGGGAATCGCTCGATAAGTGGACCCAAGTGATGCCACGGGTCCTGCCAAACAAAGAATCTGTCTCCATTTCCAATCTGGTAATCCACGATAGTGCGAAGGAAAGGACGTAGCCTGAGTATTTTTCGCCATCCCCAAGAACCTCCATGTTCACGAATAGTCCAAATCGATCTCTCACGTAATCGGTCTTGGTAGAGCCACTGAACCCATATGGATGTCCTGTCACACTGGATAACATCACATAGTTTCTTGCTCATTAATGCGCGATTCAAGGTGGAGATATCCTTGAACCCAAGTCCCCCCTCATCCATCGGTCGACACACATCTTTCCAGGCTACCTTAGCGTACCCACTGGACGTCGTACCCTTCCATAGGAAAGTCCTCAACCTCTTCTCAATTTCACTGATGACTTTCTTAGGTAATATGAATGCAGAAGCCCAATATAAGCTCAATGCTGAGAGCACAGATTTGATGATTTGTACCCGCCCAGCATATGATAATGAAATCCCTTCCCATCCATTAATACGTGCATCAATTTTTGAGATAAGCGGTTGGCAATCAGAGATGGTCAGCCTAGACGAGATTAAGGGAAGACCCAGGTACCTCATTGGAAGGTGGCCCTCCTGAAAGCCCAAAATATCCAGCATCTGGTCCTTCAAATTTTGAGCCGAACGTGAAATGATTAAGTGACTTTTTTGGACATTCAGCCGAAGGCCCGACAACTCCGCAAACCAGTCCAATCCCTCTTTGAAGACTCTGATGGAGTCTAAGTCAGCTTTGCACAGTAAGAGGAGGTCGTCTGCAAATCCCATCTGAAAAACCTTAGAACTCTCACACTTCCAATGATAAGTGAATTGCATGTCCTGTTCAATTCGTTGCAAGAATCCCAGATGTAAGGCTTCCATAACAAGAACAAACAGATAAGGAGAAAGTGGGTCTCCCTGTCGTAGTCCTCTCGCTCCAGCAAAGAACCCATGAGGTTTTCCATTGAGCCCAATCGAGAATGATGTCGTGGTAACACACTCCTCAATCCACCTTGTAAACGTAGGTGGAAACCCGAACAGCTGCAAAACTGCTAACAGGAAGTCCCACTCCACCGTATCATAGGCCTTCCTGATATCCACTTTAAGTGCGCATCTCGGGGGTAGGCGCATCTGGTTATATCTGGAGAATAATTCCTGGGCTAACATAATGTTGTCCCCAATGCTTCTTCCCGGAATAAAGGCTGTCTGACATGGGCTAACTATCTTGTCCAGTAGCACACTAATTTTTTGGACAAGAAGTTTCGCAATGATCTTGTATAAAACATTGCAGCATGAAATTGGTCTAAAATCATTAACCGACATAGGCGTATGTACCTTTGGGATCAGGGCCAAGATCGTGGAGTTGACCTGCTTCAGAAGTTTTCCGGTAGAAAAGAAGTCTAGTACCGCCCTCGTAACTTCTTCCCCAACCACAGGCCAAGCCGCCTTGAAAAACCTTGACGAGTAGCCATCAGGTCCCGGTGCCTTGTCATCAGCAATATCGAACATTGCTTGCTTCACATCATCCGCCGAGATTGGAAGGAGTAATTGATTAGCTTCCTCATCAGTGATACAGTGCCTTGCCCACGGTCTAAGATAACGAATATCCACTGACAGCCGTCTTCTGGTGCCTCCTAATAGGTTCTGATAGTATGAGACAAACTCATGGGCGATTTCCCCTAGATCCGTGTGTGTGAAACCATTCTCATCATTAATCTGTAAGATTCTCCTCCTTACTCGTCTCTGTGCAATTTTACGAAAGAAAACCCGGGAACATTGGTCTCCGTCTTTCATCCACTGCATTTTGGCTCTCTGCTGCAGCATAATTTGTTCGAGTTTTGCCGCTTTAGCATAAACGACTCGACAACAATGCTCCAGGAGTAAATATAGCTCATTTTGTCTATCAGAGCTCACCAACTGTTGTGCCTCATCAAGAAAACCTTTGGCTAGTTGGACATTCATCGTCAGATCTCCCTTATTTCTCCTTTGTAGTCTAAAGACTGGTTTAAGTGCCTTCAGTTTACGTGTCACAGCATACATAGGAATACCCACAATCTCATGATGCCAAATATTCTGCACATTGTGGATAAACTCGGGTGAATGGGCCAGATAGTTATCAAATCGAAACATGCCTCCATTATGTTGTTGTATATCCCCATGTAAGACCAGTGGAGAGTGGTCAGATGTCCGTGGAGTAAGGCTGTGATAATATGCGCTCGGGAACCTTGCCAGCCAGCGGTCATTAATAAGAATCCGATCCAGCCGCTTCCAGACCCAAGAGTTTGTGTGTTTAATTTTCTAAGCGTAATAATAACTACAAGTTACTATAAAAGGGACACAAACTTGTTTTAATAAAACCGTGCAAAACAGCTAACTTTTGGACGTACTCAGAATTCAATGAAACTTGACCCAATCGCAGGACTAGACCCATCCATTTGTGTTGTAAATATGCTAAGCGTAATAATAACTAGAAGTTAGTATAAAAGCGAAACAAACTTGCTTTAATAAAACCGTGCAAAATAGCTAAATTTTGAACGTTCTCAGAATTCGACGAAACTTTTCCCAAACGTTGGTCTAGACCCAAGCATTTGTGTTGTAAATTTGCTAAGCGTAATAATAACTACAAGTTAGTATAAAAGGAAAACAAACTTGTTTTAATAAAACTGTGCAAAACAGCTAAATATTGAGCATTCTCAGAATTCGACGAAACTTGACCCAAACGTAGGTCTAGACCCAAGAGTTTGTGTGTTAAATTTTCTAAGCGTAATAATAACTACAAGTTACTATGAAAGGGAAACAAACTTGTTTTAATATAACCGTGAAAACAGCTAAATTTTGAACGTTCTCAAAATTCGACGAAACTTGAACCAAAGGTTGGTCTAGACCCAAGCATTTGTGTTGTAAATTTGCTAAGCGTAATAATAACTACAAGTTAGTATAAAAGGTTAACAAACTTGTTTTAATAAAACCTGTGCAAAACAGCTCATTTTTGAGCATTCTCAGCATTGGACGAAACTTGACCCAAACGTAGGTCTAGACCCAAGAGTTTGTATGTTAAATTTGAAGCGTAATAATAACTACAAGTTAGTATAAAAGGAAAACAAACTTGTTTTAATAAAACCGTGCAAAACAGCTAAATATTGAGCATTCTCAAAATTCGACGAAACTTGACCCAAACGTAGGTATAGACCCAAGAGTTTGTGTGTTTAATTTTGTAAGCGTAATAATAACTACAAGTTACTATAAAAGGGACACAAACTTGTTTTAATAAAACCGTGCAAAACAACTAACTTTTGGACGTTCTCAGAATTCAACGAAACTTGACCCAATCGCAGGACTACACCCATCCATTTGTGTTGTAAATATGCTAAGCGTAATAATAACTAGAAGTTAGTATAAAAGCGAAACAAACTTGCTTTAATAAAACCGTGGAAAATAGCTAAATTTTGAACGTTCTCAGAATTCGACGAAACTTGACCCAAACGTTGGTCTAGACCCAAGCATTTGTGTTGTAAATTTGCTAAGCGTAATAATAACTACAAGTTAGTATAAAAGGGAAACAAACTTGTTTTAATGAAACTGTGCAAAACAGCTAAATATTGAGCATTCTCAGAATTCGACGAAACTTGACCCAAACGTAGGTCTAGACCCAAGAGTTTGTGTGTTAAATTTTCTAAGCGTAATAATAACTACAAGTTACTATAAAAGGGAAACAAACTTGTTTTAATATAACCGTGAAAACAGCTAAATTTTGAACGTTCTCAGAATTCGACGAAACTTGACCCAAACGTTGGTCTAGACCCAAGCATTTGTGTTGTAAATTTGCTAAGCGTAATAATAACTACAAGTTAGTATAAAAGGGAAACAAACTAGTTTTAATAAAACCGTGCAAAACAGCTAATTTTTTAGCATTCTCAGCATTGGACGAAACTTGACCCAAACGTTGGTCTAGTTTGTGTGTTAAATTTTCTAAGCGTAATAATAACTACAAGTTACTATAAAAGGGAAACAAACTTGTTTTAATAAAACCGTGCAAAACAGCTAACTTTTGGACGTTCTCAGAATTCAACGAAACTTGACCCAATCGCAGGACTAGACCCATCCATTTGTGTTGTAAATTTGTTAAGCGTAATAATAACTAGAAGTTAGTATAAAAGCGAAACAAACTTGCTTTAATAAAACCGTGCAAAATAGCTAAATTTTGAACGTTCTCAGAATTCGACGAAACTTGACCCAAACGTTGGTCTAGACCCAAGCATTTGTGCTGTAAATTTTCTAAGCGTAATAATAACTACAAGTTAGTATAAAAGGGAAACAAACTTGTTTTAATAAAACTGTGCAAAACAGCTAAATATTGAGCATTCTCAGAATTCGACGAAACTTGACCCAAACGTAGGTCTAGACCCAAGAGTTTGTGTGTTAAATTTTCTAAGCGTAATAATAACTACAAGTTACTATAAAAGGGAAACAAACTTGTTTTAATATAACCGTGAAAACAGCTAAATTTTGAACGTTCTCAAAATTCGACGAAACTTGAACCAAAGGTTGGTCTAGACCCAAGCATTTGTGTTGTAAATTTGCTAAGCGTAATAATAATTATAAGTTAGTATAAAAGATTAACAAACTTGTTTTAATAAAACCTGTGCAAAACAAGTTTGTTTCCCTTTTATAGTAACTTGGAACACAATGCTGACATCAGCCCTAGTAGGGCTGACATCATCGCTGCTGCTAGGGCTGACATCATCGCTGCTTCTAGGGCTGACATCATCGCTGCTTCTAGGGCTGACATCATCGCTGCTTCTAGGGCTGACATCATCACTGCTGCTAGGGCTGACATCATCGCTGCTGCTAGGGCTGACATCATCGCTGACACAGGTGCAACTAGGGCTGATGTCAGCAATTACACTATCAAAGCTAGGGCTGACATCATCGATGATACAAGGAAAGCTAGGGCTGACATCAACACTGACACATGCAAAAATAGGGCTGATGTCAGCAATTCTGTGGAAAGAAATCAAGCTATGCATGATGCTCCTCATCCAACGGGGCTGTACGTTGGAAACATCCCGTTGCACGCATACCCGGATACAATTATCGACGACAAAATAGCGCATGCTTTTAATCATTCGACCCGGAAAACCTTATCATTCATTGCCCCAACAATGCAGAACGGAGAGGTTGTCGTGCGACCTTCTTTAGATGCGGTACGTAATGGGTCTAAACGTTGGAAATCTACTGCAGTTGGCTATTTCTTGGGCAAACGGCCATATTATCATCACCTTAAGGAGTTTGCACATTCGGTCTGGCCAGCACTAAGGGAGGTGACAGCGACCACAAACGGATTCTTCTTTTTTCAGTTTAAAACAGTTTTTGATATGGAGGAGATAATTGAGGGAGGCCCGTGGTTGTTCCAAGGGCAGCCGATAGTTCTTCAAAAGTGGGAACCGGGGATGGCCATGAGAAAATTGAAGCATACACAAGTGCCCGTCTGGATTAAACTACGACACCTTCCGATGGAATTTTGGACGACAGAAGGATTGAGCACTGTAGCAAGTGGTGTGGGGAAGCCCCTTTACCCCGACGCGATTACAAGAGCATGCACGAGACTGGACTTTGCTCGTGTATGTGTGATGATTGATGCCACACAAAAGTTGCATAAACATATTATTGTCATGGCACCTGATGAAGAAGGAGGGGAGACACCTTGCAAAGTTGACATTGAGTATGAATGGCTCCCACCAAAGTGCACAGCGTGCATGTCATTGGGACATTCGAACAAGGATTGTGCACTAAACAAAACCCGCAAACCGACGAAGCCAACAGTAAATGTGTATGTGCCGAAAGTCAACGTAGCACAACCGCAACTTCCGACTAAGGGACGTGAGACGATGAAACCAGTGGTTGAAGAAATACCCAAAGCACATGCGGGAAATAGACATGTGGACCAGAACCACTCCAAGCAAGAAGAGAGAGGTAAGGCAATTGTTATTTATAATGCTTTTGACGCTTTGCATTTAATTGATGATGCAGGTGAGCATTCAGGGGGTCCTAACACAAGCAGCCCCAAGGTCGATGATCCATGTTGAACATCGCTGTGTGGAATGTCCGTGGGCTGAACAAACGAGACCATCAGCTCGCTTTGAAGGACTTGGTCTCTGAATACAGGTTACACTTCCTTGGCATTCTTGAAACTCGTGTTCGTTTGAATAATGTTACGCATATTCTATCGTTTTTACTTCCACATTGGAAATGGTTTGTCGATTATTCTTCTGTTGGTAATCGCATCTGGATAGCTTGGGACGAGAATATTGTTGATGTCCATATCTTAGACTCGGCAGATCAATTTATTCACTGTCGGGTTACTAATATGGCTGACAATGAATCTGTTATTATCACTGTTGTTTATGGGGCATCTGAGGTGATTGATCGTCGGAATTTATGGACGGCACTGGAGACGCTATCTCAGCAATGCTCTGACATCCCGTGGATGGTGGGAGGGGAATTTAATGCAGTACGTGACCTTAACGAAGTATGTGGCATCTCAGGAGATATAAGGATGGCCACCGAAGAATTTAATGCTGGTATTCTGGAGGCGGGGCTGATCCCACTTCCTATGCAAGGTGAATGGTTCACGTGGCATAATTGCAGTACGTCTATGAGGAGTTTATGGAAGCGGCTGGATCGGATTCTTATTAATGACCGCTGGCTGGCAAGGTTCCCGAGCGCATATTATCACAGCCTTACTCCACGGACATCTGACCACTCTCCACTGGTCTTACATGGGGATATACAACAACATAATGGAGGCATGTTTCGATTTGATAGCTATCTGGCCCATTCACCCGAGTTTATCCACAATGTGCAGAATATTTGGCATCATGAGATTGTGGGTATTCCTATGTATGCTGTGACACGTAAACTGAAGGCACTTAAACCAGTCTTTAGACTACAAAGGAGAAATAAGGGAGATCTGACGATGAATGTCCAACTAGCCAAAGGTTTTCTTGATGAGGCACAACAGTTGGTGAGCTCTGATAGACAAAATGAGCTATATTTACTCCTGGAGCATTGTTGTCGAGTCGTTTATGCTAAAGCGGCAAAACTCGAACAAATTATGCTGCAGCAGAGAGCCAAAATGCAGTGGATGAAAGACGGAGACCAATGCTCCCGGGTTTTCTTTCGTAAAATTGCACAGAGACGAGTAAGGAGGAGAATCTTACAGATTAATGATGAGAATGGTTTCACACACACGGATCTAGGGGAAATCGCCCATGAGTTTGTCTCATACTATCAGAACCTATTAGGAGGCACCAGAAGACGGCTGTCAGTGGATATTCGTTATCTTAGACCGTGGGCAAGGCACTGTATCACTGATGAGGAAGCTAATCAATTACTCCTTCCAATCTCGGCGGATGATGTGAAGCAAGCAATGTTCGATATTGCTGATGACAAGGCACCGGGACCTGATGGCTACTCGTCAAGGTTTTTCAAGGCGGCTTGGCCTGTGGTTGGGGAAGAAGTTACGAGGGCGGTACTAGACTTCTTTTCTACCGGAAAACTTCTGAAGCAGGTCAACTCCACGATCTTGGCCCTGATCCCAAAGGTACATACGCCTATGTCGGTTAATGATTTTAGACCAATTTCATGCTGTAATGTTTTATACAAGATCATTGCGAAACTTCTTGTCCAAAAAATTAGTGTGCTACTGGACAAGATAGTTAGCCCATGTCAGACAGCTTTTATTCCGGGAAGAAGCATTGGGGACAACATTATGTTAGCCCAGGAATTATTCTCCAGATATAACCAGATGCGCCTACCCCCGAGATGCGCACTTAAAGTGGATATCAGGAAGGCCTATGATACGGTGGAGTGGGACTTCCTGTTAGCAGTTTTGCAGCTGTTCGGGTTTCCACCTACGTTTACAAGGTGGATTGAGGAGTGTGTTACCACGACATCATTCTCGATTGGGCTCAATGGAAAACCTCATGGGTTCTTTGCTGGAGCGAGAGGACTACGACAGGGAGACCCACTTTCTCCTTATCTGTTTGTTCTTGTTATGGAAGCCTTACATCTGGGATTCTTGCAACGAATTGAACAGGACATGCAATTCACTTATCATTGGAAGTGTGAGAGTTCTAAGGTTTTTCAGATGGGATTTGCAGACGACCTCCTCTTACTGTGCAAAGCTGACTTAGACTCCATCAGAGTCTTCAAAGAGGGATTGGACTGGTTTGCGGAGTTGTCGGGCCTTCGGCTGAATGTCCAAAAAAGTCACTTAATCATTTCACGTTCGGCTCAAAATTTGAAGGACCAGATGCTAGATATTTTGGGCTTTCAGGAGGGCCACCTTCCAATGAGGTACCTGGGTCTTCCCTTAATCTCGTCTAGGCTGACCATCTCTGATTGCCAACCGCTTATCTCAAAAATTGATGCACGTATTAATGGATGGGAAGGGATTTCATTATCATATGCTGGGCGGGTACAAATCATCAAATCTGTGCTCTCAGCATTGAGCTTATATTGGGCTTCTGCATTCATATTACCTAAGAAAGTCATCAGTGAAATTGAGAAGAGGTTGAGGACTTTCCTATGGAAGGGTACGACGTCCAGTGGGTACGCTAAGGTAGCCTGGAAAGATGTGTGTCGACCGATGGATGAGGGGGGACTTGGGTTCAAGGATATCTCCACCTTGAATCGCGCATTAATGAGCAAGAAACTATGTGATGTTATCCAGTGTGACAGGACATCCATATGGGTTCAGTGGCTCTACCAAGACCGATTACGTGAGAGATCGATTTGGACTATTCGTGAACATGGAGGTTCTTGGGGATGGCGAAAAATACTCAGGCTACGTCCTTTCCTTCGCACTATCGTGGATTACCAGATTGGAAATGGAGACAGATTCTTTATTTGGCAGGACCCGTGGCATCACTTGGGTCCACTTATCGAGCGATTCCCTCAAGGTCCCCGCCATCTTAGACTTGAAGAATCAGCAAAACTCAGCTTGGTGATTTCAGCAGGAGAATGGCAATGGCCTACCATCACTGACTTTGAATGTTTGGAAATCACACATAATCTACCGCTTATTCTCGGAGGAGAGGATCGGGTGGTGTGGAGATGTGACGAAGGGCAACCTACTACTCAGGCCCTCTACCGATTATTCACTCACCCCGAGCCGAAAGTAGGATGGTCTTCACTACTTTTGGGCTCCTTGAAGATTCCTCGCCATTCGTTCATCTTATGGCTAGCAATCCTTGGCAAACTTCCTACCACAGACAAATCATGGCTATCCCACCTGGGGGTGTGCATACTGTGCGATGAGGGAGCTACGGAATCTCATCCACATTTATTCTTCCAATGCAGATTTAGTCGTCAGTGCCTTTATGAGATTCGCAGAAGGATTCGCTTTCACTGGCCCAATAGAGATTGGGCAACAGATATTGAATGGGCGACACGGAAATGGAGAGGGGAGCACATTATTAATAGAGCTTACCGTACACTACTGGCGGCGTGCGTCTACCACATATGGAAGGAGAGGAACTTGAGAAGATTTGATCATACTGAGCGGACACCGGCCACATTGAGCATACTAATCATCAATGACGTCAGACAGAGGATTCTTAGCGTTGATTTAGCATCGTCAGTCAGTACACAAGCATTGTATAGATTATGGCGTATCCCTTGGGTAGAGGGAGAAACCAGTTGATAATCCCATGTTGTACCATGTTGTACTGTACCATTACTCTTTATTAATGAAATTTACATTTACCCAAAAAAGAAACAAACTTGTTTTAATAAAACTGTGCAAAACAGCTAAATATTGAGCATTCTCAGAATTCGACGAAACTTGACCCAAACGTAGGTCTAGACCCAAGAGTTTGTGTGTTAAATTTTTTAAGCGTAATAATAACTACAAGTTACTATAAAAGGGAAACAAACTTGTTTTAATATAACCGTGAAAACAGCTAAATTTTGAACGTTCTCAAAATTCGACGAAACTTGAACCAAAGGTTGGTCTAGACCTAAGCATTTGTGTTGTAAATTTGCTAAGCGTAATAATAACTACTAGTTAGTATAAAAGGGAAACAAACTTGTTTTAATGAAACTGTTCAAAACAGCTAAATATTGAGCATTCTCAGAATTCGACGAAACTTGACCTAAACGTAGGTCTAGACCCAAGAGTTTGTGTGTTAAATTTTCTAAGCGTAATAATAACTACAAGTTACTATAAAAGGGAAACAAACTTGTTTTAATCTAACCGTGAAAACAGCTAAATTTTGAACGTTCTCAGAATTCGATGAAACTTGACCCAAACGTTGGTCTAGACCCAAGCATTTGTGTTGTAAATTTGCTAAGCGTAATAATAACTACAAGTTAGTATAAAAGGGAAACAAACTAGTTTTAATAAAACCGTGCAAAACAGCTAATTTTTGAGCATTCTCAGCATTGCATGAAACTTGACCCAAACGTTGGTCTAGTTTGTGTGTTAAATTTTCTAAGCATAATAATAACTACAAGTTACTATAAAAGGGAAACAAACTTGTTTTAATAAACCGTGCAAAACAGCTAACTTTTGGACGTTCTCAGAATTCAACGAAACTTGACCCAATCGCAGGACTAGACCCATCCATTTGTGTTGTAAATTTGCTAAGCGTAATAATAACTAGAAGTTAGTATAAAAGCGAAACAAACTTGTTTTAATAAAACCGTGCAAAATAGCTAAGTTTTGAACGTTCTCAGAATTCGACGACACTTGACCCAAACGTTGGTCTAGACCCAAGCATTTGTGTTGTAAATTTGCTAAGCGTAATAATAACTACAAGTTAGTATAAAAGGGAAACAAACTTGTTTTAATAAAACTGTGCAAAACAGCTAAATATTGAGCATTCTCAGAATTCGACGAAACTTGACCCAAACGTAGGTCTAGACCCAAGAGTTTGTGTGTTAAATTTTTTAAGCGTAATAATAACTACAAGTTACTATAAAAGGGAAACAAACTTGTTTTAATATAACCGTGAAAACAGCTAAATTTTGAACGTTCTCAAAATTCGACGAAACTTGAACCAAAGGTTGGTCTAGACCTAAGCATTTGTGTTATAAATTTGCTAAGCGTAATAATAACTACTAGTTAGTATAAAAGGTTAACAAACTTGTTTTAATAAAATCTGTGCAAAACAGCTAATTTTTGAGCATTCTCAGCATTGGACGAAACTTGACCCAAACGTAGGTCTAGATCCAAGAGTTTGTATGTTAAATTTGAAGCGTAACAATAACTACAAGTTAGTATAAAAGGGAAACAAACTTGTTTTAATAAAACCGTGCAAAACAGTTAATTTTTGAGCATTCTCAGCATTGGACGAACTTGACCCAAACGTAGGTCTAGACCCAAGAGTTTGTGTGTTTAATTTTCTAAGCGTAATAATAACCACAAGTTACTATAAAAGGGACACAAACTTGTTTTAATAAAACCGTGCAAAACAGCTAACTTTTGGACGTTCTCAGGATTCAACGAAACTTGACCCAATCGCAGGACTAGACCCATCCATTTGTGTTGTAAATATGCTAAGCGTAATAATAACTAGAAGTTAGTATAAAAGCGAAACAAACTTGCTTTAATAAAACCGTGCAAAATAGCTAAATTTTGAACGTTCTCAGAATTCGACGAAACTTGACCCAAACGTTGGTTTAGACCCAAGTATTTGTGTTGTAAATTTGCTAAGCGTAATAATAACTACAAGTTAGTATAAAAGGGAAACAAACTTGTTTTAATGAAACTGTGCAAAACAGCTAAATATTGAGCATTTTCAGAATTCGACGAAACTTGACCCAGACGTTGGTCTAGACCCAAGAGTTTGTGTGTTAAATTTTCTAAGCGTAATAATAACTACAAGTTACTATAAAAGGGAAAATACTTGTTTTAATATAACCGTGAAAACAGCTAAATTTTGAACGTTCTCAGAATTCGACGAAACTTGACCCAAACGTTGGTTTAGACCCAAGCATTTGTGTTGTAAATTTGCTAAGCGTAATAATAACTACAAGTTAGTATAAAAGGGAAACAAACTAGTTTTAATAAAACCGTGCAAAACAGCTAATTTTTGAGCATTCTCAGCATTGCATGAAACTTGACCCAAACGTTGGTCTAGTTTGTGTGTTAAATTTTCTAAGCATAATAATAACTACAAGTTACTATAAAAGGGAAACAAACTTGTTTTAATAAACCGTGCAAAACAGCTAACTTTTGGACGTTCTCAGAATTCAACGAAACTTGACCCAATCGCAGGACTAGACCCATCCATTTGTGTTGTAAATTTGCTAAGCGTAATAATAACTAGAAGTTAGTATAAAAGCGAAACAAACTTGTTTTAATAAAACCGTGCAAAATAGCTAAGTTTTGAACGTTCTCAGAATTCGACGACACTTGACCCAAACGTTGGTCTAGACCCAAGCATTTGTGTTGTAAATTTGCTAAGCGTAATAATAACTACAAGTTAGTATAAAAGGGAAACAAACTTGTTTTAATAAAACTGTGCAAAACAGCTAAATATTGAGCATTCTCAGAATTCGACGAAACTTGACCCAAACGTAGGTCTAGACCCAAGAGTTTGTGTGTTAAATTTTTTAAGCGTAATAATAACTACAAGTTACTATAAAAGGGAAACAAACTTGTTTTAATATAACCGTGAAAACAGCTAAATTTTGAACGTTCTCAAAATTCGACGAAACTTGAACCAAAGGTTGGTCTAGACCTAAGCATTTGTGTTGCAAATTTGCTAAGCGTAATAATAACTACTAGTTAGTATAAAAGGTTAACAAACTTGTTTTAATAAAATCTGTGCAAAACAGCTAATTTTTGAGCATTCTCAGCATTGGACGAAACTTGACCCAAACGTAGGTCTAGATCCAAGAGTTTGTATGTTAAATTTGAAGCGTAACAATAACTACAAGTTAGTATAAAAGGGAAACAAACTTGTTTTAATAAAACCGTGCAAAACAGTTAATTTTTGAGCATTCTCAGCATTGGACGAACTTGACCCAAACGTAGGTCTAGACCCAAGAGTTTGTGTGTTTAATTTTCTAAGCGTAATAATAACCACAAGTTACTATAAAAGGGACACAAACTTGTTTTAATAAAACCGTGCAAAACAGCTAACTTTTGGACGTTCTCAGGATTCAACGAAACTTGACCCAATCGCAGGACTAGACCCATCCATTTGTGTTGTAAATATGCTAAGCGTAATAATAACTAGAAGTTAGTATAAAAGCGAAACAAACTTGCTTTAATAAAACCGTGCAAAATAGCTAAATTTTGAACGTTCTCAGAATTCGACGAAACTTGACCCAAACGTTGGTTTAGACCCAAGTATTTGTGTTGTAAATTTGCTAAGCGTAATAATAACTACAAGTTAGTATAAAAGGGAAACAAACTTGTTTTAATGAAACTGTGCAAAACAGCTAAATATTGAGCATTCTCAGAATTCGACGAAACTTGACCCAGACGTTGGTCTGGACCAAAGAGTTTGTGTGTTAAATTTTCTAAGCGTAATAATAACTACAAGTTACTATAAAAGGGAAAATACTTGTTTTAATATAACCGTGAAAACAGCTAAATTTTGAACGTTCTCAGAATTCGACGAAACTTGACCCAAACGTTGGTTTAGACCCAAGCATTTGTGTTGTAAATTTGCTAAGCGTAATAATAACTACAAGTTAGTATAAAAGGGAAACAAACTTGTTTTAATAAAACCGTGCAAAACAGTTAATTTTTGAGCATTCTCAGCATTGGACGAACTTGACCCAAACGTAGGTCTAGACCCAAGAGTTTGTGTGTTTAATTTTCTAAGCGTAATAATAACCACAAGTTACTATAAAAGGGACACAAACTTGTTTTAATAAAATCGTGCAAAACAGCTAACTTTTGGACGTTCTCAGGATTCAACGAAACTTGACCCAATCGCAGGACTAGACCCATCCATTTGTGTTGTAAATATGCTAAGCGTAATAATAACTAGAAGTTAGTATAAAAGCGAAACAAACTTGCTTTAATAAAACCGTGCAAAATAGCTAAATTTTGAACGTTCTCAGAATTCGACGAAACTTGACCCAAACGTTGGTTTAGACCCAAGCATTTGTGTTGTAAATTTGCTAAGCGTAATAATAACTACAAGTTAGTATAAAAGGGAAACAAACTTGTTTTAATGAAACTGTGCAAAACAGCTAAATATTGAGCATTCTCAGAATTCGACGAAACTTGACCCAGACGTAGGTCTAGAACCAAGAGTTTGTGTGTTAAATTTTCTAAGCGTAATAATAACTACAAGTTACTATAAAAGGGAAAATACTTGTTTTAATATAACCGTGAAAACAGCTAAATTTTGAACGTTCTCAAAATTCGACGAAACTTGAACCAAAGGTTGGTCTAGACCCAAGCATTTGTGTTGTAAATTTGCTAAGCGTAATAATAACTACAAGTTAGTATAAAAGGTTAACAAACTTGTTTTAATAAAAACTGTGCAAAACAGCTAATTTTTGAGCATTCTCAGCATTGGACAAAACTTGACCCAAACGTAGGTCTAGACCCAAGAGTTTGTATGTTAAATTTGAAGCGTAATAATAACTACAAGTTAGTATAAAAGGGAAACAAACTTGTTTTAATAAAACCGTGCAAAACAGTTAATTTTTGAGCATTCTCAGCATTGGACGAACTTGACCCAAACATAGGTCTAGACCCAAGAGTTTGTGTGTTTAATTTTCTAAGCGTAATAATAACCACAAGTTACTATAAAAGGGACACAAACTTGTTTTAATAAAACCGTGCAAAACAGCTAACTTTTGGACGTTCTCAGGATTCAACGAAACTTGACCCAATCGCAGGACTAGACCCATCCATTTGTGTTGTAAATATGCTAAGCGTAATAATAACTAGAAGTTAGTATAAAAGCGAAACAAACTTGCTTTAATAAAACCGTGCCAAATAGCTAAATTTTGAACGTTCTCAGAATTCGACGAAACTTGACCCAAACGTTGGTCTAGACCCAAGCATTTGTGTTGTAAATTTGCTGAGCGTAATAATAACTACAAGTTAGTATAAAAGGGAAACAAACTTGTTTTAATGAAACTGTTCAAAACAGCTAAATATTGAGCATTCTCAGAATTCGACGAAACTTGACCTAAACGTAGGTCTAGACCCAAGAGTTTGTGTGTTAAATTTTCTAAGCGTAATAATAACTACAAGTTACTATAAAAGGTAAACAAACTTGTTTTAATCTAACCGTGAAAACAGCTAAATTTTGAACGTTCTCAGAATTCGATGAAACTTGACCCAAACGTTGGTCTAGACCCAAGCATTTGTGTTGTAAATTTGCTAAGCGTAATAATAACTACAAGTTAGTATAAAAGGGAAACAAACTAGTTTTAATAAAACCGTGCAAAACAGCTAATTTTTGAGCATTCTCAGCATTGCATTAAACTTGACCCAAACGTTGGTCTAGTTTGTGTGTTAAATTTTCTAAGCATAATAATAACTACAAGTTACTATAAAAGGGAAACAAACTTGTTTTAATAAACCGTGCAAAACAGCTAACTTTTGGACGTTCTCAGAATTCAACGAAACTTGACCCAATCGCAGGACTAGACCCATCCATTTGTGTTGTAAATTTGCCAAGCGTAATAATAACTAGAAGTTAGTATAAAAGCGAAACAAACTTGTTTTAATAAAACCGTGCAAAATAGCTAAGTTTTGAACGTTCTCAGAATTCGACGACACTTGACCCAAACGTTGGTCTAGACCCAAGCATTTGTGTTGTAAATTTGCTAAGCGTAATAATAACTACAAGTTAGTATAAAAGGGAAACAAACTTGTTTTAATAAAACTGTGCAAAACAGCTAAATATTGAGCATTCTCAGAATTCGACGAAACTTGACCCAAACGTAGGTCTAGACCCAAGAGTTTGTGTGTTAAATTTTTTAAGCGTAATAATAACTACAAGTTACTATAAAAGGGAAACAAACTTGTTTTAATATAACCGTGAAAACAGCTAAATTTTGAACGTTCTCAAAATTCGACGAAACTTGAACCAAAGGTTGGTCTAGACCTAAGCATTTGTGTTGTAAATTTGCTAAGCGTAATAATAACTACTAGTTAGTATAAAAGGGAAACAAACTTGTTTTAATGAAACTGTTCAAAACAGCTAAATATTGAGCATTCTCAGAATTCGACGAAACTTGACCTAAACGTAGGTCTAGACCCAAGAGTTTGTGTGTTAAATTTTCTAAGCGTAATAATAACTACAAGTTACTATAAAAGGGAAACAAACTTGTTTTAATCTAACCGTGAAAACAGCTAAATTTTGAACGTTCTCAGAATTCGATGAAACTTGACCCAAACGTTGGTCTAGACCCAAGCATTTGTGTTGTAAATTTGCTAAGCGTAATAATAACTACAAGTTAGTATAAAAGGGAAACAAACTAGTTTTAATAAAACCGTGCAAAACAGCTAATTTTTGAGCATTCTCAGCATTGCATGAAACTTGACCCAAACGTTGGTCTAGTTTGTGTGTTAAATTTTCTAAGCATAATAATAACTACAAGTTACTATAAAAGGGAAACAAACTTGTTTTAATAAACCGTGCAAAACAGCTAACTTTTGGACGTTCTCAGAATTCAACGAAACTTGACCCAATCGCAGGACTAGACCCATCCATTTGTGTTGTAAATTTGCTAAGCGTAATAATAACTAGAAGTTAGTATAAAAGCGAAACAAACTTGTTTTAATAAAACCGTGCAAAATAGCTAAGTTTTGAACGTTCTCAGAATTCGACGACACTTGACCCAAACGTTGGTCTAGACCCAAGCATTTGTGTTGTAAATTTGCTAAGCGTAATAATAACTACAAGTTAGTATAAAAGGGAAACAAACTTGTTTTAATAAAACTGTGCAAAACAGCTAAATATTGAGCATTCTCAGAATTCGACGAAACTTGACCCAAACGTAGGTCTAGACCCAAGAGTTTGTGTGTTAAATTTTTTAAGCGTAATAATAACTACAAGTTACTATAAAAGGGAAACAAACTTGTTTTAATATAACCGTGAAAACAGCTAAATTTTGAACGTTCTCAAAATTCGACGAAACTTGAACCAAAGGTTGGTCTAGACCTAAGCATTTGTGTTGTAAATTTGCTAAGCGTAATAATAACTACTAGTTAGTATAAAAGGTTAACAAACTTGTTTTAATAAAATCTGTGCAAAACAGCTAATTTTTGAGCATTCTCAGCATTGGACGAAACTTGACCCAAACGTAGGTCTAGATCCAAGAGTTTGTATGTTAAATTTGAAGCGTAACAATAACTACAAGTTAGTATAAAAGGGAAACAAACTTGTTTTAATAAAACCGTGCAAAACAGTTAATTTTTGAGCATTCTCAGCATTGGACGAACTTGACCCAAACGTAGGTCTAGACCCAAGAGTTTGTGTGTTTAATTTTCTAAGCGTAATAATAACCACAAGTTACTATAAAAGGGACACA
The DNA here is from genome assembly GCF_026168435.1 of Sesamum indicum. Taxonomy (NCBI): domain Eukaryota; kingdom Viridiplantae; phylum Streptophyta; class Magnoliopsida; order Lamiales; family Pedaliaceae; genus Sesamum; species Sesamum indicum. Next base: position 8,098,737 of record NC_142658.1, on the reverse strand, counting down.
AACTTGTTTTAATAAAACCGTGCAAAACAGCTAACTTTTGGACGTTCTCAGGATTCAACGAAACTTGACCCAATCGCAGGACTAGACCCATCCATTTGTGTTGTAAATATGCTAAGCGTAATAATAACTAGAAGTTAGTATAAAAGCGAAACAAACTTGCTTTAATAAAACCGTGCAAAATAGCTAAATTTTGAACGTTCTCAGAATTCGACGAAACTTGACCCAAACGTTGGTTTAGACCCAAGTATTTGTGTTGTAAATTTGCTAAGCGTAATAATAACTACAAGTTAGTATAAAAGGGAAACAAACTTGTTTTAATGAAACTGTGCAAAACAGCTAAATATTGAGCATTCTCAGAATTCGACGAAACTTGACCCAGACGTTGGTCTAGACCCAAGAGTTTGTGTGTTAAATTTTCTAAGCGTAATAATAACTACAAGTTACTATAAAAGGGAAAATACTTGTTTTAATATAACCGTGAAAACAGCTAAATTTTGAACGTTCTCAGAATTCGACGAAACTTGACCCAAACGTTGGTTTAGACCCAAGCATTTGTGTTGTAAATTTGCTAAGCGTAATTATAACTACAAGTTAGTATAAAAGGGAAACAAACTAGTTTTAATAAAACCGTGCAAAACAGCTAATTTTTGAGCATTCTCAGCATTGCATGAAACTTGACCCAAACGTTGGTCTAGTTTGTGTGTTAAATTTTCTAAGCATAATAATAACTACAAGTTACTATAAAAGGGAAACAAACTTGTTTTAATAAACCGTGCAAAACAGCTAACTTTTGGACGTTCTCAGAATTCAACGAAACTTGACCCAATCGCAGGACTAGACCCATCCATTTGTGTTGTAAATTTGCTAAGCGTAATAATAACTAGAAGTTAGTATAAAAGCGAAACAAACTTGTTTTAATAAAACCGTGCAAAATAGCTAAGTTTTGAACGTTCTCAGAATTCGACGACACTTGACCCAAACGTTGGTCTAGACCCAAGCATTTGTGTTGTAAATTTGCTAAGCGTAATAATAACTACAAGTTAGTATAAAAGGGAAACAAACTTGTTTTAATAAAACTGTGCAAAACAGCTAAATATTGAGCATTCTCAGAATTCGACGAAACTTGACCCAAACGTAGGTCTAGACCCAAGAGTTTGTGTGTTAAATTTTTTAAGCGTAATAATAACTACAAGTTACTATAAAAGGGAAACAAACTTGTTTTAATATAACCGTGAAAACAGCTAAATTTTGAACGTTCTCAAAATTCGACGAAACTTGAACCAAAGGTTGGTCTAGACCTAAGCATTTGTGTTGTAAATTTGCTAAGCGTAATAATAACTACTAGTTAGTATAAAAGGTTAACAAACTTGTTTTAATAAAATCTGTGCAAAACAGCTAATTTTTGAGCATTCTCAGCATTGGACGAAACTTGACCCAAACGTAGGTCTAGATCCAAGAGTTTGTATGTTAAATTTGAAGCGTAACAATAACTACAAGTTAGTATAAAAGGGAAACAAACTTGTTTTAATAAAACCGTGCAAAACAGTTAATTTTTGAGCATTCTCAGCATTGGACGAACTTGACCCAAACGTAGGTCTAGACCCAAGAGTTTGTGTGTTTAATTTTCTAAGCGTAATAATAACCACAAGTTACTATAAAAGGGACACAAACTTGTTTTAATAAAACCGTGCAAAACAGCTAACTTTTGGACGTTCTCAGGATTCAACGAAACTTGACCCAATCGCAGGACTAGACCCATCCATTTGTGTTGTAAATATGCTAAGCGTAATAATAACTAGAAGTTAGTATAAAAGCGAAACAAACTTGCTTTAATAAAACCGTGCAAAATAGCTAAATTTTGAACGTTCTCAGAATTCGACGAAACTTGACCCAAACGTTGGTTTAGACCCAAGTATTTGTGTTGTAAATTTGCTAAGCGTAATAATAACTACAAGTTAGTATAAAAGGGAAACAAACTTGTTTTAATGAAACTGTGCAAAACAGCTAAATATTGAGCATTCTCAGAATTCGACGAAACTTGACCCAGACGTTGGTCTAGACCCAAGAGTTTGTGTGTTAAATTTTCTAAGCGTAATAATAACTACAAGTTACTATAAAAGGGAAAATACTTGTTTTAATATAACCGTGAAAACAGCTAAATTTTGAACGTTCTCAGAATTCGACGAAACTTGACCCAAACGTTGGTTTAGACCCAAGCATTTGTGTTGTAAATTTGCTAAGCGTAATAATAACTACAAGTTAGTATAAAAGGGAAACAAACTTGTTTTAATAAAACCGTGCAAAACAGTTAATTTTTGAGCATTCTCAGCATTGGACGAACTTGACCCAAACGTAGGTCTAGACCCAAGAGTTTGTGTGTTTAATTTTCTAAGCGTAATAATAACCACAAGTTACTATAAAAGGGACACAAACTTGTTTTAATAAAACCGTGCAAAACAGCTAACTTTTGGACGTTCTCAGGATTCAACGAAACTTGACCCAATCGCAGGACTAGACCCATCCATTTGTGTTGTAAATATGCTAAGCGTAATAATAACTAGAAGTTAGTATAAAAGCGAAACAAACTTGCTTTAATAAAACCGTGCAAAATAGCTAAATTTTGAACGTTCTCAGAATTCGACGAAACTTGACCCAAACGTTGGTTTAGACCCAAGCATTTGTGTTGTAAATTTGCTGAGCGTAATAATAACTACAAGTTAGTATAAAAGGGAAACAAACTTGTTTTAATGAAACTGTTCAAAACAGCTAAATATTGAGCATTCTCAGAATTCAACGAAACTTGACCTAAACGTAGGTCTAGACCCAAGAGTTTGTGTGTTAAATTTTCTAAGCGTAATAATAACTACAAGTTACTATAAAAGGGAAACAAACTTGTTTTAATCTAACCGTGAAAACAGCTAAATTTTGAACGTTCTCAGAATTCGATGAAACTTGACCCAAACGTTGGTCTAGACCCAAGCATTTGTGTTGTAAATTTGCTAAGCGTAATAATAACTACAAGTTAGTATAAAAGGGAAACAAACTAGTTTTAATAAAACCGTGCAAAACAGCTAATTTTTGAGCATTCTCAGCATTGCATGAAACTTGACCCAAACGTTGGTCTAGTTTGTGTGTTAAATTTTCTAAGCATAATAATAACTACAAGTTACTATAAAAGGGAAACAAACTTGTTTTAATAAACCGTGCAAAACAGCTAACTTTTGGACGTTCTCAGAATTCAACGAAACTTGACCCAATCGCAGGACTAGACCCATCCATTTGTGTTGTAAATTTGCTAAGCGTAATAATAACTAGAAGTTAGTATAAAAGCAAAACAAACTTGTTTTAATAAAACCGTGCAAAATAGCTAAGTTTTGAACGTTCTCAGAATTCGACGACACTTGACCCAAACGTTGGTCTAGACCCAAGCATTTGTGTTGTAAATTTGCTAAGCGTAATAATAACTACAAGTTAGTATAAAAGGGAAACAAACTTGTTTTAATAAAACCGTGCAAAACAGCCAAATTTTGAGCATTCTCAGAATTCGACGAAACTTGACCCAAACGTAGGTCTAGACCCAAGAGTTTGTGTGTTAAATTTTCTAAGCGTAATAATAACTACAAGTTAGTATAAAAGGCAAACAAACTTGTTTCAATAAAACCGTGAAAACAGCTAAATATTGAGCATTCTCAGAATTCGACGAAACTTGACCCAAACGTAGGTCTAGACCCAAGAGTTTGTGTGTTAAATTTTTTAAGCGTAATAATAACTACAAGTTACTATAAAAGGGAAACAAACTTGTTTTAATATAACCGTGAAAACAGCTAAATTTTGAACGTTCTCAAAATTCGACGAAACTTGAACCAAAGGTTGGTCTAGACCTAAGCATTTGTGTTGTAAATTTGCTAAGCGTAATAATAACTACTAGTTAGTATAAAAGGTTAACAAACTTGTTTTAATAAAATCTGTGCAAAACAGCTAATTTTTGAGCATTCTCAGCATTGGACGAAACTTGACCCAAACGTAGGTCTAGATCCAAGAGTTTGTATGTTAAATTTGAAGCGTAACAATAACTACAAGTTAGTATAAAAGGGAAACAAACTTGTTTTAATAAAACCGTGCAAAACAGTTAATTTTTGAGCATTCTCAGCATTGGACGAACTTGACCCAAACGTAGGTCTAGACCCAAGAGTTTGTGTGTTTAATTTTCTAAGCGTAATAATAACCACAAGTTACTATAAAAGGGACACAAACTTGTTTTAATAAAACCGTGCAAAACAGCTAACTTTTGGACGTTCTCAGGATTCAACGAAACTTGACCCAATCGCAGGACTAGACCCATCCATTTGTGTTGTAAATATGCTAAGCGTAATAATAACTAGAAGTTAGTATAAAAGCGAAACAAACTTGCTTTAATAAAACCGTGCAAAATAGCTAAATTTTGAACGTTCTCAGAATTCGACGAAACTTGACCCAAACGTTGGTTTAGACCCAAGTATTTGTGTTGTAAATTTGCTAAGCGTAATAATAACTACAAGTTAGTATAAAAGGGAAACAAACTTGTTTTAATGAAACTGTGCAAAACAGCTAAATATTGAGCATTCTCAGAATTCGACGAAACTTGACCCAGACGTTGGTCTAGACCCAAGAGTTTGTGTGTTAAATTTTCTAAGCGTAATAATAACTACAAGTTACTATAAAAGGGAAAATACTTGTTTTAATATAACCGTGAAAACAGCTAAATTTTGAACGTTCTCAGAATTCGACGAAACTTGACCCAAACGTTGGTTTAGACCCAAGCATTTGTGTTGTAAATTTGCTAAGCGTAATAATAACTACAAGTTAGTATAAAAGGGAAACAAACTTGTTTTAATGAAACTGTGCAAAACAGCTAAATATTGAGCATTCTCAGAATTCGACGAAACTTGACCCAGACGTAGGTCTAGACCCAAGAGTTTGTGTGTTAAATTTTCTAAGCGTAATAATAACTACAAGTTACTATAAAAGGGAAAATACTTGTTTTAATATAACCGTGAAAACAGCTAAATTTTGAACGTTCTCAAAATTCGACGAAACTTGAACCAAAGGTTGGTCTAGACCCAAGCATTTGTGTTGTAAATTTGCTAAGCGTAATAATAACTACAAGTTAGTATAAAAGGTTAACAAACTTGTTTTAATAAAAACTGTGCAAAACAGCTAATTTTTGAGCATTCTCAGCATTGGACAAAACTTGACCCAAACGTAGGTCTAGACCCAAGAGTTTGTATGTTAAATTTGAAGCGTAACAATAACTACAAGTTAGTATAAAAGGGAAACAAACTTGTTTTAATAAAACCGTGCAAAACAGTTAATTTTTTAGCATTCTCAGCACTGGACGAACTTGACCCAAACGTAGGTCTAGACCCAAGAGTTTGTGTGTTTAATTTTCTAAGCGTAATAATAACCACAAGTTACTATAAAAGGGACACAAACTTGTTTTAATAAAACCGTGCAAAACAGCTAACTTTTGGACGTTCTCAGGATTCAACGAAACTTGACCCAATCGCAGGACTAGACCCATCCATTTGTGTTGTAAATATGCTAAGCGTAATAATAACTAGAAGTTAGTATAAAAGCGAAACAAACTTGCTTTAATAAAACCGTGCAAAATAGCTAAATTTTGAACGTTCTCAGAATTCGACGAAACTTGACCCAAACGTTGGTTTAGACCCAAGCATTTGTGTTGTAAATTTGCTAAGCGTAATAATAACTACAAGTTAGTATAAAAGGGAAACAAACTTGTTTTAATGAAACTGTGCAAAACAGCTAAATATTGAGCATTCTCAGAATTCGACGAAACTTGACCCAGACGTAGGTCTAGAACCAAGAGTTTGTGTGTTAAATTTTCTAAGCGTAATAATAACTACAAGTTACTATAAAAGGGAAAATACTTGTTTTAATATAACCGTGAAAACAGCTAAATTTTGAACGTTCTCAAAATTCGACGAAACTTGAACCAAAGGTTGGTCTAGACCCAAGCATTTGTGTTGTAAATTTGCTAAGCGTAATAATAACTACAAGTTAGTATAAAAGGTTAACAAACTTGTTTTAATAAAAACTGTGCAAAACAGCTAATTTTTGAGCATTCTCAGCATTGGACAAAACTTGACCCAAACGTAGGTCTAGACCCAAGAGTTTGTATGTTAAATTTGAAGCGTAATAATAACTACAAGTTAGTATAAAAGGGAAACAAACTTGTTTTAATAAAACCGTGCAAAACAGTTAATTTTTTAGCATTCTCAGCATTGGACGAACTTGACCCAAACGTAGGTCTAGACCCAAGAGTTTGTGTGTTTAATTTTCTAAGCGTAATAATAGCTACAAGTTACTATAAAAGGGACACAAACTTGTTTTAATAAAATCGTGCAAAACAGCTAACTTTTGGACGTTCTCAGAATTCAACGAAACTTGACCCAATCGCAGGACTAGACCCATCCATTTGTGTTGTAAATATGCTAAGCGTAATAATAACTAGAAGTTAGTATAAAAGCGAAACAAACTTGCTTTAATAAAACCGTGCAAAATAGCTAAATTTTGAACGTTCTCAGAATTCGACGAAACTTGACCCAAACGTTGGTCTAGACCCAAGCATTTGTGTTGTAAATTTGCTGAGCGTAATAATAACTACAAGTTAGTATAAAAGGGAAACAAACTTGTTTTAATGAAACTGTTCAAAACAGCTAAATATTGAGCATTCTCAGAATTCGACGAAACTTGACCTAAACGTAGGTCTAGACCCAAGAGTTTGTGTGTTAAATTTTCTAAGCGTAATAATAACTACCAGTTACTATAAAAGGGAAACAAACTTGTTTTAATCTAACCGTGAAAACAGCTAAATTTTGAACGTTCTCAGAATTCGATGAAACTTGACCCAAACGTTGGTCTAGACCCAAGCATTTGTGTTGTAAATTTGCTAAGCGTAATAATAACTACAAGTTAGTATAAAAGGGAAACAAACTAGTTTTAATAAAACCGTGCAAAACAGCTAATTTTTGAGCATTCTCAGCATTGCATGAAACTTGACCCAAACGTTGGTCTAGTTTGTGTGTTAAATTTTCTAAGCATAATAATAACTACAAGTTACTATAAAAGGGAAACAAACTTGTTTTAATAAACCGTGCAAAACAGCTAACTTTTGGACGTTCTCAGAATTCAACGAAACTTGACCCAATCGCAGGACTAGACCCATCCATTTGTGTTGTAAATTTGCTAAGCGTAATAATAACTAGAAGTTAGTATAAAAGCGAAACAAACTTGTTTTAATAAAACCGTGCAAAATAGCTAAGTTTTGAACGTTCTCAGAATTCGACGACACTTGACCCAAACGTTGGTCTAGACCCAAGCATTTGTGTTGTAAATTTGCTAAGCGTAATAATAACTACAAGTTAGTATAAAAGGGAAACAAACTTGTTTTAATAAAACTGTGCAAAACAGCTAAATATTGAGCATTCTCAGAATTCGACGAAACTTGACCCAAACGTAGGTCTAGACCCAAGAGTTTGTGTGTTAATTTTTTAAGCGTAATAATAACTACAAGTTACTATAAAAGGGAAACAAACTTGTTTTAATATAACCGTGAAAACAGCTAAATTTTGAACGTTCTCAAAATTCGACGAAACTTGAACCAAAGGTTGGTCTAGACCTAAGCATTTGTGTTGTAAATTTGCTAAGCGTAATAATAACTACTAGTTAGTATAAAAGGTTAACAAACTTGTTTTAATAAAATCTGTGCAAAACAGCTAATTTTTGAGCATTCTCAGCATTGGACGAAACTTGACCCAAACGTAGGTCTAGATCCAAGAGTTTGTATGTTAAATTTGAAGCGTAACAATAACTACAAGTTAGTATAAAAGGGAAACAAACTTGTTTTAATAAAACCGTGCAAAACAGTTAATTTTTGAGCATTCTCAGCATTGGACGAACTTGACCCAAACGTAGGTCTAGACCCAAGAGTTTGTGTGTTTAATTTTCTAAGCGTAATAATAACCACAAGTTACTATAAAAGGGACACAAACTTGTTTTAATAAAACCGTGCAAAACAGCTAACTTTTGGACGTTCTCAGGATTCAACGAAACTTGACCCAATCGCAGGACTAGACCCATCCATTTGTGTTGTAAATATGCTAAGCGTAATAATAACTAGAAGTTAGTATAAAAGCGAAACAAACTTGCTTTAATAAAACCGTGCAAAATAGCTAAATTTTGAACGTTCTCAGAATTCGACGAAACTTGACCCAAACGTTGGTTTAGACCCAAGTATTTGTGTTGTAAATTTGCTAAGCGTAATAATAACTACAAGTTAGTATAAAAGGGAAACAAACTTGTTTTAATGAAACTGTGCAAAACAGCTAAATATTGAGCATTCTCAGAATTCGACGAAACTTGACCCAGACGTTGGTCTAGACCCAAGAGTTTGTGTGTTAAATTTTCTAAGCGTAATAATAACTACAAGTTACTATAAAAGGGAAAATACTTGTTTTAATATAACCGTGAAAACAGCTAAATTTTGAACGTTCTCAGAATTCGACGAAACTTGACCCAAACGTTCGTTTAGACCCAAGCATTTGTGTTGTAAATTTGCTAAGCGTAATAATAACTACAAGTTAGTATAAAAGGGAAACAAACTTGTTTTAATGAAACTGTGCAAAACAGCTAAATATTGAGCATTCTCAGAATTCGACGAAACTTGACCCAGACGTAGGTCTAGACCCAAGAGTTTGTGTGTTAAATTTTCTAAGCGTAATAATAACTACAAGTTACTATAAAAGGGAAAATACTTGTTTTAATATAACCGTGAAAACAGCTAAATTTTGAACGTTCTCAAAATTCGACGAAACTTGAACCAAAGGTTGGTCTAGACCCAAGCATTTGTGTTGTAAATTTGCTAAGCGTAATAATAACTACAAGTTAGTATAAAAGGTTAACAAACTTGTTTTAATAAAAACTGTGCAAAACAGCTAATTTTTGAGCATTCTCAGCATTGGACAAAACTTGACCCAAACGTAGGTCTAGACCCAAGAGTTTGTATGTTAAATTTGAAGCGTAACAATAACTACAAGTTAGTATAAAAGGGAAACAGACTTGTTTTAATAAAACCGTGCAAAACAGTTAATTTTTGAGCATTCTCAGCACTGGACGAACTTGACCCAAACGTAGGTCTAGACCCAAAAGTTTGTGTGTTTAATTTTCTAAGCGTAATAATAACCACAAGTTACTATAAAAGGGACACAAACTTGTTTTAATAAAACCGTGCAAAACAGCTAACTTTTGGACGTTCTCAGGATTCAACGAAACTTGACCCAATCGCAGGACTAGACCCATCCATTTGTGTTGTAAATATGCTAAGCGTAATAATAACTAGAAGTTAGTATAAAAGCGAAACAAACTTGCTTTAATAAAACCGTGCAAAATAGCTAAATTTTGAACGTTCTCAGAATTCGACGAAACTTGACCCAAACGTTGGTTTAGACCCAAGCATTTGTGTTGTAAATTTGCTAAGCGTAATAATAACTACAAGTTAGTATAAAAGGGAAACAAACTTGTTTTAATGAAACTGTGCAAAACAACTAAATATTGAGCATTCTCAGAATTCGACGAAACTTGACCCAGACGTAGGTCTAGAACCAAGAGTTTGTGTGTTAAATTTTCTAAGCGTAATAATAACTACAAGTTACTATAAAAGGGAAAATACTTGTTTTAATATAACCGTGAAAACAGCTAAATTTTGAACGTTCTCAAAATTCGACGAAACTTGAACCAAAGGTTGGTCTAGACCCAAGCATTTGTGTTGTAAATTTGCTAAGCGTAATAATAACTACAAGTTAGTATAAAAGGTTAACAAACTTGTTTTAATAAAAACTGTGCAAAACAGCTAATTTTTGAGCATTCTCAGCATTGGACAAAACTTGACCCAAACGTTGGTCTAGACCCAAGAGTTTGTATGTTAAATTTGAAGCGTAATAATAACTACAAGTTAGTATAAAAGGGAAACAAACTTGTTTTAATAAAACCGTGCAAAACAGTTAATTTTTTAGCATTCTCAGCATTGGACGAACTTGACCCAAACGTAGGTCTAGACCCAAGAGTTTGTGTGTTTAATTTTCTAAGCGTAATAATAGCTACAAGTTACTATAAAAGGGACACAAACTTGTTTTAATAAAATCGTGCAAAACAGCTAACTTTTGGACGTTCTCAGAATTCAACGAAACTTGACCCAATCGCAGGACTAGACCCATCCATTTGTGTTGTAAATATGCTAAGCGTAATAATAACTAGAAGTTAGTATAAAAGCGAAACAAACTTGCTTTAATAAAATCGTGCAAAATAGCTAAATTTTGAACGTTCTCAGAATTCGACGAAACTTGACCCAAACGTTGGTCTAGACCCAAGCATTTGTGTTGTAAATTTGCTGTGCGTAATAATAACTACAAGTTAGTATAAAAGGGAAACAAACTTGTTTTAATGAAACTGTTCAAAACAGCTAAATATTGAGCATTCTCAGAATTCGACGAAACTTGACCTAAACGTAGGTCTAGACCCAAGAGTTTGTGTGTTAAATTTTCTAAGCGTAATAATAACTACAAGTTACTATAAAAGGGAAACAAACTTGTTTTAATCTAACCGTGAAAACAGCTAAATTTTGAACGTTCTCAGAATTCGATGAAACTTGACCCAAACGTTGGTCTAGACCCAAGCATTTGTGTTGTAAATTTGCTAAGCGTAATAATAACTACAAGTTAGTATAAAAGGGAAACAAACTAGTTTTAATAAAACCGTGCAAAACAGCTAATTTTTGAGCATTCTCAGCATTGCATGAAACTTGACCCAAACGTTGGTCTAGTTTGTGTGTTAAATTTTCTAAGCATAATAATAACTACAAGTTACTATAAAAGGGAAACAAACTTGTTTTAATAAACCGTGCAAAACAGCTAACTTTTGGACGTTCTCAGAATTCAACGAAACTTGACCCAATCGCAGGACTAGACCCATCCATTTGTGTTGTAAATTTGCTAAGCGTAATAATAACTAGAAGTTAGTATAAAAGCGAAACAAACTTGTTTTAATAAAACCGTGCAAAATAGCTAAGTTTTGAACGTTCTCAGAATTCGACGACACTTGACCCAAACGTTGGTCTAGACCCAAGCATTTGTGTTGTAAATTTGCTAAGCGTAATAATAACTACAAGTTAGTATAAAAGGGAAACAAACTTGTTTTAATAAAACTGTGCAAAACAGCTAAATATTGAGCATTCTCAGAATTCGACGAAACTTTACCCAAACGTAGGTCTAGACCCAAGAGTTTGTGTGTTAAATTTTTTAAGCGTAATAATAACTACAAGTTACTATAAAAGGGAAACAAACTTGTTTTAATATAACCGTGAAAACAGCTAAATTTTGAACGTTCTCAAAATTCGACGAAACTTGAACCAAAGGTTGGTCTAGACCCAAGCATTTGTGTTGTAAATTTGCTAAGCGTAATAATAACTACAAGTTAGTATAAAAGGTTAACAAACTTGTTTTAATAAAAACTGTGCAAAACAGCTAATTTTTTAGCATTCTCAGCATTGGACAAAACTTGACCCAAACGTAGGTCTAGACCCAAGAGTTTGTATGTTAAATTTGAAGCGTAATAATAACTACAAGTTAGTATAAAAGGGAAACAAACTTGTTTTAATAAAACCGTGCAAAACAGTTAATTTTTTAGCATTCTCAGCATTGGACGAACTTGACCCAAACGTAGGTCTAGACCCAAGAGTTTGTGTGTTTAATTTTCTAAGCGTAATAATAGCTACAAGTTACTATAAAAGGGACACAAACTTGTTTTAATAAAATCGTGCAAAACAGCTAACTTTTGGACGTTCTCAGAATTCAACGAAACTTGACCCAATCGCAGGACTAGACCCATCCATTTGTGTTGTAAATATGCTAAGCGTAATAATAACTAGAAGTTAGTATAAAAGCGAAACAAACTTGCTTTAATAAAATCGTGCAAAATAGCTAAATTTTGAACGTTCTCAGAATTCGACGAAACTTGACCCAAACGTTGGTCTAGACCCAAGCATTTGTGTTGTAAATTTGCTGTGCGTAATAATAACTACAAGTTAGTATAAAAGGGAAACAAACTTGTTTTAATGAAACTGTTCAAAACAGCTAAATATTGAGCATTCTCAGAATTCGACGAAACTTGACCTAAACGTAGGTCTAGACCCAAGAGTTTGTGTGTTAAATTTTCTAAGCGTAATAATAACTACAAGTTACTATAAAAGGGAAACAAACTTGTTTTAATCTAACCGTGAAAACAGCTAAATTTTGAACGTTCTCAGAATTCGATGAAACTTGACCCAAACGTTGGTCTAGACCCAAGCATTTGTGTTGTAAATTTGCTAAGCGTAATAATAACTACAAGTTAGTATAAAAGGGAAACAAACTAGTTTTAATAAAACCGTGCAAAACAGCTAATTTTTGAGCATTCTCAGCATTGCATGAAACTTGACCCAAACGTTGGTCTAGTTTGTGTGTTAAATTTTCTAAGCATAATAATAACTACAAGTTACTATAAAAGGGAAACAAACTTGTTTTAATAAACCGTGCAAAACAGCTAACTTTTGGACGTTCTCAGAATTCAACGAAACTTGACCCAATCGCAGGACTAGACCCATCCATTTGTGTTGTAAATTTGCTAAGCGTAATAATAACTAGAAGTTAGTATAAAAGCGAAACAAACTTGTTTTAATAAAACCGTGCAAAATAGCTAAGTTTTGAACGTTCTCAGAATTCGACGACACTTGACCCAAACGTTGGTCTAGACCCAAGCATTTGTGTTGTAAATTTGCTAAGCGTAATAATAACTACAAGTTAGTATAAAAGGGAAACAAACTTGTTTTAATAAAACTGTGCAAAACAGCTAAATATTGAGCATTCTCAGAATTCGACGAAACTTTACCCAAACGTAGGTCTAGACCCAAGAGTTTGTGTGTTAAATTTTTTAAGCGTAATAATAACTACAAGTTACTATAAAAGGGAAACAAACTTGTTTTAATATAACCGTGAAAACAGCTAAATTTTGAACGTTCTCAAAATTCGACGAAACTTGAACCAAAGGTTGGTCTAGACCCAAGCATTTGTGTTGTAAATTTGCTAAGCGTAATAATAACTACAAGTTAGTATAAAAGGTTAACAAACTTGTTTTAATAAAAACTGTGCAAAACAGCTAATTTTTTAGCATTCTCAGCATTGGACAAAACTTGACCCAAACGTAGGTCTAGACCCAAGAGTTTGTATGTTAAATTTGAAGCGTAATAATAACTACAAGTTAGTATAAAAGGGAAACAAACTTGTTTTAATAAAACCGTGCAAAACAGTTAATTTTTTAGCATTCTCAGCATTGGACGAACTTGACCCAAACGTAGGTCTAGACCCAAGAGTTTGTGTGTTTAATTTTCTAAGCGTAATAATAGCTACAAGTTACTATAAAAGGGACACAAACTTGTTTTAATAAAATCGTGCAAAACAGCTAACTTTTGGACGTTCTCAGAATTCAACGAAACTTGACCCAATCGCAGAACTAGACCCATCCATTTGTGTTGTAAATATGCTAAGCGTAATAATAACTAGAAGTTAGTATAAAAGCGAAACAAACTTGCTTTAATAAAACCGTGCAAAATAGCTAAATTTTGAACGTTCTCAGAATTCGACGAAACTTGACCCAAACGTTGGTCTAGACCCAAGCATTTGTGTTGTAAATTTGCTGAGCGTAATAATAACTACAAGTTAGTATAAAAGGGAAACAAACTTGTTTTAATGAAACTGTTCAAAACAGCTAAATATTGAGCATTCTCAGAATTCGACGAAACTTGACCTAAACGTAGGTCTAGACCCAAGAGTTTGTGTGTTAAATTTTCTAAGCGTAATAATTACTACAAGTTACTATAAAAGGGAAACAAACTTGTTTTAATATAACCGTGAAAACAGCTAAATTTTGAACGTTCTCAGAATTCGACGAAACTTGACCCAAACGTTGGTCTAGACCCAAGCATTTGTGTTGTAAATTTGCTAAACGTAATAATAACTACAAGTTAGTATAAAAGGGAAACAAACTAGTTTTAATAAAACCGTGCAAAACAACTAATTTTTGAGCATTCTCAGCATTGCACGAAACTTGACCCAAACGTTGGTCTAGTTTGTGTGTTAAATTTTCTAAGCATAATAATAACTACAAGTTACTATAAAAGGGAAACAAACTTGTTTTAATAAACCGTGCAAAACAGCTAACTTTTGGACGTTCTCAGAATTCAACGAAACTTGACCCAATCGCAGGACTAGACCCATCCATTTGTGTTGTAAATTTGCTAAGCGTAATAATAACTAGAAGTTAGTATAAAAGCGAAACAAACTTGTTTTAATAAAACCGTGCAAAATAGCTAAGTTTTGAACGTTCTCAGAATTCGACGACACTTGACCCAAACGTTGGTCTAGACCCAAGCATTTGTGTTGTAAATTTGCTAAGCGTAATAATAACTACAAGTTAGTATAAAAGGGAAACAAACTTGTTTTAATAAAACTGTGCAAAACAGCTAAATATTGAGCATTCTCAGAATTCGACGAAACTTGACCCAAACGTAGGTCTAGACCCAAGAGTTTGTGTGTTAAATTTTTTAAGCGTAATAATAACTACAAGTTACTATAAAAGGGAAACAAACTTGTTTTAATATAACCGTGAAAACAGCTAAATTTTGAACGTTCTCAAAATTCGACGAAACTTGAACCAAAGGTTGGTCTAGACCTAAGCATTTGTGTTGTAAATTTGCTAAGCGTAATAATAACTACTAGTTAGTATAAAAGGTTAACAAACTTGTTTTAATAAAATCTGTGCAAAACAGCTAATTTTTGAGCATTCTCAGCATTGGACGAAACTTGACCCAAACGTAGGTCTAGATCCAAGAGTTTGTATGTTAAATTTGAAGCGTAACAATAACTACAAGTTAGTATAAAAGGGAAACAAACTTGTTTTAATAAAACCGTGCAAAACAGTTAATTTTTTAGCATTCTCAGCATTGGACGAACTTGACCCAAACGTAGGTCTAGACCCAAGAGTTTGTGTGTTTAATTTTCTAAGCGTAATAATAACCACAAGTTACTATAAAAGGGACACAAACTTGTTTTAATAAAACCGTGCAAAACAGCTAACTTTTGGACGTTCTCAGGATTCAACGAAACTTGACCCAATCGCAGGACTAGACCCATCCATTTGTGTTGTAAATATGCTAAGCGTAATAATAACTAGAAGTTAGTATAAAAGCGAAACAAACTTGCTTTAATAAAACCGTGCAAAATAGCTAAATTTTGAACGTTCTCAGAATTCGACGAAACTTGACCCAAACGTTGGTTTAGACCCAAGTATTTGTGTTGTAAATTTGCTAAGCGTAATAATAACTACAAGTTAGTATAAAAAGGAAACAAACTTGTTTTAATGAAACTGTGCAAAACAGCTAAATATTGAGCATTCTCAGAATTCGACGAAACTTGACCCAGACGTTGGTCTAGACCCAAGAGTTTGTGTGTTAAATTTTCTAAGCGTAATAATAACTACAAGTTACTATAAAAGGGAAAATACTTGTTTTAATATAACCGTGAAAACAGCTAAATTTTGAACGTTCTCAGAATTCGACGAAACTTGACCCAAACGTTGGTTTAGACCCAAGCATTTGTGTTGTAAATTTGCTAAGCGTAATAATAACTACAAGTTAGTATAAAAGGGAAACAAACTTGTTTTAATGAAACTGTGCAAGACAGCTAAATATTGAGCATTCTCAGAATTCGACGAAACATGACCCAGACGTAGGTCTAGACCCAAGAGTTTGTGTGTTAAATTTTCTAAGCGTAATAATAACTACAAGTTACTATAAAAGGGAAAATACTTGTTTTAATATAACCGTGAAAACAGCTAAATTTTGAACGTTCTCAAAATTCGACGAAACTTGAACCAAAGGTTGGTCTAGACCCAAGCATTTGTGTTGTAAATTTGCTAAGCGTAATAATAACTACAAGTTAGTATAAAAGGTTAACAAACTTGTTTTAATAAAAACTGTGCAAAACAGCTAATTTTTGAGCATTCTCAGCATTGGACAAAACTTGACCCAAACGTTGGTCTAGACCCAAGAGTTTGTATGTTAAATTTGAAGCGTAATAATAACTACAAGTTAGTATAAAAGGGAAACAAACTTGTTTTAATAAAACCGTGCAAAACAGTTAATTTTTTAGCATTCTCAGCATTGGACGAACTTGACCCAAACGTAGGTCTAGACCCAAGAGTTTGTGTGTTTAATTTTCTAAGCGTAATAATAGCTACAAGTTACTATAAAAGGGACACAAACTTGTTTTAATAAAATCGTGCAAAACAGCTAACTTTTGGACGTTCTCAGAATTCAACGAAACTTGACCCAATCGCAGGACTAGACCCATCCATTTGTGTTGTAAATATGCTAAGCGTAATAATAACTAGAAGTTAGTATAAAAGCGAAACAAACTTGCTTTAATAAAATCGTGCAAAATAGCTAAATTTTGAACGTTCTCAGAATTCGACGAAACTTGACCCAAACGTTGGTCTAGACCGAAGCATTTGTGTTGTAAATTTGCTGAGCGTAATAATAACTACAAGTTAGTATAAAAGGGAAACAAACTTGTTTTAATGAAACTGTTCAAAACAGCTAAATATTGAGCATTCTCAGAATTCGACGAAACTTGACCTAAACGTAGGTCTAGACCCAAGAGTTTGTGTATTAAATTTTCTAAGCGTAATAATTACTACAAGTTACTATAAAAGGGAAACAAACTTGTTTTAATATAACCGTGAAAACAGCTAAATTTTGAACGCTTCTCAGAATTCGACGAAACTTGACCCAAACGTTGGTCTAGACCCAAGCATTTGTGTTGTAAATTTGCTAAACGTAATAATAACTACAAGTTAGTATAAAAGGGAAACAAACTAGTTTTAATAAAACCGTGCAAAACAACTAATTTTTGAGCATTCTCAGCATTGCACGAAACTTGACCCAAACGTTGGTCTAGTTTGTGTGTTAAATTTTCTAAGCATAATAATAACTACAAGTTACTATAAAAGGGAAACAAACTTGTTTTAATAAACCGTGCAAAACAGCTAACTTTTGGACGTTCTCAGAATTCAACGAAACTTGACCCAATCGCAGGACTAGACCCATCCATTTGTGTTGTAAATTTGCTAAGCGTAATAATAACTAGAAGTTAGTATAAAAGCGAAACAAACTTATTTTAATAAAACCGTGCAAAATAGCTAAGTTTTGAACGTTCTCAGAATTCGACGACACTTGACCCAAACGTTGGTCTAGACCCAAGCATTTGTGTTGTAAATTTGCTAAGCGTAATAATAACTACAAGTTAGTATAAAAGGGAAACAAACTTGTTTTAATAAAACTGTGCAAAACAGCTAAATATTGAGCATTCTCAGAATTCGACGAAACTTGACCCAAACGTAGGTCTAGACCCAAGAGTTTGTGTGTTAAATTTTTTAAGCGTAATAATAACTACAAGTTACTATAAAAGGGAAACAAACTTGTTTTAATATAACCGTGAAAACAGCTAAATTTTGAACGTTCTCAAAATTCGACGAAACTTGAACCAAAGGTTGGTCTAGACCTAAGCATTTGTGTTGTAAATTTGCTAAGCGTAATAATAACTACTAGTTAGTATAAAAGGTTAACAAACTTGTTTTAATAAAATCTGTGCAAAACAGCTAATTTTTGAGCATTCTCAGCATTGGACGAAACTTGACCCAAACGTAGGTCTAGATCCAAGAGTTTGTATGTTAAATTTGAAGCGTAACAATAACTACAAGTTAGTATAAAAGGGAAACAAACTTGTTTTAATAAAACCGTGCAAAACAGTTAATTTTTGAGCATTCTCAGCATTGGACGAACTTGACCCAAACGTAGGTCTAGACCCAAGAGTTTGTGTGTTTAATTTTCTAAGCGTAATAATAACCACAAGTTACTATAAAAGGGACACAAACTTGTTTTAATAAAACCGTGCAAAACAGCTAACTTTTGGACGTTCTCAGAATTCAACGAAACTTGACCCAATCGCAGGACTAGACCCATCCATTTGTGTTGTAAATATGCTAAGCGTAATAATAACTAGAAGTTAGTATAAAAGCGAAACAAACTTGCTTTAATAAAACCGTGCAAAATAGCTAAATTTTGAACGTTCTCAGAATTCGACGAAACTTGACCCAAACGTTGGTTTAGACCCAAGCATTTGTGTTGTAAATTTGCTAAGCGTAATAATAACTACAAGTTAGTATAAAAGGGAAACAAACTTGTTTTAATGAAACTGTGCAAAACAGCTAAATATTGAGCATTCTCAGAATTCGACGAAACATGACCCAGACGTAGGTCTAGACCCAAGAGTTTGTGTGTTAAATTTTCTAAGCGTAATAATAACTACAAGTTACTATAAAAGCGAAAATACTTGTTTTAATATAACCGTGAAAACAGCTAAATTTTGAACGTTCTCAAAATTCGACGAAACTTGAACCAAAGGTTGGTCTAGACCCAAGCATTTGTGTTGTAAATTTGCTAAGCGTAATAATAACTACAAGTTAGTATAAAAGGTTAACAAACTTGTTTTAATAAAAACTGTGCAAAACATCTAATTTTTTAGCATTCTCAGCATTGGACAAAACTTGACCCAAACGTGGGTCTAGACCCAAGAGTTTGTATGTTAAATTTGAAGCGTAATAATAACTACAAGTTAGTATAAAAGGGAAACAAACTTGTTTTAATAAAACCGTGCAAAATAGTTAATTTTTTAGCATTCTCAGCATTGGACGAACTTGACCCAAACGTAGGTCTAGACCCAAGAGTTTGTGTGTTTAATTTTCTAAGCGTAATAATAGCTACAAGTTACTATAAAAGGGACACAAACTTGTTTTAATAAAATCGTGCAAAACAGCTAACTTTTGGACGTTCTCAGAATTCAACGAAACTTGACCCAATCGCAGGACTAGACCCATCCATTTGTGTTGTAAATATGCTAAGCGTAATAATAACTAGAAGTTAGTATAAAAGCGAAACAAACTTGCTTTAATAAAACCGTGCAAAATAGCTAAATTTTGAACGTTCTCAGAATTCGACGAAACTTGACCCAAACGTTGGTTTAGATCCAAGCATTTGTGTTGTAAATTTGCTAAGCGTAATAATAACTACAAGTTAGTATAAAAGGGAAACAAACTTGTTTTAATGAAACTGTGCAAAACAGCTAAATATTGAGCATTCTCAGAATTCGACGAAACTTGACCCAGACGTAGGTCTAGACCCAAGAGTTTGTGTGTTAAATTTTCTAAGCGTAATAATAACTACAAGTTACTATAAAAGGGAAAATACTTGTTTTAATATAACCGTGAAAACAGCTAAATTTTGAACGTTCTCTAAATTCGACGAAACTTAAACCAAAGGTTGGTCTAGACCCAAGCATTTGTGTTGTAAATTTGCTAAGCGTAATAATAACTACAAGTTAGTATAAAGGTTAACAAACTTGTTTTAATAAAAACTGTGCAAAACAGCTAATTTTTTAGCATTCTCAGCATTGGACAAAACTTGACCCAAACGTTGGTCTAGACCCAAGAGTTTGTATGTTAAATTTGAAGCGTAATAATAACTACAAGTTAGTATAAAAGGGAAACAAACTTGTTTTAATAAAACCGTGCAAAACAGTTAATTTTTTAGCATTCTCAGCATTGGACGAACTTGACCCAAACGTAGGTCTAGACCCAAGAGTTTGTGTGTTTAATTTTCTAAGCGTAATAATAGCTACAAGTTACTATAAAAGGGACACAAACTTGTTTTAATAAAATCGTGCAAAACAGCTAACTTTTGGACGTTCTCAGAATTCAACGAAACTTGACCCAATCGCAGGACTAGACCCATCCATTTGTGTTGTAAATATGCTAAGCGTAATAATAACTAGAAGTTAGTATAAAAGCGAAACAAACTTGCTTTAATAAAACCGTGCAAAATAGCTAAATTTTGAACGTTCTCAGAATTCGACGAAACTTGACCCAAACGTTGGTCTAGACCCAAGCATTTGTGTTGTAAATTTTCTGAGCGTAATAATAACTACAAGTTAGTATAAAAGGGAAACAAACTTGTTTTAATGAAACTGTTCAAAACAGCTAAATATTGAGCATTCTCAGAATTCGACGAAACTTGACCTAAACGTAGGTCTAGACCCAAGAGTTTGTGTGTTAAATTTTCTAAGCGTAATAATTACTACAAGTTACTATAAAAGGGAAACAAACTTGTTTTAATATAACCGTGAAAACAGCTAAATTTTGAACGTTCTCAGAATTCGACGAAACTTGACCCAAACGTTGGTCTAGACCCAAGCATTTGTGTTGTAAATTTGCTAAACGTAATAATAACTACAAGTTAGTATAAAAGGGAAACAAACTAGTTTTAATAAAACCGTGCAAAACAACTAATTTTTGAGCATTCTCAGCATTGCACGAAACTTGACCCAAACGTTGGTCTAGTTTGTGTGTTAAATTTTCTAAGCATAATAATAACTACAAGTTACTATAAAAGGGAAACAAACTTGTTTTAATAAACCGTGCAAAACAGCTAACTTTTGGACGTTCTCAGAATTCAACGAAACTTGACCCAATCGCAGGACTAGACCCATCCATTTGTGTTGTAAATTTGCTAAGCGTAATAATAACTAGAAGTTAGTATAAAAGCGAAACAAACTTGTTTTAATAAAACCGTGCAAAATAGCTAAGTTTTGAACGTTCTCAGAATTCGACGACACTTGACCCAAACGTTGGTCTAGACCCAAGCATTTGTGTTGTAAATTTGCTAAGCGTAATAATAACTACAAGTTAGTATAAAAGGGAAACAAACTTGTTTTAATAAAACTGTGCAAAACAGCTAAATATTGAGCATTCTCAGAATTCGACGAAACTTGACCCAAACGTAGGTCTAGACCCAAGAGTTTGTGTGTTAAATTTTTTAAGCGTAATAATAACTACAAGTTACTATAAAAGGGAAACAAACTTGTTTTAATATAACCGTGAAAACAGCTAAATTTTGAACGTTCTCAAAATTCGACGAAACTTGAACCAAAGGTTGGTCTAGACCCAAGCATTTGTGTTGTAAATTTGCTAAGCGTAATAATAACTACAAGTTAGTATAAAAGGTTAACAAACTTGTTTTAATAAAAACTGTGCAAAACAGCTAATTTTTTAGCATTCTCAGCATTGGACAAAACTTGACCCAAACGTAGGTCTAGACCCAAGAGTTTGTATGTTAAATTTGAAGCGTAATAATAACTACAAGTTAGTATAAAAGGGAAACAAACTTGTTTTAATAAAACCGTGCAAAACAGTTAATTTTTTAGCATTCTCAGCATTGGACGAACTTGACCCAAACGTAGGTCTAGACCCAAGAGTTTGTGTGTTTAATTTTCTAAGCGTAATAATAGCTACAAGTTACTATAAAAGGGACACAAACTTGTTTTAATAAAATCGTGCAAAACAGCTAACTTTTGGACGTTCTCAGAATTCAACGAAACTTGACCCAATCGCAGGACTAGACCCATCCATTTGTGTTGTAAATATGCTAAGCGTAATAATAACTAGAAGTTAGTATAAAAGCGAAACAAACTTGCTTTAATAAAACCGTGCAAAATAGCTAAATTTTGAACGTTCTCAGAATTCGACGAAACTTGACCCAAACGTTGGTCTAGACCCAAGCATTTGTGTTGTAAATTTGCTGAGCGTAATAATAACTACAAGTTAGTATAAAAGGGAAACAAACTTGTTTTAATGAAACTGTTCAAAACAGCTAAATATTGAGCATTCTCAGAATTCGACGAAACTTGACCTAAACGTAGGTCTAGACCCAAGAGTTTGTGTGTTAAATTTTCTAAGCGTAATAATTACTACAAGTTACTATAAAAGGGAAACAAACTTGTTTTAATATAACCGTGAAAACAGCTAAATTTTGAACGTTCTCAGAATTCGACGAAACTTGACCCAAACGTTGG
Organism: Sesamum indicum; assembly: GCF_026168435.1. NCBI lineage: Eukaryota > Viridiplantae > Streptophyta > Magnoliopsida > Lamiales > Pedaliaceae > Sesamum > Sesamum indicum. Next base: position 8,076,625 of record NC_142658.1, on the reverse strand, counting down.
TCTAGACCCAAGCATTTGTGTTGTAAATTTGCTAAACGTAATAATAACTACAAGTTAGTATAAAAGGGAAACAAACTAGTTTTAATAAAACCGTGCAAAACAACTAATTTTTGAGCATTCTCAGCATTGCACGAAACTTGACCCAAACGTTGGTCTAGTTTGTGTGTTAAATTTTCTAAGCATAATAATAACTACAAGTTACTATAAAAGGGAAACAAACTTGTTTTAATAAACCGTGCAAAACAGCTAACTTTTGGACGTTCTCAGAATTCAACGAAACTTGACCCAATCGCAGGACTAGACCCATCCATTTGTGTTGTAAATTTGCTAAGCGTAATAATAACTAGAAGTTAGTATAAAAGCGAAACAAACTTGTTTTAATAAAACCGTGCAAAATAGCTAAGTTTTGAACGTTCTCAGAATTCGACGACACTTGACCCAAACGTTGGTCTAGACCCAAGCATTTGTGTTGTAAATTTGCTAAGCGTAATAATAACTACAAGTTAGTATAAAAGGGAAACAAACTTGTTTTAATAAAACTGTGCAAAACAGCTAAATATTGAGCATTCTCAGAATTCGACGAAACTTGACCCAAACGTAGGTCTAGACCCAAGAGTTTGTGTGTTAAATTTTTTAAGCGTAATAATAACTACAAGTTACTATAAAAGGGAAACAAACTTGTTTTAATATAACCGTGAAAACAGCTAAATTTTGAACGTTCTCAAAATTCGACGAAACTTGAACCAAAGGTTGGTCTAGACCTAAGCATTTGTGTTGTAAATTTGCTAAGCGTAATAATAACTACTAGTTAGTATAAAAGGTTAACAAACTTGTTTTAATAAAATCTGTGCAAAACAGCTAATTTTTGAGCATTCTCAGCATTGGACGAAACTTGACCCAAACGTAGGTCTAGATCCAAGAGTTTGTATGTTAAATTTGAAGCGTAACAATAACTACAAGTTAGTATAAAAGGGAAACAAACTTGTTTTAATAAAACCGTGCAAAACAGTTAATTTTTGAGCATTCTCAGCATTGGACGAACTTGACCCAAACGTAGGTCTAGACCCAAGAGTTTGTGTGTTTAATTTTCTAAGCGTAATAATAACCACAAGTTACTATAAAAGGGACACAAACTTGTTTTAATAAAACCGTGCAAAACAGCTAACTTTTGGACGTTCTCAGGATTCAACGAAACTTGACCCAATCGCAGGACTAGACCCATCCATTTGTGTTGTAAATATGCTAAGCGTAATAATAACTAGAAGTTAGTATAAAAGCGAAACAAACTTGCTTTAATAAAACCGTGCAAAATAGCTAAATTTTGAACGTTCTCAGAATTCGACGAAACTTGACCCAAACGTTGGTTTAGACCCAAGCATTTGTGTTGTAAATTTGCTAAGCGTAATAATAACTACAAGTTAGTATAAAAGGGAAACAAACTTGTTTTAATGAAACTGTGCAAAACAGCTAAATATTGAGCATTCTCAGAATTCGACGAAACATGACCCAGACGTAGGTCTAGACCCAAGAGTTTGTGTGTTAAATTTTCTAAGCGTAATAATAACTACAAGTTACTATAAAAGGGAAAATACTTGTTTTAATATAACCGTGAAAACAGCTAAATTTTGAACGTTCTCAAAATTCGACGAAACTTGAACCAAAGGTTGGTCTAGACCCAAGCATTTGTGTTGTAAATTTGCTAAGCGTAATAATAACTACAAGTTAGTATAAAAGATTAACAAACTTGTTTTAATAAAAACTGTGCAAAACATCTAATTTTTTAGCATTCTCAGCATTGGACAAAACTTGACCCAAACGTGGGTCTAGACCCAAGAGTTTGTATGTTAAATTTGAAGCGTAATAATAACTACAAGTTAGTATAAAAGGGAAACAAACTTGTTTTAATAAAACCGTGCAAAATAGTTAATTTTTTAGCATTCTCAGCATTGGACGAACTTGACCCAAACGTAGGTCTAGACCCAAGAGTTTGTGTGTTTAATTTTCTAAGCGTAATAATAGCTACAAGTTACTATAAAAGGGACACAAACTTGTTTTAATAAAATCGTGCAAAACAGCTAACTTTTGGACGTTCTCAGAATTCAACGAAACTTGACCCAATCGCAGGACTAGACCCATCCATTTGTGTTGTAAATATGCTAAGCGTAATAATAACTAGAAGTTAGTATAAAAGCGAAACAAACTTGCTTTAATAAAACCGTGCAAAATAGCTAAATTTTGAACGTTCTCAGAATTCGACGAAACTTGACCCAAACGTTGGTTTAGACCCAAGCATTTGTGTTGTAAATTTGCTAAGCGTAATAATAACTACAAGTTAGTATAAAAGGGAAACAAACTTGTTTTAATGAAACTGTGCAAAACAGCTAAATATTGAGCATTCTCAGAATTCGACGAAACTTGACCCAGACGTAGGTCTAGACCCAAGAGTTTGTGTGTTAAATTTTCTAAGCGTAATAATAACTACAAGTTACTATAAAAGGGAAAATACTTGTTTTAATATAACCGTGAAAACAGCTAAATTTTGAACGTTCTCTAAATTCGACGAAACTTAAACCAAAGGTTGGTCTAGACCCAAGCATTTGTGTTGTAAATTTGCTAAGCGTAATAATAACTACAAGTTAGTATAAAGGTTAACAAACTTGTTTTAATAAAAACTGTGCAAAACAGCTAATTTTTTAGCATTCTCAGCATTGGACAAAACTTGACCCAAACGTTGGTCTAGACCCAAGAGTTTGTATGTTAAATTTGAAGCGTAATAATAACTACAAGCTAGTATAAAAGGGAAACAAACTTGTTTTAATAAAACCGTGCAAAATAGTTAATTTTTTAGCATTCTCAGCATTGGACGAACTTGACCCAAACGTAGGTCTAGACCCAAGAGTTTGTGTGTTTAATTTTCTAAGCGTAATAATAGCTACAAGTTACTATAAAAGGGACACAAACTTGTTTTAATAAAATCGTGCAAAACAGCTAACTTTTGGACGTTCTCAGAATTCAACGAAACTTGACCCAATCGCAGGACTAGACCCATCCATTTGTGTTGTAAATATGCTAAGCGTAATAATAACTAGAAGTTAGTATAAAAGCGAAACAAACTTGCTTTAATAAAACCGTGCAAAATAGCTAAATTTTGAACGTTCTCAGAATTCGACGAAACTTGACCCAAACGTTGGTTTAGACCCAAGCATTTGTGTTGTAAATTTGCTAAGCGTAATAATAACTACAAGTTAGTATAAAAGGGAAACAAACTTGTTTTAATGAAACTGTGCAAAACAGCTAAATATTGAGCATTCTCAGAATTCGACGAAACTTGACCCAGACGTAGGTCTAGACCCAAGAGTTTGTGTGTTAAATTTTCTAAGCGTAATAATAACTACAAGTTACTATAAAAGGGAAAATACTTGTTTTAATATAACCGTGAAAACAGCTAAATTTTGAACGTTCTCTAAATTCGACGAAACTTAAACCAAAGGTTGGTCTAGACCCAAGCATTTGTGTTGTAAATTTGCTAAGCGTAATAATAACTACAAGTTAGTATAAAAGCTTAACAAACTTGTTTTAATAAAAACTGTGCAAAACATCTAATTTTTTAGCATTCTCAGCATTGGACAAAACTTGACCCAAACGTGGGTCTAGACCCAAGAGTTTGTATGTTAAATTTGAAGCGTAATAATAACTACAAGTTAGTATAAAAGGGAAACAAACTTGTTTTAATAAAACCGTGCAAAATAGTTAATTTTTTAGCATTCTCAGCATTGGACGAACTTGACCCAAACGTAGGTCTAGACCCAAGAGTTTGTGTGTTTAATTTTCTAAGCGTAATAATAGCTACAAGTTACTATAAAAGGGACACAAACTTGTTTTAATAAAATCGTGCAAAACAGCTAACTTTTGGACGTTCTCAGAATTCAACGAAACTTGACCCAATCGCAGGACTAGACCCATCCATTTGTGTTGTAAATATGCTAAGCGTAATAATAACTAGAAGTTAGTATAAAAGCGAAACAAACTTGCTTTAATAAAACCGTGCAAAATAGCTAAATTTTGAACGTTCTCAGAATTCGACGAAACTTGACCCAAACGTTGGTTTAGACCCAAGCATTTGTGTTGTAAATTTGCTAAGCGTAATAATAACTACAAGTTAGTATAAAAGGGAAACAAACTTGTTTTAATGAAACTGTGCAAAACAGCTAAATATTGAGCATTCTCAGAATTCGACGAAACTTGACCCAGACGTAGGTCTAGACCCAAGAGTTTGTGTGTTAAATTTTCTAAGCGTAATAATAACTACAAGTTACTATAAAAGGGAAAATACTTGTTTTAATATAACCGTGAAAACAGCTAAATTTTGAACGTTCTCTAAATTCGACGAAACTTAAACCAAAGGTTGGTCTAGACCCAAGCATTTGTGTTGTAAATTTGCTAAGCGTAATAATAACTACAAGTTAGTATAAAGGTTAACAAACTTGTTTTAATAAAAACTGTGCAAAACAGCTAATTTTTTAGCATTCTCAGCATTGGACAAAACTTGACCCAAACGTTGGTCTAGACCCAAGAGTTTGTATGTTAAATTTGAAGCGTAATAATAACTACAAGCTAGTATAAAAGGGAAACAAACTTGTTTTAATAAAACCGTGCAAAACAGTTAATTTTTTAGCATTCTCAGCATTGGACGAACTTGACCCAAACGTAGGTCTAGACCCAAGAGTTTGTGTGTTTAATTTTCTAAGCGTAATAATAGCTACAAGTTACTATAAAAGGGACACAAACTTGTTTTAATAAAATCGTGCAAAACAGCTAACTTTTGGACGTTCTCAGAATTCAACGAAACTTGACCCAATCGCAGGACTAGACCCATCCATTTGTGTTGTAAATATGCTAAGCGTAATAATAACTAGAAGTTAGTATAAAAGCGAAACAAACTTGCTTTAATAAAACCGTGCAAAATAGCTAAATTTTGAACGTTCTCAGAATTCGACGAAACTTGACCCAAACGTTGGTTTAGACCCAAGCATTTGTGTTGTAAATTTGCTAAGCGTAATAATAACTACAAGTTAGTATAAAAGGGAAACAAACTTGTTTTAATGAAACTGTGCAAAACAGCTAAATATTGAGCATTCTCAGAATTCGACGAAACTTGACCCAGACGTAGGTCTAGACCCAAGAGTTTGTGTGTTAAATTTTCTAAGCGTAATAATAACTACAAGTTACTATAAAAGGGAAAATACTTGTTTTAATATAACCGTGAAAACAGCTAAATTTTGAACGTTCTCAAAATTCGACGAAACTTGAACCAAAGGTTGGTCTAGACCCAAGCATTTGTGTTGTAAATTTGCTAAGCGTAATAATAACTACAAGTTAGTATAAAAGGTTAACAAACTTGTTTTAATAAAAACTGTGCAAAACAGCTAATTTTTTAGCATTCTCAGCATTGGACAAAACTTGACCCAAACGTAGGTCTAGACCCAAGAGTTTGTATGTTAAATTTGAAGCGTAATAATAACTACAAGTTAGTATAAAAGGGAAACAAACTTGTTTTAATAAAACCGTGCAAAACAGTTAATTTTTTAGCATTCTCAGCATTGGACGAACTTGACCCAAACGTAGGTCTAGACCCAAGAGTTTGTGTGTTTAATTTTCTAAGCGTAATAATAGCTACAAGTTACTATAAAAGGGACACAAACTTGTTTTAATAAAATCGTGCAAAACAGCTAACTTTTGGACGTTCTCAGAATTCAACGAAACTTGACCCAATCGCAGGACTAGACCCATCCATTTGTGTTGTAAATATGCTAAGCGTAATAATAACTAGAAGTTAGTATAAAAGCGAAACAAACTTGCTTTAATAAAACCGTGCAAAATAGCTAAATTTTGAACGTTCTCAGAATTCGACGAAACTTGACCCAAACGTTGGTCTAGACCCAAGCATTTGTGTTGTAAATTTGCTGAGCGTAATAATAACTACAAGTTAGTATAAAAGGGAAACAAACTTGTTTTAATGAAACTGTTCAAAACAGCTAAATATTGAGCATTCTCAGAATTCGACGAAACTTGACCTAAACGTAGGTCTAGACCCAAGAGTTTGTGTGTTAAATTTTCTAAGCGTAATAATTACTACAAGTTACTATAAAAGGGAAACAAACTTGTTTTAATATAACCGTGAAAACAGCTAAATTTTGAACGTTCTCAGAATTCGACGAAACTTGACCCAAACGTTGGTCTAGACCCAAGCATTTGTGTTGTAAATTTGCTAAACGTAATAATAACTACAAGTTAGTATAAAAGGGAAACAAACTAGTTTTAATAAAACCGTGCAAAACAACTAATTTTTGAGCATTCTCAGCATTGCACGAAACTTGACCCAAACGTTGGTCTAGTTTGTGTGTTAAATTTTCTAAGCATAATAATAACTACAAGTTACTATAAAAGGGAAACAAACTTGTTTTAATAAACCGTGCAAAACAGCTAACTTTTGGACGTTCTCAGAATTCAACGAAACTTGACCCAATCGCAGGACTAGACCCATCCATTTGTGTTGTAAATTTGCTAAGCGTAATAATAACTAGAAGTTAGTATAAAAGCGAAACAAACTTGTTTTAATAAAACCGTGCAAAATAGCTAAGTTTTGAACGTTCTCAGAATTCGACGACACTTGACCCAAACGTTGGTCTAGACCCAAGCATTTGTGTTGTAAATTTGCTAAGCGTAATAATAACTACAAGTTAGTATAAAAGGGAAACAAACTTGTTTTAATAAAACTGTGCAAAACAGCTAAATATTGAGCATTCTCAGAATTCGACGAAACTTGACCCAAACGTAGGTCTAGACCCAAGAGTTTGTGTGTTAAATTTTTTAAGCGTAATAATAACTACAAGTTACTATAAAAGGGAAACAAACTTGTTTTAATATAACCGTGAAAACAGCTAAATTTTGAACGTTCTCAAAATTCGACGAAACTTGAACCAAAGGTTGGTCTAGACCTAAGCATTTGTGTTGTAAATTTGCTAAGCGTAATAATAACTACTAGTTAGTATAAAAGGTTAACAAACTTGTTTTAATAAAATCTGTGCAAAACAGCTAATTTTTGAGCATTCTCAGCATTGGACGAAACTTGACCCAAACGTAGGTCTAGATCCAAGAGTTTGTATGTTAAATTTGAAGCGTAACAATAACTACAAGTTAGTATAAAAGGGAAACAAACTTGTTTTAATAAAACCGTGCAAAACAGTTAATTTTTGAGCATTCTCAGCATTGGACGAACTTGACCCAAACGTAGGTCTAGACCCAAGAGTTTGTGTGTTTAATTTTCTAAGCGTAATAATAACCACAAGTTACTATAAAAGGGACACAAACTTGTTTTAATAAAACCGTGCAAAACAGCTAACTTTTGGACGTTCTCAGGATTCAACGAAACTTGACCCAATCGCAGGACTAGACCCATCCATTTGTGTTGTAAATATGCTAAGCGTAATAATAACTAGAAGTTAGTATAAAAGCGAAACAAACTTGCTTTAATAAAACCGTGCAAAATAGCTAAATTTTGAACGTTCTCAGAATTCGACGAAACTTGACCCAAACGTTGGTTTAGACCCAAGCATTTGTGTTGTAAATTTGCTAAGCGTAATAATAACTACAAGTTAGTATAAAAGGGAAACAAACTTGTTTTAATGAAACTGTGCAAAACAGCTAAATATTGAGCATTCTCAGAATTCGACGAAACATGACCCAGACGTAGGTCTAGACCCAAGAGTTTGTGTGTTAAATTTTCTAAGCGTAATAATAACTACAAGTTACTATAAAAGGGAAAATACTTGTTTTAATATAACCGTGAAAACAGCTAAATTTTGAACGTTCTCAAAATTCGACGAAACTTGAACCAAAGGTTGGTCTAGACCCAAGCATTTGTGTTGTAAATTTGCTAAGCGTAATAATAACTACAAGTTAGTATAAAAGATTAACAAACTTGTTTTAATAAAAACTGTGCAAAACATCTAATTTTTTAGCATTCTCAGCATTGGACAAAACTTGACCCAAACGTGGGTCTAGACCCAAGAGTTTGTATGTTAAATTTGAAGCGTAATAATAACTACAAGTTAGTATAAAAGGGAAACAAACTTGTTTTAATAAAACCGTGCAAAATAGTTAATTTTTTAGCATTCTCAGCATTGGACGAACTTGACCCAAACGTAGGTCTAGACCCAAGAGTTTGTGTGTTTAATTTTCTAAGCGTAATAATAGCTACAAGTTACTATAAAAGGGACACAAACTTGTTTTAATAAAATCGTGCAAAACAGCTAACTTTTGGACGTTCTCAGAATTCAACGAAACTTGACCCAATCGCAGGACTAGACCCATCCATTTGTGTTGTAAATATGCTAAGCGTAATAATAACTAGAAGTTAGTATAAAAGCGAAACAAACTTGCTTTAATAAAACCGTGCAAAATAGCTAAATTTTGAACGTTCTCAGAATTCGACGAAACTTGACCCAAACGTTGGTTTAGACCCAAGCATTTGTGTTGTAAATTTGCTAAGCGTAATAATAACTACAAGTTAGTATAAAAGGGAAACAAACTTGTTTTAATGAAACTGTGCAAAACAGCTAAATATTGAGCATTCTCAGAATTCGACGAAACTTGACCCAGACGTAGGTCTAGACCCAAGAGTTTGTGTGTTAAATTTTCTAAGCGTAATAATAACTACAAGTTACTATAAAAGGGAAAATACTTGTTTTAATATAACCGTGAAAACAGCTAAATTTTGAACGTTCTCTAAATTCGACGAAACTTAAACCAAAGGTTGGTCTAGACCCAAGCATTTGTGTTGTAAATTTGCTAAGCGTAATAATAACTACAAGTTAGTATAAAGGTTAACAAACTTGTTTTAATAAAAACTGTGCAAAACAGCTAATTTTTTAGCATTCTCAGCATTGGACAAAACTTGACCCAAACGTTGGTCTAGACCCAAGAGTTTGTATGTTAAATTTGAAGCGTAATAATAACTACAAGCTAGTATAAAAGGGAAACAAACTTGTTTTAATAAAACCGTGCAAAACAGTTAATTTTTTAGCATTCTCAGCATTGGACGAACTTGACCCAAACGTAGGTCTAGACCCAAGAGTTTGTGTGTTTAATTTTCTAAGCGTAATAATAGCTACAAGTTACTATAAAAGGGACACAAACTTGTTTTAATAAAATCGTGCAAAACAACTAACTTTTGGACGTTCTCAGAATTCAACGAAACTTGACCCAATCGCAGGACTAGACCCATCCATTTGTGTTGTAAATATGCTAAGCGTAATAATAACTAGAAGTTAGTATAAAAGCGAAACAAACTTGCTTTAATAAAACTGTGCAAAATAGCTAAATTTTGAACGTTCTCAGAATTCGACGAAACTTGACCCAAACGTTGGTTTAGACCCAAGCATTTGTGTTGTAAATTTGCTAAGCGTAATAATAACTACAAGTTAGTATAAAAGGGAAACAAACTTGTTTTAATGAAACTGTGCAAAACAGCTAAATATTGAGCATTCTCAGAATTCGACGAAACTTGACCCAGACGTAGGTCTAGACCCAAGAGTTTGTGTGTTAAATTTTCTAAGCGTAATAATAACTACAAGTTACTATAAAAGGGAAAATACTTGTTTTAATATAACCGTGAAAACAGCTAAATTTTGAACGTTCTCAAAATTCGACGAAACTTGAACCAAAGGTTGGTCTAGACCCAAGCATTTGTGTTGTAAATTTGCTAAGCGTAATAATAACTACAAGTTAGTATAAAAGGTTAACAAACTTGTTTTAATAAAAACTGTGCAAAACAGCTAATTTTTTAGCATTCTCAGCATTGGACAAAACTTGACCCAAACGTAGGTCTAGACCCAAGAGTTTGTATGTTAAATTTGAAGCGTAATAATAACTACAAGTTAGTATAAAAGGGAAACAAACTTGTTTTAATAAAACCGTGCAAAACAGTTAATTTTTTAGCATTCTCAGCATTGGACGAACTTGACCCAAACGTAGGTCTAGACCCAAGAGTTTGTGTGTTTAATTTTCTAAGCGTAATAATAGCTACAAGTTACTATAAAAGGGACACAAACTTGTTTTAATAAAATCGTGCAAAACAGCTAACTTTTGGACGTTCTCAGAATTCAACGAAACTTGACCCAATCGCAGGACTAGACCCATCCATTTGTGTTGTAAATATGCTAAGCGTAATAATAACTAGAAGTTAGTATAAAAGCGAAACAAACTTGCTTTAATAAAACCGTGCAAAATAGCTAAATTTTGAACGTTCTCAGAATTCGACGAAACTTGACCCAAACGTTGGTCTAGACCCAAGCATTTGTGTTGTAAATTTGCTGAGCGTAATAATAACTACAAGTTAGTATAAAAGGGAAACAAACTTGTTTTAATGAAACTGTTCAAAACAGCTAAATATTGAGCATTCTCAGAATTCGACGAAACTTGACCTAAACGTAGGTCTAGACCCAAGAGTTTGTGTGTTAAATTTTCTAAGCGTAATAATTACTACAAGTTACTATAAAAGGGAAACAAACTTGTTTTAATATAACCGTGAAAACAGCTAAATTTTGAACGTTCTCAGAATTCGACGAAACTTGACCCAAACGTTGGTCTAGACCCAAGCATTTGTGTTGTAAATTTGCTAAACGTAATAATAACTACAAGTTAGTATAAAAGGGAAACAAACTAGTTTTAATAAAACCGTGCAAAACAACTAATTTTTGAGCATTCTCAGCATTGCACGAAACTTGACCCAAACGTTGGTCTAGTTTGTGTGTTAAATTTTCTAAGCATAATAATAACTACAAGTTACTATAAAAGGGAAACAAACTTGTTTTAATAAACCGTGCAAAACAGCTAACTTTTGGACGTTCTCAGAATTCAACGAAACTTGACCCAATCGCAGGACTAGACCCATCCATTTGTGTTGTAAATTTGCTAAGCGTAATAATAACCAGAAGTTAGTATAAAAGCGAAACAAACTTGTTTTAATAAAACCGTGCAAAATAGCTAAGTTTTGAACGTTCTCAGAATTCGGCGACACTTGACCCAAACGTTGGTCTAGACCCAAGCATTCGTGTTGTAAATTTGCTAAGCGTAATAATAACTACAAGTTAGTATAAAAGGGAAACAAACTTGTTTTAATAAAACTGTGCAAAACAGCTAAATATTGAGCATTCTCAGAATTCGACGAAACTTGACCCAAACGTAGGTCTAGACCCAAGAGTTTGTGTGTTAAATTTTTTAAGCGTAATAATAACTACAAGTTACTATAAAAGGGAAACAAACTTGTTTTAATATAACCGTGAAAACAGCTAAATTTTGAACGTTCTCAAAATTCGACGAAACTTGAACCAAAGGTTGGTCTAGACCTAAGCATTTGTGTTGTAAATTTGCTAAGCGTAATAATAACTACTAGTTAGTATAAAAGGTTAACAAACTTGTTTTAATAAAATCTGTGCAAAACAGCTAATTTTTGAGAATTCTCAGCATTGGACGAAACTTGACCCAAACGTAGGTCTAGATCCAAGAGTTTGTATGTTAAATTTGAAGCGTAACAATAACTACAAGTTAGTATAAAAGGGAAACAAACTTGTTTTAATAAAACCGTGCAAAACAGTTAATTTTTGAGCATTCTCAGCATTGGACGAACTTGACCCAAACGTAGGTCTAGACCCAAGAGTTTGTGTGTTTAATTTTCTAAACGTAATAATAACCACAAGTTACTATAAAAGGGACACAAACTTGTTTTAATAAAACCGTGCAAAACAGCTAACTTTTGGACGTTCTCAGGATTCAACGAAACTTGACCCAATCGCAGGACTAGACCCATCCATTTGTGTTGTAAATATGCTAAGCGTAATAATAACTAGAAGTTAGTATAAAAGCGAAACAAACTTGCTTTAATAAAACCGTGCAAAATAGCTAAATTTTGAACGTTCTCAGAATTCGACGAAACTTGACCCAAACGTTGGTTTAGACCCAAGCATTTGTGTTGTAAATTTGCTAAGCGTAATAATAACTACAAGTTAGTATAAAAGGGAAATAAACTTGTTTTAATGAAACTGTGCAAAACAGCTAAATATTGAGCATTCTCAGAATTCGACGAAACTTGACCCAGACGTAGGTCTAGACCCAAGAGTTTGTGTGTTAAATTTTCTAAGCGTAATAATAACTACAAGTTACTATAAAAGGGAAAATACTTGTTTTAATATAACCGTGAAAACAGCTAAATTTTGAACGTTCTCTAAATTCGACGAAACTTGAACCAAAGGTTGGTCTAGACCCAAGCATTTGTGTTGTAAATTTGCTAAGCGTAATAATAACTACAAGTTAGTATAAAAGGTTAACAAACTTGTTTTAATAAAATCTGTGCAAAACAGCTAATTTTTGAGCATTCTCAGCATTGGACGAAACTTGACCCAAACGTAGGTCTAGATCCAAGAGTTTGTATGTTAAATTTGAAGCGTAACAATAACTACAAGTTAGTATAAAAGGGAAACAAACTTGTTTTAATAAAACCGTGCAAAACAGTTAATTTTTGAGCATTCTCAGCATTGGACGAACTTGACCCAAACGTAGGTCTAGACCCAAGAGTTTGTGTGTTTAATTTTCTAAGCGTAATAATAACCACAAGTTACTATAAAAGGGACACAAACTTGTTTTAATAAAACCGTGCAAAACAGCTAACTTTTGGACGTTCTCAGGATTCAACGAAACTTGACCCAATCGCAGGACTAGACCCATCCATTTGTGTTGTAAATATGCTAAGCGTAATAATAACTAGAAGTTAGTATAAAAGCGAAACAAACTTGCTTTAATAAAACCGTGCAAAATAGCTAAATTTTGAACGTTCTCAGAATTCGACGAAACTTGACCCAAACGTTGGTTTAGACCCAAGCATTTGTGTTGTAAATTTGCTAAGCGTAATAATAACTACAAGTTAGTATAAAAGGGAAATAAACTTGTTTTAATGAAACTGTGCAAAACAGCTAAATATTGAGCATTCTCAGAATTCGACGAAACTTGACCCAGACGTAGGTCTAGACCCAAGAGTTTGTGTGTTAAATTTTCTAAGCGTAATAATAACTACAAGTTACTATAAAAGGGAAAATACTTGTTTTAATATAACCGTGAAAACAGCTAAATTTTGAACGTTCTCTAAATTCGACGAAACTTGAACCAAAGGTTGGTCTAGACCCAAGCATTTGTGTTGTAAATTTGCTAAGCGTAATAATAACTACAAGTTAGTATAAAAGGTTAACAAACTTGTTTTAATAAAAACTGTGCAAAACAGCTAATTTTTTAGCATTCTCAGCATTGGACAAAACTTGACCCAAACGTTGGTCTAGACCCAAGAGTTTGTATGTTAAATTTGAAGCGTAATAATAACTACAAGTTAGTATAAAAGGGAAACAAACTTGTTTTAATAAAACCGTGCAAAACAGTTAATTTTTTAGCATTCTCAGCATTGGACGAACTTGACCCAAACGTAGGTCTAGACCCAAGAGTTTGTGTGTTTAATTTTCTAAGCGTAATAATAGCTACAAGTTACTATAAAAGGGACACAAACTTGTTTTAATAAAATCGTGCAAAACAGCTAACTTTTGGACGTTCTCAGAATTCAACGAAACTTGACCCAATCGCAGGACTAGACCCATCCATTTGTGTTGTAAATATGCTAAGCGTAATAATAACTAGAAGTTAGTATAAAAGCGAAACAAACTTGCTTTAATAAAACCGTGCAAAATAGCTAAATTTTGAACGTTCTCAGAATTCGACGAAACTTGACCCAAACGTTGGTGTAGACCCAAGCATTTGTGTTGTAAATTTGCTAAGCGTAATAATAACTACAAGTTAGTATAAAAGGGAAACAAACTTGTTTTAATGAAACTGTGCAAAACAGCTAAATATTGAGCATTCTCAGAATTCGACGAAACTTGACCCAGACGTAGGTCTAGACCCAAGAGTTTGTGTGTTAAATTTTCTAAGCGTAATAATAACTACAAGTTACTATAAAAGGGAAAATACTTGTTTTAATATAACCGTGAAAACAGCTAAATTTTGAACGTTCTCAAAATTCGACGAAACTTGAACCAAAGGTTGGTCTAGACCCAAGCATTTGTGTTGTAAATTTGCTAAGCGTAATAATAACTACAAGTTAGTATAAAAGGTTAACAAACTTGTTTTAATAAAAACTGTGCAAAACAGCTAATTTTTTAGCATTCTCAGCATTGGACAAAACTTGACCCAAACGTAGGTCTAGACCCAAGAGTTTGTATGTTAAATTTGAAGCGTAATAATAACTACAAGTTAGTATAAAAGGGAAACAAACTTGTTTTAATAAAACCGTGCAAAACAGTTAATTTTTTAGCATTCTCAGCATTGGACGAACTTGACCCAAACGTAGGTCTAGACCCAAGAGTTTGTGTGTTTAATTTTCTAAGCGTAATAATAGCTACAAGTTACTATAAAAGGGACACAAACTTGTTTTAATAAAATCGTGCAAAACAGCTAACTTTTGGACGTTCTCAGAATTCAACGAAACTTGACCCAATCGCAGGACTAGACCCATCCATTTGTGTTGTAAATATGCTAAGCGTAATAATAACTAGAAGTTAGTATAAAAGCGAAACAAACTTGCTTTAATAAAACCGTGCAAAATAGCTAAATTTTGAACGTTCTCAGAATTCGACGAAACTTGACCCAAACGTTGGTCTAGACCCAAGCATTTGTGTTGTAAATTTGCTGAGCGTAATAATAACTACAAGTTAGTATAAAAGGGAAACAAACTTGTTTTAATGAAACTGTTCAAAACAGCTAAATATTGAGCATTCTCAGAATTCGACGAAACTTGACCTAAACGTAGGTCTAGACCCAAGAGTTTGTGTGTTAAATTTTCTAAGCGTAATAATTACTACAAGTTACTATAAAAGGGAAACAAACTTGTTTTAATATAACCGTGAAAACAGCTAAATTTTGAACGTTCTCAGAATTCGACGAAACTTGACCCAAACGTTGGTCTAGACCCAAGCATTTGTGTTGTAAATTTGCTAAACGTAATAATAACTACAAGTTAGTATAAAAGGGAAACAAACTAGTTTTAATAAAACCGTGCAAAACAACTAATTTTTGAGCATTCTCAGCATTGCACGAAACTTGACCCAAACGTTGGTCTAGTTTGTGTGTTAAATTTTCTAAGCATAATAATAACTACAAGTTACTATAAAAGGGAAACAAACTTGTTTTAATAAACCGTGCAAAACAGCTAACTTTTGGACGTTCTCAGAATTCAACGAAACTTGACCCAATCGCAGGACTAGACCCATCCATTTGTGTTGTAAATTTGCTAAGCGTAATAATAACCAGAAGTTAGTATAAAAGCGAAACAAACTTGTTTTAATAAAACCGTGCAAAATAGCTAAGTTTTGAACGTTCTCAGAATTCGGCGACACTTGACCCAAACGTTGGTCTAGACCCAAGCATTCGTGTTGTAAATTTGCTAAGCGTAATAATAACTACAAGTTAGTATAAAAGGGAAACAAACTTGTTTTAATAAAACTGTGCAAAACAGCTAAATATTGAGCATTCTCAGAATTCGACGAAACTTGACCCAAACGTAGGTCTAGACCCAAGAGTTTGTGTGTTAAATTTTTTAAGCGTAATAATAACTACAAGTTACTATAAAAGGGAAACAAACATGTTTTAATATAACCGTGAAAACAGCTAAATTTTGAACGTTCTCAAAATTCGACGAAACTTGAACCAAAGGTTGGTCTAGACCTAAGCATTTGTGTTGTAAATTTGCTAAGCGTAATAATAACTACTAGTTAGTATAAAAGGTTAACAAACTTGTTTTAATAAAATCTGTGCAAAACAGCTAATTTTTGAGCATTCTCAGCATTGGACGAAACTTGACCCAAACGTAGGTCTAGATCCAAGAGTTTGTATGTTAAATTTGAAGCGTAACAATAACTACAAGTTAGTATAAAAGGGAAACAAACTTGTTTTAATAAAACCGTGCAAAACAGTTAATTTTTGAGCATTCTCAGCATTGGACGAACTTGACCCAAACGTAGGTCTAGACCCAAGAGTTTGTGTGTTTAATTTTCTAAGCGTAATAATAACCACAAGTTACTATAAAAGGGACACAAACTTGTTTTAATAAAACCGTGCAAAACAGCTAACTTTTGGACGTTCTCAGGATTCAACGAAACTTGACCCAATCGCAGGACTAGACCCATCCATTTGTGTTGTAAATATGCTAAGCGTAATAATAACTAGAAGTTAGTATAAAAGCGAAACAAACTTGCTTTAATAAAACCGTGCAAAATAGCTAAATTTTGAACGTTCTCAGAATTCGACGAAACTTGACCCAAACGTTGGTTTAGACCCAAGCATTTGTGTTGTAAATTTGCTAAGCGTAATAATAACTACAAGTTAGTATAAAAGGGAAATAAACTTGTTTTAATGAAACTGTGCAAAACAGCTAAATATTGAGCATTCTCAGAATTCGACGAAACTTGACCCAGACGTAGGTCTAGACCCAAGAGTTTGTGTGTTAAATTTTCTAAGCGTAATAATAACTACAAGTTACTATAAAAGGGAAAATACTTGTTTTAATATAACCGTGAAAACAGCTAAATTTTGAACGTTCTCTAAATTCGACGAAACTTGAACCAAAGGTTGGTCTAGACCCAAGCATTTGTGTTGTAAATTTGCTAAGCGTAATAATAACTACAAGTTAGTATAAAAGGTTAACAAACTTGTTTTAATAAAAACTGTGCAAAACAGCTAATTTTTTAGCATTCTCAGCATTGGACAAAACTTGACCCAAACGTTGGTCTAGACCCAAGAGTTTGTATGTTAAATTTGAAGCGTAATAATAACTACAAGTTAGTATAAAAGGGAAACAAACTTGTTTTAATAAAACCGTGCAAAACAGTTAATTTTTTAGCATTCTCAGCATTGGACGAACTTGACCCAAACGTAGGTCTAGACCCAAGAGTTTGTGTGTTTAATTTTCTAAGCGTAATAATAGCTACAAGTTACTATAAAAGGGACACAAACTTGTTTTAATAAAATCGTGCAAAACAGCTAACTTTTGGACGTTCTCAGAATTCAACGAAACTTGACCCAATCGCAGGACTAGACCCATCCATTTGTGTTGTAAATATGCTAAGCGTAATAATAACTAGAAGTTAGTATAAAAGCGAAACAAACTTGCTTTAATAAAACCGTGCAAAATAGCTAAATTTTGAACGTTCTCAGAATTCGACGAAACTTGACCCAAACGTTGGTCTAGACCCAAGCATTTGTGTTGTAAATTTGCTGAGCGTAATAATAACTACAAGTTAGTATAAAAGGGAAACAAACTTGTTTTAATGAAACTGTTCAAAACAGCTAAATATTGAGCATTCTCAGAATTCGACGAAACTTGACCCAGACGTAGGTCTAGACCCAAGAGTTTGTGTGTTAAATTTTCTAAGCGTAATAATAACTACAAGTTACTATAAAAGGGAAACAAACTTGTTTTAATATAACCGTGAAAACAGCTAAATTTTGAACGTTCTCAGAATTCGACGAAACTTGACCCAAACGTTGGTCTAGACCCAAGCATTTGTGTTGTAAATTTGCTAAGCGTAATAATAACTACAAGTTAGTATAAAAGGGAAACAAACTAGTTTTAATAAAACCGTGCAAAACAGCTAATTTTTGAGCATTCTCAGCATTGCACGAAACTTGACCCAAACGTTGGTCTAGTTTGTGTGTTAAATTTTCTAAGCATAATAATAACTACAAGTTACTATAAAAGGGAAACAAACTTGTTTTAATAAACCGTGCAAAACAGCTAACTTTTGGACGTTCTCAGAATTCAACGAAACTTGACCCAATCGCAGGACTAGACCCATCCATTTGTGTTGTAAATTTGCTAAGCGTAATAATAACTAGAAGTTAGTATAAAAGCGAAACAAACTTGTTTTAATAAAACCGTGCAAAATAGCTAAGTTTTGAACGTTCTCAGAATTCGACGACACTTGACCCAAACGTTGGTCTAGACCCAAGCATTTGTGTTGTAAATTTGCTAAGCGTAATAATAACTACAAGTTAGTATAAAAGGGAAACAAACTTGTTTTAATAAAACTGTGCAAAACAGCTAAATATTGAGCATTCTCAGAATTCGACGAAACTTGACCCAAACGTAGGTCTAGACCCAAGAGTTTGTGTGTTAAATTTTCTAAGCGTAATAATAACTACAAGTTACTATAAAAGGGAAACAAACTTGTTTTAATATAACCGTGAAAACAGCTAAATTTTGAACGTTCTCAGAATTCGACGAAACTTGACCCAAACGTTGGTCTAGACCCAAGCATTTGTGTTGTAAATTTGCTAAGCGTAATAATAACTACAAGTTAGTATAAAAGGGAAACAAACTAGTTTTAATAAAACCGTGCAAAACAGCTAATTTTTGAGCATTCTCAGCATTGCACGAAACTTGACCCAAACGTTGGTCTAGTTTGTGTGTTAAATTTTCTAAGCATAATAATAACTACAAGTTACTATAAAAGGGAAACAAACTTGTTTTAATAAACCGTGCAAAACAGCTAACTTTTGGACGTTCTCAGAATTCAACGAAACTTGACCCAATCGCAGGACTAGACCCATCCATTTGTGTTGTAAATTTGCTAAGCGTAATAATAACTAGAAGTTAGTATAAAAGCGAAACAAACTTGTTTTAATAAAACCGTGCAAAATAGCTTCTCAGAATTCGACGACACTTGACCCAAACGTTGGTCTAGACCCAAGCATTTGTGTTGTAAATTTGCTAAGCGTAATAATAACTACAAGTTAGTATAAAAGGGAAACAAACTTGTTTTAATAAAACTGTGCAAAACAGCTAAATATTGAGCATTCTCAGAATTCGACGAAACTTGACCCAAACGTAGGTCTAGACCCAAGAGTTTGTGTGTTAAATTTTTTAAGCGTAATAATAACTACAAGTTACTATAAAAGGGAAACAAACTTGTTTTAATATAACCGTGAAAACAGCTAAATTTTGAACGTTCTCAAAATTCGACGAAACTTGAACCAAAGGTTGGTCTAGACCTAAGCATTTGTGTTGTAAATTTGCTAAACGTAATAATAACTACTAGTTAGTATAAAAGGTTAACAAACTTGTTTTAATAAAATCTGTGCAAAACAGCTAATTTTTGAGCATTCTCAGCATTGGACGAAACTTGACCCAAACGTAGGTCTAGATCCAAGAGTTTGTATGTTAAATTTGAAGCGTAACAATAACTACAAGTTAGTATAAAAGGGAAACAAACTTGTTTTAATAAAACCGTGCAAAACAGTTAATTTTTGAGCATTCTCAGCATTTGACGAACTTGACCCAAACGTAGGTCTAGACCCAAGAGTTTGTGTGTTTAATTTTCTAAGCGTAATAATTACCATAAGTAGTATAAAAGGGACACAAACTTGTTTTAATAAAACCGTGCAAAACAGCTAACTTTTGGACGTTCTCAGGATTCAACGAAACTTGACCCAATCGCAGGACTAGACCCATCCATTTGTGTTGTAAATATGCTAAGCGTAATAATAACTAGAAGTTAGTATAAAAGCGAAACAAACTTGCTTTAATAAAACCGTGCAAAATAGCTAAATTTTGAACGTTCTCAGAATTCGACGAAACTTGACCCAAACGTTGGTTTAGACCCAAGCATTTGTGTAGTAAATTTGCTAAGCGTAATAATAACTACAAGTTAGTATAAAAGGGAAACAAACTTGTTTTAATGAAACTGTGCAAAACAGGTAAATATTGAGCATTCTCAGAATTCGACGAAACTTGACCCAGACGTAGGTCTAGACCCAAGAGTTTGTGTGTTAAATTTTCTAAGCGTAATAATAACTACAAGTTACTATAAAAGGGAAAATACTTGTTTTAATATAACCGTGAAAACAGCTAAATTTTGAACGTTCTCAAAATTCGACGAAACTTGAACCAAAGGTTGGTCTAGACCCAAGCATTTGTGTTGTAAATTTGCTAAGCGTAATAATAACTACAAGTTAGTATAAAAGGTTAACAAACTTGTTTTAATAAAAACTGTGCAAAACAGCTAATTTTTGAGCATTCTCAGCATTGGACAAAACTTGACCCAAACGTAGGTCTAGACCCAAGAGTTTGTATGTTAAATTTGAAGCGTAATAATAACTACAAGTTAGTATAAAAGGGAAACAAACTTGTTTTAATAAAACCGTGCAAAACAGTTAATTTTTTAGCATTCTCAGCATTGGACGAACTTGACCCAAACGTAGGTCTAGACCCAAGAGTTTGTGTGTTTAATTTTCTAAGCGTAATAATAGCTACAAGTTACTATAAAAGGGACACAAACTTGTTTTAATAAAATCGTGCAAAACAGCTAACTTTTGGACGTTCTCAGAATTCAACGAAACTTGACCCAATCGCAGGACTAGACCCATCCATTTGTGTTGTAAATATGCTAAGCGTAATAATAACTAGAAGTTAGTATAAAAGCGAAACAAACTTGCTTTAATAAAACCGTGCAAAATAGCTAAATTTTGAACGTTCTCAGAATTCGACGAAACTTGACCCAATCGTTGGTTTAGACCCAAGCATTTGTGTTGTAAATTTGCTAAGCGTAATAATAACTACAAGTTAGTATAAAAGGGAAACAAACTTGTTTTAATGAAACTGTGCAAAACAGCTAAATATTGAGCATTCTCAGAATTCGACGAAACTTGACCCAGACGTAGGTCTAGACCCAAGAGTTTGTGTGTTAAATTTTCTAAGCGTAATAATAACTACAAGTTACTATAAAAGGGAAAATACTTGTTTTAATATAACCGTGAAAACAGCTAAATTTTGAACGTTCTCTAAATTCGACGAAACTTGAACCAAAGGTTGGTCTAGACCCAAGCATTTGTGTTGTAAATTTGCTAAGCGTAATAATAACTACAAGTTAGTATAAAAGGTTAACAAACTTGTTTTAATAAAAACTGTGCAAAACAGCTAATTTTTTAGCATTCTCAGCATTGGACAAAACTTGACCCAAACGTTGGTCTAGACCCAAGAGTTTGTATGTTAAATTTGAAGCGTAATAATAACTACAAGTTAGTATAAAAGGGAAACAAACTTGTTTTAATAAAACCGTGCAAAACAGTTAATTTTTTAGCATTCTCAGCATTGGACGAACTTGACCCAAACGTAGGTCTAGACCCAAGAGTTTGTGTGTTTAATTTTCTAAGCGTAATAATAGCTACAAGTTACTATAAAAGGGACACAAACTTGTTTTAATAAAATCGTGCAAAACAGCTAACTTTTGGACGTTCTCAGAATTCAACGAAACTTGACCCAATCGCAGGACTAGACCCATCCATTTGTGTTGTAAATATGCTAAGCGTAATAATAACTAGAAGTTAGTATAAAAGCGAAACAAACTTGCTTTAATAAAACCGTGCAAAATAGCTAAATTTTGAACGTTCTCAGAATTCGACGAAACTTGACCCAAACGTTGGTCTAGACCCAAGCATTTGTGTTGTAAATTTGCTGAGCGTAATAATAACTACAAGTTAGTATAAAAGGGAAACAAACTTGTTTTAATGAAACTGTTCAAAACAGCTAAATATTGAGCATTCTCAGAATTCGACGAAACTTGACCCAGACGTAGGTCTAGACCCAAGAGTTTGTGTGTTAAATTTTCTAAGCGTAATAATAACTACAAGTTACTATAAAAGGGAAACAAACTTGTTTTAATATAACCGTGAAAACAGCTAAATTTTGAACGTTCTCAGAATTCGACGAAACTTGACCCAAACGTTGGTCTAGACCCAAGCATTTGTGTTGTAAATTTGCTAAGCGTAATAATAACTACAAGTTAGTATAAAAGGGAAACAAACTAGTTTTAATAAAACCGTGCAAAACAGCTAATTTTTGAGCATTCTCAGCATTGCACGAAACTTGACCCAAACGTTGGTCTAGTTTGTGTGTTAAATTTTCTAAGCATAATAATAACTACAAGTTACTATAAAAGGGAAACAAACTTGTTTTAATAAACCGTGCAAAACAGCTAACTTTTGGACGTTCTCAGAATTCAACGAAACTTGACCCAATCGCAGGACTAGACCCATCCATTTGTGTTGTAAATTTGCTAAGCGTAATAATAACTAGAAGTTAGTATAAAAGCGAAACAAACTTGTTTTAATAAAACCGTGCAAAATAGCTAAGTTTTGAACGTTCTCAGAATTCGACGACACTTGACCCAAACGTTGGTCTAGACCCAAGCATTTGTGTTGTAAATTTGCTAAGCGTAATAATAACTACAAGTTAGTATAAAAGGGAAACAAACTTGTTTTAATAAAACTGTGCAAAACAGCTAAATATTGAGCATTCTCAGAATTCGACGAAACTTGACCCAAACGTAGGTCTAGACCCAAGAGTTTGTGTGTTAAATTTTCTAAGCGTAATAATAACTACAAGTTACTATAAAAGGGAAACAAACTTGTTTTAATATAACCGTGAAAACAGCTAAATTTTGAACGTTCTCAGAATTCGACGAAACTTGACCCAAACGTTGGTCTAGACCCAAGCATTTGTGTTGTAAATTTGCTAAGCGTAATAATAACTACAAGTTAGTATAAAAGGGAAACAAACTAGTTTTAATAAAACCGTGCAAAACAGCTAATTTTTGAGCATTCTCAGCATTGCACGAAACTTGACCCAAACGTTGGTCTAGTTTGTGTGTTAAATTTTCTAAGCATAATAATAACTACAAGTTACTATAAAAGGGAAACAAACTTGTTTTAATAAACCGTGCAAAACAGCTAACTTTTGGACGTTCTCAGAATTCAACGAAACTTGACCCAATCGCAGGACTAGACCCATCCATTTGTGTTGTAAATTTGCTAAGCGTAATAATAACTAGAAGTTAGTATAAAAGCGAAACAAACTTGTTTTAATAAAACCGTGCAAAATAGCTTCTCAGAATTCGACGACACTTGACCCAAACGTTGGTTTAGACCCAAGCATTTGTGTTGTAAATTTGCTAAGCGTAATAATAACTACAAGTTAGTTTAAAAGGGAAACAAACTTGTTTTAATGAAACTGTGCAAAACAGCTAAATATTGAGCATTCTCAGAATTCGACGAAACTTGACCCAGACGTAGGTCTAGACCCAAGAGTTTGTGTGTTAAATTTTCTAAGCGTAATAATAACTACAAGTTACTATAAAAGGGAAAATACTTGTTTTAATATAACCGTGAAAACAGCTAAATTTTGAACGTTCTCAAAATTCGACGAAACTTGAACCAAAGGTTGGTCTAGACCCAAGCATTTGTGTTGTAAATTTGCTAAGCGTAATAATAACTACAAGTTAGTATAAAAGGTTAACAAACTTGTTTTAATAAAAACTGTGCAAAACAGCTAATTTTTGAGCATTCTCAGCATTGGACAAAACTTGACCCAAACGTAGGTCTAGACCCAAGAGTTTGTATGTTAAATTTGAAGCGTAATAATAACTACAAGTTAGTATAAAAGGGAAACAAACTTGTTTTAATAAAACCGTGCAAAACAGTTAATTTTTTAGCATTCTCAGCATTGGACGAACTTGACCCAAACGTAGGTCTAGACCCAAGAGTTTGTGTGTTTAATTTTCTAAGCGTAATAATAGCTACAAGTTACTATAAAAGGGACACAAACTTGTTTTAATAAAATCGTGCAAAACAGCTAACTTTTGGACGTTCTCAGAATTCAACGAAACTTGACCCAATCGCAGGACTAGACCCATCCATTTGTGTTGTAAATATGCTAAGCGTAATAATAACTAGAAGTTAGTATAAAAGCGAAACAAACTTGCTTTAATAAAACCGTGCAAAATAGCTAAATTTTGAACGTTCTCAGAATTCGACGAAACTTGACCCAAACGTTGGTCTAGACCCAAGCATTTGTGTTGTAAATTTGCTGAGCGTAATAATAACTACAAGTTAGTATAAAAGGGAAACAAACTTGTTTTAATGAAACTGTTCAAAACAGCTAAATATTGAGCATTCTCATAATTCGACGAAACTTGACCTAAACGTAGGTCTAGACCCAAGAGTTTGTGTGTTAAATTTTCTAAGCGTAATAATAACTACAAGTTACTATAAAAGGGAAACAAACTTGTTTTAATATAACCGTGAAAACAGCTAAATTTTGAACGTTCTCAGAATTCGACGAAACTTGACCCAAACGTTGGTCTAGACCCAAGCATTTGTGTTGTAAATTTGCTAAGCGTAATAATAACTACAAGTTAGTATAAAAGGGAAACAAACTAGTTTTAATAAAACCGTGCAAAACAGCTAATTTTTGAGCATTCTCAGCATTGCACGAAACTTGACCCAAACGTTGGTCTAGTTTGTGTGTTAAATTTTCTAAGCATAATAATAACTACAAGTTACTATAAAAGGGAAACAAACTTGTTTTAATAAACCGTGCAAAACAGCTAACTTTTGGACGTTCTCAGAATTCAACGAAACTTGACCCAATCGCAGGACTAGACCCATCCATTTGTGTTGTAAATTTGCTAAGCGTAATAATAACTAGAAGTTAGTATAAAAGCGAAACAAACTTGTTTTAATAAAACCGTGCAAAATAGCTAAGTTTTGAACGTTCTCAGAATTCGACGACACTTGACCCAAACGTTGGTCTAGACCCAAGCATTTGTGTTGTAAATTTGCTAAGCGTAATAATAACTACAAGTTAGTATAAAAGGGAAACAAACTTGTTTTAATAAAACTGTGCAAAACAGCTAAATATTGAGCATTCTCAGAATTCGACGAAACTTGACCCAAACGTAGGTCTAGACCCAAGAGTTTGTGTGTTAAATTTTTTAAGCGTAATAATAACTACAAGTTACTATAAAAGGGAAACAAACTTGTTTTAATATAACCGTGAAAACAGCTAAATTTTGAACGTTCTCAAAATTCGACGAAACTTGAACCAAAGGTTGGTCTAGACCTAAGCATTTGTGTTGTAAATTTGCTAAGCGTAATAATAACTACTAGTTAGTATAAAAGGTTAACAAACTTGTTTTAATAAAATCTGTGCAAAACAGCTAATTTTTGAGCATTCTCAGCATTGGACGAAACTTGACCCAAACGTAGGTCTAGATCCAAGAGTTTGTATGTTAAATTTGAAGCGTAACAATAACTACAACTTAGTATAAAAGGGAAACAAACTTGTTTTAATAAAACCGTGCAAAACAGTTAATTTTTGAGCATTCTCAGCATTGGACGAAC
Organism: Sesamum indicum; assembly: GCF_026168435.1. Classification (NCBI taxonomy): domain Eukaryota; kingdom Viridiplantae; phylum Streptophyta; class Magnoliopsida; order Lamiales; family Pedaliaceae; genus Sesamum; species Sesamum indicum. The sequence continues at coordinate 8,051,296 of NC_142658.1, read as the reverse complement.
TTGACCCAAACGTAGGTCTAGACCCAAGAGTTTGTGTGTTTAATTTTCTAAGCGTAATAATAACCACAAGTTACTATAAAAGGGACACAAACTTGTTTTAATAAAACCGTGCAAAACAGCTAACTTTTGGACGTTCTCAGGATTCAACGAAACTTGACCCAATCGCAGGACTAGACCCATCCATTTGTGTTGTAAATATGCTAAGCGTAATAATAACTAGAAGTTAGTATAAAAGCGAAACAAACTTGCTTTAATAAAACCGTGCAAAATAGCTAAATTTTGAACGTTCTCAGAATTCGACGAAACTTGACCCAAACGTTGGTTTAGACCCAAGCATTTGTGTTGTAAATTTGCTAAGCGTAATAATAACTACAAGTTAGTATAAAAGGTTAACAAACTTGTTTTAATAAAAACTGTGCAAAACAGCTAAATATTGAGCATTCTCAGAATTCGACGAAACTTGACCCAAACGTAGGTCTAGACCCAAGAGTTTGTATGTTAAATTTGAAGCGTAATAATAACTACAAGTTAGTATAAAAGGGAAACAAACTTGTTTTAATAAAACCGTGCAAAACAGTTAATTTTTTAGCATTCTCAGCATTGGACGAACTTGACCCAAACGTAGGTCTAGACCCAAGAGTTTGTGTGTTTAATTTTCTAAGCGTAATAATAGCTACAAGTTACTATAAAAGGGACACAAACTTGTTTTAATAAAATCGTGCAAAACAGCTAACTTTTGGACGTTCTCAGAATTCAACGAAACTTGACCCAATCGCAGGACTAGACCCATCCATTTGTGTTGTAAATATGCTAAGCGTAATAATAACTAGAAGTTAGTATAAAAGCGAAACAAACTTGTTTTAATAAAACCGTGCAAAATAGCTAAATTTTGAACGTTCTCAGAATTCGACGAAACTTGACCCAAACGTTGGTCTAGACCCAAGCATTTGTGTTGTAAATTTGCTGAGCGTAATAATAACTACAAGTTAGTATAAAAGGGAAACAAACTTGTTTTAATGAAACTGTTCAAAACAGCTAAATATTGAGCATTCTCAGAATTCGACGAAACTTGACCTAAACGTAGGTCTAGACCCAAGAGTTTGTGTGTTAAATTTTCTAAGCGTAATAATAACTACAAGTTACTATAAAAGGGAAACAAACTTGTTTTAATATAACCGTGAAAACAGCTAAATTTTGAACGTTCTCAGAATTCGACGAAACTTGACCCAAACGTTGGTCTAGACCCAAGCATTTGTGTTGTAAATTTGCTAAGCGTAATAATAACTACAAGTTAGTATAAAAGGGAAACAAACTAGTTTTAATAAAACCGTGCAAAACAGCTAATTTTTGAGCATTCTCAGCATTGCACGAAACTTGACCCAAACGTTGGTCTAGTTTGTGTGTTAAATTTTCTAAGCATAATAATAACTACAAGTTACTATAAAAGGGAAACAAACTTGTTTTAATAAACCGTGCAAAACAGCTAACTTTTGGACGTTCTCAGAATTCAACGAAACTTGACCCAATCGCAGGACTAGACCCATCCATTTGTGTTGTAAATTTGCTAAGCGTAATAATAACTAGAAGTTAGTATAAAAGCGAAACAAACTTGTTTTAATAAAACCGTGCAAAATAGCTAAGTTTTGAACGTTCTCAGAATTCGACGACACTTGACCCAAACGTTGGTCTAGACCCAAGCATTTGTGTTGTAAATTTGCTAAGCGTAATAATAACTACAAGTTAGTATAAAAGGGAAACAAACTTGTTTTAATAAAACTGTGCAAAACAGCTAAATATTGAGCATTCTCAGAATTCGACGAAACTTGACCCAAACGTAGGTCTAGACCCAAGAGTTTGTGTGTTAAATTTTTTAAGCGTAATAATAACTACAAGTTACTATAAAAGGGAAACAAACTTGTTTTAATATAACCGTGAAAACAGCTAAATTTTGAACGTTCTCAAAATTCGACGAAACTTGAACCAAAGGTTGGTCTAGACCTAAGCATTTGTGTTGTAAATTTGCTAAGCGTAATAATAACTACTAGTTAGTATAAAAGGTTAACAAACTTGTTTTAATAAAATCTGTGCAAAACAGCTAATTTTTGAGCATTCTCAGCATTGGACGAAACTTGACCCAAACGTAGGTCTAGATCCAAGAGTTTGTATGTTAAATTTGAAGCGTAACAATAACTACAAGTTAGTATAAAAGGGAAACAAACTTGTTTTAATAAAACCGTGCAAAACAGTTAATTTTTGAGCATTCTCAGCATTGGACGAACTTGACCCAAACGTAGGTCTAGACCCAAGAGTTTGTGTGTTTAATTTTCTAAGCGTAATAATAACCACAAGTTAATATAAAAGGGACACAAACTTGTTTTAATAAAACCGTGCAAAACAGCTAACTTTTGGACGTTCTCAGGATTCAACGAAACTTGACCCAATCGCAGGACTAGACCCATCCATTTGTGTTGTAAATATGCTAAGCGTAATAATAACTAGAAGTTAGTATAAAAGCGAAACAAACTTGCTTTAATAAAACCGTGCAAAATAGCTAAATTTTGAACGTTCTCAGAATTCGACGAAACTTGACCCAAATGTTGGTCTAGACCCAAGCATTTGTGTTGTAAATTTGCTAAGCGTAATAATAACTACAAGTTAGTATAAAAGGTTAACAAACTTGTTTTAATAAAAACTGTGCAAAACAGCTAAATATTGAGCATTCTCAGAATTCGACGAAACTTGACCCAAACGTAGGTCTAGACCCAAGAGTTTGTATGTTAAATTTGAAGCGTAATAATAACTACAAGTTAGTATAAAAGGGAAACAAACTTGTTTTAATAAAACCGTGCAAAACAGTTAATTTTTTAGCATTCTCAGCATTGGACGAACTTGACCCAAACGTAGGTCTAGACCCAAGAGTTTGTGTGTTTAATTTTCTAAGCGTAATAATAGCTACAAGTTACTATAAAAGGGACACAAACTTGTTTTAATAAAATCGTGCAAAACAGCTAACTTTTGGACGTTCTCAGAATTCAACGAAACTTGACCCAATCGCAGGACTAGACCCATCCATTTGTGTTGTAAATATGCTAAGCGTAATAATAACTAGAAGTTAGTATAAAAGCGAAACAAACTTGCTTTAATAAAACCGTGCAAAATAGCTAAATTTTGAACGTTCTCAGAATTCGACGAAACTTGACCCAAACGTTGGTCTAGACCCAAGCATTTGTGTTGTAAATTTGCTGAGCGTAATAATAACTACAAGTTAGTATAAAAGGGAAACAAACTTGTTTTAATGAAACTGTTCAAAACAGCTAAATATTGAGCATTCTCATAATTCGACGAAACTTGACCTAAACGTAGGTCTAGACCCAAGAGTTTGTGTGTTAAATTTTCTAAGCGTAATAATAACTACAAGTTACTATAAAAGGGAAACAAACTTGTTTTAATATAACCGTGAAAACAGCTAAATATTGAACGTTCTCAGAATTCGACGAAACTTGACCCAAACGTTGGTCTAGACCCAAGCATTTGTGTTGTAAATTTGCTAAGCGTAATAATAACTACAAGTTAGTATAAAAGGGAAACAAACTAGTTTTAATAAAACCGTGCAAAACAGCTAATTTTTGAGCATTCTCAGCATTGCACGAAACTTGACCCAAACGTTGGTCTAGTTTGTGTGTTAAATTTTCTAAGCATAATAATAACTACAAGTTACTATAAAAGGGAAACAAACTTGTTTTAATAAACCGTGCAAAACAGCTAACTTTTGGACGTTCTCAGAATTCAACGAAACTTGACCCAATCGCAGGACTAGACCCATCCATTTGTGTTGTAAATTTGCTAAGCGTAATAATAACTAGAAGTTAGTATAAAAGCGAAACAAACTTGTTTTAATAAAACCGTGCAAAATAGCTAAGTTTTGAACGTTCTCAGAATTCGACGACACTTGACCCAAACGTTGGTCTAGACCCAAGCATTTGTGTTGTAAATTTGCTAAGCGTAATAATAACTACAAGTTAGTATAAAAGGGAAACAAACTTGTTTTAATAAAACTGTGCAAAACAGCTAAATATTGAGCATTCTCAGAATTCGACGAAACTTGACCCAAACGTAGGTCTAGACCCAAGAGTTTGTGTGTTAAATTTTTTAAGCGTAATAATAACTACAAGTTACTATAAAAGGGAAACAAACTTGTTTTAATATAACCGTGAAAACAGCTAAATTTTGAACGTTCTCAAAATTCGACGAAACTTGAACCAAAGGTTGGTCTAGACCTAAGCATTTGTGTTGTAAATTTGCTAAGCGTAATAATAACTACTAGTTAGTATAAAAGGTTAACAAACTTGTTTTAATAAAATCTGTGCAAAACAGCTAATTTTTGAGCATTCTCAGCATTGGACGAAACTTGACCCAAACGTAGGTCTAGATCCAAGAGTTTGTATGTTAAATTTGAAGCGTAACAATAACTACAAGTTAGTATAAAAGGGAAACAAACTTGTTTTAATAAAACCGTGCAAAACAGTTAATTTTTGAGCATTCTCAGCATTGGACGAACTTGACCCAAACGTAGGTCTAGACCCAAGAGTTTGTGTGTTTAATTTTCTAAGCGTAATAATAACCACAAGTTACTATAAAAGGGACACAAACTTGTTTTAATAAAACCGTGCAAAACAGCTAACTTTTGGACGTTCTCAGGATTCAACGAAACTTGACCCAATCGCAGGACTAGACCCATCCATTTGTGTTGTAAATATGCTAAGCGTAATAATAACTAGAAGTTAGTATAAAAGCGAAACAAACTTGCTTTAATAAAACCGTGCAAAATAGCTAAATTTTGAACGTTCTCAGAATTCGACGAAACTTGACCCAAACGTTGGTTTAGACCCAAGCATTTGTGTTGTAAATTTGCTAAGCGTAATAATAACTACAAGTTAGTATAAAAGGTTAACAAACTTGTTTTAATAAAAACTGTGCAAAACAGCTAAATATTGAGCATTCTCAGAATTCGACGAAACTTGACCCAAACGTAGGTCTAGACCCAAGAGTTTGTATGTTAAATTTGAAGCGTAATAATAACTACAAGTTAGTATAAAAGGGAAACAAACTTGTTTTAATAAAACCGTGCAAAACAGTTAATTTTTTAGCATTCTCAGCATTGGACGAACTTGACCCAAACGTAGGTCTAGACCCAAGAGTTTGTGTGTTTAATTTTCTAAGCGTAATAATAGCTACAAGTTACTATAAAAGGGACACAAACTTGTTTTAATAAAATCGTGCAAAACAGCTAACTTTTGGACGTTCTCAGAATTCAACGAAACTTGACCCAATCGCAGGACTAGACCCATCCATTTGTGTTGTAAATATGCTAAGCGTAATAATAACTAGAAGTTAGTATAAAAGCGAAACAAACTTGCTTTAATAAAACCGTGCAAAATAGCTAAATTTTGAACGTTCTCAGAATTCGACGAAACTTGACCCAAACGTTGGTCTAGACCCAAGCATTTGTGTTGTAAATTTGCTGAGCGTAATAATAACTACAAGTTAGTATAAAAGGGAAACAAACTTGTTTTAATGAAACTGTTCAAAACAGCTAAATATTGAGCATTCTCAGAATTCGACGAAACTTGACCTAAACGTAGGTCTAGACCCAAGAGTTTGTGTGTTAAATTTTCTAAGCGTAATAATAACTACAAGTTACTATAAAAGGGAAACAAACTTGTTTTAATATAACCGTGAAAACAGCTAAATTTTGAACGTTCTCAGAATTCGACGAAACTTGACCCAAACGTTGGTCTAGACCCAAGCATTTGTGTTGTAAATTTGCTAAGCGTAATAATAACTACAAGTTAGTATAAAAGGGAAACAAACTAGTTTTAATAAAACCGTGCAAAACAGCTAATTTTTGAGCATTCTCAGCATTGCACGAAACTTGACCCAAACGTTGGTCTAGTTTGTGTGTTAAATTTTCTAAGCATAATAATAACTACAAGTTACTATAAAAGGGAAACAAACTTGTTTTAATAAACCGTGCAAAACAACTAACTTTTGGACGTTCTCAGAATTCAACGAAACTTGACCCAATCGCAGGACTAGACCCATCCATTTGTGTTGTAAATTTGCTAAGCGTAATAATAACTAGAAGTTAGTATAAAAGCGAAACAAACTTGTTTTAATAAAACCGTGCAAAATAGCTAAGTTTTGAACGTTCTCAGAATTCGACGACACTTGACCCAAACGTTGGTCTAGACCCAAGCATTTGTGTTGTAAATTTGCTAAGCGTAATAATAACTACAAGTTAGTATAAAAGGGAAACAAACTTGTTTTAATAAAACTGTGCAAAACAGCTAAATATTGAGCATTCTCAGAATTCGACGAAACTTGACCCAAACGTAGGTCTAGACCCAAGAGTTTGTGTGTTAAATTTTTTAAGCGTAATAATAACTACAAGTTACTATAAAAGGGAAACAAACTTGTTTTAATATAACCGTGAAAACAGCTAAATTTTGAACGTTCTCAAAATTCGACGAAACTTGAACCAAAGGTTGGTCTAGACCTAAGCATTTGTGTTGTAAATTTGCTAAGCGTAATAATAACTACTAGTTAGTATAAAAGGTTAACAAACTTGTTTTAATAAAATCTGTGCAAAACAGCTAATTTTTGAGCATTCTCAGCATTGGACGAAACTTGACCCAAACGTAGGTCTAGATCCAAGAGTTTGTATGTTAAATTTGAAGCGTAACAATAACTACAAGTTAGTATAAAAGGGAAACAAACTTGTTTTAATAAAACCGTGCAAAACAGTTAATTTTTGAGCATTCTCAGCATTGGACGAACTTGACCCAAACGTAGGTCTAGACCCAAGAGTTTGTGTGTTTAATTTTCTAAGCGTAATAATAACCACAAGTTACTATAAAAGGGACACAAACTTGTTTTAATAAAACCGTGCAAAACAGCTAACTTTTGGACGTTCTCAGAATTCAACGAAACTTGACCCAATCGCAGGACTAGACCCATCCATTTGTGTTGTAAATATGCTAAGCGTAATAATAACTAGAAGTTAGTATAAAAGCGAAACAAACTTGCTTTAATAAAACCGTGCAAAATAGCTAAATTTTGAACGTTCTCAGAATTCGTCGAAACTTGACCCAAACGTTGGTTTAGACCCAAGCATTTGTGTTGTAAATTTGCTAAGCGCAATAATAACTACAAGTTAGTATAAAAGGGAAACAAACTTGTTTTAATGAAACTGTGCAAAACAGCTAAATATTGAGCATTCTCAGAATTCGACGAAACTTGACCCAGACGTAGGTCTAGACCCAAGAGTTTGTGTGTTAAATTTTCTAAGCGTAATAATAACTACAAGTTACTATAAAAGGGAAAATACTTGTTTTAATATAACCGTGAAAACAGCTAAATTTTGAACGTTCTCTAAATTCGACGAAACTTGAACCAAAGGTTGGTCTAGACCCAAGCATTTGTGTTGTAAATTTGCTAAGCGTAATAATAACTACAAGTTAGTATAAAAGGTTAACAAACTTGTTTTAATAAAAACTGTGCAAAACAGCTAATTTTTGAGCATTCTCAGCATTGGACAAAACTTGACCCAAACGTAGGTCTAGACCCAAGAGTTTGTATGTTAAATTTGAAGCGTAATAATAACTACAAGTTAGTATAAAAGGGAAACAAACTTGTTTTAATAAAACCGTGCAAAACAGTTAATTTTTTAGCATTCTCAGCATTGGACGAACTTGACCCAAACGTAGGTCTAGACCCAAGAGTTTGTGTGTTTAATTTTCTAAGCGTAATAATAGCTACAAGTTACTATAAAAGGGACACAAACTTGTTTTAATAAAATCGTGCAAAACAGCTAACTTTTGGACGTTCTCAGAATTCAACGAAACTTGACCCAATCGCAGGACTAGACCCATCCATTTGTGTTGTAAATATGCTAAGCGTAATAATAACTAGAAGTTAGTATAAAAGCGAAACAAACTTGCTTTAATAAAACCGTGCAAAATAGCTAAATTTTGAACGTTCTCAGAATTCGACGAAACTTGACCCAAACGTTGGTTTAGACCCAAGCATTTGTGTTGTAAATTTGCTAAGCGTAATAATAACTACAAGTTAGTATAAAAGGGAAACAAACTTGTTTTAATGAAACTGTGCAAAACAGCTAAATATTGAGCATTCTCAGAATTCGACGAAACTTGACCCAGACGTAGGTCTAGACCCAAGAGTTTGTGTGTTAAATTTTCTAAGCGTAATAATAACTACAAGTTACTATAAAAGGGAAAATACTTGTTTTAATATAACCGTGAAAACAGCTAAATTTTGAACGTTCTCTAAATTCGACGAAACTTGAACCAAAGGTTGGTCTAGACCCAAGCATTTGTGTTGTAAATTTGCTAAGCGTAATAATAACTACAAGTTAGTATAAAAGGTTAACAAACTTGTTTTAATAAAAACTGTGCAAAACAGCTAATTTTTGAGCATTCTCAGCATTGGACAAAACTTGACCCAAACGTAGGTCTAGACCCAAGAGTTTGTATGTTAAATTTGAAGCGTAATAATAACTACAAGTTAGTATAAAAGGGAAACAAACTTGTTTTAATAAAACCGTGCAAAACAGTTAATTTTTTAGCATTCTCAGCATTGGACGAACTTGACCCAAACGTAGGTCTAGACCCAAGAGTTTGTGTGTTTAATTTTCTAAGCGTAATAATAACCACAAGTTACTATAAAAGGGACACAAACTTGTTTTAATAAAACCGTGCAAAACAGCTAACTTTTGGACGTTCTCAGAATTCAACGAAACTTGACCCAATCGCAGGACTAGACCCATCCATTTGTGTTGTAAATATGCTAAGCGTAATAATAACTAGAAGTTAGTATAAAAGCGAAACAAACTTGCTTTAATAAAACCGTGCAAAATAGCTAAATTTTGAACGTTCTCAGAATTCGTCGAAACTTGACCCAAACGTTGGTTTAGACCCAAGCATTTGTGTTGTAAATTTGCTAAGCGCAATAATAACTACAAGTTAGTATAAAAGGGAAACAAACTTGTTTTAATGAAACTGTGCAAAACAGCTAAATATTGAGCATTCTCAGAATTCGACGAAACTTGACCCAGACGTAGGTCTAGACCCAAGAGTTTGTGTGTTAAATTTTCTAAGCGTAATAATAACTACAAGTTACTATAAAAGGGAAAATACTTGTTTTAATATAACCGTGAAAACAGCTAAATTTTGAACGTTCTCTAAATTCGACGAAACTTGAACCAAAGGTTGGTCTAGACCCAAGCATTTGTGTTGTAAATTTGCTAAGCGTAATAATAACTACAAGTTAGTATAAAAGGTTAACAAACTTGTTTTAATAAAAACTGTGCAAAACAGCTAATTTTTGAGCATTCTCAGCATTGGACAAAACTTGACCCAAACGTAGGTCTAGACCCAAGAGTTTGTATGTTAAATTTGAAGCGTAATAATAACTACAAGTTAGTATAAAAGGGAAACAAACTTGTTTTAATAAAACCGTGCAAAACAGTTAATTTTTTAGCATTCTCAGCATTGGACGAACTTGACCCAAACGTAGGTCTAGACCCAAGAGTTTGTGTGTTTAATTTTCTAAGCGTAATAATAGCTACAAGTTACTATAAAAGGGACACAAACTTGTTTTAATAAAATCGTGCAAAACAGCTAACTTTTGGACGTTCTCAGAATTCAACGAAACTTGACCCAATCGCAGGACTAGACCCATCCATTTGTGTTGTAAATATGCTAAGCGTAATAATAACTAGAAGTTAGTATAAAAGCGAAACAAACTTGCTTTAATAAAACCGTGCAAAATAGCTAAATTTTGAACGTTCTCAGAATTCGACGAAACTTGACCCAAACGTTGGTTTAGACCCAAGCATTTGTGTTGTAAATTTGCTAAGCGTAATAATAACTACAAGTTAGTATAAAAGGGAAACAAACTTGTTTTAATGAAACTGTGCAAAACAGCTAAATATTGAGCATTCTCAGAATTCGACGAAACTTGACCCAGACGTAGGTCTAGACCCAAGAGTTTGTGTGTTAAATTTTCTAAGCGTAATAATAACTACAAGTTACTATAAAAGGGAAAATACTTGTTTTAATATAACCGTGAAAACAGCTAAATTTTGAACGTTCTCTAAATTCGACGAAACTTGAACCAAAGGTTGGTCTAGACCCAAGCATTTGTGTTGTAAATTTGCTAAGCGTAATAATAACTACAAGTTAGTATAAAAGGTTAACAAACTTGTTTTAATAAAAACTGTGCAAAACAGCTAATTTTTGAGCATTCTCAGCATTGGACAAAACTTGACCCAAACGTAGGTCTAGACCCAAGAGTTTGTATGTTAAATTTGAAGCGTAATAATAACTACAAGTTAGTATAAAAGGGAAACAAACTTGTTTTAATAAAACCGTGCAAAACAGTTAATTTTTTAGCATTCTCAGCATTGGACGAACTTGACCCAAACGTAGGTCTAGACCCAAGAGTTTGTGTGTTTAATTTTCTAAGCGTAATAATAGCTACAAGTTACTATAAAAGGGACACAAACTTGTTTTAATAAAATCGTGCAAAACAGCTAACTTTTGGACGTTCTCAGAATTCAACGAAACTTGACCCAATCGCAGGACTAGACCCATCCATTTGTGTTGTAAATATGCTAAGCGTAATAATAACTAGAAGTTAGTATAAAAGCGAAACAAACTTGCTTTAATAAAACCGTGCAAAATAGCTAAATTTTGAACGTTCTCAGAATTCGACGAAACTTGACCCAAACGTTGGTTTAGACCCAAGCATTTGTGTTGTAAATTTGCTAAGCGTAATAATAACTACAAGTTAGTATAAAAGGGAAACAAACTTGTTTTAATGAAACTGTGCAAAACAGCTAAATATTGAGCATTCTCAGAATTCGACGAAACTTGACCCAGACGTAGGTCTAGACCCAAGAGTTTGTGTGTTAAATTTTCTAAGCGTAATAATAACTACAAGTTACTATAAAAGGGAAAATACTTGTTTTAATATAACCGTGAAAACAGCTAAATTTTGAACGTTCTCTAAATTCGACGAAACTTTAACCAAAGGTTGGTCTAGACCCAAGCATTTGTGTTGTAAATTTGCTAAGCGTAATAATAACTACAAGTTAGTATAAAAGGTTAACAAACTTGTTTTAATAAAAACTGTGCAAAACAGCTAATTTTTGAGCATTCTCAGCATTGGACAAAACTTGACCCAAACGTAGGTCTAGACCCAAGAGTTTGTATGTTAAATTTGAAGCGTAATAATAACTACAAGTTAGTATAAAAGGGAAACAAACTTGTTTTAATAAAACCGTGCAAAACAGTTAATTTTTTAGCATTCTCAGCATTGGACGAACTTGACCCAAACGTAGGTCTAGACCCAAGAGTTTGTGTGTTTAATTTTCTAAGCGTAATAATAGCTACAAGTTACTATAAAAGGGACACAAACTTGTTTTAATAAAATCGTGCAAAACAGCTAACTTTTGGACGTTCTCAGAATTCAACGAAACTTGACCCAATCGCAGGACTAGACCCATCCATTTGTGTTGTAAATATGCTAAGCGTAATAATAACTAGAAGTTAGTATAAAAGCGAAACAAACTTGCTTTAATAAAACCGTGCAAAATAGCTAAATTTTGAACGTTCTCAAAATTCGACGAAACTTGAACCAAAGGTTGGTCTAGACCCAAGCATTTGTGTTGTAAATTTGCTAAGCGTAATAATAACTACAAGTTAGTATAAAAGGTTAACAAACTTGTTTTAATAAAAACTGTGCAAAACAGCTAATTTTTGAGCATTCTCAGCATTGGACAAAACTTGACCCAAACGTAGGTCTAGACCCAAGAGTTTGTATGTTAAATTTGAAGCGTAATAATAACTACAAGTTAGTATAAAAGGGAAACAAACTTGTTTTAATAAAACCGTGCAAAACAGTTAATTTTTTAGCATTCTCAGCATTGGACGAACTTGACCCAAACGTAGGTCTAGACCGAAGAGTTTGTGTGTTTAATTTTCTAAGCGTAATAATAGCTACAAGTTACTATAAAAGGGACACAAACTTGTTTTAATAAAATCGTGCAAAACAGCTAACTTTTGGACGTTCTCAGAATTCAACGAAACTTGACCCAATCGCAGGACTAGACCCATCCATTTGTGTTGTAAATATGCTAAGCGTAATAATAACTAGAAGTTAGTATAAAAGCGAAACAAACTTGCTTTAATAAAACCGTGCAAAATAGCTAAATTTTGAACGTTCTCAGAATTCGACGAAATTTGACCCAAACGTTGGTTTAGACCCAAGCATTTGTGTTGTAAATTTGCAAAGCGTAATAATAACTACAAGTTAGTATAAAAGGGAAACAAACTTGTTTTAATGAAACTGTGCAAAACAGCTAAATATTGAGCATTCTCAGAATTCGACGACACTTGACCCAGACGTAGGTCTAGACCCAAGAGTTTGTGTGTTAAATTTTCTAAGCGTAATAATAACTACAAGTTACTATAAAAGGGAAAATACTTGTTTTAATATAACCGTGAAAACAGCTAAATTTTGAACGTTCTCTAAATTCGACGAAACTTGAACCAAAGGTTGGTCTAGACCCAAGCATTTGTGTTGTAAATTTGCTAAGCGTAATAATAACTACAAGTTAGTATAAAAGGTTAACAAACTTGTTTTAATAAAAACTGTGCAAAACAGCTAATTTTTGAGCATTCTCAGCATTGGACAAAACTTGACCCAAACGTAGGTCTAGACCCAAGAGTTTGTATGTTAAATTTGAAGCGTAATAATAACTACAAGTTAGTATAAAAGGGAAACAAACTTGTTTTAATAAAACCGTGCAAAACAGTTAATTTTTTAGCATTCTCAGCATTGGACGAACTTGACCCAAACGTAGGTCTAGACCCAAGAGTTTGTGTGTTTAATTTTCTAAGCGTAATAATAGCTACAAGTTACTATAAAAGGGACACAAACTTGTTTTAATAAAATCGTGCAAAACAGCTAACTTTTGGACGTTCTCAGAATTCAACGAAACTTGACCCAATCGCAGGACTAGACCCATCCATTTGTGTTGTAAATATGCTAAGCGTAATAATAACTAGAAGTTAGTATAAAAGCGAAACAAACTTGCTTTAATAAAACCGTGCAAAATAGCTAAATTTTGAACGTTCTCAGAATTCGACGAAACTTGACCCAAACGTTGGTTTAGACCCAAGCATTTGTGTTGTAAATTTGCTAAGCGTAATAATAACTACAAGTTAATATAAAAGGGAAACAAACTTGTTTTAATGAAACTGTGCAAAACAGCTAAATATTGAGCATTCTCAGAATTCGACGAAACTTGACCCAGACGTAGGTCTAGACCCAAGAGTTTGTGTGTTAAATTTTCTAAGCGTAATAATAACTACAAGTTACTATAAAAGGGAAAATACTTGTTTTAATATAACCGTGAAAACAGCTAAATTTTGAACGTTCTCTAAATTCGACGAAACTTGAACCAAAGGTTGGTCTAGACCCAAGCATTTGTGTTGTAAATTTGCTAAGCGTAATAATAACTACAAGTTAGTATAAAAGGTTAACAAACTTGTTTTAATAAAAACTGTGCAAAACAGCTAATTTTTGAGCATTCTCAGCATTGGACAAAACTTGACCCAAACGTAGGTCTAGACCCAAGAGTTTGTATGTTAAATTTGAAGCGTAATAATAACTACAAGTTAGTATAAAAGGGAAACAAACTTGTTTTAATAAAACCGTGCAAAACAGTTAATTTTTTAGCATTCTCAGCATTGGACGAACTTGACCCAAACGTAGGTCTAGACCCAAGAGTTTGTGTGTTTAATTTTCTAAGCGTAATAATAGCTACAAGTTACTATAAAAGGGACACAAACTTGTTTTAATAAAATCGTGCAAAACAGCTAACTTTTGGACGTTCTCAGAATTCAACGAAACTTGACCCAATCGCAGGACTAGACCCATCCATTTGTGTTGTAAATATGCTAAGCGTAATAATAACTAGAAGTTAGTATAAAAGCGAAACAAACTTGCTTTAATAAAACCGTGCAAAATAGCTAAATTTTGAACGTTCTCAGAATTCGACGAAACTTGACCCAAACGTTGGTTTAGACCCAAGCATTTGTGTTGTAAATTTGCTAAGCGTAATAATAACTACAAGTTAGTATAAAAGGGAAACAAACTTGTTTTAATGAAACTGTGCAAAACAGCTAAATATTGAGCATTCTCAGAATTCGACGAAACTTGACCCAGACGTAGGTCTAGACCCAAGAGTTTGTGTGTTAAATTTTCTAAGCGTAATAATAACTACAAGTTACTATAAAAGGGAAAATACTTGTTTTAATATAACCGTGAAAACAGCTAAATTTTGAACGTTCTCTAAATTCGACGAAACTTGAACCAAAGGTTGGTCTAGACCCAAGCATTTGTGTTGTAAATTTGCTAAGCGTAATAATAACTACAAGTTAGTATAAAAGGTTAACAAACTTGTTTTAATAAAAACTGTGCAAAACAGCTAATTTTTGAGCATTCTCAGCATTGGACAAAACTTGACCCAAACGTAGGTCTAGACCCAAGAGTTTGTATGTTAAATTTGAAGCGTAATAATAACTACAAGTTAGTATAAAAGGGAAACAAACTTGTTTTAATAAAACCGTGCAAAACAGTTAATTTTTTAGCATTCTCAGCATTGGACGAACTTGACCCAAACGTAGGTCTAGACCCAAGAGTTTGTGTGTTTAATTTTCTAAGCGTAATAATAGCTACAAGTTACTATAAAAGGGACACAAACTTGTTTTAATAAAATCGTGCAAAACAGCTAACTTTTGGACGTTCTCAGAATTCAACGAAACTTGACCCAATCGCAGGACTAGACCCATCCATTTGTGTTGTAAATATGCTAAGCGTAATAATAACTAGAAGTTAGTATAAAAGCGAAACAAACTTGCTTTAATAAAACCGTGCAAAATAGCTAAATTTTGAACGTTCTCAGAATTCGACGAAACTTGACCCAAACGTTGGTTTAGACCCAAGCATTTGTGTTGTAAATTTGCTAAGCGTAATAATAACTACAAGTTAGTATAAAAGGGAAACAAACTTGTTTTAATGAAACTGTGCAAAACAGCTAAATATTGAGCATTCTCAGAATTCGACGAAACTTGACCCAGACGTAGGTCTAGACCCAAGAGTTTGTGTGTTAAATTTTCTAAGCGTAATAATAACTACAAGTTACTATAAAAGGGAAAATACTTGTTTTAATATAACCGTGAAAACAGCTAAATTTTGAACGTTCTCTAAATTCGACGAAACTTTAACCAAAGGTTGGTCTAGACCCAAGCATTTGTGTTGTAAATTTGCTAAGCGTAATAATAACTACAAGTTAGTATAAAAGGTTAACAAACTTGTTTTAATAAAAACTGTGCAAAACAGCTAATTTTT
Source organism: Sesamum indicum (assembly GCF_026168435.1). Taxonomy (NCBI): domain Eukaryota; kingdom Viridiplantae; phylum Streptophyta; class Magnoliopsida; order Lamiales; family Pedaliaceae; genus Sesamum; species Sesamum indicum. Next base: position 8,035,798 of record NC_142658.1, on the reverse strand, counting down.
GAGCATTCTCAGCATTGGACAAAACTTGACCCAAACGTAGGTCTAGACCCAAGAGTTTGTATGTTAAATTTGAAGCGTAATAATAACTACAAGTTAGTATAAAAGGGAAACAAACTTGTTTTAATAAAACCGTGCAAAACAGTTAATTTTTTAGCATTCTCAGCATTGGACGAACTTGACCCAAACGTAGGTCTAGACCCAAGAGTTTGTGTGTTTAATTTTCTAAGCGTAATAATAGCTACAAGTTACTATAAAAGGGACACAAACTTGTTTTAATAAAATCGTGCAAAACAGCTAACTTTTGGACGTTCTCAGAATTCAACGAAACTTGACCCAATCGCAGGACTAGACCCATCCATTTGTGTTGTAAATATGCTAAGCGTAATAATAACTAGAAGTTAGTATAAAAGCGAAACAAACTTGCTTTAATAAAACCGTGCAAAATAGCTAAATTTTGAACGTTCTCAGAATTCGACGAAACTTGAACCAAACGTTGGTTTAGACCCAAGCATTTGTGTTGTAAATTTGCTAAGCGTAATAATAACTACAAGTTAGTATAAAAGGGAAACAAACTTGTTTTAATGAAACTGTGCAAAACAGCTAAATATTGAGCATTCTCAGAATTCGACGACACTTGACCCAGACGTAGGTCTAGACCCAAGAGTTTGTGTGTTAAATTTTCTAAGCGTAATAATAACTACAAGTTACTATAAAAGGGAAAATACTTGTTTTAATATAACCGTGAAAACAGCTAAATTTTGAACGTTCTCTAAATTCGACGAAACTTGAACCAAAGGTTGGTCTAGACCCAAGCATTTGTGTTGTAAATTTGCTAAGCGTAATAATAACTACAAGTTAGTATAAAAGGTTAACAAACTTGTTTTAATAAAAACTGTGCAAAACAGCTAATTTTTGAGCATTCTCAGCATTGGACAAAACTTGACCCAAACGTAGGTCTAGACCCAAGAGTTTGTATGTTAAATTTGAAGCGTAATAATAACTACAAGTTAGTATAAAAGGGAAACAAACTTGTTTTAATAAAACCGTGCAAAACAGTTAATTTTTTAGCATTCTCAGCATTGGACGAACTTGACCCAAACGTAGGTCTAGACCCAAGAGTTTGTGTGTTTAATTTTCTAAGCGTAATAATAGCTACAAGTTACTATAAAAGGGACACAAACTTGTTTTAATAAAATCGTGCAAAACAGCTAACTTTTGGACGTTCTCAGAATTCAACGAAACTTGACCCAATCGCAGGACTAGACCCATCCATTTGTGTTGTAAATATGCTAAGCGTAATAATAACTAGAAGTTAGTATAAAAGCGAAACAAACTTGCTTTAATAAAACCGTGCAAAATAGCTAAATTTTGAACGTTCTCAAAATTCGACGAAACTTGAACCAAAGGTTGGTCTAGACCCAAGCATTTGTGTTGTAAATTTGCTAAGCGTAATAATAACTACAAGTTAGTATAAAAGGTTAACAAACTTGTTTTAATAAAAACTGTGCAAAACAGCTAATTTTTGAGCATTCTCAGCATTGGACAAAACTTGACCCAAACGTAGGTCTAGACCCAAGAGTTTGTATGTTAAATTTGAAGCGTAATAATAACTACAAGTTAGTATAAAAGGGAAACAAACTTGTTTTAATAAAACCGTGCAAAACAGTTAATTTTTTAGCATTCTCAGCATTGGACGAACTTGACCCAAACGTAGGTCTAGACCGAAGAGTTTGTGTGTTTAATTTTCTAAGCGTAATAATAGCTACAAGTTACTATAAAAGGGACACAAACTTGTTTTAATAAAATCGTGCAAAACAGCTAACTTTTGGACGTTCTCAGAATTCAACGAAACTTGACCCAATCGCAGGACTAGACCCATCCATTTGTGTTGTAAATATGCTAAGCGTAATAATAACTAGAAGTTAGTATAAAAGCGAAACAAACTTGCTTTAATAAAACCGTGCAAAATAGCTAAATTTTGAACGTTCTCAGAATTCGACGAAATTTGACCCAAACGTTGGTTTAGACCCAAGCATTTGTGTTGTAAATTTGCAAAGCGTAATAATAACTACAAGTTAGTATAAAAGGGAAACAAACTTGTTTTAATGAAACTGTGCAAAACAGCTAAATATTGAGCATTCTCAGAATTCGACGAAACTTGACCCAGACGTAGGTCTAGACCCAAGAGTTTGTGTGTTAAATTTTCTAAGCGTAATAATAACTACAAGTTACTATAAAAGGGAAAATACTTGTTTTAATATAACCGTGAAAACAGCTAAATTTTGAACGTTCTCTAAATTCGACGAAACTTGAACCAAAGGTTGGTCTAGACCCAAGCATTTGTGTTGTAAATTTGCTAAGCGTAATAATAACTACAAGTTAGTATAAAAGGTTAACAAACTTGTTTTAATAAAAACTGTGCAAAACAGCTAATTTTTGAGCATTCTCAGCATTGGACAAAACTTGACCCAAACGTAGGTCTAGACCCAAGAGTTTGTATGTTAAATTTGAAGCGTAATAATAACTACAAGTTAGTATAAAAGGGAAACAAACTTGTTTTAATAAAACCGTGCAAAACAGTTAATTTTTTAGCATTCTCAGCATTGGACGAACTTGACCCAAACGTAGGTCTAGACCCAAGAGTTTGTGTGTTTAATTTTCTAAGCGTAATAATAGCTACAAGTTACTATAAAAGGGACACAAACTTGTTTTAATAAAATCGTGCAAAACAGCTAACTTTTGGACGTTCTCAGAATTCAACGAAACTTGACCCAATCGCAGGACTAGACCCATCCATTTGTGTTGTAAATATGCTAAGCGTAATAATAACTAGAAGTTAGTATAAAAGCGAAACAAACTTGCTTTAATAAAACCGTGCAAAATAGCTAAATTTTGAACGTTCTCAGAATTCGACGAAACTTGACCCAAACGTTGGTTTAGACCCAAGCATTTGTGTTGTAAATTTGCTAAGCGTAATAATAACTACAAGTTAATATAAAAGGGAAACAAACTTGTTTTAATGAAACTGTGCAAAACAGCTAAATATTGAGCATTCTCAGAATTCGACGAAACTTGACCCAGACGTAGGTCTAGACCCAAGAGTTTGTGTGTTAAATTTTCTAAGCGTAATAATAACTACAAGTTACTATAAAAGGGAAAATACTTGTTTTAATATAACCGTGAAAACAGCTAAATTTTGAACGTTCTCTAAATTCGACGAAACTTGAACCAAAGGTTGGTCTAGACCCAAGCATTTGTGTTGTAAATTTGCTAAGCGTAATAATAACTACAAGTTAGTATAAAAGGTTAACAAACTTGTTTTAATAAAAACTGTGCAAAACAGCTAATTTTTGAGCATTCTCAGCATTGGACAAAACTTGACCCAAACGTAGGTCTAGACCCAAGAGTTTGTATGTTAAATTTGAAGCGTAATAATAACTACAAGTTAGTATAAAAGGGAAACAAACTTGTTTTAATAAAACCGTGCAAAACAGTTAATTTTTTAGCATTCTCAGCATTGGACGAACTTGACCCAAACGTAGGTCTAGACCCAAGAGTTTGTGTGTTTAATTTTCTAAGCGTAATAATAGCTACAAGTTACTATAAAAGGGACACAAACTTGTTTTAATAAAATCGTGCAAAACAGCTAACTTTTGGACGTTCTCAGAATTCAACGAAACTTGACCCAATCGCAGGACTAGACCCATCCATTTGTGTTGTAAATATGCTAAGCGTAATAATAACTAGAAGTTAGTATAAAAGCGAAACAAACTTGCTTTAATAAAACCGTGCAAAATAGCTAAATTTTGAACGTTCTCAGAATTCGACGAAACTTGACCCAAACGTTGGTTTAGACCCAAGCATTTGTGTTGTAAATTTGCTAAGCGTAATAATAACTACAAGTTAGTATAAAAGGGAAACAAACTTGTTTTAATGAAACTGTGCAAAACAGCTAAATATTGAGCATTCTCAGAATTCGACGAAACTTGACCCAGACGTAGGTCTAGACCCAAGAGTTTGTGTGTTAAATTTTCTAAGCGTAATAATAACTACAAGTTACTATAAAAGGGAAAATACTTGTTTTAATATAACCGTGAAAACAGCTAAATTTTGAACGTTCTCTAAATTCGACGAAACTTGAACCAAAGGTTGGTCTAGACCCAAGCATTTGTGTTGTAAATTTGCTAAGCGTAATAATAACTACAAGTTAGTATAAAAGGTTAACAAACTTGTTTTAATAAAAACTGTGCAAAACAGCTAATTTTTGAGCATTCTCAGCATTGGACAAAACTTGACCCAAACGTAGGTCTAGACCCAAGAGTTTGTATGTTAAATTTGAAGCGTAATAATAACTACAAGTTAGTATAAAAGGGAAACAAACTTGTTTTAATAAAACCGTGCAAAACAGTTAATTTTTTAGCATTCTCAGCATTGGACGAACTTGACCCAAACGTAGGTCTAGACCCAAGAGTTTGTGTGTTTAATTTTCTAAGCGTAATAATAGCTACAAGTTACTATAAAAGGGACACAAACTTGTTTTAATAAAATCGTGCAAAACAGCTAACTTTTGGACGTTCTCAGAATTCAACGAAACTTGACCCAATCGCAGGACTAGACCCATCCATTTGTGTTGTAAATATGCTAAGCGTAATAATAACTAGAAGTTAGTATAAAAGCGAAACAAACTTGCTTTAATAAAACCGTGCAAAATAGCTAAATTTTGAACGTTCTCAGAATTCGACGAAACTTGACCCAAACGTTGGTTTAGACCCAAGCATTTGTGTTGTAAATTTGCTAAGCGTAATAATAACTACAAGTTAGTATAAAAGGGAAACAAACTTGTTTTAATGAAACTGTGCAAAACAGCTAAATATTGAGCATTCTCAGAATTCGACGAAACTTGACCCAGACGTAGGTCTAGACCCAAGAGTTTGTGTGTTAAATTTTCTAAGCGTAATAATAACTACAAGTTACTATAAAAGGGAAAATACTTGTTTTAATATAACCGTGAAAACAGCTAAATTTTGAACGTTCTCTAAATTCGACGAAACTTTAACCAAAGGTTGGTCTAGACCCAAGCATTTGTGTTGTAAATTTGCTAAGCGTAATAATAACTACAAGTTAGTATAAAAGGTTAACAAACTTGTTTTAATAAAAACTGTGCAAAACAGCTAATTTTTGAGCATTCTCAGCATTGGACAAAACTTGACCCAAACGTAGGTCTAGACCCAAGAGTTTGTATGTTAAATTTGAAGCGTAATAATAACTACAAGTTAGTATAAAAGGGAAACAAACTTGTTTTAATAAAACCGTGCAAAACAGTTAATTTTTTAGCATTCTCAGCATTGGACGAACTTGACCCAAACGTAGGTCTAGACCCAAGAGTTTGTGTGTTTAATTTTCTAAGCGTAATAATAGCTACAAGTTACTATAAAAGGGACACAAACTTGTTTTAATAAAATCGTGCAAAACAGCTAACTTTTGGACGTTCTCAGAATTCAACGAAACTTGACCCAATCGCAGGACTAGACCCATCCATTTGTGTTGTAAATATGCTAAGCGTAATAATAACTAGAAGTTAGTATAAAAGCGAAACAAACTTGCTTTAATAAAACCGTGCAAAATAGCTAAATTTTGAACGTTCTCAGAATTCGACGAAACTTGAACCAAACGTTGGTTTAGACCCAAGCATTTGTGTTGTAAATTTGCTAAGCGTAATAATAACTACAAGTTAGTATAAAAGGGAAACAAACTTGTTTTAATGAAACTGTGCAAAACAGCTAAATATTGAGCATTCTCAGAATTCGACGACACTTGACCCAGACGTAGGTCTAGACCCAAGAGTTTGTGTGTTAAATTTTCTAAGCGTAATAATAACTACAAGTTACTATAAAAGGGAAAATACTTGTTTTAATATAACCGTGAAAACAGCTAAATTTTGAACGTTCTCTAAATTCGACGAAACTTGAACCAAAGGTTGGTCTAGACCCAAGCATTTGTGTTGTAAATTTGCTAAGCGTAATAATAACTACAAGTTAGTATAAAAGGTTAACAAACTTGTTTTAATAAAAACTGTGCAAAACAGCTAATTTTTGAGCATTCTCAGCATTGGACAAAACTTGACCCAAACGTAGGTCTAGACCCAAGAGTTTGTATGTTAAATTTGAAGCGTAATAATAACTACAAGTTAGTATAAAAGGGAAACAAACTTGTTTTAATAAAACCGTGCAAAACAGTTAATTTTTTAGCATTCTCAGCATTGGACGAACTTGACCCAAACGTAGGTCTAGACCCAAGAGTTTGTGTGTTTAATTTTCTAAGCGTAATAATAGCTACAAGTTACTATAAAAGGGACACAAACTTGTTTTAATAAAATCGTGCAAAACAGCTAACTTTTGGACGTTCTCAGAATTCAACGAAACTTGACCCAATCGCAGGACTAGACCCATCCATTTGTGTTGTAAATATGCTAAGCGTAATAATAACTAGAAGTTAGTATAAAAGCGAAACAAACTTGCTTTAATAAAACCGTGCAAAATAGCTAAATTTTGAACGTTCTCAGAATTCGACGAAACTTGACCCAAACGTTGGTTTAGACCCAAGCATTTGTGTTGTAAATTTGCAAAGCGTAATAATAACTACAAGTTAGTATAAAAGGGAAACAAACTTGTTTTAATGAAACTGTGCAAAACAGCTAAATATTGAGCATTCTCAGAATTCGACGAAACTTGACCCAGACGTAGGTCTAGACCCAAGAGTTTGTGTGTTAAATTTTCTAAGCGTAATAATAACTACAAGTTACTATAAAAGGGAAAATACTTGTTTTAATATAACCGTGAAAACAGCTAAATTTTGAACGTTCTCTAAATTCGACGAAACTTGAACCAAAGGTTGGTCTAGACCCAAGCATTTGTGTTGTAAATTTGCTAAGCGTAATAATAACTACAAGTTAGTATAAAAGGTTAACAAACTTGTTTTAATAAAAACTGTGCAAAACAGCTAATTTTTGAGCATTCTCAGCATTGGACAAAACTTGACCCAAACGTAGGTCTAGACCCAAGAGTTTGTATGTTAAATTTGAAGCGTAATAATAACTACAAGTTAGTATAAAAGGGAAACAAACTTGTTTTAATAAAACCGTGCAAAACAGTTAATTTTTTAGCATTCTCAGCATTGGACGAACTTGACCCAAACGTAGGTCTAGACCCAAGAGTTTGTGTGTTTAATTTTCTAAGCGTAATAATAGCTACAAGTTACTATAAAAGGGACACAAACTTGTTTTAATAAAATCGTGCAAAACAGCTAACTTTTGGACGTTCTCAGAATTCAACGAAACTTGACCCAATCGCAGGACTAGACCCATCCATTTGTGTTGTAAATATGCTAAGCGTAATAATAACTAGAAGTTAGTATAAAAGCGAAACAAACTTGCTTTAATAAAACCGTGCAAAATAGCTAAATTTTGAACGTTCTCAGAATTCGACGAAACTTGACCCAAACGTTGGTTTAGACCCAAGCATTTGTGTTGTAAATTTGCTAAGCGTAATAATAACTACAAGTTAGTATAAAAGGGAAACAAACTTGTTTTAATGAAACTGTGCAAAACAGCTAAATATTGAGCATTCTCAGAATTCGACGACACTTGACCCAGACGTAGGTCTAGACCCAAGAGTTTGTGTGTTAAATTTTCTAAGCGTAATAATAACTACAAGTTACTATAAAAGGGAAAATACTTGTTTTAATATAACCGTGAAAACAGCTAAATTTTGAACGTTCTCTAAATTCGACGAAACTTGAACCAAAGGTTGGTCTAGACCCAAGCATTTGTGTTGTAAATTTGCTAAGCGTAATAATAACTACAAGTTAGTATAAAAGGTTAACAAACTTGTTTTAATAAAAACTGTGCAAAACAGCTAATTTTTGAGCATTCTCAGCATTGGACAAAACTTGACCCAAACGTAGGTCTAGACCCAAGAGTTTGTATGTTAAATTTGAAGCGTAATAATAACTACAAGTTAGTATAAAAGGGAAACAAACTTGTTTTAATAAAACCGTGCAAAACAGTTAATTTTTTAGCATTCTCAGCATTGGACGAACTTGACCCAAACGTAGGTCTAGACCCAAGAGTTTGTGTGTTTAATTTTCTAAGCGTAATAATAGCTACAAGTTACTATAAAAGGGACACAAACTTGTTTTAATAAAATCGTGCAAAACAGCTAACTTTTGGACGTTCTCAGAATTCAACGAAACTTGACCCAATCGCAGGACTAGACCCATCCATTTGTGTTGTAAATATGCTAAGCGTAATAATAACTAGAAGTTAGTATAAAAGCGAAACAAACTTGCTTTAATAAAACCGTGCAAAATAGCTAAATTTTGAACGTTCTCAGAATTCGACGAAATTTGACCCAAACGTTGGTTTAGACCCAAGCATTTGTGTTGTAAATTTGCAAAGCGTAATAATAACTACAAGTTAGTATAAAAGGGAAACAAACTTGTTTTAATGAAACTGTGCAAAACAGCTAAATATTGAGCATTCTCAGAATTCGACGACACTTGACCCAGACGTAGGTCTAGACCCAAGAGTTTGTGTGTTAAATTTTCTAAGCGTAATAATAACTACAAGTTACTATAAAAGGGAAAATACTTGTTTTAATATAACCGTGAAAACAGCTAAATTTTGAACGTTCTCTAAATTCGACGAAACTTGAACCAAAGGTTGGTCTAGACCCAAGCATTTGTGTTGTAAATTTGCTAAGCGTAATAATAACTACAAGTTAGTATAAAAGGTTAACAAACTTGTTTTAATAAAAACTGTGCAAAACAGCTAATTTTTGAGCATTCTCAGCATTGGACAAAACTTGACCCAAACGTAGGTCTAGACCCAAGAGTTTGTATGTTAAATTTGAAGCGTAATAATAACTACAAGTTAGTATAAAAGGGAAACAAACTTGTTTTAATAAAACCGTGCAAAACAGTTAATTTTTTAGCATTCTCAGCATTGGACGAACTTGACCCAAACGTAGGTCTAGACCCAAGAGTTTGTGTGTTTAATTTTCTAAGCGTAATAATAGCTACAAGTTACTATAAAAGGGACACAAACTTGTTTTAATAAAATCGTGCAAAACAGCTAACTTTTGGACGTTCTCAGAATTCAACGAAACTTGACCCAATCGCAGGACTAGACCCATCCATTTGTGTTGTAAATATGCTAAGCGTAATAATAACTAGAAGTTAGTATAAAAGCGAAACAAACTTGCTTTAATAAAACCGTGCAAAATAGCTAAATTTTGAACGTTCTCAGAATTCGACGAAACTTGACCCAAACGTTGGTTTAGACCCAAGCATTTGTGTTGTAAATTTGCTAAGCGTAATAATAACTACAAGTTAGTATAAAAGGGAAACAAACTTGTTTTAATGAAACTGTGCAAAACAGCTAAATATTGAGCATTCTCAGAATTCGACGAAACTTGACCCAGACGTAGGTCTAGACCCAAGAGTTTGTGTGTTAAATTTTCTAAGCGTAATAATAACTACAAGTTACTATAAAAGGGAAAATACTTGTTTTAATATAACCGTGAAAACAGCTAAATTTTGAACGTTCTCTAAATTCGACGAAACTTTAACCAAAGGTTGGTCTAGACCCAAGCATTTGTGTTGTAAATTTGCTAAGCGTAATAATAACTACAAGTTAGTATAAAAGGTTAACAAACTTGTTTTAATAAAAACTGTGCAAAACAGCTAATTTTTGAGCATTCTCAGCATTGGACAAAACTTGACCCAAACGTAGGTCTAGACCCAAGAGTTTGTATGTTAAATTTGAAGCGTAATAATAACTACAAGTTAGTATAAAAGGGAAACAAACTTGTTTTAATAAAACCGTGCAAAACAGTTAATTTTTTAGCATTCTCAGCATTGGACGAACTTGACCCAAACGTAGGTCTAGACCCAAGAGTTTGTGTGTTTAATTTTCTAAGCGTAATAATAGCTACAAGTTACTATAAAAGGGACACAAACTTGTTTTAATAAAATCGTGCAAAACAGCTAACTTTTGGACGTTCTCAGAATTCAACGAAACTTGACCCAATCGCAGGACTAGACCCATCCATTTGTGTTGTAAATATGCTAAGCGTAATAATAACTAGAAGTTAGTATAAAAGCGAAACAAACTTGCTTTAATAAAACCGTGCAAAATAGCTAAATTTTGAACGTTCTCAGAATTCGACGAAACTTGAACCAAACGTTGGTTTAGACCCAAGCATTTGTGTTGTAAATTTGCTAAGCGTAATAATAACTACAAGTTAGTATAAAAGGGAAACAAACTTGTTTTAATGAAACTGTGCAAAACAGCTAAATATTGAGCATTCTCAGAATTCGACGACACTTGACCCAGACGTAGGTCTAGACCCAAGAGTTTGTGTGTTAAATTTTCTAAGCGTAATAATAACTACAAGTTACTATAAAAGGGAAAATACTTGTTTTAATATAACCGTGAAAACAGCTAAATTTTGAACGTTCTCTAAATTCGACGAAACTTGAACCAAAGGTTGGTCTAGACCCAAGCATTTGTGTTGTAAATTTGCTAAGCGTAATAATAACTACAAGTTAGTATAAAAGGTTAACAAACTTGTTTTAATAAAAACTGTGCAAAACAGCTAATTTTTGAGCATTCTCAGCATTGGACAAAACTTGACCCAAACGTAGGTCTAGACCCAAGAGTTTGTATGTTAAATTTGAAGCGTAATAATAACTACAAGTTAGTATAAAAGGGAAACAAACTTGTTTTAATAAAACCGTGCAAAACAGTTAATTTTTTAGCATTCTCAGCATTGGACGAACTTGACCCAAACGTAGGTCTAGACCCAAGAGTTTGTGTGTTTAATTTTCTAAGCGTAATAATAGCTACAAGTTACTATAAAAGGGACACAAACTTGTTTTAATAAAATCGTGCAAAACAGCTAACTTTTGGACGTTCTCAGAATTCAACGAAACTTGACCCAATCGCAGGACTAGACCCATCCATTTGTGTTGTAAATATGCTAAGCGTAATAATAACTAGAAGTTAGTATAAAAGCGAAACAAACTTGCTTTAATAAAACCGTGCAAAATAGCTAAATTTTGAACGTTCTCAAAATTCGACGAAACTTGAACCAAAGGTTGGTCTAGACCCAAGCATTTGTGTTGTAAATTTGCTAAGCGTAATAATAACTACAAGTTAGTATAAAAGGTTAACAAACTTGTTTTAATAAAAACTGTGCAAAACAGCTAATTTTTGAGCATTCTCAGCATTGGACAAAACTTGACCCAAACGTAGGTCTAGACCCAAGAGTTTGTATGTTAAATTTGAAGCGTAATAATAACTACAAGTTAGTATAAAAGGGAAACAAACTTGTTTTAATAAAACCGTGCAAAACAGTTAATTTTTTAGCATTCTCAGCATTGGACGAACTTGACCCAAACGTAGGTCTAGACCGAAGAGTTTGTGTGTTTAATTTTCTAAGCGTAATAATAGCTACAAGTTACTATAAAAGGGACACAAACTTGTTTTAATAAAATCGTGCAAAACAGCTAACTTTTGGACGTTCTCAGAATTCAACGAAACTTGACCCAATCGCAGGACTAGACCCATCCATTTGTGTTGTAAATATGCTAAGCGTAATAATAACTAGAAGTTAGTATAAAAGCGAAACAAACTTGCTTTAATAAAACCGTGCAAAATAGCTAAATTTTGAACGTTCTCAGAATTCGACGAAATTTGACCCAAACGTTGGTTTAGACCCAAGCATTTGTGTTGTAAATTTGCAAAGCGTAATAATAACTACAAGTTAGTATAAAAGGGAAACAAACTTGTTTTAATGAAACTGTGCAAAACAGCTAAATATTGAGCATTCTCAGAATTCGACGACACTTGACCCAGACGTAGGTCTAGACCCAAGAGTTTGTGTGTTAAATTTTCTAAGCGTAATAATAACTACAAGTTACTATAAAAGGGAAAATACTTGTTTTAATATAACCGTGAAAACAGCTAAATTTTGAACGTTCTCTAAATTCGACGAAACTTGAACCAAAGGTTGGTCTAGACCCAAGCATTTGTGTTGTAAATTTGCTAAGCGTAATAATAACTACAAGTTAGTATAAAAGGTTAACAAACTTGTTTTAATAAAAACTGTGCAAAACAGCTAATTTTTGAGCATTCTCAGCATTGGACAAAACTTGACCCAAACGTAGGTCTAGACCCAAGAGTTTGTATGTTAAATTTGAAGCGTAATAATAACTACAAGTTAGTATAAAAGGGAAACAAACTTGTTTTAATAAAACCGTGCAAAACAGTTAATTTTTTAGCATTCTCAGCATTGGACGAACTTGACCCAAACGTAGGTCTAGACCCAAGAGTTTGTGTGTTTAATTTTCTAAGCGTAATAATAGCTACAAGTTACTATAAAAGGGACACAAACTTGTTTTAATAAAATCGTGCAAAACAGCTAACTTTTGGACGTTCTCAGAATTCAACGAAACTTGACCCAATCGCAGGACTAGACCCATCCATTTGTGTTGTAAATATGCTAAGCGTAATAATAACTAGAAGTTAGTATAAAAGCGAAACAAACTTGCTTTAATAAAACCGTGCAAAATAGCTAAATTTTGAACGTTCTCAGAATTCGACGAAACTTGACCCAAACGTTGGTTTAGACCCAAGCATTTGTGTTGTAAATTTGCTAAGCGTAATAATAACTACAAGTTAATATAAAAGGGAAACAAACTTGTTTTAATGAAACTGTGCAAAACAGCTAAATATTGAGCATTCTCAGAATTCGACGAAACTTGACCCAGACGTAGGTCTAGACCCAAGAGTTTGTGTGTTAAATTTTCTAAGCGTAATAATAACTACAAGTTACTATAAAAGGGAAAATACTTGTTTTAATATAACCGTGAAAACAGCTAAATTTTGAACGTTCTCTAAATTCGACGAAACTTGAACCAAAGGTTGGTCTAGACCCAAGCATTTGTGTTGTAAATTTGCTAAGCGTAATAATAACTACAAGTTAGTATAAAAGGTTAACAAACTTGTTTTAATAAAAACTGTGCAAAACAGCTAATTTTTGAGCATTCTCAGCATTGGACAAAACTTGACCCAAACGTAGGTCTAGACCCAAGAGTTTGTATGTTAAATTTGAAGCGTAATAATAACTACAAGTTAGTATAAAAGGGAAACAAACTTGTTTTAATAAAACCGTGCAAAACAGTTAATTTTTTAGCATTCTCAGCATTGGACGAACTTGACCCAAACGTAGGTCTAGACCCAAGAGTTTGTGTGTTTAATTTTCTAAGCGTAATAATAGCTACAAGTTACTATAAAAGGGACACAAACTTGTTTTAATAAAATCGTGCAAAACAGCTAACTTTTGGACGTTCTCAGAATTCAACGAAACTTGACCCAATCGCAGGACTAGACCCATCCATTTGTGTTGTAAATATGCTAAGCGTAATAATAACTAGAAGTTAGTATAAAAGCGAAACAAACTTGCTTTAATAAAACCGTGCAAAATAGCTAAATTTTGAACGTTCTCAGAATTCGACGAAACTTGACCCAAACGTTGGTTTAGACCCAAGCATTTGTGTTGTAAATTTGCTAAGCGTAATAATAACTACAAGTTAGTATAAAAGGGAAACAAACTTGTTTTAATGAAACTGTGCAAAACAGCTAAATATTGAGCATTCTCAGAATTCGACGAAACTTGACCCAGACGTAGGTCTAGACCCAAGAGTTTGTGTGTTAAATTTTCTAAGCGTAATAATAACTACAAGTTACTATAAAAGGGAAAATACTTGTTTTAATATAACCGTGAAAACAGCTAAATTTTGAACGTTCTCTAAATTCGACGAAACTTGAACCAAAGGTTGGTCTAGACCCAAGCATTTGTGTTGTAAATTTGCTAAGCGTAATAATAACTACAAGTTAGTATAAAAGGTTAACAAACTTGTTTTAATAAAAACTGTGCAAAACAGCTAATTTTTGAGCATTCTCAGCATTGGACAAAACTTGACCCAAACGTAGGTCTAGACCCAAGAGTTTGTATGTTAAATTTGAAGCGTAATAATAACTACAAGTTAGTATAAAAGGGAAACAAACTTGTTTTAATAAAACCGTGCAAAACAGTTAATTTTTTAGCATTCTCAGCATTGGACGAACTTGACCCAAACGTAGGTCTAGACCCAAGAGTTTGTGTGTTTAATTTTCTAAGCGTAATAATAGCTACAAGTTACTATAAAAGGGACACAAACTTGTTTTAATAAAATCGTGCAAAACAGCTAACTTTTGGACGTTCTCAGAATTCAACGAAACTTGACCCAATCGCAGGACTAGACCCATCCATTTGTGTTGTAAATATGCTAAGCGTAATAATAACTAGAAGTTAGTATAAAAGCGAAACAAACTTGCTTTAATAAAACCGTGCAAAATAGCTAAATTTTGAACGTTCTCAGAATTCGACGAAACTTGACCCAAACGTTGGTTTAGACCCAAGCATTTGTGTTGTAAATTTGCTAAGCGTAATAATAACTACAAGTTAGTATAAAAGGGAAACAAACTTGTTTTAATGAAACTGTGCAAAACAGCTAAATATTGAGCATTCTCAGAATTCGACGAAACTTGACCCAGACGTAGGTCTAGACCCAAGAGTTTGTGTGTTAAATTTTCTAAGCGTAATAATAACTACAAGTTACTATAAAAGGGAAAATACTTGTTTTAATATAACCGTGAAAACAGCTAAATTTTGAACGTTCTCTAAATTCGACGAAACTTTAACCAAAGGTTGGTCTAGACCCAAGCATTTGTGTTGTAAATTTGCTAAGCGTAATAATAACTACAAGTTAGTATAAAAGGTTAACAAACTTGTTTTAATAAAAACTGTGCAAAACAGCTAATTTTTGAGCATTCTCAGCATTGGACAAAACTTGACCCAAACGTAGGTCTAGACCCAAGAGTTTGTATGTTAAATTTGAAGCGTAATAATAACTACAAGTTAGTATAAAAGGGAAACAAACTTGTTTTAATAAAACCGTGCAAAACAGTTAATTTTTTAGCATTCTCAGCATTGGACGAACTTGACCCAAACGTAGGTCTAGACCCAAGAGTTTGTGTGTTTAATTTTCTAAGCGTAATAATAGCTACAAGTTACTATAAAAGGGACACAAACTTGTTTTAATAAAATCGTGCAAAACAGCTAACTTTTGGACGTTCTCAGAATTCAACGAAACTTGACCCAATCGCAGGACTAGACCCATCCATTTGTGTTGTAAATATGCTAAGCGTAATAATAACTAGAAGTTAGTATAAAAGCGAAACAAACTTGCTTTAATAAAACCGTGCAAAATAGCTAAATTTTGAACGTTCTCAGAATTCGACGAAACTTGAACCAAACGTTGGTTTAGACCCAAGCATTTGTGTTGTAAATTTGCTAAGCGTAATAATAACTACAAGTTAGTATAAAAGGGAAACAAACTTGTTTTAATGAAACTGTGCAAAACAGCTAAATATTGAGCATTCTCAGAATTCGACGACACTTGACCCAGACGTAGGTCTAGACCCAAGAGTTTGTGTGTTAAATTTTCTAAGCGTAATAATAACTACAAGTTACTATAAAAGGGAAAATACTTGTTTTAATATAACCGTGAAAACAGCTAAATTTTGAACGTTCTCTAAATTCGACGAAACTTGAACCAAAGGTTGGTCTAGACCCAAGCATTTGTGTTGTAAATTTGCTAAGCGTAATAATAACTACAAGTTAGTATAAAAGGTTAACAAACTTGTTTTAATAAAAACTGTGCAAAACAGCTAATTTTTGAGCATTCTCAGCATTGGACAAAACTTGACCCAAACGTAGGTCTAGACCCAAGAGTTTGTATGTTAAATTTGAAGCGTAATAATAACTACAAGTTAGTATAAAAGGGAAACAAACTTGTTTTAATAAAACCGTGCAAAACAGTTAATTTTTTAGCATTCTCAGCATTGGACGAACTTGACCCAAACGTAGGTCTAGACCCAAGAGTTTGTGTGTTTAATTTTCTAAGCGTAATAATAGCTACAAGTTACTATAAAAGGGACACAAACTTGTTTTAATAAAATCGTGCAAAACAGCTAACTTTTGGACGTTCTCAGAATTCAACGAAACTTGACCCAATCGCAGGACTAGACCCATCCATTTGTGTTGTAAATATGCTAAGCGTAATAATAACTAGAAGTTAGTATAAAAGCGAAACAAACTTGCTTTAATAAAACCGTGCAAAATAGCTAAATTTTGAACGTTCTCAGAATTCGACGAAACTTGACCCAAACGTTGGTTTAGACCCAAGCATTTGTGTTGTAAATTTGCAAAGCGTAATAATAACTACAAGTTAGTATAAAAGGGAAACAAACTTGTTTTAATGAAACTGTGCAAAACAGCTAAATATTGAGCATTCTCAGAATTCGACGAAACTTGACCCAGACGTAGGTCTAGACCCAAGAGTTTGTGTGTTAAATTTTCTAAGCGTAATAATAACTACAAGTTACTATAAAAGGGAAAATACTTGTTTTAATATAACCGTGAAAACAGCTAAATTTTGAACGTTCTCTAAATTCGACGAAACTTGAACCAAAGGTTGGTCTAGACCCAAGCATTTGTGTTGTAAATTTGCTAAGCGTAATAATAACTACAAGTTAGTATAAAAGGTTAACAAACTTGTTTTAATAAAAACTGTGCAAAACAGCTAATTTTTGAGCATTCTCAGCATTGGACAAAACTTGACCCAAACGTAGGTCTAGACCCAAGAGTTTGTATGTTAAATTTGAAGCGTAATAATAACTACAAGTTAGTATAAAAGGGAAACAAACTTGTTTTAATAAAACCGTGCAAAACAGTTAATTTTTTAGCATTCTCAGCATTGGACGAACTTGACCCAAACGTAGGTCTAGACCCAAGAGTTTGTGTGTTTAATTTTCTAAGCGTAATAATAGCTACAAGTTACTATAAAAGGGACACAAACTTGTTTTAATAAAATCGTGCAAAACAGCTAACTTTTGGACGTTCTCAGAATTCAACGAAACTTGACCCAATCGCAGGACTAGACCCATCCATTTGTGTTGTAAATATGCTAAGCGTAATAATAACTAGAAGTTAGTATAAAAGCGAAACAAACTTGCTTTAATAAAACCGTGCAAAATAGCTAAATTTTGAACGTTCTCAGAATTCGACGAAACTTGACCCAAACGTTGGTTTAGACCCAAGCATTTGTGTTGTAAATTTGCTAAGCGTAATAATAACTACAAGTTAGTATAAAAGGGAAACAAACTTGTTTTAATGAAACTGTGCAAAACAGCTAAATATTGAGCATTCTCAGAATTCGACGACACTTGACCCAGACGTAGGTCTAGACCCAAGAGTTTGTGTGTTAAATTTTCTAAGCGTAATAATAACTACAAGTTACTATAAAAGGGAAAATACTTGTTTTAATATAACCGTGAAAACAGCTAAATTTTGAACGTTCTCTAAATTCGACGAAACTTGAACCAAAGGTTGGTCTAGACCCAAGCATTTGTGTTGTAAATTTGCTAAGCGTAATAATAACTACAAGTTAGTATAAAAGGTTAACAAACTTGTTTTAATAAAAACTGTGCAAAACAGCTAATTTTTGAGCATTCTCAGCATTGGACAAAACTTGACCCAAACGTAGGTCTAGACCCAAGAGTTTGTATGTTAAATTTGAAGCGTAATAATAACTACAAGTTAGTATAAAAGGGAAACAAACTTGTTTTAATAAAACCGTGCAAAACAGTTAATTTTTTAGCATTCTCAGCATTGGACGAACTTGACCCAAACGTAGGTCTAGACCCAAGAGTTTGTGTGTTTAATTTTCTAAGCGTAATAATAGCTACAAGTTACTATAAAAGGGACACAAACTTGTTTTAATAAAATCGTGCAAAACAGCTAACTTTTGGACGTTCTCAGAATTCAACGAAACTTGACCCAATCGCAGGACTAGACCCATCCATTTGTGTTGTAAATATGCTAAGCGTAATAATAACTAGAAGTTAGTATAAAAGCGAAACAAACTTGCTTTAATAAAACCGTGCAAAATAGCTAAATTTTGAACGTTCTCAGAATTCGACGAAACTTGACCCAAACGTTGGTTTAGACCCAAGCATTTGTGTTGTAAATTTGCTAAGCGTAATAATAACTACAAGTTAGTATAAAAGGGAAACAAACTTGTTTTAATGAAACTGTGCAAAACAGCTAAATATTGAGCATTCTCAGAATTCGACGACACTTGACCCAGACGTAGGTCTAGACCCAAGAGTTTGTGTGTTAAATTTTCTAAGCGTAATAATAACTACAAGTTACTATAAAAGGGAAAATACTTGTTTTAATATAACCGTGAAAACAGCTAAATTTTGAACGTTCTCTAAATTCGACGAAACTTGAACCAAAGGTTGGTCTAGACCCAAGCATTTGTGTTGTAAATTTGCTAAGCGTAATAATAACTACAAGTTAGTATAAAAGGTTAACAAACTTGTTTTAATAAAAACTGTGCAAAACAGCTAATTTTTGAGCATTCTCAGCATTGGACAAAACTTGACCCAAACGTAGGTCTAGACCCAAGAGTTTGTATGTTAAATTTGAAGCGTAATAATAACTACAAGTTAGTATAAAAGGGAAACAAACTTGTTTTAATAAAACCGTGCAAAACAGTTAATTTTTTAGCATTCTCAGCATTGGACGAACTTGACCCAAACGTAGGTCTAGACCCAAGAGTTTGTGTGTTTAATTTTCTAAGCGTAATAATAGCTACAAGTTACTATAAAAGGGACACAAACTTGTTTTAATAAAATCGTGCAAAACAGCTAACTTTTGGACGTTCTCAGAATTCAACGAAACTTGACCCAATCGCAGGACTAGACCCATCCATTTGTGTTGTAAATATGCTAAGCGTAATAATAACTAGAAGTTAGTATAAAAGCGAAACAAACTTGCTTTAATAAAACCGTGCAAAATAGCTAAATTTTGAACGTTCTCAGAATTCGACGAAACTTGACCCAAACGTTGGTTTAGACCCAAGCATTTGTGTTGTAAATTTGCTAAGCGTAATAATAACTACAAGTTAGTATAAAAGGGAAACAAACTTGTTTTAATGAAACTGTGCAAAACAGCTAAATATTGAGCATTCTCAGAATTCGACGAAACTTGACCCAGACGTAGGTCTAGACCCAAGAGTTTGTGTGTTAAATTTTCTAAGCGTAATAATAACTACAAGTTACTATAAAAGGGAAAATACTTGTTTTAATATAACCGTGAAAACAGCTAAATTTTGAACGTTCTCTAAATTCGACGAAACTTGAACCAAAGGTTGGTCTAGACCCAAGCATTTGTGTTGTAAATTTGCTAAGCGTAATAATAACTACAAGTTAGTATAAAAGGTTAACAAACTTGTTTTAATAAAAACTGTGCAAAACAGCTAATTTTTGAGCATTCTCAGCATTGGACAAAACTTGACCCAAACGTAGGTCTAGACCCAAGAGTTTGTATGTTAAATTTGAAGCGTAATAATAACTACAAGTTAGTATAAAAGGGAAACAAACTTGTTTTAATAAAACCGTGCAAAACAGTTAATTTTTTAGCATTCTCAGCATTGGACGAACTTGACCCAAACGTAGGTCTAGACCCAAGAGTTTGTGTGTTTAATTTTCTAAGCGTAATAATAGCTACAAGTTACTATAAAAGGGACACAAACTTGTTTTAATAAAATCGTGCAAAACAGCTAACTTTTGGACGTTCTCAGAATTCAACGAAACTTGACCCAATCGCAGGACTAGACCCATCCATTTGTGTTGTAAATATGCTAGGCGTAATAATAACTAGAAGTTAGTATAAAAGCGAAACAAACTTGCTTTAATAAAACCGTGCAAAATAGCTAAATTTTGAACGTTCTCAAAATTCGACGAAACTTGAACCAAAGGTTGGTTTAGACCCAAGCATTTGTGTTGTAAATTTGCTAAGCGTAATAATAACTACAAGTTAGTATAAAAGGTTAACAAACTTGTTTTAATAAAAACTGTGCAAAACAGCTAATTTTTGAGCATTCTCAGCATTGGACAAAACTTGACCCAAACGTTGGTCTAGACCCAAGAGTTTGTATGTTAAATTTGAAGCGTAATAATAACTACAAGTTAGTATAAAAGGGAAACAA
Source organism: Sesamum indicum (assembly GCF_026168435.1). Taxonomy (NCBI): domain Eukaryota; kingdom Viridiplantae; phylum Streptophyta; class Magnoliopsida; order Lamiales; family Pedaliaceae; genus Sesamum; species Sesamum indicum. The sequence continues at coordinate 8,015,575 of NC_142658.1, read as the reverse complement.
ACTTGTTTTAATAAAACCGTGCAAAACAGTTAATTTTTTAGCATTCTCAGCATTGGACGAACTTGACCCAAACGTAGGTCTAGACCCAAGAGTTTGTGTGTTTAATTTTCTAAGCGTAATAATAGCTACAAGTTACTATAAAAGGGACACAAACTTGTTTTAATAAAATCGTGCAAAACAGCTAACTTTTGGACGTTCTCAGAATTCAACGAAACTTGACCCAATCGCAGGACTAGACCCATCCATTTGTGTTGTAAATATGCTAAGCGTAATAATAACTAGAAGTTAGTATAAAAGCGAAACAAACTTGCTTTAATAAAACCGTGCAAAATAGCTAAATTTTGAACGTTCTCAGAATTCGACGAAACTTGACCCAAACGTTGGTTTAGACCCAAGCATTTGTGTTGTAAATTTGCAAAGCGTAATAATAACTACAAGTTAGTATAAAAGGGAAACAAACTTGTTTTAATGAAACTGTGCAAAACAGCTAAATATTGAGCATTCTCAGAATTCGACGAAACTTGACCCAGACGTAGGTCTAGACCCAAGAGTTTGTGTGTTAAATTTTCTAAGCGTAATAATAACTACAAGTTACTATAAAAGGGAAAATACTTGTTTTAATATAACCGTGAAAACAGCTAAATTTTGAACGTTCTCTAAATTCGACGAAACTTGAACCAAAGGTTGGTCTAGACCCAAGCATTTGTGTTGTAAATTTGCTAAGCGTAATAATAACTACAAGTTAGTATAAAAGGTTAACAAACTTGTTTTAATAAAAACTGTGCAAAACAGCTAATTTTTGAGCATTCTCAGCATTGGACAAAACTTGACCCAAACGTAGGTCTAGACCCAAGAGTTTGTATGTTAAATTTGAAGCGTAATAATAACTACAAGTTAGTATAAAAGGGAAACAAACTTGTTTTAATAAAACCGTGCAAAACAGTTAATTTTTTAGCATTCTCAGCATTGGACGAACTTGACCCAAACGTAGGTCTAGACCCAAGAGTTTGTGTGTTTAATTTTCTAAGCGTAATAATAGCTACAAGTTACTATAAAAGGGACACAAACTTGTTTTAATAAAATCGTGCAAAACAGCTAACTTTTGGACGTTCTCAGAATTCAACGAAACTTGACCCAATCGCAGGACTAGACCCATCCATTTGTGTTGTAAATATGCTAAGCGTAATAATAACTAGAAGTTAGTATAAAAGCGAAACAAACTTGCTTTAATAAAACCGTGCAAAATAGCTAAATTTTGAACGTTCTCAGAATTCGACGAAACTTGACCCAAACGTTGGTTTAGACCCAAGCATTTGTGTTGTAAATTTGCTAAGCGTAATAATAACTACAAGTTAGTATAAAAGGGAAACAAACTTGTTTTAATGAAACTGTGCAAAACAGCTAAATATTGAGCATTCTCAGAATTCGACGAAACTTGACCCAGACGTAGGTCTAGACCCAAGAGTTTGTGTGTTAAATTTTCTAAGCGTAATAATAACTACAAGTTACTATAAAAGGGAAAATACTTGTTTTAATATAACCGTGAAAACAGCTAAATTTTGAACGTTCTCAAAATTCGACGAAACTTGAACCAAAGGTTGGTCTAGACCCAAGCATTTGTGTTGTAAATTTGCTAAGCGTAATAATAACTACAAGTTAGTATAAAAGGTTAACAAACTTGTTTTAATAAAAACTGTGCAAAACAGCTAATTTTTGAGCATTCTCAGCATTGGACAAAACTTGACCCAAACGTAGGTCTAGACCCAAGAGTTTGTATGTTAAATTTGAAGCGTAATAATAACTACAAGTTAGTATAAAAGGGAAACAAACTTGTTTTAATAAAACCGTGCAAAACAGTTAATTTTTTAGCATTCTCAGCATTGGACGAACTTGACCCAAACGTAGGTCTAGACCCAAGAGTTTGTGTGTTTAATTTTCTAAGCGTAATAATAGCTACAAGTTACTATAAAAGGGACACAAACTTGTTTTAATAAAATCGTGCAAAACAACTAACTTTTGGACGTTCTCAGAATTCAACGAAACTTGACCCAATCGCAGGACTAGACCCATCCATTTGTGTTGTAAATATGCTAAGCGTAATAATAACTAGAAGTTAGTATAAAAGCGAAACAAACTTGCTTTAATAAAACCGTGCAAAATAGCTAAATTTTGAACGTTCTCAGAATTCGACGAAACTTGACCCAAACGTTGGTTTAGACCCAAGCATTTGTGTTGTAAATTTGCTAAGCGTAATAATAACTACAAGTTAGTATAAAAGGGAAACAAACTTGTTTTAATGAAACTGTGCAAAACAGCTAAATATTGAGCATTCTCAGAATTCGACGAAACTTGACCCAGACGTAGGTCTAGACCCAAGAGTTTGTGTGTTAAATTTTCTAAGCGTAATAATAACTACAAGTTAATATAAAAGGGAAAATACTTGTTTTAATATAACCGTGAAAACAGCTAAATTTTGAACGTTCTCAAAATTCGACGAAACTTGAACCAAAGGTTGGTCTAGACCCAAGCATTTGTGTTGTAAATTTGCTAAGCGTAATAATAACTACAAGTTAGTATAAAAGGTTAACAAACTTGTTTTAATAAAAACTGTGCAAAACAGCTAATTTTTGAGCATTCTCAGCATTGGACAAAACTTGACCCAAACGTAGGTCTAGACCCAAGAGTTTGTATGTTAAATTTGAAGCGTAATAATAACTACAAGTTAGTATAAAAGGGAAACAAACTTGTTTTAATAAAACCGTGCAAAACAGTTAATTTTTTAGCATTCTCAGCATTGGACGAACTTGACCCAAACGTAGGTCTAGACCCAAGAGTTTGTGTGTTTAATTTTCTAAGCGTAATAATAGCTACAAGTTACTATAAAAGGGACACAAACTTGTTTTAATAAAATCGTGCAAAACAGCTAACTTTTGGACGTTCTCAGAATTCAACGAAACTTGACCCAATCGCAGGACTAGACCCATCCATTTGTGTTGTAAATATGCTAAGCGTAATAATAACTAGAAGTTAGTATAAAAGCGAAACAAACTTGCTTTAATAAAACCGTGCAAAATAGCTAAATTTTGAACGTTCTCAGAATTCGACGAAACTTGACCCAAACGTTGGTTTAGACCCAAGCATTTGTGTTGTAAATTTGCTAAGCGTAATAATAACTACAAGTTAGTATAAAAGGGAAACAAACTTGTTTTAATGAAACTGTGCAAAACAGCTAAATATTGAGCATTCTCAGAATTCGACGAAACTTGACCCAGACGTAGGTCTAGACCCAAGAGTTTGTGTGTTAAATTTTCTAAGCGTAATAATAACTACAAGTTACTATAAAAGGGAAAATACTTGTTTTAATATAACCGTGAAAACAGCTAAATTTTGAACGTTCTCTAAATTCGACGAAACTTGAACCAAAGGTTGGTCTAGACCCAAGCATTTGTGTTGTAAATTTGCTAAGCGTAATAATAACTACAAGTTAGTATAAAAGGTTAACAAACTTGTTTTAATAAAAACTGTGCAAAACAGCTAATTTTTGAGCATTCTCAGCATTGGACAAAACTTGACCCAAACGTAGGTCTAGACCCAAGAGTTTGTATGTTAAATTTGAAGCGTAATAATAACTACAAGTTAGTATAAAAGGGAAACAAACTTGTTTTAATAAAACCGTGCAAAACAGTTAATTTTTTAGCATTCTCAGCATTGGACGAACTTGACCCAAACGTAGGTCTAGACCCAAGAGTTTGTGTGTTTAATTTTCTAAGCGTAATAATAGCTACAAGTTACTATAAAAGGGACACAAACTTGTTTTAATAAAATCGTGCAAAACAGCTAACTTTTGGACGTTCTCAGAATTCAACGAAACTTGACCCAATCGCAGGACTAGACCCATCCATTTGTGTTGTAAATATGCTAAGCGTAATAATAACTAGAAGTTAGTATAAAAGCGAAACAAACTTGCTTTAATAAAACCGTGCAAAATAGCTAAATTTTGAACGTTCTCAGAATTCGACGAAACTTGACCCAAACGTTGGTTTAGACCCAAGCATTTGTGTTGTAAATTTGCTAAGCGTAATAATAACTACAAGTTAGTATAAAAGGGAAACAAACTTGTTTTAATGAAACTGTGCAAAACAGCTAAATATTGAGCATTCTCAGAATTCGACGAAACTTGACCCAGACGTAGGTCTAGACCCAAGAGTTTGTGTGTTAAATTTTCTAAGCGTAATAATAACTACAAGTTACTATAAAAGGGAAAATACTTGTTTTAATATAACCGTGAAAACAGCTAAATTTTGAACGTTCTCAAAATTCGACGAAACTTGAACCAAAGGTTGGTCTAGACCCAAGCATTTGTGTTGTAAATTTGCTAAGCGTAATAATAACTACAAGTTAGTATAAAAGGTTAACAAACTTGTTTTAATAAAAACTGTGCAAAACAGCTAATTTTTGAGCATTCTCAGCATTGGACAAAACTTGACCCAAACGTAGGTCTAGACCCAAGAGTTTGTATGTTAAATTTGAAGCGTAATAATAACTACAAGTTAGTATAAAAGGGAAACAAACTTGTTTTAATAAAACCGTGCAAAACAGTTAATTTTTTAGCATTCTCAGCATTGGACGAACTTGACCCAAACGTAGGTCTAGACCCAAGAGTTTGTGTGTTTAATTTTCTAAGCGTAATAATAGCTACAAGTTACTATAAAAGGGACACAAACTTGTTTTAATAAAATCGTGCAAAACAGCTAACTTTTGGACGTTCTCAGAATTCAACGAAACTTGACCCAATCGCAGGACTAGACCCATCCATTTGTGTTGTAAATATGCTAAGCGTAATAATAACTAGAAGTTAGTATAAAAGCGAAACAAACTTGCTTTAATAAAACCGTGCAAAATAGCTAAATTTTGAACGTTCTCAGAATTCGACGAAACTTGACCCAAACGTTGGTTTAGACCCAAGCATTTGTGTTGTAAATTTGCTAAGCGTAATAATAACTACAAGTTAGTATAAAAGGGAAACAAACTTGTTTTAATGAAACTGTGCAAAACAGCTAAATATTGAGCATTCTCAGAATTCGACGAAACTTGACCCAAACGTAGGTCTAGACCCAAGAGTTTGTGTGTTAAATTTTCTAAGCGTAATAATAACTACAAGTTACTATAAAAGGGAAAATACTTGTTTTAAGATAACCGTGAAAACAGCTAAATTTTGAACGTTCTCTAAATTCGACGAAACTTGAACCAAAGGTTGGTCTAGACCCAAGCATTTGTGTTGTAAATTTGCTAAGCGTAATAATAACTACAAGTTAGTATAAAAGGTTAACAAACTTGTTTTAATAAAAACTGTGCAAAACAGCTAATTTTTGAGCATTCTCAGCATTGGACAAAACTTGACCCAAACGTAGGTCTAGACCCAAGAGTTTGTATGTTAAATTTGAAGCGTAATAATAACTACAAGTTAGTATAAAAGGGAAACAAACTTGTTTTAATAAAACCGTGCAAAACAGTTAATTTTTTAGCATTCTCAGCATTGGACGAACTTGACCCAAACGTAGGTCTAGACCCAAGAGTTTGTGTGTTTAATTTTCTAAGCGTAATAATAGCTACAAGTTACTATAAAAGGGACACAAACTTGTTTTAATAAAATCGTGCAAAACAGCTAACTTTTGGACGTTCTCAGAATTCAACGAAACTTGACCCAATCGCAGGACTAGACCCATCCATTTGTGTTGTAAATATGCTAAGCGTAATAATAACTAGAAGTTAGTATAAAAGCGAAACAAACTTGCTTTAATAAAACCGTGCAAAATAGCTAAATTTTGAACGTTCTCAGAATTCGACGAAACTTGACCCAAACGTTGTTTAGACCCAAGCATTTGTGTTGTAAATTTGCTAAGCGTAATAATAACTACAAGTTAGTATAAAAGGGAAACAAACTTGTTTTAATGAAACTGTGCAAAACAGCTAAATATTGAGCATTCTCAGAATTCGACGAAACTTGACCCAGACGTAGGTCTAGACCCAAGAGTTTGTGTGTTAAATTTTCTAAGCGTAATAATAACTACAAGTTACTATAAAAGGGAAAATACTTGTTTTAATATAACCGTGAAAACAGCTAAATTTTGAACGTTCTCTAAATTCGACGAAACTTGAACCAAAGGTTGGTCTAGACCCAAGCATTTGTGTTGTAAATTTGCTAAGCGTAATAATAACTACAAGTTAGTATAAAAGGTTAACAAACTTGTTTTAATAAAAACTGTGCAAAACAGCTAATTTTTGAGCATTCTCAGCATTGGACAAAACTTGACCCAAACGTAGGTCTAGACCCAAGAGTTTGTATGTTAAATTTGAAGCGTAATAATAACTACAAGTTAGTATAAAAGGGAAACAAACTTGTTTTAATAAAACCGTGCAAAACAGTTAATTTTTTAGCATTCTCAGCATTGGACGAACTTGACCCAAACGTAGGTCTAGACCCAAGAGTTTGTGTGTTTAATTTTCTAAGCGTAATAATAGCTACAAGTTACTATAAAAGGGACACAAACTTGTTTTAATAAAATCGTGCAAAACAGCTAACTTTTGGACGTTCTCAGAATTCAACGAAACTTGACCCAATCGTAGGACTAGACCCATCCATTTGTGTTGTAAATATGCTAAGCGTAATAATAACTAGAAGTTAGTATAAAAGCGAAACAAACTTGCTTTAATAAAACCGTGCAAAATAGCTAAATTTTGAACGTTCTCAGAATTCGACGAAACTTGACCCAAACGTTGGTTTAGACCCAAGCATTTGTGTTGTAAATTTGCTAAGCGTAATAATAACTACAAGTTAGTATAAAAGGGAAACAAACTTGTTTTAATGAAACTGTGCAAAACAGCTAAATATTGAGCATTCTCAGAATTCGACGAAACTTGACCCAGACGTAGGTCTAGACCCAAGAGTTTGTGTGTTAAATTTTCTAAGCGTAATAATAACTACAAGTTACTATAAAAGGGAAAATACTTGTTTTAATATAACCGTGAAAACAGCTAAATTTTGAACGTTCTCAAAATTCGACGAAACTTGAACCAAAGGTTGGTCTAGACCCAAGCATTTGTGTTGTAAATTTGCTAAGCGTAATAATAACTACAAGTTAGTATAAAAGGTTAACAAACTTGTTTTAATAAAAACTGTGCAAAACAGCTAATTTTTGAGCATTCTCAGCATTGGACAAAACTTGACCCAAACGTAGGTCTAGACCCAAGAGTTTGTATGTTAAATTTGAAGCGTAATAATAACTACAAGTTAGTATAAAAGGGAAACAAACTTGTTTTAATAAAACCGTGCAAAACAGTTAATTTTTTAGCATTCTCAGCATTGGACGAACTTGACCCAAACGTAGGTCTAGACCCAAGAGTTTGTGTGTTTAATTTTCTAAGCGTAATAATAGCTACAAGTTACTATAAAAGGGACACAAACTTGTTTTAATAAAATCGTGCAAAACAGCTAACTTTTGGACGTTCTCAGAATTCAACGAAACTTGACCCAATCGCAGGACTAGACCCATCCATTTGTGTTGTAAATATGCTAAGCGTAATAATAACTAGAAGTTAGTATAAAAGCGAAACAAACTTGCTTTAATAAAACCGTGCAAAATAGCTAAATTTTGAACGTTCTCAGAATTCGACGAAACTTGACCCAAACGTTGGTTTAGACCCAAGCATTTGTGTTGTAAATTTGCTAAGCGTAATAATAACTACAAGTTAGTATAAAAGGGAAACAAACTTGTTTTAATGAAACTGTGCAAAACAGCTAAATATTGAGCATTCTCAGAATTCGACGAAACTTGACCCAGACGTAGGTCTAGACCCAAGAGTTTGTGTGTTAAATTTTCTAAGCGTAATAATAACTACAAGTTACTATAAAAGGGAAAATACTTGTTTTAATATAACCGTGAAAACAGCTAAATTTTGAACGTTCTCAAAATTCGACGAAACTTGAACCAAAGGTTGGTCTAGACCCAAGCATTTGTGTTGTAAATTTGCTAAGCGTAATAATAACTACAAGTTAGTATAAAAGGTTAACAAACTTGTTTTAATAAAAACTGTGCAAAACAGCTAATTTTTGAGCATTCTCAGCATTGGACAAAACTTGACCCAAACGTAGGTCTAGACCCAAGAGTTTGTATGTTAAATTTGAAGCGTAATAATAACTACAAGTTAGTATAAAAGGGAAACAAACTTGTTTTAATAAAACCGTGCAAAACAGTTAATTTTTTAGCATTCTCAGCATTGGACGAACTTGACCCAAACGTAGGTCTAGACCCAAGAGTTTGTGTGTTTAATTTTCTAAGCGTAATAATAGCTACAAGTTACTATAAAAGGGACACAAACTTGTTTTAATAAAATCGTGCAAAACAGCTAACTTTTGGACGTTCTCAGAATTCAACGAAACTTGACCCAATCGCAGGACTAGACCCATCCATTTGTGTTGTAAATATGCTAAGCGTAATAATAACTAGAAGTTAGTATAAAAGCGAAACAAACTTGCTTTAATAAAACCGTGCAAAATAGCTAAATTTTGAACGTTCTCAGAATTCGACGAAACTTGACCCAAACGTTGGTTTAGACCCAAGCATTTGTGTTGTAAATTTGCTAAGCGTAATAATAACTACAAGTTAGTATAAAAGGGAAACAAACTTGTTTTAATGAAACTGTGCAAAACAGCTAAATATTGAGCATTCTCAGAATTCGACGAAACTTGACCCAGACGTAGGTCTAGACCCAAGAGTTTGTGTGTTAAATTTTCTAAGCGTAATAATAACTACAAGTTACTATAAAAGGGAAAATACTTGTTTTAAGATAACCGTGAAAACAGCTAAATTTTGAACGTTCTCTAAATTCGACGAAACTTGAACCAAAGGTTGGTCTAGACCCAAGCATTTGTGTTGTAAATTTGCTAAGCGTAATAATAACTACAAGTTAGTATAAAAGGTTAACAAACTTGTTTTAATAAAAACTGTGCAAAACAGCTAATTTTTGAGCATTCTCAGCATTGGACAAAACTTGACCCAAACGTAGGTCTAGACCCAAGTGTTTGTATGTTAAATTTGAAGCGTAATAATAACTACAAGTTAGTATAAAAGGGAAACAAACTTGTTTTAATAAAACCGTGCAAAACAGTTAATTTTTTAGCATTCTCAGCATTGGACGAACTTGACCCAAACGTAGGTCTAGACCCAAGAGTTTGTGTGTTTAATTTTCTAAGCGTAATAATAGCTACAAGTTACTATAAAAGGGACACAAACTTGTTTTAATAAAATCGTGCAAAACAGCTAACTTTTGGACGTTCTCAGAATTCAACGAAACTTGACCCAATCGCAGGACTAGACCCATCCATTTGTGTTGTAAATATGCTAAGCGTAATAATAACTAGAAGTTAGTATAAAAGCGAAACAAACTTGCTTTAATAAAACCGTGCAAAATAGCTAAATTTTGAACGTTCTCAGAATTCGACGAAACTTGACCCAAACGTTGTTTAGACCCAAGCATTTGTGTTGTAAATTTGCTAAGCGTAATAATAACTACAAGTTAGTATAAAAGGGAAACAAACTTGTTTTAATGAAACTGTGCAAAACAGCTAAACATTGAGCATTCTCAGAATTCGACGAAACTTGACCCAGACGTAGGTCTAGACCCAAGAGTTTGTGTGTTAAATTTTCTAAGCGTAATAATAACTACAAGTTACTATAAAAGGGAAAATACTTGTTTTAATATAACCGTGAAAACAGCTAAATTTTGAACGTTCTCTAAATTCTACGAAACTTGAACCAAAGGTTGGTCTAGACCCAAGCATTTGTGTTGTAAATTTGCTAAGCGTAATAATAACTACAAGTTAGTATAAAAGGTTAACAAACTTGTTTTAACAAAAACTGTGCAAAACAGCTAATTTTTGAGCATTCTCAGCATTGGACAAAACTTGACCCAAACGTAGGTCTAGACCCAAGAGTTTGTATGTTAAATTTGAAGCGTAATAATAACTACAAGTTAGTATAAAAGGGAAACAAACTTGTTTTAATAAAACCGTGCAAAACAGTTAATTTTTTAGCATTCTCAGCATTGGACGAACTTGACCCAAACGTAGGTCTAGACCCAAGAGTTTGTGTGTTTAATTTTCTAAGCGTAATAATAGCTACAAGTTACTATAAAAGGGACACAAACTTGTTTTAATAAAATCGTGCAAAACAGCTAACTTTTGGACGTTCTCAGAATTCAACGAAACTTGACCCAATCGTAGGACTAGACCCATCCATTTGTGTTGTAAATATGCTAAGCGTAATAATAACTAGAAGTTAGTATAAAAGCGAAACAAACTTGCTTTAATAAAACCGTGCAAAATAGCTAAATTTTGAACGTTCTCAGAATTCGACGAAACTTGACCCAAACGTTGGTTTAGACCCAAGCATTTGTGTTGTAAATTTGCTAAGCGTAATAATAACTACAAGTTAGTATAAAAGGGAAACAAACTTGTTTTAATGAAACTGTGCAAAACAGCTAAATATTGAGCATTCTCAGAATTCGACGAAACTTGACCCAGACGTAGGTCTAGACCCAAGAGTTTGTGTGTTAAATTTTCTAAGCGTAATAATAACTACAAGTTACTATAAAAGGGAAAATACTTGTTTTAATATAACCGTGAAAACAGCTAAATTTTGAACGTTCTCTAAATTCGACGAAACTTGAACCAAAGGTTGGTCTAGACCCAAGCATTTGTGTTGTAAATTTGCTAAGCGTAATAATAACTACAAGTTAGTATAAAAGGTTAACAAACTTGTTTTAATAAAAACTGTGCAAAACAGCTAATTTTTGAGCATTCTCAGCATTGGACAAAACTTGACCCAAACGTAGGTCTAGACCCAAGAGTTTGTATGTTAAATTTGAAGCGTAATAATAACTACAAGTTAGTATAAAAGGGAAACAAACTTGTTTTAATAAAACCGTGCAAAACAGTTAATTTTTTAGCATTCTCAGCATTGGACGAACTTGACCCAAACGTAGGTCTAGACCCAAGAGTTTGTGTGTTTAATTTTCTAAGCGTAATAATAGCTACAAGTTACTATAAAAGGGACACAAACTTGTTTTAATAAAATCGTGCAAAACAGCTAACTTTTGGACGTTCTCAGAATTCAACGAAACTTGACCCAATCGCAGGACTAGACCCATCCATTTGTGTTGTAAATATGCTAAGCGTAATAATAACTAGAAGTTAGTATAAAAGCGAAACAAACTTGCTTTAATAAAACCGTGCAAAATAGCTAAATTTTGAACGTTCTCAGAATTCGACGAAACTTGACCCAAACGTTGGTTTAGACCCAAGCATTTGTGTTGTAAATTTGCTAAGCGTAATAATAACTACAAGTTAGTATAAAAGGGAAACAAACTTGTTTTAATGAAACTGTGCAAAACAGCTAAATATTGAGCATTCTCAGAATTCGACGAAACTTGACCCAGACGTAGGTCTAGACCCAAGAGTTTGTGTGTTAAATTTTCTAAGCGTAATAATAACTACAAGTTACTATAAAAGGGAAAATACTTGTTTTAATATAACCGTGAAAACAGCTAAATTTTGAACGTTCTCTAAATTCGACGAAACTTGAACCAAAGGTTGGTCTAGACCCAAGCATTTGTGTTGTAAATTTGCTAAGCGTAATAATAACTACAAGTTAGTATAAAAGGTTAACAAACTTGTTTTAATAAAAACTGTGCAAAACAGCTAATTTTTGAGCATTCTCAGCATTGGACAAAACTTGACCCAAACGTAGGTCTAGACCCAAGAGTTTGTATGTTAAATTTGAAGCGTAATAATAACTACAAGTTAGTATAAAAGGGAAACAAACTTGTTTTAATAAAACCGTGCAAAACAGTTAATTTTTTAGCATTCTCAGCATTGGACGAACTTGACCCAAACGTAGGTCTAGACCCAAGAGTTTGTGTGTTTAATTTTCTAAGCGTAATAATAGCTACAAGTTACTATAAAAGGGACACAAACTTGTTTTAATAAAATCGTGCAAAACAGCTAACTTTTGGACGTTCTCAGAATTCAACGAAACTTGACCCAATCGCTGGACTAGACCCATCCATTTGTGTTGTAAATATGCTAAGCGTAATAATAACTAGAAGTTAGTATAAAAGCGAAACAAACTTGCTTTAATAAAACCGTGCAAAATAGCTAAATTTTGAACGTTCTCAGAATTCGACGAAACTTGACCCAAACGTTGGTTTAGACCCAAGCATTTGTGTTGTAAATTTGCTAAGCGTAATAATAACTACAAGTTAGTATAAAAGGGAAACAAACTTGTTTTAATGAAACTGTGCAAAACAGCTAAATATTGAGCATTCTCAGAATTCGACGAAACTTGACCCAGACGTAGGTCTAGACCCAAGAGTTTGTGTGTTAAATTTTCTAAGCGTAATAATAACTACAAGTTACTATAAAAGGGAAAATACTTGTTTTAATATAACCGTGAAAACAGCTAAATTTTGAACGTTCTCTAAATTCGACGAAACTTGAACCAAAGGTTGGTCTAGACCCAAGCATTTGTGTTGTAAATTTGCTAAGCGTAATAATAACTACAAGTTAGTATAAAAGGTTAACAAACTTGTTTTAATAAAAACTGTGCAAAACAGCTAATTTTTGAGCATTCTCAGCATTGGACAAAACTTGACCCAAACGTAGGTCTAGACCCAAGAGTTTGTATGTTAAATTTGAAGCGTAATAATAACTACAAGTTAGTATAAAAGGGAAACAAACTTGTTTTAATAAAACCGTGCAAAACAGTTAATTTTTGAGCATTCTCAGCATTGGACGAACTTGACCCAAACGTAGGTCTAGACCCAAGAGTTTGTGTGTTTAATTTTCTAAGCGTAATAATAGCTACAAGTTACTATAAAAGGGACACAAACTTGTTTTAATAAAATCGTGCAAAACAGCTAACTTTTGGACGTTCTCAGAATTCAACGAAACTTGACCCAATCGCAGGACTAGACCCATCCATTTGTGTTGTAAATATGCTAAGCGTAATAATAACTAGAAGTTAGTATAAAAGCGAAACAAACTTGCTTTAATAAAACCGTGCAAAATAGCTAAATTTTGAACGTTCTCAGAATTCGACGAAACTTGACCCAAACGTTGGTTTAGACCCAAGCATTTGTGTTGTAAATTTGCTAAGCGTAATAATAACTACAAGTTAGTATAAAAGGGAAACAAACTTGTTTTAATGAAACTGTGCAAAACAGCTAAATATTGAGCATTCTCAGAATTCGACGAAACTTGACCCAGACGTAGGTCTAGACCCAAGAGTTTGTGTGTTAAATTTTCTAAGCGTAATAATAACTACAAGTTACTATAAAAGGGAAAATACTTGTTTTAATATAACCGTGAAAACAGCTAAATTTTGAACGTTCTCTAAATTCGACGAAACTTGAACCAAAGGTTGGTCTAGACCCAAGCATTTGTGTTGTAAATTTGCTAAGCGTAATAATAACTACAAGTTAGTATAAAAGGTTAACAAACTTGTTTTAATAAAAACTGTGCAAAACAGCTAATTTTTGAGCATTCTCAGCATTGGACAAAACTTGACCCAAACGTAGGTCTAGACCCAAGAGTTTGTATGTTAAATTTGAAGCGTAATAATAACTACAAGTTAGTATAAAAGGGAAACAAACTTGTTTTAATAAAACCGTGCAAAACAGTTAATTTTTGAGCATTCTCAGCATTGGACGAACTTGACCCAAACGTAGGTCTAGACCCAAGAGTTTGTGTGTTTAATTTTCTAAGCGTAATAATAGCTACAAGTTACTATAAAAGGGACACAAACTTGTTTTAATAAAATCGTGCAAAACAGCTAACTTTTGGACGTTCTCAGAATTCAACGAAACTTGACCCAATCGCAGGACTAGACCCATCCATTTGTGTTGTAAATATGCTAAGCGTAATAATAACTAGAAGTTAGTATAAAAGCGAAACAAACTTGCTTTAATAAAACCGTGCAAAATAGCTAAATTTTGAACGTTCTCAGAATTCGACGAAACTTGACCCAAACGTTGGTTTAGACCCAAGCATTTGTGTTGTAAATTTGCTAAGCGTAATAATAACTACAAGTTAGTATAAAAGGGAAACAAACTTGTTTTAATAAAACTGTGCAAAACAGCTAAATATTGAGCATTCTCAGAATTCGACGAAACTTGACCCAAACGTAGGTCTAGACCCAAGAGTTTGTGTGTTAAATTTTTTAAGCGTAATAATAACTACAAGTTACTATAAAAGGGAAACAAACTTGTTTTAATATAACCGTGAAAACAGCTAAATTTTGAACGTTCTCAAAATTCGACGAAACTTGAACCAAAGGTTGGTCTAGACCTAAGCATTTGTGTTGTAAATTTGCTATGCGTAATAATAACTACTAGTTAGTATAAAAGGTTAACAAACTTGTTTTAATAAAATCTGTGCAAAACAGCTAATTTTTGAGCATTCTCAGCATTGGACGAAACTTGACCCAAACGTAGGTCTAGATCCAAGAGTTTGTATGTTAAATTTGAAGCGTAACAATAACTACAAGTTAGTATAAAAGGGAAACAAACTTGTTTTAATAAAACCGTGCAAAACAGTTAATTTTTTAGCATTCTCAGCATTGGACGAACTTGACCCAAACGTAGGTCTAGACCCAAGAGTTTGTGTGTTTAATTTTCTAAGCGTAATAATAACCACAAGTTACTATAAAAGGGACACAAACTTGTTTTAATAAAACCGTGCAAAACAGCTAACTTTTGGACGTTCTCAGAATTCAACGAAACTTGACCCAATCGCAGGACTAGACCCATCCATTTGTGTTGTAAATATGCTAAGCGTAATAATAACTAGAAGTTAGTATAAAAGCGAAACAAACTTGCTTTAATAAAACCGTGCAAAATAGCTAAATTTTGAACGTTCTCAGAATTCGACGAAACTTGACCCAAACGTTGGTTTAGACCCAAGCATTTGTGTTGTAAATTTGCTAAGCGTAATAATAACTAGAAGTTAGTATAAAAGGGAAACAAACTTGTTTTAATGAAACTGTGCAAAACAGCTAAATATTGAGCATTCTCAGAATTCGACGAAACTTGACCCAGACGTAGGTCTAGACCCAAGAGTTTGTGTGTTAAATTTTCTAAGCGTAATAATAACTACAAGTTACTATAAAAGGGAAAATACTTGTTTTAATATAACCGTGAAAACAGCTAAATTTTGAACGTTCTCTAAATTCGACGAAACTTGAACCAAAGGTTGGTCTAGACCCAAGCATTTGTGTTGTAAATTTGCTAAGCGTAATAATAACTACAAGTTAGTATAAAAGGTTAACAAACTTGTTTTAATAAAAACTGTGCAAAACAGCTAATTTTTGAGCATTCTCAGCATTGGACAAAACTTGACCCAAACGTAGGTCTAGACCCAAGAGTTTGTATGTTAAATTTGAAGCGTAATAATAACTACAAGTTAGTATAAAAGGGAAACAAACTTGTTTTAATAAAACCGTGCAAAACAGTTAATTTTTTAGCATTCTCAGCATTGGACGAACTTGACCCAAACGTAGGTCTAGACCGAAGAGTTTGTGTGTTTAATTTTCTAAGCGTAATAATAGCTACAAGTTAATAAAAGGGACACAAACTTGTTTTAATAAAATCGTGCAAAACAGCTAACTTTTGGACGTTCTCAGAATTCAACGAAACTTGACCCAATCGCAGGACTAGACCCATCCATTTGTGTTGTAAATATGCTAAGCGTAATAATAACTAGAAGTTAGTATAAAAGCGAAACAAACTTGCTTTAATAAAACCGTGCAAAATAGCTAAATTTTGAACGTTCTCAGAATTCGACGAAACTTGACCCAAACGTTGGTTTAGACCCAAGCATTTGTGTTGTAAATTTGCTAAGCGTAATAATAACTACAAGTTAGTATAAAAGGGAAACAAACTTGTTTTAATGAAACTGTGCAAAACAGCTAAATATTGAGCATTCTCAGAATTCGACGAAACTTGACCCAGACGTAGGTCTAGACCCAAGAGTTTGTGTGTTAAATTTTCTAAGCGTAATAATAACTACAAGTTACTATAAAAGGGAAAATACTTGTTTTAATATAACCGTGAAAACAGCTAAATTTTGAACGTTCTCTAAATTCGACGAAACTTGAACCAAAGGTTGGTCTAGACCCAAGCATTTGTGTTGTAAATTTGCTAAGCGTAATAATAACTACAAGTTAGTATAAAAGGTTAACAAACTTGTTTTAATAAAAACTGTGCAAAACAGCTAATTTTTGAGCATTCTCAGCATTGGACAAAACTTGACCCAAACGTAGGTCTAGACCCAAGAGTTTGTATGTTAAATTTGAAGCGTAATAATAACTACAAGTTAGTATAAAAGGGAAACAAACTTGTTTTAATAAAACCGTGCAAAACAGTTAATTTTTTAGCATTCTCAGCATTGGACGAACTTGACCCAAACGTAGGTCTAGACCCAAGAGTTTGTGTGTTTAATTTTCTAAGCGTAATAATAGCTACAAGTTACTATAAAAGGGACACAAACTTGTTTTAATAAAATCGTGCAAAACAGCTAACTTTTGGACGTTCTCAGAATTCAACGAAACTTGACCCAATCGCAGGACTAGACCCATCCATTTGTGTTGTAAATATGCTAAGCGTAATAATAACTAGAAGTTAGTATAAAAGCGAAACAAACTTGCTTTAATAAAACCGTGCAAAATAGCTAAATTTTGAACGTTCTCAGAATTCGACGAAACTTGACCCAAACGTTGGTTTAGACCCAAGCATTTGTGTTGTAAATTTGCTAAGCGTAATAATAACTACAAGTTAGTATAAAAGGGAAACAAACTTGTTTTAATGAAACTGTGCAAAACAGCTAAATATTGAGCATTCTCAGAATTCGACGAAACTTGACCCAGACGTAGGTCTAGACCCAAGAGTTTGTGTGTTAAATTTTCTAAGCGTAATAATAACTACAAGTTACTATAAAAGGGAAAATACTTGTTTTAATATAACCGTGAAAACAGCTAAATTTTGAACGTTCTCTAAATTCGACGAAACTTGAACCAAAGGTTGGTCTAGACCCAAGCATTTGTGTTGTAAATTTGCTAAGCGTAATAATAACTACAAGTTAGTATAAAAGGTTAACAAACTTGTTTTAATAAAAACTGTGCAAAACAGCTAATTTTTGAGCATTCTCAGCATTGGACGAAACTTGACCCAAACGTAGGTCTAGACCCAAGAGTTTGTATGTTAAATTTGAAGCGTAATAATAACTACAAGTTAGTATAAAAGGGAAACAAACTTGTTTTAATAAAACCGTGCAAAACAGTTAATTTTTTAGCATTCTCAGCATTGGACGAACTTGACCCAAACGTAGGTCTAGACCCAAGAGTTTGTGTGTTTAATTTTCTAAGCGTAATAATAGCTACAAGTTACTATAAAAGGGACACAAACTTGTTTTAATAAAATCGTGCAAAACAGCTAACTTTTGGACGTTCTCAGAATTCAACGAAACTTGACCCAATCGCAGGACTAGACCCATCCATTTGTGTTGTAAATATGCTAAGCGTAATAATAACTAGAAGTTAGTATAAAAGCGAAACAAACTTGCTTTAATAAAACCGTGCAAAATAGCTAAATTTTGAACGTTCTCAGAATTCGACGAAACTTGACCCAAACGTTGGTTTAGACCCAAGCATTTGTGTTGTAAATTTGCTAAGCGTAATAATAACTACAAGTTAGTATAAAAGGGAAACAAACTTGTTTTAATGAAACTGTGCAAAACAGCTAAATATTGAGCATTCTCAGAATTCGACGAAACTTGACCCAGACGTAGGTCTAGACCCAAGAGTTTGTGTGTTAAATTTTCTAAGCGTAATAATAACTACAAGTTACTATAAAAGGGACACAAACTTGTTTTAATAAAATCGTGCAAAACAGCTAACTTTTGGACGTTCTCAGAATTCAACGAAACTTGACCCAATCGCAGGACTAGACCCATCCATTTGTGTTGTAAATATGCTAAGCGTAATAATAACTAGAAGTTAGTATAAAAGCGAAACAAACTTGCTTTAATAAAACCGTGCAAAATAGCTAAATTTTGAACGTTCTCAGAATTCGACGAAACTTGACCCAAACGTTGGTTTAGACCCAAGCATTTGTGTTGTAAATTTGCTAAGCGTAATAATAACTAGAAGTTAGTATAAAAGGGAAACAAACTTGTTTTAATAAAACTGTGCAAAACAGCTAAATATTGAGCATTCTCAGAATTCGACGAAACTTGACCCAAACGTAGGTCTAGACCCAAGAGTTTGTGTGTTAAATTTTTTAAGCGTAATAATAACTACAAGTTACTATAAAAGGGAAACAAACTTGTTTTAATATAACCGTGAAAACAGCTAAATTTTGAACGTTCTCTAAATTCGACGAAACTTGAACCAAAGGTTGGTCTAGACCCAAGCATTTGTGTTGTAAATTTGCTAAGCGTAATAATAACTACAAGTTAGTATAAAAGGTTAACAAACTTGTTTTAATAAAAACTGTGCAAAACAGCTAATTTTTGAGCATTCTCAGCATTGGACAAAACTTGACCCAAACGTAGGTCTAGACCCAAGAGTTTGTATGTTAAATTTGAAGCGTAATAATAACTACAAGTTAGTATAAAAGGGAAACAAACTTGTTTTAATAAAACCGTGCAAAACAGTTAATTTTTTAGCATTCTCAGCATTGGACGAACTTGACCCAAACGAGGTCTAGACCCAAGAGTTTGTGTGTTTAATTTTCTAAGCGTAATAATAGCTACAAGTTACTATAAAAGGGACACAAACTTGTTTTAATAAAATCGTGCAAAACAGCTAACTTTTGGACGTTCTCAGAATTCAACGAAACTTGACCCAATCGCAGGACTAGACCCATCCATTTGTGTTGTAAATATGCTAAGCGTAATAATAACTAGAAGTTAGTATAAAAGCGAAACAAACTTGCTTTAATAAAACCGTGCAAAATAGCTAAATTTTGAACGTTCTCAGAATTCGACGAAACTTGACCCAAACGTTGGTTTAGACCCAAGCATTTGTGTTGTAAATTTGCTAAGCGTAATAATAACTAGAAGTTAGTATAAAAGGGAAACAAACTTGTTTTAATAAAACTGTGCAAAACAGCTAAATATTGAGCATTCTCAGAATTCGACGAAACTTGACCCAAACGTAGGTCTAGACCCAAGAGTTTGTGTGTTAAATTTTTTAAGCGTAATAATAACTACAAGTTACTATAAAAGGGAAACAAACTTGTTTTAATATAACCGTGAAAACAGCTAAATTTTGAACGTTCTCAAAATTCGACGAAACTTGAACCAAAGGTTGGTCTAGACCTAAGCATTTGTGTTGTAAATTTGCTATGCGTAATAATAACTACTAGTTAGTATAAAAGGTTAACAAACTTGTTTTAATAAAATCTGTGCAAAACAGCTAATTTTTGAGCATTCTCAGCATTGGACGAAACTTGACCCAAACGTAGGTCTAGATCCAAGAGTTTGTATGTTAAATTTGAAGCGTAACAATAACTACAAGTTAGTATAAAAGGGAAACAAACTTGTTTTAATAAAACCGTGCAAAACAGTTAATTTTTGAGCATTCTCAGCATTGGACGAACTTGACCCAAACGTAGGTCTAGACCCAAGAGTTTGTGTGTTTAATTTTCTAAGCGTAATAATAACCACAAGTTACTATAAAAGGGACACAAACTTGTTTTAATAAAACCGTGCAAAACAGCTAACTTTTGGACGTTCTCAGAATTCAACGAAACTTGACCCAATCGCAGGACTAGACCCATCCATTTGTGTTGTAAATATGCTAAGCGTAATAATAACTAGAAGTTAGTATAAAAGCGAAACAAACTTGCTTTAATAAAACCGTGCAAAATAGCTAAATTTTGAACGTTCTCAGAATTCGACGAAACTTGACCCAAACGTTGGTTTAGACCCAAGCATTTGTGTTGTAAATTTGCTAAGCGTAATAATAACTACAAGTTAGTATAAAAGGGAAACAAACTTGTTTTAATGAAACTGTGCAAAACAGCTAAATATTGAGCATTCTCAGAATTCGACGAAACTTGACCCAGACGTAGGTCTAGACCCAAGAGTTTGTGTGTTAAATTTTCTAAGCGTAATAATAACTACAAGTTACTATAAAAGGGACACAAACTTGTTTTAATAAAATCGTGCAAAACAGCTAACTTTTGGACGTTCTCTAAATTCGACGAAACTTGAACCAAAGGTTGGTCTAGACCCAAGCATTTGTGTTGTAAATTTGCTAAGCGTAATAATAACTACAAGTTAGTATAAAAGGTTAACAAACTTGTTTTAATAAAAACTGTGCAAAACAGCTAATTTTTTAGCATTCTCAGCATTGGACAAAACTTGACCCAAACGTAGGTCTAGACCCAAGAGTTTGTATGTTAAATTTGAAGCGTAATAATAACTACAAGTTAGTATAAAAGGGAAACAAACTTGTTTTAATAAAACCGTGCAAAACAGTTAATTTTTTAGCATTCTCAGCATTGGACGAACTTGACCCAAACGAGGTCTAGACCCAAGAGTTTGTGTGTTTAATTTTCTAAGCGTAATAATAGCTACAAGTTACTATAAAAGGGACACAAACTTGTTTTAATAAAATCGTGCAAAACAGCTAACTTTTGGACGTTCTCAGAATTCAACGAAACTTGACCCAATCGCAGGACTAGACCCATCCATTTGTGTTGTAAATATGCTAAGCGTAATAATAACTAGAAGTTAGTATAAAAGCGAAACAAACTTGCTTTAATAAAACCGTGCAAAATAGCTAAATTTTGAACGTTCTCAGAATTCGACGAAACTTGACCCAAACGTTGGTTTAGACCCAAGCATTTGTGTTGTAAATTTGCTAAGCGTAATAATAACTAGAAGTTAGTATAAAAGGGAAACAAACTTGTTTTAATAAAACTGTGCAAAACAGCTAAATATTGAGCATTCTCAGAATTCGACGAAACTTGACCCAAACGTAGGTCTAGACCCAAGAGTTTGTGTGTTAAATTTTTTAAGCGTAATAATAACTACAAGTTACTATAAAAGGGAAACAAACTTGTTTTAATATAACCGTGAAAACAGCTAAATTTTGAACGTTCTCAAAATTCGACGAAACTTGAACCAAAGGTTGGTCTAGACCTAAGCATTTGTGTTGTAAATTTGCTATGCGTAATAATAACTACTAGTTAGTATAAAAGGTTAACAAACTTGTTTTAATAAAATCTGTGCAAAACAGCTAATTTTTGAGCATTCTCAGCATTGGACGAAACTTGACCCAAACGTAGGTCTAGATCCAAGAGTTTGTATGTTAAATTTGAAGCGTAACAATAACTACAAGTTAGTATAAAAGGGAAACAAACTTGTTTTAATAAAACCGTGCAAAACAGTTAATTTTTGAGCATTCTCAGCATTGGACGAACTTGACCCAAACGTAGGTCTAGACCCAAGAGTTTGTGTGTTTAATTTTCTAAGCGTAATAATAACCACAAGTTACTATAAAAGGGACACAAACTTGTTTTAATAAAACCGTGCAAAACAGCTAACTTTTGGACGTTCTCAGAATTCAACGAAACTTGACCCAATCGCAGGACTAGACCCATCCATTTGTGTTGTAAATATGCTAAGCGTAATAATAACTAGAAGTTAGTATAAAAGCGAAACAAACTTGCTTTAATAAAACCGTGCAAAATAGCTAAATTTTGAACGTTCTCAGAATTCGACGAAACTTGACCCAAACGTTGGTTTAGACCCAAGCATTTGTGTTGTAAATTTGCTAAGCGTAATAATAACTACAAGTTAGTATAAAAGGGAAACAAACTTGTTTTAATGAAACTGTGCAAAACAGCTAAATATTGAGCATTCTCAGAATTCGACGAAACTTGACCCAGACGTAGGTCTAGACCCAAGAGTTTGTGTGTTAAATTTTCTAAGCGTAATAATAACTACAAGTTACTATAAAAGGGACACAAACTTGTTTTAATAAAATCGTGCAAAACAGCTAACTTTTGGACGTTCTCTAAATTCGACGAAACTTGAACCAAAGGTTGGTCTAGACCCAAGCATTTGTGTTGTAAATTTGCTAAGCGTAATAATAACTACAAGTTAGTATAAAAGGTTAACAAACTTGTTTTAATAAAAACTGTGCAAAACAGCTAATTTTTTAGCATTCTCAGCATTGGACAAAACTTGACCCAAACGTAGGTCTAGACCCAAGAGTTTGTATGTTAAATTTGAAGCGTAATAATAACTACAAGTTAGTATAAAAGGGAAACAAACTTGTTTTAATAAAACCGTGCAAAACAGTTAATTTTTTAGCATTCTCAGCATTGGACGAACTTGACCCAAACGAGGTCTAGACCCAAGAGTTTGTGTGTTTAATTTTCTAAGCGTAATAATAGCTACAAGTTACTATAAAAGGGACACAAACTTGTTTTAATAAAATCGTGCAAAACAGCTAACTTTTGGACGTTCTCAGAATTCAACGAAACTTGACCCAATCGCAGGACTAGACCCATCCATTTGTGTTGTAAATATGCTAAGCGTAATAATAACTAGAAGTTAGTATAAAAGCGAAACAAACTTGCTTTAATAAAACCGTGCAAAATAGCTAAATTTTGAACGTTCTCAGAATTCGACGAAACTTGACCCAAACGTTGGTTTAGACCCAAGCATTTGTGTTGTAAATTTGCTAAGCGTAATAATAACTAGAAGTTAGTATAAAAGGGAAACAAACTTGTTTTAATAAAACTGTGCAAAACAGCTAAATATTGAGCATTCTCAGAATTCGACGAAACTTGACCCAAACGTAGGTCTAGACCCAAGAGTTTGTGTGTTAAATTTTTTAAGCGTAATAATAACTACAAGTTACTATAAAAGGGAAACAAACTTGTTTTAATATAACCGTGAAAACAGCTAAATTTTGAACGTTCTCAAAATTCGACGAAACTTGAACCAAAGGTTGGTCTAGACCTAAGCATTTGTGTTGTAAATTTGCTATGCGTAATAATAACTACTAGTTAGTATAAAAGGTTAACAAACTTGTTTTAATAAAATCTGTGCAAAACAGCTAATTTTTGAGCATTCTCAGCATTGGACGAAACTTGACCCAAACGTAGGTCTAGATCCAAGAGTTTGTATGTTAAATTTGAAGCGTAACAATAACTACAAGTTAGTATAAAAGGGAAACAAACTTGTTTTAATAAAACCGTGCAAAACAGTTAATTTTTGAGCATTCTCAGCATTGGACGAACTTGACCCAAACGTAGGTCTAGACCCAAGAGTTTGTGTGTTTAATTTTCTAAGCGTAATAATAACCACAAGTTACTATAAAAGGGACACAAACTTGTTTTAATAAAACCGTGCAAAACAGCTAACTTTTGGACGTTCTCAGAATTCAACGAAACTTGACCCAATCGCAGGACTAGACCCATCCATTTGTGTTGTAAATATGCTAAGCGTAATAATAACTAGAAGTTAGTATAAAAGCGAAACAAACTTGCTTTAATAAAACCGTGCAAAATAGCTAAATTTTGAACGTTCTCAGAATTCGACGAAACTTGACCCAAACGTTGGTTTAGACCCAAGCATTTGTGTTGTAAATTTGCTAAGCGTAATAATAACTACAAGTTAGTATAAAAGGGAAACAAACTTGTTTTAATGAAACTGTGCAAAACAGCTAAATATTGAGCATTCTCAGAATTCGACGAAACTTGACCCAGACGTAGGTCTAGACCCAAGAGTTTGTGTGTTAAATTTTCTAAGCGTAATAATAACTACAAGTTACTATAAAAGGGACACAAACTTGTTTTAATAAAATCGTGCAAAACAGCTAACTTTTGGACGTTCTCTAAATTCGACGAAACTTGAACCAAAGGTTGGTCTAGACCCAAGCATTTGTGTTGTAAATTTGCTAAGCGTAATAATAACTACAAGTTAGTATAAAAGGTTAACAAACTTGTTTTAATAAAAACTGTGCAAAACAGCTAATTTTTGAGCATTCTCAGCATTGGACAAAACTTGACCCAAACGTAGGTCTAGACCCAAGAGTTTGTATGTTAAATTTGAAGCGTAATAATAACTACAAGTTAGTATAAAAGGGAAACAAACTTGTTTTAATAAAACCGTGCAAAACAGTTAATTTTTTAGCATTCTCAGCATTGGACGAACTTGACCCAAACGAGGTCTAGACCCAAGAGTTTGTGTGTTTAATTTTCTAAGCGTAATAATAGCTACAAGTTACTATAAAAGGGACACAAACTTGTTTTAATAAAATCGTGCAAAACAGCTAACTTTTGGACGTTCTCAGAATTCAACGAAACTTGACCCAATCGCAGGACTAGACCCATCCATTTGTGTTGTAAATATGCTAAGCGTAATAATAACTAGAAGTTAGTATAAAAGCGAAACAAACTTGCTTTAATAAAACCGTGCAAAATAGCTAAATTTTGAACGTTCTCACAATTCGACGAAACTTGACCCAAACGTTGGTTTAGACCCAAGCATTTGTGTTGTAAATTTGCTAAGCGTAATAATAACTAGAAGTTAGTATAAAAGGGAAACAAACTTGTTTTAATAAAACTGTGCAAAACAGCTAAATATTGAGCATTCTCAGAATTCGACGAAACTTGACCCAAACGTAGGTCTAGACCCAAGAGTTTGTGTGTTAAATTTTTTAAGCGTAATAATAACTACAAGTTACTATAAAAGGGAAACAAACTTGTTTTAATATAACCGTGAAAACAGCTAAATTTTGAACGTTCTCAAAATTCGACGAAACTTGAACCAAAGGTTGGTCTAGACCTAAGCATTTGTGTTGTAAATTTGCTATGCGTAATAATAACTACTAGTTAGTATAAAAGGTTAACAAACTTGTTTTAATAAAATCTGTGCAAAACAGCTAATTTTTGAGCATTCTCAGCATTGGACGAAACTTGACCCAAACGTAGGTCTAGATCCAAGAGTTTGTATGTTAAATTTGAAGCGTAACAATAACTACAAGTTAGTATAAAAGGGAAACAAACTTGTTTTAATAAAACCGTGCAAAACAGTTAATTTTTGAGCATTCTCAGCATTGGACGAACTTGACCCAAACGTAGGTCTAGACCCAAGAGTTTGTGTGTTTAATTTTCTAAGCGTAATAATAACCACAAGTTACTATAAAAGGGACACAAACTTGTTTTAATAAAACCGTGCAAAACAGCTAACTTTTGGACGTTCTCAGAATTCAACGAAACTTGACCCAATCGCAGGACTAGACCCATCCATTTGTGTTGTAAATATGCTAAGCGTAATAATAACTAGAAGTAAGTATAAAAGCGAAACAAACTTGCTTTAATAAAACCGTGCAAAATAGCTAAATTTTGAACGTTCTCAGAATTCGACGAAACTTGACCCAAACGTTGGTTTAGACCCAAGCATTTGTGTTGTAAATTTGCTAAGCGTAATCATAACTACAAGTTAGTATAAAAGGGAAACAAACTTGTTTTAATGAAACTGTGCAAAACAGCTAAATATTGAGCATTCTCAGAATTCGACGAAACTTGACCCAGACGTAGGTCTAGACCCAAGAGTTTGTGTGTTAAATTTTCTAAGCGTAATAATAACTACAAGTTACTATAAAAGGGACACAAACTTGTTTTAATAAAATCGTGCAAAACAGCTAACTTTTGGACGTTCTCAGAATTCAACGAAACTTGACCCAATCGCAGGACTAGACCCATCCATTTGTGTTGTAAATATGCTAAGCGTAATAATAACTAGAAGTTAGTATAAAAGCGAAACAAACTTGCTTTAATAAAACCGTGCAAAATAGCTAAATTTTGAACGTTCTCAGAATTCGACGAAACTTGACCCAAACGTTGGTTTAGACCCAAGCATTTGTGTTGTAAATTTGCTAAGCGTAATAATAACTAGAAGTTAGTATAAAAGGGAAACAAACTTGTTTTAATAAAACTGTGCAAAACAGCTAAATATTGAGCATTCTCAGAATTCGACGAAACTTGACCCAAACGTAGGTCTAGACCCAAGAGTTTGTGTGTTAAATTTTTTAAGCGTAATAATAACTACAAGTTACTATAAAAGGGAAACAAACTTGTTTTAATATAACCGTGAAAACAGCTAAAACGTTCTCTAAATTCGACGAAACTTGAACCAAAGGTTGGTCTAGACCCAAGCATTTGTGTTGTAAATTTGCTAAGCGTAATAATAACTACAAGTTAGTATAAAAGGTTAACAAACTTGTTTTAATAAAAACTGTGCAAAACAGCTAATTTTTGAGCATTCTCAGCATTGGACAAAACTTGACCCAAACGTAGGTCTAGACCCAAGAGTTTGTATGTTAAATTTGAAGCGTAATAATAACTACAAGTTAGTATAAAAGGGAAACAAACTTGTTTTAATAAAACCGTGCAAAACAGTTAATTTTTTAGCATTCTCAGCATTGGACGAACTTGACCCAAACGTAGGTCTAGACCCAAGAGTTTGTGTGTTTAATTTTCTAAGCGTAATAATAGCTACAAGTTACTATAAAAGGGACACAAACTTGTTTTAATAAAATCGTGCAAAACAGCTAACTTTTGGACGTTCTCAGAATTCAACGAAACTTGACCCAATCGCAGGACTAGACCCATCCATTTGTGTTGTAAATATGCTAAGCGTAATAATAACTAGAAGTTAGTATAAAAGCGAAACAAACTTGCTTTAATAAAACCGTGCAAAATAGCTAAATTTTGAACGTTCTCAGAATTCGACGAAACTTGACCCAAACGTTGGTTTAGACCCAAGCATTTGTGTTGTAAATTTGCTAAGCGTAATAATAACTACAAGTTAGTATAAAAGGGAAACAAACTTGTTTTAATGAAACTGTGCAAAACAGCTAAATATTGAGCATTCTCAGAATTCGACGAAACTTGACCCAGACGTAGGTCTAGACCCAAGAGTTTGTGTGTTAAATTTTCTAAGCGTAATAATAACTACAAGTTACTATAAAAGGGAAAATACTTGTTTTAATATAACCGTGAAAACAGCTAAATTTTGAACGTTCTCTAAATTCGACGAAACTTGAACCAAAGGTTGGTCTAGACCCAAGCATTTGTGTTGTAAATTTGCTAAGCGTAATAATAACTACAAGTTAGTATAAAAGGTTAACAAACTTGTTTTAATAAAAACTGTGCAAAACAGCTAATTTTTGAGCATTCTCAGCATTGGACGAAACTTGACCCAAACGTAGGTCTAGACCCAAGAGTTTGTATGTTAAATTTGAAGCGTAACAATAACTACAAGTTAGTATAAAAGGGAAACAAACTTGTTTTAATAAAACCGTGCAAAACAGTTAATTTTTGAGCATTCTCAGCATTGGACGAACTTGACCCAAACGTAGGTCTAGACCCAAGAGTTTGTGTGTTTAATTTTCTAAGCGTAATAATAACCACAAGTTACTATAAAAGGGACACAAACTTGTTTTAATAAAACCGTGCAAAACAGCTAACTTTTGGACGTTCTCAGAATTCAACGAAACTTGACCCAATCGCAGGACTAGACCCATCCATTTGTGTTGTAAATATGCTAAGCGTAATAATAACTAGAAGTTAGTATAAAAGCGAAACAAACTTGCTTTAATAAAACCGTGCAAAATAGCTAAATTTTGAACGTTCTCAGAATTCGACGAAACTTGACCCAAACGTTGGTTTAGACCCAAGCATTTGTGTTGTAAATTTGCTAAGCGTAATAATAACTACAAGTTAGTATAAAAGGGAAACAAACTTGTTTTAATGAAACTGTGCAAAACAGCTAAATATTGAGCATTCTCAGAATTCGACGAAACTTGACCCAGACGTAGGTCTAGACCCAAGAGTTTGTGTGTTAAATTTTCTAAGCGTAATAATAACTACAAGTTACTATAAAAGGGAAAATACTTGTTTTAATATAACCGTGAAAACAGCTAAATTTTGAACGTTCTCAAAATTCGACGAAACTTGAACCAAAGGTTGGTCTAGACCCAAGCATTTGTGTTGTAAATTTGCTAAGCGTAATAATAACTACAAGTTAGTATAAAAGGTTAACAAACTTGTTTTAATAAAAACTGTGCAAAACAGCTAATTTTTGAGCATTCTCAGCATTGGACAAAACTTGACCCAAACGTTGGTCTAGACCCAAGAGTTTGTATGTTAAATTTGAAGCGTAATAATAACTACAAGTTAGTATAAAAGGGAAACAAACTTGTTTTAATAAAACCGTGCAAAACAGTTAATTTTTTAGCATTCTCAGCATTGGACGAACTTGACCCAAACGTAGGTCTAGACCCAAGAGTTTGTGTGTTTAATTTTCTAAGCGTAATAATAGCTACAAGTTACTATAAAAGGGACACAAACTTGTTTTAATAAAATCGTGCAAAACAGCTAACTTTTGGACGTTCTCAGAATTCAACGAAACTTGACCCAATCGCAGGACTAGACCCATCCATTTGTGTTGTAAATATGCTAAGCGTAATAATAACTAGAAGTTAGTATAAAAGCGAAACAAACTTGCTTTAATAAAACCGTGCAAAATAGCTAAATTTTGAACGTTCTCAGAATTCGACGAAACTTGACCCAAATGTTGGTTTAGACCCAAGCATTTGTGTTGTAAATTTGCTAAGCGTAATAATAACTACAAGTTAGTATAAAAGGGAAACAAACTTGTTTTAATGAAACTGTGCAAAACAGCTAAATATTGAGCATTCTCAGAATTCGACGAAACTTGACCCAGACGTAGGTCTAGACCCAAGAGTTTGTGTGTTAAATTTTCTAAGCGTAATAATAACTACAAGTTACTATAAAAGGGAAAATACTTGTTTTAATATAACCGTGAAAACAGCTAAATTTTGAACGTTCTCTAAATTCGACGAAACTTGAACCAAAGGTTGGTCTAGACCCAAGCATTTGTGTTGTAAATTTGCTAAGCGTAATAATAACTACAAGTTAGTATAAAAGGTTAACAAACTTGTTTTAATAAAAACTGTGCAAAACAGCTAATTTTTGAGCATTCTCAGCATTGGACAAAACTTGACCTAAACGTTGGTCTAGACCCAAGAGTTTGTATGTTAAATTTGAAGCGTAATAATAACTACAAGTTAGTATAAAAGGGAAACAAACTTGTTTTAATAAAACCGTGCAAAACAGTTAATTTTTTAGCATTCTCAGCATTGGACGAACTTGACCCAAACGTAGGTCTAGACCCAAGAGTTTGTGTGTTTAATTTTCTAAGCGTAATAATAGCTACAAGTTACTATAAAAGGGACACAAACTTGTTTTAATAAAATCGTGCAAAACAGCTAACTTTTGGACGTTCTCAGAATTCAACGAAACTTGACCCAATCGCAGGACTAGACCCATCCATTTGTGTTGTAAATATGCTAAGCGTAATAATAACTAGAAGTTAGTATAAAAGCGAAACAAACTTGCTTTAATAAAACCGTGCAAAATAGCTAAATTTTGAACGTTCTCAGAATTCGACGAAACTTGACCCAAACGTTGGTTTAGACCCAAGCATTTGTGTTGTAAATTTGCTAAGCGTAATAATAACTACAAGTTAGTATAAAAGGGAAACAAACTTGTTTTAATGAAACTGTGCAAAACAGCTAAATATTGAGCATTCTCAGAATTCGACGAAACTTGACCCAGACGTAGGTCTAGACCCAAGAGTTTGTGTGTTAAATTTTCTAAGCGTAATAATAACTACAAGTTACTATAAAAGGGAAAATACTTGTTTTAATATAACCGTGAAAACAGCTAAATTTTGAACGTTCTCAAAATTCGACGAAACTTGAACCAAAGGTTGGTCTAGACCCAAGCATTTGTGTTGTAAATTTGCTAAGCGTAATAATAACTACAAGTTAGTATAAAAGGTTAACAAACTTGTTTTAATAAAAACTGTGCAAAACAGCTAATTTTTGAGCATTCTCAGCATTGGACAAAACTTGACCCAAACGTTGGTCTAGACCCAAGAGTTTGTATGTTAAATTTGAAGCGTAATAATAACTACAAGTTAGTATAAAAGGGAAACAAACTTGTTTTAATAAAACCGTGCAAAACAGTTAATTTTTTAGCATTCTCAGCATTGGACGAACTTGACCCAAACGTAGGTCTAGACCCAAGAGTTTGTGTGTTTAATTTTCTAAGCGTAATAATAGCTACAAGTTACTATAAAAGGGACACAAACTTGTTTTAATAAAACCGTGCAAAACAGCTAACTTTTGGACGTTCTCAGAATTCAACGAAACTTGACCCAATCGCAGGACTAGACCCATCCATTTGTGTTGTAAATATGCTAAGCGTAATAATAACTAGAAGTTAGTATAAAAGCGAAACAAACTTGCTTTAATAAAACCGTGCAAAATAGCTAAATTTTGAACGTTCTCAGAATTCGACGAAACTTGACCCAAACGTTGGTTTAGACCCAAGCATTTGTGTTGTAAATTTGCTAAGCGTAATAATAACTACAAGTTAGTATAAAAGGGAAACAAACTTGTTTTAATGAAACTGTGCAAAACAGCTAAATATTGAGCATTCTCAGAATTCGACGAAACTTGACCCAGACGTAGGTCTAGACCCAAGAGTTTGTGTGTTAAATTTTCTAAGCGTAATAATAACTACAAGTTACTATAAAAGGGAAAATACTTGTTTTAATATAACCGTGAAAACAACTAAATTTTGAACGTTCTCAAAATTCGACGAAACTTGAACCAAACGTTGGGCTAGACCCAAGCATTTGTGTTGTAAATTTGCTAAGCGTAATAATAACTACAAGTTAGTATAAAAGGTTAACAAACTTATTTTAATAAAAACTGTGCAAAACAGCTAATTTTTTAGCATTCTCAGCATTGGACAAAACTTGACCCAAACGTAGGTCTAGACCCAAGAGTTTGTATGTTAAATTTGAAGCGTAATAATAACTACAAGTTAGTATAAAAGGGAAACAAACTTGTTTTAATAAAACCGTGCAAAACAGTTAATTTTTTAGCATTCTCAGCATTGGACGAACTTGACCCAAACGTAGGTCTAGACCCAAGAGTTTGTGTGTTTAATTTTCTAAGCGTAATAATAGCTACAAGTTACTATAAAAGGGACACAAACTTGTTTTAATAAAATCGTGCAAAACAGCTAACTTTTGGACGTTCTCAGAATTCAACGAAACTTGACCCAATCGCAGGACTAGACCCATCCATTTGTGTTGTAAATATGCTAAGCGTAATATTAACTAGAAGTTAGTCTAAAAGCGAAACAAACTTGCTTTAATAAAACCGTGCAAAATAGCTAAATTTTGAACGTTCTCAGAATTCGACGAAACTTGACCCAAACGTTGGTCTAGACCCAAGCATTTGTGTTGTAAATTTGCTAAGCGTAATAATAACTACAAGTTAGTATAAAAGGGAAACAAACTTGTTTTAATGAAACTGTGCAAAACAGCTAAATATTGAGCATTCTCAGAATTCGACGAAACTTGACCCAGACGTAGGTCTAGACCCAAGAGTTTGTGTGTTAAATTTTCTAAGCGTAATAATAACTACAAGTTACTATAAAAGGGAAAATACTTGTTTTAATATAACCGTGAAAACAGCTAAATTTTGAACGTTCTCTAAATTCGACGAAACTTGAACCAAAGGTTGGTCTAGACCCAAGCATTTGTGTTGTAAATTTGCTAAGCGTAATAATAACTACAAGTTAGTATAAAAGGTTAACAAACTTGTTTTAATAAAAACTGTGCAAAACAGCTAATTTTTGAGCATTCTCAGCATTGGACGAAACTTGACCCAAACGTAGGTCTAGACCCAAGAGTTTGTATGTTAAATTTGAAGCGTAACAATAACTACAAGTTAGTATAAAAGGGAAACAAACTTGTTTTAATAAAACCGTGCAAAACAGTTAATTTTTTAGCATTCTCAGCATTGGACGAACTTGACCCAAACGTAGGTCTAGACCCAAGAGTTTGTGTGTTTAATTTTCTAAGCGTAATAATAACCACAAGTTACTATAAAAGGGACACAAACTTGTTTTAATAAAACCGTGCAAAACAGCTAACTTTTGGACGTTCTCAGAATTCAACGAAACTTGACCCAATCGCAGGACTAGACCCATCCATTTGTGTTGTAAATATGCTAAGCGTAATAATAACTAGAAGTTAGTATAAAAGCGAAACAAACTTGCTTTAATAAAACCGTGCAAAATAGCTAAATTTTGAACGTTCTCAGAATTCGACGAAACTTGACCCAAACGTTGGTTTAGACCCAAGCATTTGTGTTGTAAATTTGCTAAGCGTAATAATAACTACAAGTTAGTATAAAAGGGAAACAAACTTGTTTTAATGAAACTGTGCAAAACAGCTAAATATTGAGCATTCTCAGAATTCGACGAAACTTGACCCAGACGTTGGTCTAGACCCAAGAGTTTGTGTGTTAAATTTTCTAAGCGTAATAATAACTACAAGTTACTATAAAAGGGAAAATACTTGTTTTAATATAACCGTGAAAACAGCTAAATTTTGAACGTTCTCAAAATTCGACGAAACTTGAACCAAAGGTTGGTCTAGACCCAAGCATTTGTGTTGTAAATTTGCTAAGCGTAATAATAACTACAAGTTAGTATAAAAGGTTAACAAACTTGTTTTAATAAAAACTGTGCAAAACAGCTAATTTTTGAGCATTCTCAGCATTGGACAAAACTTGACCCAAACGTTGGTCTAGACCCAAGAGTTTGTATGTTAAATTTGAAGCGTAATAATAACTACAAGTTAGTATAAAAGGGAAACAAACTTGTTTTAATAAAACCGTGCAAAACAGTTAATTTTTTAGCATTCTCAGCATTGGACGAACTTGACCCAAACGTAGGTCTAGACCCAAGAGTTTGTGTGTTTAATTTTCTAAGCGTAATAATAGCTACAAGTTACTATAAAAGGGACACAAACTTGTTTTAATAAAATCGTGCAAAACAGCTAACTTTTGGACGTTCTCAGAATTCAACGAAACTTGACCCAATCGCAGGACTAGACCCATCCATTTGTGTTGTAAATATGCTAAGCGTAATAATAACTAGAAGTTAGTATAAAAGCGAAACAAACTTGCTTTAATAAAACCGTGCAAAATAGCTAAATTTTGAACGTTCTCAGAATTCGACGAAACTTGACCCAAACGTTGGTTTAGACCCAAGCATTTGTGTTGTAAATTTGCTAAGCGTAATAATAACTACAAGTTAGTATAAAAGGGAAACAAACTTGTTTTAATGAAACTGTGCAAAACAGCTAAATATTGAGCATTCTCAGAATTCGACGAAACTTGACCCAGACGTAGGTCTAGACCCAAGAGTTTGTGTGTTAAATTTTCTAAGCGTAATAATAACTACAAGTTACTATAAAAGGGAAAATACTTGTTTTAATATAACCGTGAAAACAGCTAAATTTTGAACGTTCTCTAAATTCGACGAAACTTGAACCAAAGGTTGGTCTAGACCCAAGCATTTGTGTTGTAAATTTGCTAAGCGTAATAATAACTACAAGTTAGTATAAAAGGTTAACAAACTTGTTTTAATAAAAACTGTGCAAAACAGCTAATTTTTGAGCATTCTCAGCATTGGACAAAACTTGACCTAAACGTTGGTCTAGACCCAAGAGTTTGTATGTTAAATTTGAAGCGTAATAATAACTACAAGTTAGTATAAAAGGGAAACAAACTTGTTTTAATAAAACCGTGCAAAACAGTTAATTTTTTAGCATTCTCAGCATTGGACGAACTTGACCCAAACGTAGGTCTAGACCCAAGAGTTTGTGTGTTTAATTTTCTAAGCGTAATAATAGCTACAAGTTACTATAAAAGGGACACAAACTTGTTTTAATAAAATCGTGCAAAACAACTAACTTTTGGACGTTCTCAGAATTCAACGAAACTTGACCCAATCGCAGGACTAGACCCATCCATTTGTGTTGTAAATATGCTAAGCGTAATAATAACTAGAAGTTAGTATAAAAGCGAAACAAACTTGCTTTAATAAAACCGTGCAAAATAGCTAAATTTTGAACGTTCTCAGAATTCGACGAAACTTGACCCAAACGTTGGTTTAGACCCAAGCATTTGTGTTGTAAATTTGCTAAGCGTAATAATAACTACAAGTTAGTATAAAAGGGAAACAAACTTGTTTTAATGAAACTGTGCAAAACAGCTAAATATTGAGCATTCTCAGAATTCGACGAAACTTGACCCAGACGTAGGTCTAGACCCAAGAGTTTGTGTGTTAAATTTTCTAAGCGTAATAATAACTACAAGTTACTATAAAAGGGAAAATACTTGTTTTAATATAACCGTGAAAACAGCTAAATTTTGAACGTTCTCAAAATTCGACGAAACTTGAACCAAAGGTTGGTCTAGACCCAAGCATTTGTGTTGTAAATTTGCTAAGCGTAATAATAACTACAAGTTAGTATAAAAGGTTAACAAACTTGTTTTAATAAAAACTGTGCAAAACAGCTAATTTTTGAGCATTCTCAGCATTGGACAAAACTTGACCCAAACGTTGGTCTAGACCCAAGAGTTTGTATGTTAAATTTGAAGCGTAATAATAACTACAAGTTAGTATAAAAGGGAAACAAACTTGTTTTAATAAAACCGTGCAAAACAGTTAATTTTTTAGCATTCTCAGCATTGGACGAACTTGACCCAAACGTAGGTCTAGACCCAAGAGTTTGTGTGTTTAATTTTCTAAGCGTAATAATAGCTACAAGTTACTATAAAAGGGACACAAACTTGTTTTAATAAAACCGTGCAAAACAGCTAACTTTTGGACGTTCTCAGAATTCAACGAAACTTGACCCAATCGCAGGACTAGACCCATCCATTTGTGTTGTAAATATGCTAAGCGTAATAATAACTAGAAGTTAGTATAAAAGCGAAACAAACTTGCTTTAATAAAACCGTGCAAAATAGCTAAATTTTGAACGTTCTCAGAATTCGACGAAACTTGACCCAAACGTTGGTTTAGACCCAAGCATTTGTGTTGTAAATTTGCTAAGCGTAATAATAACTACAAGTTAGTATAAAAGGGAAACAAACTTGTTTTAATGAAACTGTGCAAAACAGCTAAATATTGAGCATTCTCAGAATTCGACGAAACTTGACCCAGACGTAGGTCTAGACCCAAGAGTTTGTGTGTTAAATTTTCTAAGCGTAATAATAACTACAAGTTACTATAAAAGGGAAAATACTTGTTTTAATATAACCGTGAAAACAACTAAATTTTGAACGTTCTCAAAATTCGACGAAACTTGAACCAAACGTTGGGCTAGACCCAAGCATTTGTGTTGTAAATTTGCTAAGCGTAATAATAACTACAAGTTAGTATAAAAGGTTAACAAACTTATTTTAATAAAAACTGTGCAAAACAGCTAATTTTTTAGCATTCTCAGCATTGGACAAAACTTGACCCAAACGTAGGTCTAGACCCAAGAGTTTGTATGTTAAATTTGAAGCGTAATAATAACTACAAGTTAGTATAAAAGGGAAACAAACTTGTTTTAATAAAACCGTGCAAAACAGTTAATTTTTTAGCATTCTCAGCATTGGACGAACTTGACCCAAACGTAGGTCTAGACCCAAGAGTTTGTGTGTTTAATTTTCTAAGCGTAATAATAGCTACAAGTTACTATAAAAGGGACACAAACTTGTTTTAATAAAATCGTGCAAAACAGCTAACTTTTGGACGTTCTCAGAATTCAACGAAACTTGACCCAATCGCAGGACT
The DNA here is from genome assembly GCF_026168435.1 of Sesamum indicum. NCBI lineage: Eukaryota > Viridiplantae > Streptophyta > Magnoliopsida > Lamiales > Pedaliaceae > Sesamum > Sesamum indicum. The sequence continues at coordinate 7,979,692 of NC_142658.1, read as the reverse complement.
AGACCCATCCATTTGTGTTGTAAATATGCTAAGCGTAATAATAACTAGAAGTTAGTCTAAAAGCGAAACAAACTTGCTTTAATAAAACCGTGCAAAATAGCTAAATTTTGAACGTTCTCAGAATTCGACGAAACTTGACCCAAACGTTGGTCTAGACCCAAGCATTTGTGCAGTAAATTTGCTAAGCGTAATAATAACTACAAGTTAGTATAAAAGGGAAACAAACTTGTTTTAATGAAACTGTTCAAAACAGCTAAATATTGAGCATTCTCAGAATTCGACGAAACTTGACCTAAACGTAGGTCTAGACCCAAGAGTTTGTGTGTTAAATTTTCTAAGCGTAATAATAACTACAAGTTACTATAAAAGGGAAACAAACTTGTTTTAATATAACCGTGAAAACAGCTAAATTTTGAACGTTCTCAGAATTCGACGAAACTTGACCCAAACGTTGGTCTAGACCCAAGCATTTGTGTTGTAAATTTGCTAAGCGTAATAATAACTACAAGTTAGTATAAAAGGGAAACAAACTAGGTTTAATAAAACCGTGCAAAACAGCTAATTTTTGAGCATTCTCAGCATTGCACGAAACTTGACCCAAACGTTGGTCTAGTTTGTGTGTTAAATTTTCTAAGCATAATAATAACTACAAGATACTATAAAAGGGAAACAAACTTGTTTTAATAAACCGTGCAAAACAGCTAACTTTTGGACGTTCTCAGAATTCAACGAAACTTGACCCAATGGCAGGACTAGACCCATCCATTTGTGTTGTAAATTTGCTAAGCGTAATAATAACTAGAAGTTAGTATAAAAGGGAAACAAACTTGTTTTAATAAAACTGTGCAAAACAGCTAAATATTGAGCATTCTCAGAATTCGACGAAACTTGACCCAAACGTAGGTCTAGACCCAAGAGTTTGTGTGTTAAATTTTTTAAGCGTAATAATAACTACAAGTTACTATAAAAGGGAAACAAACTTGTTTTAATATAACCGTGAAAACAGCTAAATTTTGAACGTTCTCAAAATTCGACGAAACTTGAACCAAAGGTTGGTCTAGACCTAAGCATTTGTGTTGTAAATTTGCTATGCGTAATAATAACTACTAGTTAGTATAAAAGGTTAACAAACTTGTTTTAATAAAATCTGTGCAAAACAGCTAATTTTTGAGCATTCTCAGCATTGGACGAAACTTGACCCAAACGTAGGTCTAGATCCAAGAGTTTGTATGTTAAATTTGAAGCGTAACAATAACTACAAGTTAGTATAAAAGGGAAACAAACTTGTTTTAATAAAACCGTGCAAAACAGTTAATTTTTGAGCATTCTCAGCATTGGACGAACTTGACCCAAACGTAGGTCTAGACCCAAGAGTTTGTGTGTTTAATTTTCTAAGCGTAATAATAACCACAAGTTACTATAAAAGGGACACAAACTTGTTTTAATAAAACCGTGCAAAACAGCTAACTTTTGGACGTTCTCAGAATTCAACGAAACTTGACCCAATCGCAGGACTAGACCCATCCATTTGTGTTGTAAATATGCTAAGCGTAATAATAACTAGAAGTTAGTATAAAAGCGAAACAAACTTGCTTTAATAAAACCGTGCAAAATAGCTAAATTTTGAACGTTCTCAGAATTCGACGAAACTTGACCCAAACGTTGGTTTAGACCCAAGCATTTGTGTTGTAAATTTGCTAAGCGTAATAATAACTACAAGTTAGTATAAAAGGGAAACAAACTTGTTTTAATGAAACTGTGCAAAACAGCTAAATATTGAGCATTCTCAGAATTCGACGAAACTTGACCCAGACGTAGGTCTAGACCCAAGAGTTTGTGTGTTAAATTTTCTAAGCGTAATAATAACTACAAGTTACTATAAAAGGGAAAATACTTGTTTTAATATAACCGTGAAAACAGCTAAATTTTGAACGTTCTCAAAATTCGACGAAACTTGAACCAAAGGTTGGTCTAGACCCAAGCATTTGTGTTGTAAATTTGCTAAGCGTAATAATAACTACAAGTTAGTATAAAAGGTTAACAAACTTGTTTTAATAAAAACTGTGCAAAACAGCTAATTTTTGAGCATTCTCAGCATTGGACAAAACTTGACCCAAACGTTGGTCTAGACCCAAGAGTTTGTATGTTAAATTTGAAGCGTAATAATAACTACAAGTTAGTATAAAAGGGAAACAAACTTGTTTTAATAAAACCGTGCAAAACAGTTAATTTTTTAGCATTCTCAGCATTGGACGAACTTGACCCAAACGTAGGTCTAGACCCAAGAGTTTGTGTGTTTAATTTTCTAAGCGTAATAATAGCTACAAGTTACTATAAAAGGGACACAAACTTGTTTTAATAAAATCGTGCAAAACAACTAACTTTTGGACGTTCTCAGAATTCAACGAAACTTGACCCAATCGCAGGACTAGACCCATCCATTTGTGTTGTAAATATGCTAAGCGTAATAATAACTAGAAGTTAGTATAAAAGCGAAACAAACTTGCTTTAATAAAACCGTGCAAAATAGCTAAATTTTGAACGTTCTCAGAATTCGACGAAACTTGACCCAAACGTTGGTTTAGACCCAAGCATTTGTGTTGTAAATTTGCTAAGCGTAATAATAACTACAAGTTAGTATAAAAGGGAAACAAACTTGTTTTAATGAAACTGTGCAAAACAGCTAAATATTGAGCATTCTCAGAATTCGACGAAACTTGACCCAGACGTAGGTCTAGACCCAAGAGTTTGTGTGTTAAATTTTCTAAGCGTAATAATAACTACAAGTTACTATAAAAGGGAAAATACTTGTTTTAATATAACCGTGAAAACAGCTAAATTTTGAACGTTCTCAAAATTCGACGAAACTTGAACCAAAGGTTGGTCTAGACCCAAGCATTTGTGTTGTAAATTTGCTAAGCGTAATAATAACTACAAGTTAGTATAAAAGGTTAACAAACTTGTTTTAATAAAAACTGTGCAAAACAGCTAATTTTTGAGCATTCTCAGCATTGGACAAAACTTGACCCAAACGTTGGTCTAGACCCAAGAGTTTGTATGTTAAATTTGAAGCGTAATAATAACTACAAGTTAGTATAAAAGGGAAACAAACTTGTTTTAATAAAACCGTGCAAAACAGTTAATTTTTTAGCATTCTCAGCATTGGACGAACTTGACCCAAACGTAGGTCTAGACCCAAGAGTTTGTGTGTTTAATTTTCTAAGCGTAATAATAGCTACAAGTTACTATAAAAGGGACACAAACTTGTTTTAATAAAATCGTGCAAAACAGCTAACTTTTGGACGTTCTCAGAATTCAACGAAACTTGACCCAATCGCAGGACTAGACCCATCCATTTGTGTTGTAAATATGCTAAGCGTAATAATAACTAGAAGTTAGTATAAAAGCGAAACAAACTTGCTTTAATAAAACCGTGCAAAATAGCTAAATTTTGAACGTTCTCAGAATTCGACGAAACTTGACCCAAACGTTGGTTTAGACCCAAGCATTTGTGTTGTAAATTTGCTAAGCGTAATAATAACTACAAGTTAGTATAAAAGGGAAACAAACTTGTTTTAATGAAACTGTGCAAAACAGCTAAATATTGAGCATTCTCAGAATTCGACGAAACTTGACCCAGACGTAGGTCTAGACCCAAGAGTTTGTGTGTTAAATTTTCTAAGCGTAATAATAACTACAAGTTACTATAAAAGGGAAAATACTTGTTTTAATATAACCGTGAAAACAGCTAAATTTTGAACGTTCTCTAAATTCGACGAAACTTGAACCAAAGGTTGGTCTAGACCCAAGCATTTGTGTTGTAAATTTGCTAAGCGTAATAATAACTACAAGTTAGTATAAAAGGTTAACAAACTTGTTTTAATAAAAACTGTGCAAAACAGCTAATTTTTGAGCATTCTCAGCATTGGATAAAACTTTTTTCGGTAAATGTAAATTTCATTAATAAAGAGTAATGGTACAGTACAACATGGTACAACATGGGATTATCAACTGGTTTCTCCCTCTACCCAAGGGATACGCCATAATCTATACAATGCTCGTGTACTGACTGACGATGCTAAGTCAACGCTAAGAATCCCCTGTCTGACGTCATTGATGATTAGTATGCTCAATGTGGCCGGTGTCCGCTCAGTATGATCAAATCTCCTCAAGTTCCTCTCCTTCCATATGTGGTAGACGCACGCCGCCAGTAGTGTACGGTAAGCTCTATTAATAATGTGCTCCCCTCTCCATTTCCGTGTCGCCCATTCAATATCTGTTGCCCAATCTCTATTGGGCCAGTGAAAGCGAATCCTTCTGCGAATCTCATAAAGGCACTGACGACTAAATCTGCATTGGAAGAATAAATGTGGATGAGATTCCGTAGCTCCCTCATCGCACAGTATGCACACCCCCAGGTGGGATAGCCACGATTTGTCTGTGGTAGGAAGTTTGCCAAGGATTGCTAGCCATAAGATGAACGAATGGCGAGGAATCTTCAAGGAGCCCAAAAGTAGTGAAGACCATCCTACTTTCGGCTCGGGGTGAGTGAATAATCGGTAGAGGGCCTGAGTAGTAGGTTGCCCTTCGTCACATCTCCACACCACCCGATCCTCTCCTCCGAAAATAAGCGGTAGGTTATGTGTGATTTCCAAACATTCAAAGTCAGTGATGGTAGGCCATTGCCATTCTCCTGCTGAAATCACCAAGCTGAGTTTTGCTGATTCTTCAAGTCTAAGATGGCGGGGACCTTGAGGGAATCGCTCGATAAGTGGACCCAAGTGATGCCACGGGTCCTGCCAAACAAAGAATCTGTCTCCATTTCCAATCTGGTAATCCACGATAGTGCGAAGGAAAGGACGTAGCCTGAGTATTTTTCGCCATCCCCAAGAACCTCCATGTTCACGAATAGTCCAAATCGATCTCTCACGTAATCGGTCTTGGTAGAGCCACTGAACCCATATGGATGTCCTGTCACACTGGATAACATCACATAGTTTCTTGCTCATTAATGCGCGATTCAAGGTGGAGATATCCTTGAACCCAAGTCCCCCCTCATCCATCGGTCGACACACATCTTTCCAGGCTACCTTAGCGTACCCACTGGACGTCGTACCCTTCCATAGGAAAGTCCTCAACCTCTTCTCAATTTCACTGATGACTTTCTTAGGTAATATGAATGCAGAAGCCCAATATAAGCTCAATGCTGAGAGCACAGATTTGATGATTTGTACCCGCCCAGCATATGATAATGAAATCCCTTCCCATCCATTAATACGTGCATCAATTTTTGAGATAAGCGGTTGGCAATCAGAGATGGTCAGCCTAGACGAGATTAAGGGAAGACCCAGGTACCTCATTGGAAGGTGGCCCTCCTGAAAGCCCAAAATATCCAGCATCTGGTCCTTCAAATTTTGAGCCGAACGTGAAATGATTAAGTGACTTTTTTGGACATTCAGCCGAAGGCCCGACAACTCCGCAAACCAGTCCAATCCCTCTTTGAAGACTCTGATGGAGTCTAAGTCAGCTTTGCACAGTAAGAGGAGGTCGTCTGCAAATCCCATCTGAAAAACCTTAGAACTCTCACACTTCCAATGATAAGTGAATTGCATGTCCTGTTCAATTCGTTGCAAGAATCCCAGATGTAAGGCTTCCATAACAAGAACAAACAGATAAGGAGAAAGTGGGTCTCCCTGTCGTAGTCCTCTCGCTCCAGCAAAGAACCCATGAGGTTTTCCATTGAGCCCAATCGAGAATGATGTCGTGGTAACACACTCCTCAATCCACCTTGTAAACGTAGGTGGAAACCCGAACAGCTGCAAAACTGCTAACAGGAAGTCCCACTCCACCGTATCATAGGCCTTCCTGATATCCACTTTAAGTGCGCATCTCGGGGGTAGGCGCATCTGGTTATATCTGGAGAATAATTCCTGGGCTAACATAATGTTGTCCCCAATGCTTCTTCCCGGAATAAAGGCTGTCTGACATGGGCTAACTATCTTGTCCAGTAGCACACTAATTTTTTGGACAAGAAGTTTCGCAATGATCTTGTATAAAACATTGCAGCATGAAATTGGTCTAAAATCATTAACCGACATAGGCGTATGTACCTTTGGGATCAGGGCCAAGATCGTGGAGTTGACCTGCTTCAGAAGTTTTCCGGTAGAAAAGAAGTCTAGTACCGCCCTCGTAACTTCTTCCCCAACCACAGGCCAAGCCGCCTTGAAAAACCTTGACGAGTAGCCATCAGGTCCCGGTGCCTTGTCATCAGCAATATCGAACATTGCTTGCTTCACATCATCCGCCGAGATTGGAAGGAGTAATTGATTAGCTTCCTCATCAGTGATACAGTGCCTTGCCCACGGTCTAAGATAACGAATATCCACTGACAGCCGTCTTCTGGTGCCTCCTAATAGGTTCTGATAGTATGAGACAAACTCATGGGCGATTTCCCCTAGATCCGTGTGTGTGAAACCATTCTCATCATTAATCTGTAAGATTCTCCTCCTTACTCGTCTCTGTGCAATTTTACGAAAGAAAACCCGGGAACATTGGTCTCCGTCTTTCATCCACTGCATTTTGGCTCTCTGCTGCAGCATAATTTGTTCGAGTTTTGCCGCTTTAGCATAAACGACTCGACAACAATGCTCCAGGAGTAAATATAGCTCATTTTGTCTATCAGAGCTCACCAACTGTTGTGCCTCATCAAGAAAACCTTTGGCTAGTTGGACATTCATCGTCAGATCTCCCTTATTTCTCCTTTGTAGTCTAAAGACTGGTTTAAGTGCCTTCAGTTTACGTGTCACAGCATACATAGGAATACCCACAATCTCATGATGCCAAATATTCTGCACATTGTGGATAAACTCGGGTGAATGGGCCAGATAGTTATCAAATCGAAACATGCCTCCATTATGTTGTTGTATATCCCCATGTAAGACCAGTGGAGAGTGGTCAGATGTCCGTGGAGTAAGGCTGTGATAATATGCGCTCGGGAACCTTGCCAGCCAGCGGTCATTAATAAGAATCCGATCCAGCCGCTTCCATAAACTCCTCATAGACGTACTGCAATTATGCCACGTGAACCATTCACCTTGCATAGGAAGTGGGATCAGCCCCGCCTCCAGAATACCAGCATTAAATTCTTCGGTGGCCATCCTTATATCTCCTGAGATGCCACATACTTCGTTAAGGTCACGTACTGCATTAAAATCCCCTCCCACCATCCACGGGATGTCAGAGCCTTGCTGAGATAGCGTCTCCAGTGCCGTCCATAAATTCCGACGATCAATCACCTCAGATGCCCCATAAACAACAGTGATAATAACAGATTCATTGTCAGCCATATTAGTAACCCGACAGTGAATAAATTGATCTGCCGAGTCTAAGATATGGACATCAACAATATTCTCGTCCCAAGCTATCCAGATGCGATTACCAACAGAAGAATAATCGACAAACCATTTCCAATGTGGAAGTAAAAACGATTGAATATGCATAACATTATTCAAACGAACACGAGTTTCAAGAATGCCAAGGAAGTGTAACCTGTATTCAGAGACCAAGTCCTTCAAAGCGAGCTGATGGTCTCGTTTGTTCAGCCCACGGACATTCCACACAGCGATGTTCAACATGGATCATCGACCTTGGGGCTGCTTGTGTTAGGACCCCCTGAATGCTCACCTGCATCATCAATTAAATGCAAAGCGTCAAAAGCATTATAAATAACAATTGCCTTACCTCTCTCTTCTTGCTTGGAGTGGTTCTGGTCCACATGTCTATTTCCCGCATGTGCTTTGGGTATTTCTTCAACCACTGGTTTCATCGTCTCACGTCCCTTAGTCGGAGGTTGCGGTTGTGCTACATTGACTTTCGGCACATACACATTTACTGTTGGCTTCGTCGGTTTGCGGGTTTTGTTTAGTGCACAATCCTTGTTCGAATGTCCCAATGACATGCACGCTGTGCACTTTGGTGGGAGCCATTCATACTCAATGTCAACTTTGCAAGGTGTCTCCCCTCCTTCTTCATCAGGTGCCATGACAATAATATGTTTATGCAACTTTTGTGTGGCATCAATCATCACACATACACGAGCAAAGTCCAGTCTCGTGCATGCTCTTGTAATCGCGTCGGGGTAAAGGGGCTTCCCCACACCACTTGCTACAGTGCTCAATCCTTCTGTTGTCCAAAATTCCATCGGAAGGTGTCGTAGTTTAATCCAGACGGGCACTTGTGTATGCTTCAATTTTCTCATGGCCATCCCCGGTTCCCACTTTTGAAGAACTATCGGCTGCCCTTGGAACAACCACGGGCCTCCCTCAATTATCTCCTCCATATCACAAACTGTTTTAAACTGAAAAAAGAAGAATCCGTTTGTGGTCGCTGTCACCTCCCTTAGTGCTGGCCAGACCGAATGTGCAAACTCCTTAAGGTGATGATAATATGGCCGTTTGCCCAAGAAATAGCCAACTGCAGTAGATTTCCAACGTTTAGACCCATTACGTACCGCATCTAAAGAAGGTCGCACGACAACCTCTCCGTTCTGCATTGTTGGGGCAATGAATGATAAGGTTTTCCGGGTCGAATGATTAAATGCATGCGCTATTTTGTCGTCGATAATTGTATCCGGGTATGCGTGCAACGGGATGTTTCCAACGTACAGTCCCGTTGGAAGAGGAGCATCATGCATAGCTTGATTTCTTTCCACAGAATTGCTGACATCAGCCCTATTTTTGCATGTGTCAGTGTTGATGTCAGCCCTAGCTTTCCTTGTATCATCGATGATGTCAGCCCTAGCTTTGATAGTGTAATTGCTGACATCAGCCCTAGATGCACCTGTGTCAGCGATGATGTCAGCCCTAGCAGCAGCGATGATGTCAGCCCTAGCAGCAGCGATGATGTCAGCCCTAGAAGCAGCGATGATGTCAGCCCTAGAAGCAGCGATGATGTCAGCCCTAACATCAGTGATGATGTCAGCCCTAGCAGCAGCGATGATGTCAGCCCTACTAGGGCTGATGTCAGCATTGTGTTCCAAGCAAGCCTCAGCACTTGCATCATAGATGACATCAGCCCTACTAGGGCTGATGTCAGCCACCCTCTCTATTTCCACCTCAGCATCCATGTCAACAACCTCCGCCGCCACATCACCTCCAGTCGTGTCCACATAGCCGTCCACGTCGTCTTTCCGGCACACGTCACGGGTCGCCGGCGAAGGCTCCGTCCACTCACCCAGCTGCCGGAAAAGCGCGCCAGGGATTCTAGCAGCTACGGACTCGTTCCCAGCAGCTTTCCGACCACCAAGAATGGCCGGACGACGAGAGAAGTGTCCGTTTCCGACAGTCGCCGTCGAAGGAGCACGAACAGTCACCGTCGCAGGTAGCTGAAGCGTCGCCGGTGCCTTGCCACCATTTTTTACCGTTGTGAGCTCTGGATCTGGTGGGATAAGGCATCGCACAGCCTTGCGAAGGCCACCGGTCGCTGGTCGGTCGCGGCTGCGCTCCATCATCTTCGTTTGCCGCGGCTCGTCGTCGTCTCCAAAAATCGTTTGCCATCGGGTTTTAAGTTCGTTCAGGGCAGCCATGGCTGCCTCATCTCCATGGTCAATGACGCGGTTGGCAAGATTCAGAAATTCGTTCAGATTGAACGAAGAAGACGACGATCCGCCATGGCCGCCTTTCAAGCTCGCATCGCCTCCAACGGTCGGATCTGAACTCGCCGTTTCAGCTCCCAAACTCCCTCCTTTCACCGTCGAACGCTCATCTAAGCCCAAAGGGACACAAAGTCTACCCTCAGTCGGCGGAAAAACGGCCGTTTCAGCCGGCGGTAAAGGTCCCGACTTCTCGTCTTCTACACGCGCAGCTGGGTTTTCCCTTCGTCCTTTGGTGTTCTTCTTTCGCCGGCCGGGCACTGTTCCGTCTCCGTCGCACTCCGTCGGAGCCTCGCCGGCAGTCTCCCCGTCGCCGGCCGGAAGTGAGGATGAAGAAGATTGAGATTTTGGGCGGTTCATTTTTGAGAGAGAGAGAAAAATTCTAGTGAGAGAATTTTTGCTTGCACCCAAACGTTGGTCTAGACCCAAGAGTTTGTATGTTAAATTTGAAGCGTAATAATAACTACAAGTTAGTATAAAAGGGAAACAAACTTGTTTTAATAAAACCGTGCAAAACAGTTAATTTTTTAGCATTCTCAGCATTGGACGAACTTGACCCAAACATAGGTCTAGACCCAAGAGTTTGTGTGTTTAATTTTCTAAGCGTAATAATAGCTACAAGTTACTATAAAAGGGACACAAACTTGTTTTAATAAAATCGTGCAAAACAGCTAACTTTTGGACGTTCTCAGAATTCAACGAAACTTGACCCAATCGCAGGACTAGACCCATCCATTTGTGTTGTAAGTATGCTAAGCGTAATAATAACTAGAAGTTAGTATAAAAGCGAAACAAACTTGCTTTAATAAATCCGTGCAAAATAGCTAAATTTTGAACGTTCTCAGAATTCGACGAAACTTGACCCAAACGTTGGTTTAGACCCAAGCATTTGTGTTGTAAATTTGCTAAGCGTAATAATAACTACAAGTTAGTATAAAAGGGAAACAAACTTGTTTTAATGAAACTGTGCAAAACAGCTAAATATTGAGCATTCTCAGAATTCGACGAAACTTGACCCAGACGTAGGTCTAGACCCAAGAGTTTGTGTGTTAAATTTTCTAAGCGTAATAATAACTACAAGTTACTATAAAAGGGAAAATACTTGTTTTAATATAACCGTGAAAACAGCTAAATTTTGAACGTTCTCAAAATTCGACGAAACTTGAACCAAAGGTTGGTCTAGACCCAAGCATTTGTGTTGTAAATTTGCTAAGCGTAATAATAACTACAAGTTAGTATAAAAGGTTAACAAACTTGTTTTAATCAAAACTGTGCAAAACAGCTAATTTTTGAGCATTCTCAGCATTGGACAAAACTTGACCCAAACGTTGGTCTAGACCCAAGAGTTTGTATGTTAAATTTGAAGCGTAATAATAACTACAAGTTAGTATAAAAGGGAAACAAACTTGTTTTAATAAAACCGTGCAAAACAGTTAATTTTTTAGCATTCTCAGCATTGGACGAACTTGACCCAAACGTAGGTCTAGACCCAAGAGTTTGTGTGTTTAATTTTCTAAGCGTAATAATAGCTACAAGTTACTATAAAAGGGACACAAACTTGTTTTAATAAAATCGTGCAAAACAGCTAACTTTTGGACGTTCTCAGAATTCAACGAAACTTGACCCAATCGCAGGACTAGACCCATCCATTTGTGTTGTAAATATGCTAAGCGTAATAATAACTAGAAGTTAGTATAAAAGCGAAACAAACTTGCTTTAATAAAACCGTGCAAAATAGCTAAATTTTGAACGTTCTCAGAATTCGACGAAACTTGACCCAAACGTTGGTATAGACCCAAGCATTTGTGTTGTAAATTTGCTAAGCGTAATAATAACTACAAGTTAGTATAAAAGGGAAACAAACTTGTTTTAATGAAACTGTGCAAAACAGCTAAATATTGAGCATTCTCAGAATTCGACGAAACTTGACCCAGACGTAGGTCTAGACCCAAGAGTTTGTGTGTTAAATTTTCTAAGCGTAATAATAACTACAAGTTACTATAAAAGGGAAAATACTTGTTTTAATATAACCGTGAAAACAGCTAAATTTTGAACGTTCTCAAAATTCGACGAAACTTGAACCAAAGGTTGGTCTAGACCCAGGCATTTGTGTTGTAAATTTGCTAAGCGTAATAATAACTACAAGTTAGTATAAAAGGTTAACAAACTTGTTTTAATAAAAACTGTGCAAAACAGCTAATTTTTGAGCAATTTCAGCATTGGACAAAACTTGACCCAAACGTAGGTCTAGACCCAAGAGTTTGTATGTTAAATTTGAAGCGTAATAATAACTACAAGTTAGTATAAAAGGGAAACAAACTTGTTTTAATAAAACCGTGCAAAACAGTTAATTTTTTAGCATTCTCAGCATTGGACGAACTTGACCCAAACGTAGGTCTAGACCCAAGAGTTTGTGTGTTTAATTTTCTAAGCGTAATAATAGCTACAAGTTACTATAAAAGGGACACAAACTTGTTTTAATAAAATCGTGCAAAACAGCTAACTTTTGGACGTTCTCAGAATTCAACGAAACTTGACCCAATCGCAGGACTAGACCCATCCATTTGTGTTGTAAATATGCTAAGCGTAATAATAACTAGAAGTTAGTATAAAAGCGAAACAAACTTGCTTTAATAAAACCGTGCAAAATAGCTAAATTTTGAACGTTCTCAGAATTCGACGAAACTTGACCCAAACGTTGGTTTAGACCCAAGCATTTGTGTTGTAAATTTGCTAAGCGTAATAATAACTACAAGTTAGTATAAAAGGGAAACAAACTTGTTTTAATGAAACTGTGCAAAACAGCTAAATATTGAGCATTCTCAGAATTCGACGAAACTTGACCCAGACGTAGGTCTAGACCCAAGAGTTTGTGTGTTAAATTTTCTAAGCGTAATAATAACTACAAGTTACTATAAAAGGGAAAATACTTGTTTTAATATAACCGTGAAAACAACTAAATTTTGAACGTTCTCAAAATTCGACGAAACTTGAACCAAAGGTTGGGCTAGACCCAAGCATTTGTGTTGTAAATTTGCTAAGCGTAATAATAACTACAAGTTAGTATAAAAGGTTAACAAACTTGTTTTAATAAAAACTGTGCAAAACAGCTAATTTTTGAGCATTCTCAGCATTGGACAAAACTTGACCCAAACGTAGGTCTAGGCCCAAGAGTTTGTATGTTAAATTTGAAGCGTAATAATAACTACAAGTTAGTATAAAAGGGAAACAAACTTGTTTTAATAAAACCGTGCAAAACAGTTAATTTTTTAGCATTCTCAGCATTGGACGAACTTGACCCAAACGTAGGTCTAGACCCAAGAGTTTGTGTGTTTAATTTTCTAAGCGTAATAATAGCTACAAGTTACTATAAAAGGGACACAAACTTGTTTTAATAAAATCGTACAAAACAGCTAACTTTTGGACGTTCTCAGAATTCAACGAAACTTGACCCAATCGCAGGACTAGACCCATCCATTTGTGTTGTAAATATGCTAAGCGTAATAATAACTAGAAGTTAGTATAAAAGCGAAACAAACTTGCTTTAATAAAACCGTGCAAAATAGCTAAATTTTGAACGTTCTCAGAATTCGACGAAACTTGACCCAAACGTTGGTCTAGACCCAAGCATTTGTGCAGTAAATTTGCTAAGCGTAATAATAACTACAAGTTAGTATAAAAGGGAAACAAACTTGTTTTAATGAAACTGTTCAAAACAGCTAAATATTCAGCATTCTCAGAATTCGACGAAACTTGACCTAAACGTAGGTCTAGACCCAAGAGTTTGTGTGTTAAATTTTCTAAGCGTAATAATAACTACAAGTTACTATAAAAGGGAAACAAACTTGTTTTAATATAACCGTGAAAACAGCTAAATTTTGAACGTTCTCAGAATTCGACGAAACTTGACCCAAACGTTGGTCTAGACCCAAGCATTTGTGTTGTAAATTTGCTAAGCGTAATAATAACTACAAGTTAGTATAAAAGGGAAACAAACTAGGTTTAATAAAACCGTGCAAAACAGCTAATTTTTGAGCATTCTCAGCATTGCACGAAACTTGACCCAAACGTTGGTCTAGTTTGTGTGTTAAATTTTCTAAGCATAATAATAACTACAAGTTACTATAAAAGGGAAACAAACTTGTTTTAATAAACCGTGCAAAACAGCTAACTTTTGGACGTTCTCAGAATTCAACGAAACTTGACCCAATCGCAGGACTAGACCCATCCATTTGTGTTGTAAATTTGCTAAGCGTAATAATAACTAGAAGTTAGTATAAAAGGGAAACAAACTTGTTTTAATAAAACTGTGCAAAACAGCTAAATATTGAGCATTCTCAGAATTCGACGAAACTTGACCCAAACGTAGGTCTAGACCCAAGAGTTTGTGTGTTAAATTTTTTAAGCGTAATAATAACTACAAGTTACTATAAAAGGGAAACAAACTTATTTTAATATAACCGTGAAAACAGCTAAATTTTGAACGTTCTCAAAATTCGACGAAACTTGAACCAAAGGTTGGTCTAGACCTAAGCATTTGTGTTGTAAATTTGCTATGCGTAATAATAACTACAAGTTAGTATAAAAGGTTAACAAACTTGTTTTAATAAAAACTGTGCAAAACAGCTAATTTTTGAGCATTCTCAGCATTGGACAAAACTTGACCCAAACGTTGGTCTAGACCCAAGAGTTTGTATGTTAAATTTGAAGCGTAATAATAACTACAAGTTAGTATAAAAGGGAAACAAACTTGTTTTAATAAAACCGTGCAAAACAGTTAATTTTTTAGCATTCTCAGCATTGGACGAACTTGACCCAAACGTAGGTCTAGACCCAAGAGTTTGTGTGTTTAATTTTCTAAGCGTAATAATAGCTACAAGTTACTATAAAAGGGACACAAACTTGTTTTAATAAAATCGTGCAAAACAGCTAACTTTTGGACGTTCTCAGAATTCAACGAAACTTGACCCAATCGCAGGACTAGACCCATCCATTTGTGTTGTAAATATGCTAAGCGTAATAATAACTAGAAGTTAGTATAAAAGCGAAACAAACTTGCTTTAATAAAACCGTGCAAAATAGCTAAATTTTGAACGTTCTCAGAATTCGACGAAACTTGACCCAAACGTTGGTTTAGACCCAAGCATTTGTGGTTTAAATTTGCTAAGCGTAATAATAACTACAAGTTAGTATAAAAGGGAAACAAACTTGTTTTAATGAAACTGTGCAAAACAGCTAAATATTGAGCATTCTCAGAATTCGACGAAACTTGACCCAGACGTAGGTCTAGACCCAAGAGTTTGTGTTAAATTTTCTAAGCGTAATAATAACTACAAGTTACTATAAAAGGGAAAATACTTGTTTTAATATAACCGTGAAAACAGCTAAATTTTGAACGTTCTCAAAATTCGACGAAACTTGAACCAAAGGTTGGTCTAGACCCAAGCATTTGTGTTGTAAATTTGCTAAGCGTAATAATAACTACAAGTTAGTATAAAAGGTTAGCAAACTTGTTTTAATAAAAACTGTGCAGAACAGCTAATTTTTGAGCACTCTCAGCATTGGACAAAACTTGACCCAAACGTTGGTCTAGACCCAAGAGTTTGTATGTTAAATTTGAAGCGTAATAATAACTACAAGTTAGTATAAAAGGGAAACAAACTTGTTTTAATAAAACCGTGCAAAACAGTTAATTTTTTAGCATTCTCAGCATTGGACGAACTTGACCCAAACGTAGGTCTAGACCCAAGAGTTTGTGTGTTTAATTTTCTAAGCGTAATAAATAGCTACAAGTTACTATAAAAGGGACACAAACTTGTTTTAATAAAATCGTGCAAAACAGCTAACTTTTGGACGTTCTTAGAATTCAACGAAACTTGACCCAATCGCAGGACTAGACCCATCCATTTGTGTTGTAAATATGCTAAGCGTAATAATAACTAGAAGTTAGTATAAAAGCGAAACAAACTTGCTTTAATAAAACCGTGCAAAATAGCTAAATTTTGAACGTTCTCAGAATTCGACGAAACTTGACCCAAACGTTGGTCTAGACCCAAGCATTTGTGTTGTAAATTTGCTGAGCGTAATAATAACTACAAGTTAGTATAAAAGGGAAACAAACTTGTTTTAATGAAACTGTTCAAAACAGCTAAATATTGAGCATTCTCAGAATTCGACGAAACTTGACCTAAACGTAGGTCTAGACCCAAGAGTTTGTGTGTTAAATTTTTTAAGCGTAATAATAACTACAAGTTACTATAAAAGGGAAACAAACTTGTTTTAATATAACCGTGAAAACAGCTAAATTTTGAACGTTCTCAGAATTCAACGAAACTTGACCCAAACGTTGGTCTAGACCCAAGCATTTGTGTTGTAAATTTGCTAAGCGTAATAATAACTACAAGTTAGTATAAAAGGGAAACAAACTAGTTTTAATAAAACCGTGCAAAACAGCTAATTTTTGAGCATTCTCAGCATTGCACGAAACTTGACCCAAACGTTGGTCTAGTTTGTTTGTTAAATTTTCTAAGCATAATAATAACTACAAGTTACTATAAAAGGGAAACAAACTTGTTTTAATAAACCGTGCAAAACAGCTAACTTTTGGACGTTCTCAGAGTTCAACGAAACTTGACCCAATCGCAGGACTAGACCCATCCATTTGTGTTGTAAATTTGCTAAGCGTAATAATAACTAGAAGTTAGTATAAAAGCGAAACAAACTTGTTTTAATAAAACCGTGCAAAATAGCTAAGTTTTGAACGTTCTCAGAATTCGACGACACTTGACCCAAACGTTGGTCTAGTCCCAAGCATTTGTGTTGTAAATTTGCTAAGCGTAATAATAACTACAAGTTAGTATAAAAGGGAAACAAACTTGTTTTAATAAAACTGTGCAAAACAGCTAAATATTGAGCATTCTCAGAATTCGACGAAACTTGACCCAAACGTGGGTCTAGACCCAAGAGTTTGTGTGTTAAATTTTCTAAGCGTAATAATAACTACAAGTTACTATAAAAGGGAAACAAACTTGTTTTAATATAACCGTGAAAACAGCTAAATTTTGAACGTTCTCAAAATTCGACGAAACTTGAACCAAAGGTTGGTCTAGACCTAAGCATTTGTGTTGTAAATTTGCTAAGCGTAATAATAACTACTAGTTAATATAAAAGGTTAACAAACTTGTTTTAATAAAATCTGTGCAAAACAGCTAATTTTTGAGCATTCTCAGCATTGGACGAAACTTGACCCAAACGTAGGTCTAGATCCAAGAGTTTGTATGTTAAATTTGAAGCGTAACAATAACTACAAGTTAGTATAAAAGGGAAACAAACTTGTTTTAATAAAACCGTGCAAAACAGTTAATTTTTGAGCATTCTCAGCATTGGACGAACTTGACCCAAACGTAGGTCTAGACCCAAGAGTTTGTGTGTTTAATTTTCTAAGCGTAATAATAGCTACAAGTTACTATAAAAGGGACACAAACTTGTTTTAATAAAATTGTGCAAAACAGCTAACTTTTGGACGTTCTCAGAATTCAACGAAACTTGACCCAATCGCAGGACTAGACCCATCCATTTGTGTTGTAAATATGCTAAGCGTAATAATAACTAGAAGTTAGTATAAAAGCGAAACAAACTTGCTTTAATAAAACCGTGCAAAATAGCTAAATTTTGAACGTTCTCAGAATTCGACGAAACTTGACCCAAACGTTGGTCTAGACCCAAGCATTTGTGTTGTAAATTTGCTAAGCGTAATAATAACTACAAGTTAGTATAAAAGGGAAACAAACTTGTTTTAATGAAACTGTTCAAAACAGCTAAATATTGAGCATTCTCAGAATTCGACGAAACTTGACCTAAACGTAGGTCTAGACCCAAGAGTTTGTGTATTAAATTTTCTAAGCGTAATAATAACTACAAGTTACTATAAAAGGGAAACAAACTTGTTTTAATATAACCGTGAAAACAGCTAAATTTTGAACGTTCTCAGAATTCGACGAAACTTGACCCAAACGTTGGTCTAGACCCAAGCATTTGTGTTGTAAATTTGCTAAGCGTAATAATAACTACAAGTTAGTATAAAAGGGAAACAAACTAGTTTAAATAAAACCGTGCAAAACAGCTAATTTTTGAGCATTCTCAGCATTGCACGAAACTTGACCCAAACGTTGGTCTAGTTTGTGTGATAAATTTTCTAAGCATAATAATAACTACAAGTTACTATAAAAGGGAAACAAACTTGTTTTAATAAACCGTGCAAAACAGCTAACTTTTGGACGTTCTCAGAATTCAACGAAACTTGACCCAATCGCAGGACTAGACCCATCCATTTGTGTTGTAAATTTGCTAAGCGTAATAATAACTAGAAGTTAGTATAAAAGCGAAACAAACTTGTTTTAATAAAACCGTGCAAAATAGCTAAGTTTTGAACGTTCTCAGAATTCGACGACACTTGACCCAAACGTTGGTCTAGACCCAAGCATTTGTGTTGTAAATTTGCTAAGCGTAATAATAACTACAAGTTAGTATAAAAGGAAAACAAACTTGTTTTAATAAAACTATGCAAAACAGCTAAATATTGAGCATTCTCAGAATTCGACGAAACTTGACCCAAACGTAGGTCTAGACCCAAGAGTTTGTGTGTTAAATTTTTTAAGCGTAATAATAACTACAAGTTACTATAAAAGGGAAACAAACTTGTTTTAATATAACCGTGAAAACAGCTAAATTTTGAACGTTCTCAAAATTCGACGAAACTTGAACCAAAGGTTGGTCTAGACCTAAGCATTTGTGTTGTAAATTTGCTAAGCGTAATAATAACTACTAGTTAGTATAAAAGGTTAACAAACTTGTTTTAATAAAATCTGTGCAAAACAGCTAATTTTTGAGCATTCTCAGCATTGGACGAAACTTGACCCAAACGTAGGTCTAGATCCAAGAGTTTGTATGTTAAATTTGAAGCGTAACAATAACTACAAGTTAGTATAAAAGGGAAACAAACTTGTTTTAATAAAACCGAGCAAAACAGTTAATTTTTGAGCATTCTCAGCATTGGACGAACTTGACCCAAACGTAGGTCTAGACCCAAGAGTTTGTGTGTTTAATTTTCTAAGCGTAATAACAACCACAAGTTACTATAAAAGGGACACAAACTTGTTTTAATAAAACCGTGCAAAACAGCTAACTTTTGGACGTTCTCAGAATTCAACGAAACTTGACCCAATCGCAGGACTAGACCCATCCATTTGTGTTGTAAATATGCTAAGCGTAATAATAACTAGAAGTTAGTATAAAAGCGAAACAAACTTGCTTTAATAAAACCGTGCAAAATAGCTAAATTTTGAACGTTCTCAGAATTCGACGAAACTTGACCCAAACGTTAGTCTAGACCCAAGCATTTGTGTTGTAAATTTGCTAAGCGTAATAATAACTACAAGTTAGTATAAAAGGAAAACAAACTTGTTTTAATAAAACTGTGCAAAACAGCTAAATATTGAGCATTCTCAGAATTCGACGAAACTTGACCCATACGTAGGTCTAGACCCAAGAGTTTGTGTGTTAAATTTTCTAAGCGTAATAATAACTACAAGTTACTATGAAAGGGAAACAAACTTGTTTTAATATAATCGTGAAAACAGCTAAATTTTGAACGTTCTCAAAATTCGACGAAACTTGAACCAAAGGTTGGTCTAGACCCAAGCATTTGTGTTGTAAATTTGCTAAGCGTAATAATAACTACAAGTTAGTATAAAAGGTTAACAAACTTGTTTTAATAAAACCTGTGCAAAACAGCTAATTTTTGAGCATTCTCAACATTGGACGAAACTTGACCCAAACGTAGGTCTAGACCCAAGAGTTTGTATGTTAAATTTGAAGCGCAATAATAACTACAAGTTAGTATAAAAGGGAAACAAACATGTTTTAATAAAACCGTGCAAAACAGCTAAATATTGAGCATTCTCAGAATTCGACGAAACTTGACCCAAACGTAGGTCTAGACCCAAAAGTTTGTGTGTTTAATTTTCTAAGCGTAATAATAACTACTAGTTACTATAAAAGGGACACAAACTTGTTTTAATAAAACCGTGCAAAACAACTAACTTTTGGACGTTCTCAGAATTCAACGAAACTTGACCCAATCGCAGGACTACACCCATCCATTTGTGTTGTAAATATGCTAAGCGTAATAATAACTAGAAGTTAGTATAAAAGCGAAACAAACTTGCTTTAATAAAACCGTGCAAAATAGCTAAATTTTGAACGTTCTCAGAATTCGACGAAACTAGACCCAAACGTTGGTCTAGACCCAAGCATTTGTGTTGTAAATTTGCTAAGCGTAATAATAACTACAAGTTAGTATAAACGGGAAACAAACTTGTTTTAATGAAACTATGCAAAACAGCTAAATATTGAGCATTCTCAGAATTCGACGAAACTTGACCCAAACGTAGGTCTAGACCCAAGAGTTTGTGTGTTATATTTTCTAAGTGTAATAATAACTACAAGTTACTATAAAAGGGAAACAAACTTGTTTTAATATAACCGTGAAAACAGCTAAATTTTGAACGTTCTCAGAATTCGACGAAACTTGACCCAAACGTTGGTCTAGACCCAAGCATTTGTGTTTTAAATTTGCTAAGCGTAATAATAACTACAAGTTAGTATAAAAGAGAAACAAACTAGTTTTAATAAAACCGTGCAAAACAGCTAATTTTTTAGCATTCTCAGCATTGGACGAAACTTGACCCAAATGTTGGTCTAGACCCAAGGGTTTGTGTGTTAAATTTTCTAAGCGTAATAATAACTACAAGTTACTATAAAAGGGAAACAAACTTGTTTTAATAAAACCGTGCAAAACAGCTAACTTTTGGACGTTCTCAGAATTCAACGAAACTTGACCCAATCGCAAGACTAGACCCATCCATTTGTGTTGTAAATTTGCTAAGCGTAATAATAACTAGAAGTTAGTATAAAAGCGAAACAAACTTGCTTTAATAATACCGTGCAAAATAGCTAAATTTTGAACGTTCTCAGAATTCGACGACACTTGACCCAAACGTTGGTCTAGACCCAAGCATTTGTGTTGTAAATTTGCTAAGCGTAATAATAACTACAAGTTAGTATAAAAGGGAAACAAACTTGTTTTAATGAAACTGTGCAAAACAGCAAAATATTGAGTATTCTCAGAATTCGACGAAACTTGACCTAAACGTAGGTCTAGATCCAAGAGTTTGTGTGTTAAATTTTCTAAGCGTAATAATAACTACAAGTTACTATAAAAGGGAAACAAACTTGTTTTAATATAACCGTGAAAACAGCTAAATTTTGAACGTTCTTAGAATTCGACGAAACTTGACCCAAACGTTGGTCTAGACCCAAGAATTTGTGTTGTAAATTTGCTAAGCGTAATAATAACTACAAGTTAGTATAAAAGGGAAACAAACTAGTTTTAATAAAACCATGCAAAACAGCTAATTTTTAAGCATTCTCAGCATTGGACGAAACTTGACCCAAACGTTGGTCTAGACCCAAGGGTTTGTGTGTTAAATTTTCTAAGCGTAATAATAACTACAAGTTACTATAAAAGGGAAACAAACTTGTTTTAATAAAACCGTGCAAAACAGCTAACTTTTGGACGTTCTCAGAATTCAACGAAACTTGACCCAATCGCAGGACTATTCCCATCCATTTGTGTTGTAAATTTGCTAAGCGTAATAATAACTAGAAGTTAGTATAAAAGCGAAACAAACTTGTTTTAATAAAACCGTGCAAAACAGCTAACTTTTGGACGTTCTCAGAATTCAACGAAACTTGACCCAATCGCAGGACTATTCCCATCCATTTGTGTTGTAAATTTGCTAAGCGTAATAATAACTAGAAGTTAGTATAAAAGCGAAACAAACTTGCTTTAATAAAACCGTGCAAAATAGCTGAATTTTGAACGTTCTCAGAATTCGACGACACTTGACCCAAACGTTGGTCTAGACCCAAACATTTGTGTTGTAAATTTTCTAAGCGTAATAATAACTACAAGTTAGTATAAAAGGGAAACAAACTTGTTTTAATAAAACTGTGCAAAACAGCTAAATATTGAGCATTCTCAGAATTCGACGAAACTTGACCCAAACGTAGGTCTAGACCCAAGAGTTTGTGTGTTATATTTTCTAAGTGTAATAATAACTACAAGTTACTATAAAAGGGAAACAAACTTGTTTTAATATAACCGTGAAAACAGCTAAATTTTGAACGTTCTCAGAATTCGACGAAACTTGACCCAAACGTTGGTCTAGACCCAAGCATTTGTGTTTTAAATTTGCTAAGCGTAATAATAACTACAAGTTAGTATAAAAGAGAAACAAACTAGTTTTAATAAAACCGTGCAAAACAGCTAATTTTTTAGCATTCTCAGCATTGGACGAAACTTGACCCAAATGTTGGTCTAGACCCAAGGGTTTGTGTGTTAAATTTTCTAAGCGTAATAATAACTACAAGTTACTATAAAAGGGAAACAAACTTGTTTTAATAAAACCGTGCAAAACAGCTAACTTTTGGACGTTCTCAGAATTCAACGAAACTTGACCCAATCGCAAGACTAGACCCATCCATTTGTGTTGTAAATTTGCTAAGCGTAATAATAACTAGAAGTTAGTATAAAAGCGAAACAAACTTGCTTTAATAATACCGTGCAAAATAGCTAAATTTTGAACGTTCTCAGAATTCGACGACACTTGACCCAAACGTTGGTCTAGACCCAAGCATTTGTGTTGTAAATTTGCTAAGCGTAATAATAACTACAAGTTAGTATAAAAGGGAAACAAACTTGTTTTAATGAAACTGTGCAAAACAGCTAAATATTGAGTATTCTCAGAATTCGACGAAACTTGACCTAAACGTAGGTCTAGATCCAAGAGTTTGTGTGTTAAATTTTCTAAGCGTAATAATAACTACAAGTTACTATAAAAGGGAAACAAACTTGTTTTAATATAACCGTGAAAACAGCTAAATTTTGAACGTTCTTAGAATTCGACGAAACTTGACCCAAACGTTGGTCTAGACCCAAGAATTTGTGTTGTAAATTTGCTAAGCGTAATAATAACTACAAGTTAGTATAAAAGGGAAACAAACTAGTTTTAATAAAACCGTGCAAAACAGCTAATTTTTGAGCATTCTCAGCATTGGACGAAACTTGACCCAAACGTTGGTCTAGACCCAAGGGTTTGTGTGTTAAATTTTCTAAGCGTAATAATAACTACAAGTTACTATAAAAGGGAAACAAACTTGTTTTAATAAAACCGTGCAAAACAGCTAACTTTTGGACGTTCTCAGAATTCAACGAAACTTGACCCAATCGCAGGACTATTCCCATCCATTTGTGTTGTAAATTTGCTAAGCGTAATAATAACTAGAAGTTAGTATAAAAGCGAAACAAACTTGTTTTAATAAAACCGTGCAAAACAGCTAACTTTTGGACGTTCTCAGAATTCAACGAAACTTGACCCAATCGCAGGACTATTCCCATCCATTTGTGTTGTAAATTTGCTAAGCGTAATAATAACTAGAAGTTAGTATAAAAGCGAAACAAACTTGCTTTAATAAAACCGTGCAAAATAGCTAAATTTTGAACGTTCTCAGAATTCGACGACACTTGACCCAAACGTTGGTCTAGACCCAAACATTTGTGTTGTAAATTTTCTAAGCGTAATAATAACTACAAGTTAGTATAAAAGGGAAACAAACTTGTTTTAATAAAACTGTGCAAAACAGCTAAATATTGAGCATTCTCAGAATTCGACGAAACTTGACCCAAACGTAGGTCTAGACCCAAGAGTTTGTGTGTTAAATTTTTTAAGCGTAATAATAACTACAAGTTACTATAAAAGGGAAACAAACTTGTTTTAATATAACCGTGAAAACAGCTAAATTTTGAACGTTCTCAGAATTCGACGAAACTTGACCCAAACGTTGGTCTAGACCCAAGCATTTGTGTTGTAAATTTGCTAAGCGTAATAATAACTACAAGTTAGTATAAAAGGGAAACAAACTAGTTTTAATTAAACCGTGCAAAACAGCTAATTTTTTAGCATTCTCAGCATTGGACGAAACTTGACCCAAACGTTGGTCTAGTTTGTGTGTTAAATTTTCTAAGCGTAATAATAACTACAAGTTACTATAAAAGGGAAACAAACTTGTTTTAATAAAACCGTGCAAAACAGCTAACTTTTGGACGTTCTCAGAATTCAACGAAACTTGACCCAATCGCAGGACTAGACCCATCCATTTGTGTTGTAAATTTGCTAAGCGTAATAATAACTAGAAGTTAGTATAAAAGCGAAACAAACTTGCTTTAATAAAACCGTGCAAAATAGCTAAATTTTGAACGTTCTCAGAATTCGACGAAACTTGACCCAAACGTTGGTCTAGACCCAAGCATTTGTGTTGTAAATTTGCTAAGCGTAATAATAACTACAAGTTAGTATAAAAGGAAAACAAACTTGTTTTAATAAAACTGTGCAAAACAGCTAAATATTGAGCATTCTCAGAATTCGACGAAACTTGACCCAAACGTAGGTCTAGACCCAAGAGTTTGTGTGTTAAATTTTCTAAGCGTAATAATAACTACAAGTTACTATGAAAGGGAAACAAACTTGTTTTAATATAACCGTGAAAACAGCTAAATTTTGAACGTTCTCAGAATTCGACGAAACTTGAACCAAAGGTTGGTCTAGACCCAAGCATTTGTGTTGTAAATTTGCTAAGCGTAATAATAACTACAAGTTAGTATAAAAGGTTAACAAACTTGTTTTAATAAAACCTGTGCAAAACAGCTAATTTTTTAGCATTCTCAGCATTGGACGAAACTTGACCCAAACGTTGGTCTAGTTTGTGTGTTAAATTTTCTAAGCGTAATAATAACTACAAGTTACTATAAAAGGGAAACAAACTTGTTTTAATAAAACCGTGCAAAACAGCTAACTTTTGGACGTTCTCAGAATTCAACGAAACTTGACCCAATCGCAGGACTAGACCCATCCATTTGTGTTGTAAATTTGCTAAGCGTAATAATAACTAGAAGTTAGTATAAAAGCGAAACAAACTTGCTTTAATAAAACCGTGCAAAATAGCTAAATTTTGTACGTTCTCAGAATTCGACGAAACTTGACCCAAACGTTGGTCTAGACCCAAGCATTTGTGCTGTAAATTTTCTAAGCGTAATAATAACTACAAGTTAGTATAAAAGGGAAACAAACTTGTTTTAATAAAACTGTGCAAAACAGCTAAGTATTGAGCATTCTCAGAATTCGACGAAACTTGACCCAAACGTAGGTCTAGACCCAAGAGTTTGTGTGTTAAATTTTCTAAGCGTAATAATAACTACAAGTTAGTATAAAAGGGAAACAAACTTGTTTTAATATAACCGTGAAAACAGCTAAATTTTGAACGTTCTCAAAATTCGACGAAACTTGAACCAAAGGTTGGTCTAGACCCAAGCATTTGTGTTGTAAATTTGCTAAGCGTAATAATAATTATAAGTTAGTATAAAAGATTAACAAACTTGTTTTAATAAAACCTGTGCAAAATAGCTAATTTTTGAGCATTCTCAGCATTGGACGAAACTTGACCCAAACGTAGGTCTAGACCCAAGAGTTTGTATGTTAAATTTGAGGCGTAATAATAACTACAAGTTAGTATAAAAGGGAAACAAACTTGTTTTAATAAAACCGTGCAAAACAGTTAATTTTTGAGCATTCTCAGCATTGGACGAACTTGACCCAAACGTAGGTCTAGACCCAAGAGTTTGTGTGTTTAATTTTCTAAGCGTAATAACAACTACAAGTTACTATAAAAGGGACACAAACTTGTTTTAATAAAACCGTGCAAAACAGCTAACTTTTGGACGTACTCAGAATTCAACGAAACTTGACCCAATCGCAGGACTAGACCCATCCATTTGTGTTGTAAATATGCTAAGCGTAATAATAACTAGAAGTTAGTATAAAAGCGAAACAAACTTGCTTTAATAAAACCGTGCAAAATAGCTAAATTTTGAACGTTCTCAGAATTCGACGAAACTTGACCCAAACGTTCGTCTAGACCCAAGCATTTGTGTTGTAAATTTGCTAAGCGTAATAATAACTACAAGTTAGTATAAAAGGAAAACAAACTTGTTTTAATAAAACTGTGCAAAACAGCTAAATATTGAGCATTCTCAGAATTCGACGAAACTTGACCCAAACGTAGGTCTAGACCCAAGAGTTTGTGTGTTAAATTTTCTAAGCGTAATAATAACTACAAGTTACTATAAAAGGGAAACAAACTTGTTTTAATATAACCGTGAAAACAGCTAAATTTTGAACGTTCTCAAAATTCGACGAAACTTGAACCAAAGGTTGGTCTAGACCCAAGCATTTGTGTTGTAAATTTGCTAAGCGTAATAATAACTACAAGTTAGTATAAAAGGTTAACAAACTTGTTTTAATAAAACTGTGCAAAACAGCTAATTTTTTAGCATTCTCAGCATTGGACGAAACTTGACCCAAACGTAGGTCTAGACCCAAGAGTTTGTATGTTAAATTTGAAGCGTAATAATAACTACAAGTTAGTATAAAAGGAAAACAAACTTGTTTTAATAAAACCGTGCAAAACAGCTAAATATTGAGCATTCTCAGAATTCGACGAAACTTGACCCAAACGTAGGTCTAGACCCAAGAGTTTGTGTGTTTAATTTTGTAAGCGTAATAATAACTACAAGTTACTATAAAAGGGACACAAACTTGTTTTAATAAAACCGTGCAAAACAGCTAACTTTTGAACGTTCTCAGAATTCAACGAAGCTTGACCCAATCGCAGGACTACACCCATCCATTTGTGTTGTAAATATGCTAAGCGTAATAATAACTAGAAGTTAGTATAAAAGCGAAACAAACTTGCTTTAATAAAACCGTGGAAAATAGCTAAATTTTGAACGTTCTCAGAATTCGACGAAACTTGACCCAAACGTTGGTCTAGACCCAAGCATTTGTGTTGTAAATTTGCTAAGCGTAATAATAACTACAAGTTAGTATAAAAGGGAAACAAACTTGTTTTAATGAAACTGTGCAAAACAGCTAAATATTGAGCATTCTCAGAATTCGACGAAACTTGACCCAAACGTAGGTCTAGACCCAAGAGTTTGTGTGTTAAATTTTCTAAGCGTAATAATAACTACAAGTTACTATAAAAGGGAAACAAACTTGTTTTAATATAACCGTGAAAACAGCTAAATTTTGAACGTTCTCAGAATTCGACGAAACTTGACCCAAACGTTGGTCTAGACCCAAGCATTTGTGTTGTAAATTTGCTAAGCGTAATAATAACTACAAGTTAGTATAAAAGGGAAACAAACTAGTTTTAATAAAACCGTGCAAAACAGCTAATTTTTTAGCATTCTCAGCATTGGACGAAACTTGACCCAAACGTTGGTCTAGTTTGTGTGTTAAATTTTCTAAGCGTAATAATAACTACAAGTTACTATAAAAGGGAAACAAACTTGTTTTAATAAAACCGTGCAAAACAGCTAACTTTTGGACGTTCTCAGAATTCAACGAAACTTGACCCAATCGCAGGACTAGACCCATCCATTTGTGTTGTAAATTTGCTAAGCGTAATAATAACTAGAAGTTAGTATAAAAGCGAAACAAACTTGCTTTAATAAAACCGTGCAAAATAGCTAAATTTTGAACGTTCTCAGAATTCGACGAAACTTGACCCAAACGTTGGTCTAGACCCAAGCATTTGTGCTGTAAATTTTCTAAGCGTAATAATAACTACAAGTTAGTATAAAAGGGAAACAAACTTGTTTTAATAAAACTGTGCAAAACAGCTAAGTATTGAGCATTCTCAGAATTCGACGAAATTGACCCAAACGTAGGTCTAGACCCAAGAGTTTGTGTGTTAAATTTTCTAAGCGTAATAATAACTACAAGTTACTATAAAAGGGAAACAAACTTGTTTTAATATAACCGTGAAAACAGCTAAATTTTGAACGTTCTCAAAATTCGACGAAACTTGAACCAAAGGTTGGTCTAGACCCAAGCATTTGTGTTGTAAATTTGCTAAGCGTAATAATATCTACAAGTTAGTGTAAAAGGTTAACAAACTTGTTTTAATAAAACCTGTGCAAAACAGCTAATTTTTGAGCATTCTCAGCATTGGACGAAACTTGACCCAAACGTAGGTCTAGACCCAAGAGTTTGTATGTTAAATTTGAAGCGTAATAATAACTACAAGTTAGTATAAAAGGAAAACAAACTTGTTTTAATAAAACCGTGCAAAACAGCTAAATATTGAGCATTCTCAGAATTCGACGAAACTTGACCCAAACGTAGGTCTAGACCCAAGAGTTTGTGTGTTTAATTTTGTAAGCATAATAATAACTACAAGTTACTATAAAAGGGACACAAACTTGTTTTAATAAAACCGTGCAAAACAGCTAACTTTTGAACGTTCTCAGAATTCAACGAAACTTGACCCAATCGCAGGACTACACCCATCCATTTGTGTTGTAAATATGCTAAGCGTAATAATAACTAGAAGTTAGTATAAAAGCGAAACAAACTTGCTTTAATAAAACCGTGGAAAATAGCTAAATTTTGAACGTTCTCAGAATTCGACGAAACTTGACCCAAACGTTGGTCTAGACCCAAGCATTTGTGTTGTAAATTTGCTAAGCGTAATAATAACTACAAGTTAGTATAAAAGGGAAACAAACTTGTTTTAATGAAACTGTGCAAAACAGCTAAATATTGAGCATTCTCAGAATTCGACGAAACTTGACCCAAACGTAGGTCTAGACCCAAGAGTTTGTGTGTTAAATTTTCTAAGCGTAATAATAACTACAAGTTACTATAAAAGGGAAACAAACTTGTTTTAATATAACCGTGAAAACAGCTAAATTTTGAACGTTCTCAGAATTCGACGAAACTTGACCCAAACGTTGGTCTAGACCCAAGCATTTGTGTTGTAAATTTGCTAAGCGTAATAATAACTACAAGTTAGTATAAAAGGTTAACAAACTTGTTTTAATAAAACCTGTGCAAAACAGCTAATTTTTTAGCATTCTCAGCATTGGACGAAACTTGACCCAAACGTTGGTCTAGTTTGTGTGTTAAATTTTCTAAGCGTAATAATAACTACAAGTTACTATAAAAGGGAAACAAACTTGTTTTAATAAAACCGTGCAAAACAGCTAACTTTTGGACGTTCTCAGAATTCAACGAAACTTGACCCAATCGCAGGACTAGACCCATCCATTTGTGTTGTAAATTTGCTAAGCGTAATAATAACTAGAAGTTAGTATAAAAGCGAAACAAACTTGCTTTAATAAAACCGTGCAAAATAGCTAAATTTTGTACGTTCTCAGAATTCGACGAAACTTGACCCAAACGTTGGTCTAGACCCAAGCATTTGTGCTGTAAATTTTCTAAGCGTAATAATAACTACAAGTTAGTATAAAAGGGAAACAAACTTGTTTTAATAAAACTGTGCAAAACAGCTAAGTATTGAGCATTCTCAGAATTCGACGAAACTTGACCCAAACGTAGGTCTAGACCCAAGAGTTTGTGTGTTAAATTTTCTAAGCGTAATAATAACTACAAGTTAGTATAAAAGGGAAACAAACTTGTTTTAATATAACCGTGAAAACAGCTAAATTTTGAACGTTCTCAAAATTCGACGAAACTTGAACCAAAGGTTGGTCTAGACCCAAGCATTTGTGTTGTAAATTTGCTAAGCGTAATAATAATTATAAGTTAGTATAAAAGATTAACAAACTTGTTTTAATAAAACCTGTGCAAAATAGCTAATTTTTGAGCATTCTCAGCATTGGACGAAACTTGACCCAAACGTAGGTCTAGACCCAAGAGTTTGTATGTTAAATTTGAGGCGTAATAATAACTACAAGTTAGTATAAAAGGGAAACAAACTTATTTTAATAAAACCGTGCAAAACAGTTAATTTTTGAGCATTCTCAGCATTGGACGAACTTGACCCAAACGTAGGTCTAGACCCAAGAGTTTGTGTGTTTAATTTTCTAAGCGTAATAACAACTACAAGTTACTATAAAAGGGACACAAACTTGTTTTAATAAAACCGTGCAAAACAGCTAACTTTTGGACGTACTCAGAATTCAACGAAACTTGACCCAATCGCAGGACTAGACCCATCCATTTGTGTTGTAAATATGCTAAGCGTAATAATAACTAGAAGTTAGTATAAAAGCGAAACAAACTTGCTTTAATAAAACCGTGCAAAATAGCTAAATTTTG
Source organism: Sesamum indicum (assembly GCF_026168435.1). Classification (NCBI taxonomy): domain Eukaryota; kingdom Viridiplantae; phylum Streptophyta; class Magnoliopsida; order Lamiales; family Pedaliaceae; genus Sesamum; species Sesamum indicum. The sequence goes on along the minus strand of NC_142658.1, from coordinate 7,949,740 downwards.
AACGTTCTCAGAATTCGACGAAACTTGACCCAAACGTTCGTCTAGACCCAAGCATTTGTGTTGTAAATTTGCTAAGCGTAATAATAACTACAAGTTAGTATAAAAGGAAAACAAACTTGTTTTAATAAAACTGTGCAAAACAGCTAAATATTGAGCATTCTCAGAATTCGACGAAACTTGACCCAAACGTAGGTCTAGACCCAAGAGTTTGTGTGTTAAATTTTCTAAGCGTAATAATAACTACAAGTTACTATGAAAGGGAAACAAACTTGTTTTAATATAACCGTGAAAACAGCTAAATTTTGAACGTTCTCAAAATTCGACGAAACTTGAACCAAAGGTTGGTCTAGACCCAAGCATTTGTGTTGTAAATTTGCTAAGCGTAATAATAACTACAAGTTAGTATAAAAGGTTAACAAACTTGTTTTAATAAAACCTGTGCAAAACAGCTAATTTTTTAGCATTCTCAGCATTGGACGAAACTTGACCCAAACGTAGGTCTAGACCCAAGAGTTTGTATGTTAAATTTGAGGCGTAATAATAACTACAAGTTAGTATAAAAGGGAAACAAACTTGTTTTAATAAAACCGTGCAAAACAGTTAATTTTTGAGCATTCTCAGCATTGGACGAACTTGACCCAAACGTAGGTCTAGACCCAAGAGTTTGTGTGTTTAATTTTCTAAGCGTAATAACAACTACAAGTTACTATAAAAGGGACACAAACTTGTTTTAATAAAACCGTGCAAAACAGCTAACTTTTGGACGTACTCAGAATTCAACGAAACTTGACCCAATCGCAGGACTAGACCCATCCATTTGTGTTGTAAATATGCTAAGCGTAATAATAACTAGAAGTTAGTGTAAAAGCGAAACAAACTTGCTTTAATAAAACCGTGCAAAATAGCTAAATTTTGAACGTTCTCAGAATTCGACGAAACTTGACCCAAACGTTGGTCTAGACCCAAGCATTTGTGTTGTAAATTTGCTAAGCGTAATAATAACTACAAGTTAGTATAAAAGGAAAACAAACTTGTTTTAATAAAACTGTGCAAAACAGCTAAATATTGAGCATTCTCAGAATTCGACGAAACTTGACCCAAACGTAGGTCTAGACCCAAGAGTTTGTGTGTTAAATTTTCTAAGCGTAATAATAACTACAAGTTACTATGAAAGGGAAACAAACTTGTTTTAATATAACCGTGAAAACAGCTAAATTTTGAACGTTCTCAGAATTCGACGAAACTTGAACCAAAGGTTGGTCTAGACCCAAGCATTTGTGTTGTAAATTTGCTAAGCGTAATAATAACTACAAGTTAGTATAAAAGGTTAACAAACTTGTTTTAATAAAACCTGTGCAAAACAGCTAATTTTTTAGCATTCTCAGCATTGGACGAAACTTGACCCAAACGTTGGTCTAGTTTGTGTGTTAAATTTTCTAAGCGTAATAATAACTACAAGTTACTATAAAAGGGAAACAAACTTGTTTTAATAAAACCGTGCAAAACAGCTAACTTTTGGACGTTCTCAGAATTCAACGAAACTTGACCCAATCGCAGGACTAGACCCATCCATTTGTGTTGTAAATTTGCTAAGCGTAATAATAACTAGAAGTTAGTATAAAAGCGAAACAAACTTGCTTTAATAAAACCGTGCAAAATAGCTAAATTTTGTACGTTCTCAGAATTCGACGAAACTTGACCCAAACGTTGGTCTAGACCCAAGCATTTGTGCTGTAAATTTTCTAAGCGTAATAATAACTACAAGTTAGTATAAAAGGGAAACAAACTTGTTTTAATAAAACTGTGCAAAACAGCTAAGTATTGAGCATTCTCAGAATTCGACGAAACTTGACCCAAACGTAGGTCTAGACCCAAGAGTTTGTGTGTTAAATTTTCTAAGCGTAATAATAACTACAAGTTAGTATAAAAGGGAAACAAACTTGTTTTAATATAACCGTGAAAACAGCTAAATTTTGAACGTTCTCAAAATTCGACGAAACTTGAACCAAAGGTTGGTCTAGACCCAAGCATTTGTGTTGTAAATTTGCTAAGCGTAATAATAATTATAAGTTAGTATAAAAGATTAACAAACTTGTTTTAATAAAACCTGTGCAAAATAGCTAATTTTTGAGCATTCTCAGCATTGGACGAAACTTGACCCAAACGTAGGTCTAGACCCAAGAGTTTGTATGTTAAATTTGAGGCGTAATAATAACTACAAGTTAGTATAAAAGGGAAACAAACTTGTTTTAATAAAACCGTGCAAAACAGTTAATTTTTGAGCATTCTCAGCATTGGACGAACTTGACCCAAACGTAGGTCTAGACCCAAGAGTTTGTGTGTTTAATTTTCTAAGCGTAATAACAACTACAAGTTACTATAAAAGGGACACAAACTTGTTTTAATAAAACCGTGCAAAACAGCTAACTTTTGGACGTACTCAGAATTCAACGAAACTTGACCCAATCGCAGGACTAGACCCATCCATTTGTGTTGTAAATATGCTAAGCGTAATAATAACTAGAAGTTAGTATAAAAGCGAAACAAACTTGCTTTAATAAAACCGTGCAAAATAGCTAAATTTTGAACGTTCTCAGAATTCGACGAAACTTGACCCAAACGTTCGTCTAGACCCAAGCATTTGTGTTGTAAATTTGCTAAGCGTAATAATAACTACAAGTTAGTATAAAAGGAAAACAAACTTGTTTTAATAAAACTGTGCAAAACAGCTAAATATTGAGCATTCTCAGAATTCGACGAAACTTGACCCAAACGTAGGTCTAGACCCAAGAGTTTGTGTGTTAAATTTTCTAAGCGTAATAATAACTACAAGTTACTATAAAAGGGAAACAAACTTGTTTTAATATAACCGTGAAAACAGCTAAATTTTGAACGTTCTCAAAATTCGACGAAACTTGAACCAAAGGTTGGTCTAGACCCAAGCATTTGTGTTGTAAATTTGCTAAGCGTAATAATAACTACAAGTTAGTATAAAAGGTTAACAAACTTGTTTTAATAAAACTGTGCAAAACAGCTAATTTTTTAGCATTCTCAGCATTGGACGAAACTTGACCCAAACGTAGGTCTAGACCCAAGAGTTTGTATGTTAAATTTGAAGCGTAATAATAACTACAAGTTAGTATAAAAGGAAAACAAACTTGTTTTAATAAAACCGTGCAAAACAGCTAAATATTGAGCATTCTCAGAATTCGACGAAACTTGACCCAAACGTAGGTCTAGACCCAAGAGTTTGTGTGTTTAATTTTGTAAGCGTAATAATAACTACAAGTTACTATAAAAGGGACACAAACTTGTTTTAATAAAACCGTGCAAAACAGCTAACTTTTGAACGTTCTCAGAATTCAACGAAGCTTGACCCAATCGCAGGACTACACCCATCCATTTGTGTTGTAAATATGCTAAGCGTAATAATAACTAGAAGTTAGTATAAAAGCGAAACAAACTTGCTTTAATAAAACCGTGGAAAATAGCTAAATTTTGAACGTTCTCAGAATTCGACGAAACTTGACCCAAACGTTGGTCTAGACCCAAGCATTTGTGTTGTAAATTTGCTAAGCGTAATAATAACTACAAGTTAGTATAAAAGGGAAACAAACTTGTTTTAATGAAACTGTGCAAAACAGCTAAATATTGAGCATTCTCAGAATTCGACGAAACTTGACCCAAACGTAGGTCTAGACCCAAGAGTTTGTGTGTTAAATTTTCTAAGCGTAATAATAACTACAAGTTACTATAAAAGGGAAACAAACTTGTTTTAATATAACCGTGAAAACAGCTAAATTTTGAACGTTCTCAGAATTCGACGAAACTTGACCCAAACGTTGGTCTAGACCCAAGCATTTGTGTTGTAAATTTGCTAAGCGTAATAATAACTACAAGTTAGTATAAAAGGGAAACAAACTAGTTTTAATAAAACCGTGCAAAACAGCTAATTTTTTAGCATTCTCAGCATTGGACGAAACTTGACCCAAACGTTGGTCTAGTTTGTGTGTTAAATTTTCTAAGCGTAATAATAACTACAAGTTACTATAAAAGGGAAACAAACTTGTTTTAATAAAACCGTGCAAAACAGCTAACTTTTGGACGTTCTCAGAATTCAACGAAACTTGACCCAATCGCAGGACTAGACCCATCCATTTGTGTTGTAAATTTGCTAAGCGTAATAATAACTAGAAGTTAGTATAAAAGCGAAACAAACTTGCTTTAATAAAACCGTGCAAAATAGCTAAATTTTGAACGTTCTCAGAATTCGACGAAACTTGACCCAAACGTTGGTCTAGACCCAAGCATTTGTGCTGTAAATTTTCTAAGCGTAATAATAACTACAAGTTAGTATAAAAGGGAAACAAACTTGTTTTAATAAAACTGTGCAAAACAGCTAAGTATTGAGCATTCTCAGAATTCGACGAAATTGACCCAAACGTAGGTCTAGACCCAAGAGTTTGTGTGTTAAATTTTCTAAGCGTAATAATAACTACAAGTTACTATAAAAGGGAAACAAACTTGTTTTAATATAACCGTGAAAACAGCTAAATTTTGAACGTTCTCAAAATTCGACGAAACTTGAACCAAAGGTTGGTCTAGACCCAAGCATTTGTGTTGTAAATTTGCTAAGCGTAATAATATCTACAAGTTAGTGTAAAAGGTTAACAAACTTGTTTTAATAAAACCTGTGCAAAACAGCTAATTTTTGAGCATTCTCAGCATTGGACGAAACTTGACCCAAACGTAGGTCTAGACCCAAGAGTTTGTATGTTAAATTTGAAGCGTAATAATAACTACAAGTTAGTATAAAAGGAAAACAAACTTGTTTTAATAAAACCGTGCAAAACAGCTAAATATTGAGCATTCTCAGAATTCGACGAAACTTGACCCAAACGTAGGTCTAGACCCAAGAGTTTGTGTGTTTAATTTTGTAAGCATAATAATAACTACAAGTTACTATAAAAGGGACACAAACTTGTTTTAATAAAACCGTGCAAAACAGCTAACTTTTGAACGTTCTCAGAATTCAACGAAACTTGACCCAATCGCAGGACTACACCCATCCATTTGTGTTGTAAATATGCTAAGCGTAATAATAACTAGAAGTTAGTATAAAAGCGAAACAAACTTGCTTTAATAAAACCGTGGAAAATAGCTAAATTTTGAACGTTCTCAGAATTCGACGAAACTTGACCCAAACGTTGGTCTAGACCCAAGCATTTGTGTTGTAAATTTGCTAAGCGTAATAATAACTACAAGTTAGTATAAAAGGGAAACAAACTTGTTTTAATGAAACTGTGCAAAACAGCTAAATATTGAGCATTCTCAGAATTCGACGAAACTTGACCCAAACGTAGGTCTAGACCCAAGAGTTTGTGTGTTAAATTTTCTAAGCGTAATAATAACTACAAGTTACTATAAAAGGGAAACAAACTTGTTTTAATATAACCGTGAAAACAGCTAAATTTTGAACGTTCTCAGAATTCGACGAAACTTGACCCAAACGTTGGTCTAGACCCAAGCATTTGTGTTGTAAATTTGCTAAGCGTAATAATAACTACAAGTTAGTATAAAAGGTTAACAAACTTGTTTTAATAAAACCTGTGCAAAACAGCTAATTTTTTAGCATTCTCAGCATTGGACGAAACTTGACCCAAACGTTGGTCTAGTTTGTGTGTTAAATTTTCTAAGCGTAATAATAACTACAAGTTACTATAAAAGGGAAACAAACTTGTTTTAATAAAACCGTGCAAAACAGCTAACTTTTGGACGTTCTCAGAATTCAACGAAACTTGACCCAATCGCAGGACTAGACCCATCCATTTGTGTTGTAAATTTGCTAAGCGTAATAATAACTAGAAGTTAGTATAAAAGCGAAACAAACTTGCTTTAATAAAACCGTGCAAAATAGCTAAATTTTGTACGTTCTCAGAATTCGACGAAACTTGACCCAAACGTTGGTCTAGACCCAAGCATTTGTGCTGTAAATTTTCTAAGCGTAATAATAACTACAAGTTAGTATAAAAGGGAAACAAACTTGTTTTAATAAAACTGTGCAAAACAGCTAAGTATTGAGCATTCTCAGAATTCGACGAAACTTGACCCAAACGTAGGTCTAGACCCAAGAGTTTGTGTGTTAAATTTTCTAAGCGTAATAATAACTACAAGTTAGTATAAAAGGGAAACAAACTTGTTTTAATATAACCGTGAAAACAGCTAAATTTTGAACGTTCTCAAAATTCGACGAAACTTGAACCAAAGGTTGGTCTAGACCCAAGCATTTGTGTTGTAAATTTGCTAAGCGTAATAATAATTATAAGTTAGTATAAAAGATTAACAAACTTGTTTTAATAAAACCTGTGCAAAATAGCTAATTTTTGAGCATTCTCAGCATTGGACGAAACTTGACCCAAACGTAGGTCTAGACCCAAGAGTTTGTATGTTAAATTTGAGGCGTAATAATAACTACAAGTTAGTATAAAAGGGAAACAAACTTATTTTAATAAAACCGTGCAAAACAGTTAATTTTTGAGCATTCTCAGCATTGGACGAACTTGACCCAAACGTAGGTCTAGACCCAAGAGTTTGTGTGTTTAATTTTCTAAGCGTAATAACAACTACAAGTTACTATAAAAGGGACACAAACTTGTTTTAATAAAACCGTGCAAAACAGCTAACTTTTGGACGTACTCAGAATTCAACGAAACTTGACCCAATCGCAGGACTAGACCCATCCATTTGTGTTGTAAATATGCTAAGCGTAATAATAACTAGAAGTTAGTATAAAAGCGAAACAAACTTGCTTTAATAAAACCGTGCAAAATAGCTAAATTTTGAACGTTCTCAGAATTCGACGAAACTTGACCCAAACGTTCGTCTAGACCCAAGCATTTGTGTTGTAAATTTGCTAAGCGTAATAATAACTACAAGTTAGTATAAAAGGAAAACAAACTTGTTTTAATAAAACTGTGCAAAACAGCTAAATATTGAGCATTCTCAGAATTCGACGAAACTTGACCCAAACGTAGGTCTAGACCCAAGAGTTTGTGTGTTAAATTTTCTAAGCGTAATAATAACTACAAGTTACTATAAAAGGGAAACAAACTTGTTTTAATATAACCGTGAAAACAGCTAAATTTTGAACGTTCTCAAAATTCGACGAAACTTGAACCAAAGGTTGGTCTAGACCCAAGCATTTGTGTTGTAAATTTGCTAAGCGTAATAATAACTACAAGTTAGTATAAAAGGTTAACAAACTTGTTTTAATAAAACTGTGCAAAACAGCTAATTTTTTAGCATTCTCAGCATTGGACGAAACTTGACCCAAACGTAGGTCTAGACCCAAGAGTTTGTATGTTAAATTTGAAGCGTAATAATAACTACAAGTTAGTATAAAAGGAAAACAAACTTGTTTTAATAAAACCGTGCAAAACAGCTAAATATTGAGCATTCTCAGAATTCGACGAAACTTGACCCAAACGTAGGTCTAGACCCAAGAGTTTGTGTGTTTAATTTTGTAAGCGTAATAATAACTACAAGTTACTATAAAAGGGACACAAACTTGTTTTAATAAAACCGTGCAAAACAGCTAACTTTTGAACGTTCTCAGAATTCAACGAAGCTTGACCCAATCGCAGGACTACACCCATCCATTTGTGTTGTAAATATGCTAAGCGTAATAATAACTAGAAGTTAGTATAAAAGCGAAACAAACTTGCTTTAATAAAACCGTGGAAAATAGCTAAATTTTGAACGTTCTCAGAATTCGACGAAACTTGACCCAAACGTTGGTCTAGACCCAAGCATTTGTGTTGTAAATTTGCTAAGCGTAATAATAACTACAAGTTAGTATAAAAGGGAAACAAACTTGTTTTAATGAAACTGTGCAAAACAGCTAAATATTGAGCATTCTCAGAATTCGACGAAACTTGACCCAAACGTAGGTCTAGACCCAAGAGTTTGTGTGTTAAATTTTCTAAGCGTAATAATAACTACAAGTTACTATAAAAGGGAAACAAACTTGTTTTAATATAACCGTGAAAACAGCTAAATTTTGAACGTTCTCAGAATTCGACGAAACTTGACCCAAACGTTGGTCTAGACCCAAGCATTTGTGTTGTAAATTTGCTAAGCGTAATAATAACTACAAGTTAGTATAAAAGGGAAACAAACTAGTTTTAATAAAACCGTGCAAAACAGCTAATTTTTTAGCATTCTCAGCATTGGACGAAACTTGACCCAAACGTTGGTCTAGTTTGTGTGTTAAATTTTCTAAGCGTAATAATAACTACAAGTTACTATAAAAGGGAAACAAACTTGTTTTAATAAAACCGTGCAAAACAGCTAACTTTTGGACGTTCTCAGAATTCAACGAAACTTGACCCAATCGCAGGACTAGACCCATCCATTTGTGTTGTAAATTTGCTAAGCGTAATAATAACTAGAAGTTAGTATAAAAGCGAAACAAACTTGCTTTAATAAAACCGTGCAAAATAGCTAAATTTTGAACGTTCTCAGAATTCGACGAAACTTGACCCAAACGTTGGTCTAGACCCAAGCATTTGTGCTGTAAATTTTCTAAGCGTAATAATAACTACAAGTTAGTATAAAAGGGAAACAAACTTGTTTTAATAAAACTGTGCAAAACAGCTAAGTATTGAGCATTCTCAGAATTCGACGAAATTGACCCAAACGTAGGTCTAGACCCAAGAGTTTGTGTGTTAAATTTTCTAAGCGTAATAATAACTACAAGTTACTATAAAAGGGAAACAAACTTGTTTTAATATAACCGTGAAAACAGCTAAATTTTGAACGTTCTCAAAATTCGACGAAACTTGAACCAAAGGTTGGTCTAGACCCAAGCATTTGTGTTGTAAATTTGCTAAGCGTAATAATATCTACAAGTTAGTGTAAAAGGTTAACAAACTTGTTTTAATAAAACCTGTGCAAAACAGCTAATTTTTGAGCATTCTCAGCATTGGACGAAACTTGACCCAAACGTAGGTCTAGACCCAAGAGTTTGTATGTTAAATTTGAAGCGTAATAATAACTACAAGTTAGTATAAAAGGAAAACAAACTTGTTTTAATAAAACCGTGCAAAACAGCTAAATATTGAGCATTCTCAGAATTCGACGAAACTTGACCCAAACGTAGGTCTAGACCCAAGAGTTTGTGTGTTTAATTTTGTAAGCATAATAATAACTACAAGTTACTATAAAAGGGACACAAACTTGTTTTAATAAAACCGTGCAAAACAGCTAACTTTTGAACGTTCTCAGAATTCAACGAAACTTGACCCAATCGCAGGACTACACCCATCCATTTGTGTTGTAAATATGCTAAGCGTAATAATAACTAGAAGTTAGTATAAAAGCGAAACAAACTTGCTTTAATAAAACCGTGGAAAATAGCTAAATTTTGAACGTTCTCAGAATTCGACGAAACTTGACCCAAACGTTGGTCTAGACCCAAGCATTTGTGTTGTAAATTTGCTAAGCGTAATAATAACTACAAGTTAGTATAAAAGGGAAACAAACTTGTTTTAATGAAACTGTGCAAAACAGCTAAATATTGAGCATTCTCAGAATTCGACGAAACTTGACCCAAACGTAGGTCTAGACCCAAGAGTTTGTGTGTTAAATTTTCTAAGCGTAATAATAACTACAAGTTACTATAAAAGGGAAACAAACTTGTTTTAATATAACCGTGAAAACAGCTAAATTTTGAACGTTCTCAGAATTCGACGAAACTTGACCCAAACGTTGGTCTAGACCCAAGCATTTGTGTTGTAAATTTGCTAAGCGTAATAATAACTACAAGTTAGTATAAAAGGTTAACAAACTTGTTTTAATAAAACCTGTGCAAAACAGCTAATTTTTTAGCATTCTCAGCATTGGACGAAACTTGACCCAAACGTTGGTCTAGTTTGTGTGTTAAATTTTCTAAGCGTAATAATAACTACAAGTTACTATAAAAGGGAAACAAACTTGTTTTAATAAAACCGTGCAAAACAGCTAACTTTTGGACGTTCTCAGAATTCAACGAAACTTGACCCAATCGCAGGACTAGACCCATCCATTTGTGTTGTAAATTTGCTAAGCGTAATAATAACTAGAAGTTAGTATAAAAGCGAAACAAACTTGCTTTAATAAAACCGTGCAAAATAGCTAAATTTTGTACGTTCTCAGAATTCGACGAAACTTGACCCAAACGTTGGTCTAGACCCAAGCATTTGTGCTGTAAATTTTCTAAGCGTAATAATAACTACAAGTTAGTATAAAAGGGAAACAAACTTGTTTTAATAAAACTGTGCAAAACAGCTAAGTATTGAGCATTCTCAGAATTCGACGAAACTTGACCCAAACGTAGGTCTAGACCCAAGAGTTTGTGTGTTAAATTTTCTAAGCGTAATAATAACTACAAGTTAGTATAAAAGGGAAACAAACTTGTTTTAATATAACCGTGAAAACAGCTAAATTTTGAACGTTCTCAAAATTCGACGAAACTTGAACCAAAGGTTGGTCTAGACCCAAGCATTTGTGTTGTAAATTTGCTAAGCGTAATAATAATTATAAGTTAGTATAAAAGATTAACAAACTTGTTTTAATAAAACCTGTGCAAAATAGCTAATTTTTGAGCATTCTCAGCATTGGACGAAACTTGACCCAAACGTAGGTCTAGACCCAAGAGTTTGTATGTTAAATTTGAGGCGTAATAATAACTACAAGTTAGTATAAAAGGGAAACAAACTTGTTTTAATAAAACCGTGCAAAACAGTTAATTTTTGAGCATTCTCAGCATTGGACGAACTTGACCCAAACGTAGGTCTAGACCCAAGAGTTTGTGTGTTTAATTTTCTAAGCGTAATAACAACTACAAGTTACTATAAAAGGGACACAAACTTGTTTTAATAAAACCGTGCAAAACAGCTAACTTTTGGACGTACTCAGAATTCAACGAAACTTGACCCAATCGCAGGACTAGACCCATCCATTTGTGTTGTAAATATGCTAAGCGTAATAATAACTAGAAGTTAGTATAAAAGCGAAACAAACTTGCTTTAATAAAACCGTGCAAAATAGCTAAATTTTGAACGTTCTCAGAATTCGACGAAACTTGACCCAAACGTTCGTCTAGACCCAAGCATTTGTGTTGTAAATTTGCTAAGCGTAATAATAACTACAAGTTAGTATAAAAGGAAAACAAACTTGTTTTAATAAAACTGTGCAAAACAGCTAAATATTGAGCATTCTCAGAATTCGACGAAACTTGACCCAAACGTAGGTCTAGACCCAAGAGTTTGTGTGTTAAATTTTCTAAGCGTAATAATAACTACAAGTTACTATAAAAGGGAAACAAACTTGTTTTAATATAACCGTGAAAACAGCTAAATTTTGAACGTTCTCAAAATTCGACGAAACTTGAACCAAAGGTTGGTCTAGACCCAAGCATTTGTGTTGTAAATTTGCTAAGCGTAATAATATCTACAAGTTAGTGTAAAAGGTTAACAAACTTGTTTTAATAAAACCTGTGCAAAACAGCTAATTTTTGAGCATTCTCAGCATTGGACGAAACTTGACCCAAACGTAGGTCTAGACCCAAGAGTTTGTATGTTAAATTTGAAGCGTAATAATAACTACAAGTTAGTATAAAAGGAAAACAAACTTGTTTTAATAAAACCGTGCAAAACAGCTAAATATTGAGCATTCTCAGAATTCGACGAAACTTGACCCAAACGTAGGTCTAGACCCAAGAGTTTGTGTGTTTAATTTTGTAAGCATAATAATAACTACAAGTTACTATAAAAGGGACACAAACTTGTTTTAATAAAACCGTGCAAAACAGCTAACTTTTGAACGTTCTCAGAATTCAACGAAACTTGACCCAATCGCAGGACTACACCCATCCATTTGTGTTGTAAATATGCTAAGCGTAATAATAACTAGAAGTTAGTATAAAAGCGAAACAAACTTGCTTTAATAAAACCGTGGAAAATAGCTAAATTTTGAACGTTCTCAGAATTCGACGAAACTTGACCCAAACGTTGGTCTAGACCCAAGCATTTGTGTTGTAAATTTGCTAAGCGTAATAATAACTACAAGTTAGTATAAAAGGGAAACAAACTTGTTTTAATGAAACTGTGCAAAACAGCTAAATATTGAGCATTCTCAGAATTCGACGAAACTTGACCCAAACGTAGGTCTAGACCCAAGAGTTTGTGTGTTAAATTTTCTAAGCGTAATAATAACTACAAGTTACTATAAAAGGGAAACAAACTTGTTTTAATATAACCGTGAAAACAGCTAAATTTTGAACGTTCTCAGAATTCGACGAAACTTGACCCAAACGTTGGTCTAGACCCAAGCATTTGTGTTGTAAATTTGCTAAGCGTAATAATAACTACAAGTTAGTATAAAAGGGAAACAAACTAGTTTTAATAAAACCGTGCAAAACAGCTAATTTTTTAGCATTCTCAGCATTGGACGAAACTTGACCCAAACGTTGGTCTAGTTTGTGTGTTAAATTTTCTAAGCGTAATAATAACTACAAGTTACTATAAAAGGGAAACAAACTTGTTTTAATAAAACCGTGCAAAACAGCTAACTTTTGGACGTTCTCAGAATTCAACGAAACTTAACCCAATCGCAGGACTAGACCCATCCATTTGTGTTGTAAATTTGCTAAGCGTAATAATAACTAGAAGTTAGTATAAAAGCGAAACAAACTTGCTTTAATAAAACCGTGCAAAATAGCTAAATTTTGAACGTTCTCAGAATTCGACGAAACTTGACCCAAACGTTGGTCTAGACCCAAGCATTTGTGCTGTAAATTTTCTAAGCGTAATAATAACTACAAGTTAGTATAAAAGGGAAACAAACTTGTTTTAATAAAACTGTGCAAAACAGCTAAATATTGAGCATTCTCAGAATTCGACGAAACTTGACCCAAACGTGGGTCTAGACCCAAGAGTTTGTATGTTAAATTTTCTAAGCGTAATAATAACTACAAGTTACTATAAAAGGGAAACAAACTTGTTTTAATATAACCGTGAAAACAGCTAAATTTTGAACGTTCTCAAAATTCGACGAAACTTGAACCAAAGGTTGGTCTAGACCCAAGCATTTGTGTTGTAAATTTGCTAAGCGTAATAATAATTATAAGTTAGTATAAAAGATTAACAAACTTGTTTTAATAAAACCTGTGCAAAATAGCTAATTTTTGAGCATTCTCAGCATTGGACGAAACTTGACCCAAACGTTGGTCTAGACCCAAGAGTTTGTATGTTAAATTTGAGGCGTAATAATAACTACAAGTTAGTATAAAAGGGAAACAAACTTGTTTTAATAAAACCGTGCAAAACAGTTAATTTTTGAGCATTCTCAGCATTGGACGAACTTGACCCAAACGTAGGTCTAGACCCAAGAGTTTGTGTGTTTAATTTTCTAAGCGTAATAACAACTACAAGTTACTATAAAAGGGACACAAACTTGTTTTAATAAAACCGTGCAAAACAGCTAACTTTTGGACGTACTCAGAATTCAACGAAACTTGACCCAATCGCAGGACTAGACCCATCCATTTGTGTTGTAAATATGCTAAGCGTAATAATAACTAGAAGTTAGTATAAAAGCGAAACAAACTTGCTTTAATAAAACCGTGCAAAATAGCTAAATTTTGAACGTTCTCAGAATTCGACGAAACTTGACCCAAACGTTGGTCTAGACCCAAGCATTTGTGTTGTAAATTTGCTAAGCGTAATAATAACTACAAGTTAGTATAAAAGGAAAACAAACTTGTTTTAATAAAACTGTGCAAAACAGCTAAATATTGAGCATTCTCAGAATTCGACGAAACTTGACCCAAACGTAGGTCTAGACCCAAGAGTTTGTGTGTTAAATTTTCTAAGCGTAATAATAACTACAAGTTACTATGAAAGGGAAACAAACTTGTTTTAATATAACCGTGAAAACAGCTAAATTTTGAACGTTCTCAAAATTCGACGAAACTTGAACCAAAGGTTGGTCTAGACCCAAGCATTTGTGTTGTAAATTTGCTAAGCGTAATAATAACTACAAGTTAGTATAAAAGGTTAACAAACTTGTTTTAATAAAACCTGTGCAAAACAGCTAATTTTTTAGCATTCTCAGCATTGGACGAAACTTGACCCAAACGTAGGTCTAGACCCAAGAGTTTGTATGTTAAATTTGAAGCGTAATAATAACTACAAGTTAGTATAAAAGGAAAACAAACTTGTTTTAATAAAACCGTGCAAAACAGCTAAATATTGAGCATTCTCAGAATTCGACGAAACTTGACCCAAACGTAGGTCTAGACCCAAGAGTTTGTGTGTTTAATTTTGTAAGCGTAATAATAACTACAAGTTACTATAAAAGGGACACAAACTTGTTTTAATAAAACCGTGCAAAACAGCTAACTTTTGAACGTTCTCAGAATTCAACGAAGCTTGACCCAATCGCAGGACTACACCCATCCATTTGTGTTGTAAATATACTAAGCGTAATAATAACTAGAAGTTAGTATAAAAGCGAAACAAACTTGCTTTAATAAAACCGTGGAAAATAGCTAAATTTTGAACGTTGTCAGAATTCGACGAAACTTGACCCAAACGTTGGTCTAGACCCAAGCATTTGTGTTGTAAATTTGCTAAGCGTAATAATAACTACAAGTTAGTATAAAAGGGAAACAAACTTGTTTTAATGAAACTGTGCAAAACAGCTAAATATTGAGCATTCTCAGAATTCGACGAAACTTGACCCAAACGTAGGTCTAGACCCAAGAGTTTGTGTGTTAAATTTTCTAAGCGTAATAATAACTACAAGTTACTATAAAAGGGAAACAAACTTGTTTTAATATAACCGTGAAAACAGCTAAATTTTGAACGTTCTCAGAATTCGACGAAACTTGACCCAAACGTTGGTCTAGACCCAAGCATTTGTGTTGTAAATTTGCTAAGCGTAATAATAACTACAAGTTAGTATAAAAGGGAAACAAACTAGTTTTAATAAAACCGTGCAAAACAGCTAATTTTTTAGCATTCTCAGCATTGGACGAAACTTGACCCAAACGTTGGTCTAGTTTGTGTGTTAAATTTTCTAAGCGTAATAATAACTACAAGTTACTATAAAAGGGAAACAAACTTGTTTTAATAAAACCGTGCAAAACAGCTAACTTTTGGACGTTCTCAGAATTCAACGAAACTTGACCCAATCGCAGGACTAGACCCATCCATTTGTGTTGTAAATTTGCTAAGCGTAATAATAACTAGAAGTTAGTATAAAAGCGAAACAAACTTGCTTTAATAAAACCGTGCAAAATAGCTAAATTTTGAACGTTCTCAGAATTCGACGAAACTTGACCCAAACGTTGGTCTAGACCCAAGCATTTGTGCTGTAAATTTTCTAAGCGTAATAATAACTACAAGTTAGTATAAAAGGGAAACAAACTTGTTTTAATAAAACTGTGCAAAACAGCTAAGTATTGAGCATTCTCAGAATTCGACGAAACTTGACCCAAACGTAGGTCTAGACCCAAGAGTTTGTGTGTTAAATTTTCTAAGCGTAATAATAACTACAAGTTACTATAAAAGGGAAACAAACTTGTTTTAATATAACCGTGAAAACAGCTAAATTTTGAACGTTCTCAAAATTCGACGAAACTTGAACCAAAGGTTGGTCTAGACCCAAGCATTTGTGTTGTAAATTTGCTAAGCGTAATAATAATTATAAGTTAGTATAAAAGATTAACAAACTTGTTTTAATAAAACCTGTGCAAAATAGCTAATTTTTGAGCATTCTCAGCATTGGACGATACTTGACCCAAACGTAGGTCTAGACCCAAGAGTTTGTATGTTAAATTTGAGGCGTAATAATAACTACAAGTTAGTATAAAAGGGAAACAAACTTGTTTTAATAAAACCGTGCAAAACAGTTAATTTTTGAGCATTCTCAGCATTGGACGAACATGACCCAAACGTAGGTCTAGACCCAAGAGTTTGTGTGTTTAATTTTCTAAGCGTAATAACAACTACAAGTTACTATAAAAGGGACACAAACTTGTTTTAATAAAACCGTGCAAAACAGCTAACTTTTGGACGTACTCAGAATTCAACGAAACTTGACCCAATCGCAGGACTAGACCCATCCATTTGTGTTGTAAATATGCTAAGCGTAATAATAACTAGAAGTTAGTATAAAAGCGAAACAAACTTGCTTTAATAAAACCGTGCAAAATAGCTAAATTTTGAACGTTCTCAGAATTCGACGAAACTTGACCCAAACGTTCGTCTAGACCCAAGCATTTGTGTTGTAAATTTGCTAAGCGTAATAATAACTACAAGTTAGTATAAAAGGAAAACAAACTTGTTTTAATAAAACTGTGCAAAACAGCTAAATATTGAGCATTCTCAGAATTCGACGAAACTTGACCCAAACGTAGGTCTAGACCCAAGAGTTTGTGTGTTAAATTTTCTAAGCGTAATAATAACTACAAGTTACTATAAAAGGGA
Organism: Sesamum indicum; assembly: GCF_026168435.1. NCBI lineage: Eukaryota > Viridiplantae > Streptophyta > Magnoliopsida > Lamiales > Pedaliaceae > Sesamum > Sesamum indicum. The sequence goes on along the minus strand of NC_142658.1, from coordinate 7,933,208 downwards.
AACAAACTTGTTTTAATATAACCGTGAAAACAGCTAAATTTTGAACGTTCTCAGAATTCGACGAAACTTGACCCAAACGTTGGTCTAGACCCAAGCATTTGTGTTGTAAATTTGCTAAGCGTAATAATAACTACAAGTTAGTATAAAAGGGAAACAAACTAGTTTTAATAAAACCGTGCAAAACAGCTAATTTTTTAGCATTCTCAGCATTGGACGAAACTTGACCCAAACGTTGGTCTAGTTTGTGTGTTAAATTTTCTAAGCGTAATAATAACTACAAGTTACTATAAAAGGGAAACAAACTTGTTTTAATAAAACCGTGCAAAACAGCTAACTTTTGGACGTTCTCAGAATTCAACGAAACTTGACCCAATCGCAGGACTAGACCCATCCATTTGTGTTGTAAATTTGCTAAGCGTAATAATAACTAGAAGTTAGTATAAAAGCGAAACAAACTTGCTTTAATAAAACCGTGCAAAATAGCTAAATTTTGAACGTTCTCAGAATTCGACGAAACTTGACCCAAACGTTGGTCTAGACCCAAGCATTTGTGCTGTAAATTTTCTAAGCGTAATAATAACTACAAGTTAGTATAAAAGGGAAACAAACTTGTTTTAATAAAACTGTGCAAAACAGCTAAGTATTGAGCATTCTCAGAATTCGACGAAATTGACCCAAACGTAGGTCTAGACCCAAGAGTTTGTGTGTTAAATTTTCTAAGCGTAATAATAACTACAAGTTAGTATAAAAGGGAAACAAACTTGTTTTAATAAAACTGTGCAAAACAGCTAAGTATTGAGCATTCTCAGAATTCGACGAAATTGACCCAAACGTAGGTCTAGACCCAAGAGTTTGTGTGTTAAATTTTCTAAGCGTAATAATAACTACAAGTTAGTGTAAAAGGTTAACAAACTTGTTTTAATAAAACCTGTGCAAAACAGCTAATTTTTGAGCATTCTCAGCATTGGACGAAACTTGACCCAAACGTAGGTCTAGACCCAAGAGTTTGTATGTTAAATTTGAAGCGTAATAATAACTACAAGTTAGTATAAAAGGAAAACAAACTTGTTTTAATAAAACCGTGCAAAACAGCTAAATATTGAGCATTCTCAGAATTCGACGAAACTTGACCCAAACGTGGGTCTAGACCCAAGAGTTTGTGTGTTTAATTTTGTAAGCATAATAATAACTACAAGTTACTATAAAAGGGACACAAACTTGTTTTAATAAAACCGTGCAAAACAGCTAACTTTTGAACGTTCTCAGAATTCAACGAAACTTGACCCAATCGCAGGACTACACCCATCCATTTGTGTTGTAAATATGCTAAGCGTAATAATAACTAGAAGTTAGTATAAAAGCGAAACAAACTTGCTTTAATAAAACCGTGGAAAATAGCTAAATTTTGAACGTTCTCAGAATTCGACGAAACTTGACCCAAACGTTGGTCTAGACCCAAGCATTTGTGTTGTAAATTTGCTAAGCGTAATAATAACTACAAGTTAGTATAAAAGGGAAACAAACTTGTTTTAATGAAACTGTGCAAAACAGCTAAATATTGAGCATTCTCAGAATTCGACGAAACTTGACCCAAACGTAGGTCTAGACCCAAGAGTTTGTGTGTTAAATTTTCTAAGCGTAATAATAACTACAAGTTACTATGAAAGGGAAACAAACTTGTTTTAATATAACCGTGAAAACAGCTAAATTTTTTGAACGTTCTCAGAATTCGACGAAACTTGACCCAAACGTTGGTCTAGACCCAAGCATTTGTGTTGTAAATTTGCTAAGCGTAATAATAACTACAAGTTAGTATAAAAGGGAAACAAACTAGTTTTAATAAAACCGTGCAAAACAGCTAATTTTTTAGCATTCTCAGCATTGGACGAAACTTGACCCAAACGTTGGTCTAGTTTGTGTGTTAAATTTTCTAAGCGTAATAATAACTACAAGTTACTATAAAAGGGAAACAAACTTGTTTTAATAAAACCGTGCAAAACAGCTAACTTTTGGACGTTCTCAGAATTCAACGAAACTTGACCCAATCGCAGGACTAGACCCATCCATTTGTGTTGTAAATTTGCTAAGCGTAATAATAACTAGAAGTTAGTATAAAAGCGAAACAAACTTGCTTTAATAAAACCGTGCAAAATAGCTAAATTTTGAACGTTCTCAGAATTCGACGAAACTTGACCCAAACGTTGGTCTAGACCCAAGCATTTGTGCTGTAAATTTTCTAAGCGTAATAATAACTACAAGTTAGTATAAAAGGGAAACAAACTTGTTTTAATAAAACTGTGCAAAACAGCTAAGTATTGAGCATTCTCAGAATTCGACGAAATTGACCCAAACGTAGGTCTAGACCCAAGAGTTTGTATGTTAAATTTTCTAAGCGTAATAATAACTACAAGTTACTATAAAAGGGAAACAAACTTGTTTTAATATAACCGTGAAAACAGCTAAATTTTGAACGTTCTCAAAATTCGACGAAACTTGAACCAAAGGTTGGTCTAGACCCAAGCATTTGTGTTGTAAATTTGCTAAGCGTAATAATAATTATAAGTTAGTATAAAAGATTAACAAACTTGTTTTAATAAAACCTGTGCAAAATAGCTAATTTTTGAGCATTCTCAGCATTGGACGAAACTTGACCCAAACGTAGGTCTAGACCCAAGAGTTTGTATGTTAAATTTGAGGCGTAATAATAACTACAAGTTAGTATAAAAGGGAAACAAACTTGTTTTAATAAAACCGTGCAAAACAGTTAATTTTTGAGCATTCTCAGCATTGGACGAACTTGACCCAAACGTAGGTCTAGACCCAAGAGTTTGTGTGTTTAATTTTCTAAGCGTAATAACAACTACAAGTTACTATAAAAGGGACACAAACTTGTTTTAATAAAACCGTGCAAAACAGCTAACTTTTGGACGTACTCAGAATTCAACGAAACTTGACCCAATCGCAGGACTAGACCCATCCATTTGTGTTGTAAATATGCTAAGCGTAATAATAACTAGAAGTTAGTATAAAAGCGAAACAAACTTGCTTTAATAAAACCGTGCAAAATAGCTAAATTTTGAACGTTCTCAGAATTCGACGAAACTTGACCCAAACGTTGGTCTAGACCCAAGCATTTGTGTTGTAAATTTGCTAAGCGTAATAATAACTACAAGTTAGTATAAAAGGAAAACAAACTTGTTTTAATAAAACTGTGCAAAACAGCTAAATATTGAGCATTCTCAGAATTCGACGAAACTTGACCCAAACGTAGGTCTAGACCCAAGAGTTTGTGTGTTAAATTTTCTAAGCGTAATAATAACTACAAGTTACTATAAAAGGGAAACAAACTTGTTTTAATATAACCGTGAAAACAGCTAAATTTTGAACGTTCTCAAAATTCGACGAAACTTGAACCAAAGGTTGGTCTAGACCCAAGCATTTGTGTTGTAAATTTGCTAAGCGTAATAATAATTATAAGTTAGTATAAAAGATTAACAAACTTGTTTTAATAAAACCTGTGCAAAATAGCTAATTTTTGAGCATTCTCAGCATTGGACGAAACTTGACCCAAGCGTAGGTCTAGACCCAAGAGTTTGTATGTTAAATTTGAGGCGTAATAATAACTACAAGTTAGTATAAAAGGGAAACAAACTTGTTTTAATAAAACCGTGCAAAACAGTTAATTTTTGAGCATTCTCAGCATTGGACGAACTTGACCCAAACGTAGGTCTAGACCCAAGAGTTTGTGTGTTTAATTTTCTAAGCGTAATAACAACTACAAGTTACTATAAAAGGGACACAAACTTGTTTTAATAAAACCGTGCAAAACAGCTAACTTTTGGACGTACTCAGAATTCAACGAAACTTGACCCAATCGCAGGACTAGACCCATCCATTTGTGTTGTAAATATGCTAAGCGTAATAATAACTAGAAGTTAGTATAAAAGCGAAACAAACTTGCTTTAATAAAACCGTGCAAAATAGCTAAATTTTGAACGTTCTCAGAATTCGACGAAACTTGACCCAAACGTTGGTCTAGACCCAAGCATTTGTGTTGTAAATTTGCTAAGCGTAATAATAACTACAAGTTAGTATAAAAGGAAAACAAACTTGTTTTAATAAAACTGTGCAAAACAGCTAAATATTGAGCATTCTCAGAATTCGACGAAACTTGACCCAAACGTAGGTCTAGACCCAAGAGTTTGTGTGTTAAATTTTCTAAGCGTAATAATAACTACAAGTTACTATAAAAGGGAAACAAACTTGTTTTAATATAACCGTGAAAACAGCTAAATTTTGAACGTTCTCAAAATTCGACGAAACTTGAACCAAAGGTTGGTCTAGACCCAAGCATTTGTGTTGTAAATTTGCTAAGCGTAATAATAATTATAAGTTAGTATAAAAGATTAACAAACTTGTTTTAATAAAACCTGTGCAAAATAGCTAATTTTTGAGCATTCTCAGCATTGGACGAAACTTGACCCAAACGTAGGTCTAGACCCAAGAGTTTGTATGTTAAATTTGAGGCGTAATAATAACTACAAGTTAGTATAAAAGGGAAACAAACTTGTTTTAATAAAACCGTGCAAAACAGTTAATTTTTGAGCATTCTCAGCATTGGACGAACTTGACCCAAACGTAGGTCTAGACCCAAGAGTTTGTGTGTTTAATTTTCTAAGCGTAATAACAACTACAAGTTACTATAAAAGGGACACAAACTTGTTTTAATAAAACCGTGCAAAACAGCTAACTTTTGGACGTTCTCAGAATTCAACGAAACTTGACCCAATCGCAGGACTACACCCATCCATTTGTGTTGTAAATATGCTAAGCGTAATAATAACTAGAAGTTAGTATAAAAGCGAAACAAACTTGCTTTAATAAAACCGTGGAAAATAGCTAAGTTTTGAACGTTCTCAGAATTCGACGAAACTTGACCCAAACGTTGGTCTAGACCCAAGCATTTGTGTTGTAAATTTGCTAAGCGTAATAATAACTACAAGTTAGTATAAACGGGAAACAAACTTGTTTTAATGAAACTGTGCAAAACAGCTAAATATTGAGCATTCTCAGAATTCGACGAAACTTGACCCAAACGTAGGTCTAGACCCAAGAGTTTGTGTGTTAAATTTTCTAAGCGTAATAATAACTACAAGTTACTATAAAAGGGAAACAAACTTGTTTTAATATAACCGTGAAAACAGCTAAATTTTGAACGTTCTCAGAATTCGACGAAACTTGACCCAAACGTTGGTCTAGACCCAAGCATTTGTGTTGTAAATTTGCTAAGCGTAATAATAACTACAAGTTAGTATAAAAGGGAAACAAACTAGTTTTAATAAAACCGTGCAAAACAGCTAATTTTTTAGCATTCTCAGCATTGGACGAAACTTGACCCAAACGTTGGTCTAGTTTGTGTGTTAAATTTTCTAAGCGTAATAATAACTACAAGTTACTATAAAAGGGAAACAAACTTGTTTTAATAAAACCGTGCAAAACAGCTAACTTTTGGACGTTCTCAGAATTCAACGAAACTTGACCCAATCGCAGGACTAGACCCATCCATTTGTGTTGTAAATTTGCTAAGCGTAATAATAATTAGAAGTTAGTATAAAAGCGAAACAAACTTGGTTTAATAAAACCGTGCAAAATAGCTAAATTTTGAACGTTCTCAGAATTCGACGAAACTTGACCCAAACGTTGGTCTAGACCCAAGCATTTGTGCTGTAAATTTTCTAAGCGTAATAATAACTACAAGTTAGTATAAAAGGGAAACAAACTTGTTTTAATAAAACTGTGCAAAACAGCTAAGTATTGAGCATTCTCAGAATTCGACGAAACTTGACCCAAACGTAGGTCTAGACCCAAGAGTTTGTGTGTTAAATTTTCTAAGCGTAATAATAACTACAAGTTACTATAAAAGGGAAACAAACTTGTTTTAATATAACCGTGAAAACAGCTAAATTTTGAACGTTCTCAAAATTCGACGAAACTTGAACCAAAGGTTGGTCTAGACCCAAACATTTGTGTTGTAAATTTGCTAAGCGTAATAATAATTATAAGTTAGTATAAAAGATTAACAAACTTGTTTTAATAAAACCTGTGCAAAATAGCTAATTTTTGAGCATTCTCAGCATTGGACGAAACTTGACCCAAACGTAGGTCTAGACCCAAGAGTTTGTATGTTAAATTTGAGGCGTAATAATAACTACAAGTTAGTATAAAAGGGAAACAAACTTGTTTTAATAAAACCGTGCAAAACAGTTAATTTTTGAGCATTCTCAGCATTGGACGAACTTGACCCAAACGTAGGTCTAGACCCAAGAGTTTGTGTGTTTAATTTTCTAAGCGTAATAACAACTACAAGTTACTATAAAAGGGACACAAACTTGTTTTAATAAAACCGTGCAAAACAGCTAACTTTTGGACGTACTCAGAATTCAACGAAACTTGACCCAATCGCAGGACTAGACCCATCCATTTGTGTTGTAAATATGCTAAGCGTAATAATAACTAGAAGTTAGTATAAAAGCGAAACAAACTTGCTTTAATAAAACCGTGCAAAATAGCTAAATTTTGAACGTTCTCAGAATTCGACGAAACTTGACCCAAACGTTGGTCTAGACCCAAGCATTTGTGTTGTAAATTTGCTAAGCGTAATAATAACTACAAGTTAGTATAAAAGGAAAACAAACTTGTTTTAATAAAACTGTGCAAAACAGCTAAATATTGAGCATTCTCAGAATTCGACGAAACTTGACCCAAACGTAGGTCTAGACCCAAGAGTTTGTGTGTTAAATTTTCTAAGCGTAATAATAACTACAAGTTACTATAAAAGGGAAACAAACTTGTTTTAATATAACCGTGAAAACAGCTAAATTTTGAACGTTCTCAAAATTCGACGAAACTTGAACCAAAGGTTGGTCTAGACCCAAGCATTTGTGTTGTAAATTTGCTAAGCGTAATAATAATTATAAGTTAGTATAAAAGATTAACAAACTTGTTTTAATAAAACCTGTGCAAAATAGCTAATTTTTGAGCATTCTCAGCATTGGACGAAACTTGACCCAAACGTAGGTCTAGACCCAAGAGTTTGTATGTTAAATTTGAGGCGTAATAATAACTACAAGTTAGTATAAAAGGGAAACAAACTTGTTTTAATAAAACCGTGCAAAACAGTTAATTTTTGAGCATTCTCAGCATTGGACGAACTTGACCCAAACGTAGGTCTAGACCCAAGAGTTTGTGTGTTTAATTTTCTAAGCGTAATAACAACTACAAGTTACTATAAAAGGGACACAAACTTGTTTTAATAAAACCGTGCAAAACAGCTAACTTTTGGACGTTCTCAGAATTCAACGAAACTTGACCCAATCGCAGGACTACACCCATCCATTTGTGTTGTAAATATGCTAAGCGTAATAATAACTAGAAGTTAGTATAAAAGCGAAACAAACTTGCTTTAATAAAACCGTGGAAAATAGCTAAGTTTTGAACGTTCTCAGAATTCGACGAAACTTGACCCAAACGTTGGTCTAGACCCAAGCATTTGTGTTGTAAATTTGCTAAGCGTAATAATAACTACAAGTTAGTATAAAAGGGAAACAAACTTGTTTTAATGAAACTGTGCAAAACAGCTAAATATTGAGCATTCTCAGAATTCGACGAAACTTGACCCAAACGTAGGTCTAGACCCAAGAGTTTGTGTGTTAAATTTTCTAAGCGTAATAATAACTACAAGTTACTATAAAAGGGAAACAAACTTGTTTTAATATAACCGTGAAAACAGCTAAATTTTGAACGTTCTCAGAATTCGACGAAACTTGACCCAAACGTTGGTCTAGACCCAAGCATTTGTGTTGTAAATTTGCTAAGCGTAATAATAACTACAAGTTAGTATAAAAGGGAAACAAACTAGTTTTAATAAAACCGTGCAAAACAGCTAATTTTTTAGCATTCTCAGCATTGGACGAAACTTGACCCAAACGTTGGTCTAGTTTGTGTGTTAAATTTTCTAAGCGTAATAATAACTACAAGTTACTATAAAAGGGAAACAAACTTGTTTTAATAAAACCGTGCAAAACAGCTAACTTTTGGACGTTCTCAGAATTCAACGAAACTTGACCCAATCGCAGGACTAGACCCATCCATTTGTGTTGTAAATTTGCTAAGCGTAATAATAACTAGAAGTTAGTATAAAAGCGAAACAAACTTGGTTTAATAAAACCGTGCAAAATAGCTAAATTTTGAACGTTCTCAGAATTCGACGAAACTTGACCCAAACGTTGGTCTAGACCCAAGCATTTGTGCTGTAAATTTTCTAAGCGTAATAATAACTACAAGTTAGTATAAAAGGGAAACAAACTTGTTTTAATAAAACTGTGCAAAACAGCTAAGTATTGAGCATTCTCAGAATTCGACGAAACTTGACCCAAACGTAGGTCTAGACCCAAGAGTTTGTGTGTTAAATTTTCTAAGCGTAATAATAACTACAAGTTACTATAAAAGGGAAACAAACTTGTTTTAATATAACCGTGAAAACAGCTAAATTTTGAACGTTCTCAAAATTCGACGAAACTTGAACCAAAGGTTGGTCTAGACCCAAACATTTGTGTTGTAAATTTGCTAAGCGTAATAATAATTATAAGTTAGTATAAAAGATTAACAAACTTGTTTTAATAAAACCTGTGCAAAATAGCTAATTTTTGAGCATTCTCAGCATTGGACGAAACTTGACCCAAACGTAGGTCTAGACCCAAGAGTTTGTATGTTAAATTTGAGGCGTAATAATAACTACAAGTTAGTATAAAAGGGAAACAAACTTGTTTTAATAAAACCGTGCAAAACAGTTAATTTTTTAGCATTCTCAGCATTGGACGAACTTGACCCAAACGTAGGTCTAGACCCAAGAGTTTGTGTGTTTAATTTTCTAAGCGTAATAACAACTACAAGTTACTATAAAAGGGACACAAACTTGTTTTAATAAAACCGTGCAAAACAGCTAACTTTTGGACGTTCTCAGAATTCAACGAAACTTGACCCAATCGCAGGACTACACCCATCCATTTGTGTGTTGTAAATTTGCTAAGCGTAATAATAACTAGAAGTTAGTATAAAAGCGAAACAAACTTGCTTTAATAAAACCGTGCAAAATAGCTAAATTTTGAACGTTCTCAGAATTCGACGAAACTTGACCCAAACGTTGGTCTAGACCCAAGCATTTGTGCTGTAAATTTTCTAAGCGTAATAATAACTACAAGTTAGTATAAAAGGGAAACAAACTTGTTTTAATAAAACTGTGCAAAACAGCTAAGTATTGAGCATTCTCAGAATTCGACGAAACTTGACCCAAACGTAGGTCTAGACCCAAGAGTTTGTGTGTTAAATTTTCTAAGCGTAATAATAACTACAAGTTACTATAAAAGGGAAACAAACTTGTTTTAATATAACCGTGAAAACAGCTAAATTTTGAACGTTCTCAAAATTCGACGAAACTTGAACCAAAGGTTGGTCTAGACCCAAACATTTGTGTTGTAAATTTGCTAAGCGTAATAATAATTATAAGTTAGTATAAAAGATTAACAAACTTGTTTTAATAAAACCTGTGCAAAATAGCTAATTTTTGAGCATTCTCAGCATTGGACGAAACTTGACCCAAACGTAGGTCTAGACCCAAGAGTTTGTATGTTAAATTTGAGGCGTAATAATAACTACAAGTTAGTATAAAAGGGAAACAAACTTGTTTTAATAAAACCGTGCAAAACAGTTAATTTTTTAGCATTCTCAGCATTGGACGAACTTGACCCAAACGTAGGTCTAGACCCAAGAGTTTGTGTGTTTAATTTTCTAAGCGTAATAACAACTACAAGTTACTATAAAAGGGACACAAACTTGTTTTAATAAAACCGTGCAAAACAGCTAACTTTTGGACGTTCTCAGAATTCAACGAAACTTGACCCAATCGCAGGACTACACCCATCCATTTGTGTTGTAAATATGCTAAGCGTAATAATAACTAGAAGTTAGTATAAAAGCGAAACAAACTTGCTTTAATAAAACCGTGGAAAATAGCTAAGTTTTGAACGTTCTCAGAATTCGACGAAACTTGACCCAAACGTTGGTCTAGACCCAAGCATTTGTGTTGTAAATTTGCTAAGCGTAATAATAACTACAAGTTAGTATAAACGGGAAACAAACTTGTTTTAATGAAACTGTGCAAAACAGCTAAATATTGAGCATTCTCAGAATTCGACGAAACTTGACCCAAACGTAGGTCTAGACCCAAGAGTTTGTGTGTTAAATTTTCTAAGCGTAATAATAACTACAAGTTACTATAAAAGGGAAACAAACTTGTTTTAATATAACCGTGAAAACAGCTAAATTTTGAACGTTCTCAGAATTCGACGAAACTTGACCCAAACGTTGGTCTAGACCCAAGCATTTGTGTTGTAAATTTGCTAAGCGTAATAATAACTACAAGTTAGTATAAAAGGGAAACAAACTAGTTTTAATAAAACCGTGCAAAACAGCTAATTTTTTAGCATTCTCAGCATTGGACGAAACTTGACCCAAACGTTGGTCTAGTTTGTGTGTTAAATTTTCTAAGCGTAATAATAACTACAAGTTACTATAAAAGGGAAACAAACTTGTTTTAATAAAACCGTGCAAAACAGCTAACTTTTGGACGTTCTCAGAATTCAACGAAACTTGACCCAATCGCAGGACTAGACCCATCCATTTGTGTTGTAAATTTGCTAAGCGTAATAATAACTAGAAGTTAGTATAAAAGCGAAACAAACTTGCTTTAATAAAACCGTGCAAAATAGCTAAATTTTGAACGTTCTCAGAATTCGACGAAACTTGACCCAAACGTTGGTCTAGACCCAAGCATTTGTGCTGTAAATTTTCTAAGCGTAATAATAACTACAAGTTAGTATAAAAGGGAAACAAACTTGTTTTAATAAAACTGTGCAAAACAGCTAAGTATTGAGCATTCTCAGAATTCGACGAAACTTGACCCAAACGTAGGTCTAGACCCAAGAGTTTGTGTGTTAAATTTTCTAAGCGTAATAATAACTACAAGTTACTATAAAAGGGAAACAAACTTGTTTTAATATAACCGTGAAAACAGCTAAATTTTGAACGTTCTCAAAATTCGACGAAACTTGAACCAAAGGTTGGTCTAGACCCAAACATTTGTGTTGTAAATTTGCTAAGCGTAATAATAATTATAAGTTAGTATAAAAGATTAACAAACTTGTTTTAATAAAACCTGTGCAAAATAGCTAATTTTTGAGCATTCTCAGCATTGGACGAAACTTGACCCAAACGTAGGTCTAGACCCAAGAGTTTGTATGTTAAATTTGAGGCGTAATAATAACTACAAGTTAGTATAAAAGGGAAACAAACTTGTTTTAATAAAACCGTGCAAAACAGTTAATTTTTTAGCATTCTCAGCATTGGACGAACTTGACCCAAACGTAGGTCTAGACCCAAGAGTTTGTGTGTTTAATTTTCTAAGCGTAATAACAACTACAAGTTACTATAAAAGGGACACAAACTTGTTTTAATAAAACCGTGCAAAACAGCTAACTTTTGGACGTTCTCAGAATTCAACGAAACTTGACCCAATCGCAGGACTACACCCATCCATTTGTGTTGTAAATATGCTAAGCGTAATAATAACTAGAAGTTAGTATAAAAGCGAAACAAACTTGCTTTAATAAAACCGTGGAAAATAGCTAAGTTTTGAACGTTCTCAGAATTCGACGAAACTTGACCCAAACGTTGGTCTAGACCCAAGCATTTGTGTTGTAAATTTGCTAAGCGTAATAATAACTACAAGTTAGTATAAACGGGAAACAAACTTGTTTTAATGAAACTGTGCAAAACAGCTAAATATTGAGCATTCTCAGAATTCGACGAAACTTGACCCAAACGTAGGTCTAGACCCAAGAGTTTGTGTGTTAAATTTTCTAAGCGTAATAATAACTACAAGTTACTATAAAAGGGAAACAAACTTGTTTTAATATAACCGTGAAAACAGCTAAATTTTGAACGTTCTCAGAATTCGACGAAACTTGACCCAAACGTTGGTCTAGACCCAAGCATTTGTGTTGTAAATTTGCTAAGCGTAATAATAACTACAAGTTAGTATAAAAGGGAAACAAACTAGTTTTAATAAAACCGTGCAAAACAGCTAATTTTTTAGCATTCTCAGCATTGGACGAAACTTGACCCAAACGTTGGTCTAGTTTGTGTGTTAAATTTTCTAAGCGTAATAATAACTACAAGTTACTATAAAAGGGAAACAAACTTGTTTTAATAAAACCGTGCAAAACAGCTAACTTTTGGACGTTCTCAGAATTCAACGAAACTTGACCCAATCGCAGGACTAGACCCATCCATTTGTGTTGTAAATTTGCTAAGCGTAATAATAACTAGAAGTTAGTATAAAAGCGAAACAAACTTGGTTTAATAAAACCGTGCAAAATAGCTAAATTTTGAACGTTCTCAGAATTCGACGAAACTTGACCCAAACGTTGGTCTAGACCCAAGCATTTGTGCTGTAAATTTTCTAAGCGTAATAATAACTACAAGTTAGTATAAAAGGGAAACAAACTTGTTTTAATAAAACTGTGCAAAACAGCTAAGTATTGAGCATTCTCAGAATTCGACGAAACTTGACCCAAACGTAGGTCTAGACCCAAGAGTTTGTGTGTTAAATTTTCTAAGCGTAATAATAACTACAAGTTACTATAAAAGGGAAACAAACTTGTTTTAATATAACCGTGAAAACAGCTAAATTTTGAACGTTCTCAAAATTCGACGAAACTTGAACCAAAGGTTGGTCTAGACCCAAACATTTGTGTTGTAAATTTGCTAAGCGTAATAATAATTATAAGTTAGTATAAAAGATTAACAAACTTGTTTTAATAAAACCTGTGCAAAATAGCTAATTTTTGAGCATTCTCAGCATTGGACGAAACTTGACCCAAACGTAGGTCTAGACCCAAGAGTTTGTATGTTAAATTTGAGGCGTAATAATAACTACAAGTTAGTATAAAAGGGAAACAAACTTGTTTTAATAAAACCGTGCAAAACAGTTAATTTTTGAGCATTCTCAGCATTGGACGAACTTGACCCAAACGTAGGTCTAGACCCAAGAGTTTGTGTGTTTAATTTTCTAAGCGTAATAACAACTACAAGTTACTATAAAAGGGACACAAACTTGTTTTAATAAAACCGTGCAAAACAGCTAACTTTTGGACGTACTCAGAATTCAACGAAACTTGACCCAATCGCAGGACTAGACCCATCCATTTGTGTTGTAAATATGCTAAGCGTAATAATAACTAGAAGTTAGTATAAAAGCGAAACAAACTTGCTTTAATAAAACCGTGCAAAATAGCTAAATTTTGAACGTTCTCAGAATTCGACGAAACTTGACCCAAACGTTGGTCTAGACCCAAGCATTTGTGTTGTAAATTTGCTAAGCGTAATAATAACTACAAGTTAGTATAAAAGGAAAACAAACTTGTTTTAATAAAACTGTGCAAAACAGCTAAATATTGAGCATTCTCAGAATTCGACGAAACTTGACCCAAACGTAGGTCTAGACCCAAGAGTTTGTGTGTTAAATTTTCTAAGCGTAATAATAACTACAAGTTACTATAAAAGGGAAACAAACTTGTTTTAATATAACCGTGAAAACAGCTAAATTTTGAACGTTCTCAAAATTCGACGAAACTTGAACCAAAGGTTGGTCTAGACCCAAGCATTTGTGTTGTAAATTTGCTAAGCGTAATAATAATTATAAGTTAGTATAAAAGATTAACAAACTTGTTTTAATAAAACCTGTGCAAAATAGCTAATTTTTGAGCATTCTCAGCATTGGACGAAACTTGACCCAAACGTAGGTCTAGACCCAAGAGTTTGTATGTTAAATTTGAGGCGTAATAATAACTACAAGTTAGTATAAAAGGGAAACAAACTTGTTTTAATAAAACCGTGCAAAACAGTTAATTTTTGAGCATTCTCAGCATTGGACGAACTTGACCCAAACGTAGGTCTAGACCCAAGAGTTTGTGTGTTTAATTTTCTAAGCGTAATAACAACTACAAGTTACTATAAAAGGGACACAAACTTGTTTTAATAAAACCGTGCAAAACAGCTAACTTTTGGACGTTCTCAGAATTCAACGAAACTTGACCCAATCGCAGGACTACACCCATCCATTTGTGTTGTAAATATGCTAAGCGTAATAATAACTAGAAGTTAGTATAAAAGCGAAACAAACTTGCTTTAATAAAACCGTGGAAAATAGCTAAGTTTTGAACGTTCTCAGAATTCGACGAAACTTGACCCAAACGTTGGTCTAGACCCAAGCATTTGTGTTGTAAATTTGCTAAGCGTAATAATAACTACAAGTTAGTATAAAAGGGAAACAAACTTGTTTTAATGAAACTGTGCAAAACAGCTAAATATTGAGCATTCTCAGAATTCGACGAAACTTGACCCAAACGTAGGTCTAGACCCAAGAGTTTGTGTGTTAAATTTTCTAAGCGTAATAATAACTACAAGTTACTATAAAAGGGAAACAAACTTGTTTTAATATAACCGTGAAAACAGCTAAATTTTGAACGTTCTCAGAATTCGACGAAACTTGACCCAAACGTTGGTCTAGACCCAAGCATTTGTGTTGTAAATTTGCTAAGCGTAATAATAACTACAAGTTAGTATAAAAGGGAAACAAACTAGTTTTAATAAAACCGTGCAAAACAGCTAATTTTTTAGCATTCTCAGCATTGGACGAAACTTGACCCAAACGTTGGTCTAGTTTGTGTGTTAAATTTTCTAAGCGTAATAATAACTACAAGTTACTATAAAAGGGAAACAAACTTGTTTTAATAAAACCGTGCAAAACAGCTAACTTTTGGACGTTCTCAGAATTCAACGAAACTTGACCCAATCGCAGGACTAGACCCATCCATTTGTGTTGTAAATTTGCTAAGCGTAATAATAACTAGAAGTTAGTATAAAAGCGAAACAAACTTGGTTTAATAAAACCGTGCAAAATAGCTAAATTTTGAACGTTCTCAGAATTCGACGAAACTTGACCCAAACGTTGGTCTAGACCCAAGCATTTGTGCTGTAAATTTTCTAAGCGTAATAATAACTACAAGTTAGTATAAAAGGGAAACAAACTTGTTTTAATAAAACTGTGCAAAACAGCTAAGTATTGAGCATTCTCAGAATTCGACGAAACTTGACCCAAACGTAGGTCTAGACCCAAGAGTTTGTGTGTTAAATTTTCTAAGCGTAATAATAACTACAAGTTACTATAAAAGGGAAACAAACTTGTTTTAATATAACCGTGAAAACAGCTAAATTTTGAACGTTCTCAAAATTCGACGAAACTTGAACCAAAGGTTGGTCTAGACCCAAACATTTGTGTTGTAAATTTGCTAAGCGTAATAATAATTATAAGTTAGTATAAAAGATTAACAAACTTGTTTTAATAAAACCTGTGCAAAATAGCTAATTTTTGAGCATTCTCAGCATTGGACGAAACTTGACCCAAACGTAGGTCTAGACCCAAGAGTTTGTATGTTAAATTTGAGGCGTAATAATAACTACAAGTTAGTATAAAAGGGAAACAAACTTGTTTTAATAAAACCGTGCAAAACAGTTAATTTTTGAGCATTCTCAGCATTGGACGAACTTGACCCAAACGTAGGTCTAGACCCAAGAGTTTGTGTGTTTAATTTTCTAAGCGTAATAACAACTACAAGTTACTATAAAAGGGACACAAACTTGTTTTAATAAAACCGTGCAAAACAGCTAACTTTTGGACGTACTCAGAATTCAACGAAACTTGACCCAATCGCAGGACTAGACCCATCCATTTGTGTTGTAAATATGCTAAGCGTAATAATAACTAGAAGTTAGTATAAAAGCGAAACAAACTTGCTTTAATAAAACCGTGCAAAATAGCTAAATTTTGAACGTTCTCAGAATTCGACGAAACTTGACCCAAACGTTCGTCTAGACCCAAGCATTTGTGTTGTAAATTTGCTAAGCGTAATAATAACTACAAGTTAGTATAAAAGGAAAACAAACTTGTTTTAATAAAACTGTGCAAAACAGCTAAATATTGAGCATTCTCAGAATTCGACGAAACTTGACCCAAACGTAGGTCTAGACCCAAGAGTTTGTGTGTTAAATTTTCTAAGCGTAATAATAACTACAAGTTACTATGAAAGGGAAACAAACTTGTTTTAATATAACCGTGAAAACAGCTAAATTTTGAACGTTCTCAAAATTCGACGAAACTTGAACCAAAGGTTGGTCTAGACCCAAGCATTTGTGTTGTAAATTTGCTAAGCGTAATAATAACTACAAGTTAGTATAAAAGGTTAACAAACTTGTTTTAATAAAACCTGTGCAAAACAGCTAATTTTTTAGCATTCTCAGCATTGGACGAAACTTGACCCAAACGTAGGTCTAGACCCAAGAGTTTGTATGTTAAATTTGAAGCGTAATAATAACTACAAGTTAGTATAAAAGGAAAACAAACTTGTTTTAATAAAACCGTGCAAAACAGCTAAATATTGAGCATTCTCAGAATTCGACGAAACTTGACCCAAACGTAGGTCTAGACCCAAGAGTTTGTGTGTTTAATTTTGTAAGCGTAATAATAACTACAAGTTACTATAAAAGGGACACAAACTTGTTTTAATAAAACCGTGCAAAACAGCTAACTTTTGGACGTTCTCAGAATTCAACGAAACTTGACCCAATCGCAGGACTACACCCATCCATTTGTGTTGTAAATATGCTAAGCGTAATAATAACTAGAAGTTAGTATAAAAGCGAAACAAACTTGCTTTAATAAAACCGTGGAAAATAGCTAAATTTTGAACGTTCTCAGAATTCGACGAAACTTGACCCAAACGTTGGTCTAGACCCAAGCATTTGTGTTGTAAATTTGCTAAGCGTAATAATAACTACAAGTTAGTATAAAAGGGAAACAAACTTGTTTTAATGAAACTGTGCAAAACAGCTAAATATTGAGCATTCTCAGAATTCGACGAAACTTGACCCAAACGTAGGTCTAGACCCAAGAGTTTGTGTGTTAAATTTTCTAAGCGTAATAATAACTACAAGTTACTATAAAAGGGAAACAAACTTGTTTTAATATAACCGTGAAAACAGCTAAATTTTGAACGTTCTCAGAATTCGACGAAACTTGACCCAAACGTTGGTCTAGACCCAAGCATTTGTGTTGTAAATTTGCTAAGCGTAATAATAACTACAAGTTAGTATAAAAGGGAAACAAACTAGTTTTAATAAAACCGTGCAAAACAGCTAATTTTTTAGCATTCTCAGCATTGGACGAAACTTGACCCAAACGTTGGTCTAGTTTGTGTGTTAAATTTTCTAAGCGTAATAATAACTACAAGTTACTATAAAAGGGAAACAAACTTGTTTTAATAAAACCGTGCAAAACAGCTAACTTTTGGACGTTCTCAGAATTCAACGAAACTTGACCCAATCGCAGGACTAGACCCATCCATTTGTGTTGTAAATTTGCTAAGCGTAATAATAACTAGAAGTTAGTATAAAAGCGAAACAAACTTGGTTTAATAAAACCGTGCAAAATAGCTAAATTTTGAACGTTCTCAGAATTCGACGAAACTTGACCCAAACGTTGGTCTAGACCCAAGCATTTGTGCTGTAAATTTTCTAAGCGTAATAATAACTACAAGTTAGTATAAAAGGGAAACAAACTTGTTTTAATAAAACTGTGCAAAACAGCTAAGTATTGAGCATTCTCAGAATTCGACGAAACTTGACCCAAACGTAGGTCTAGACCCAAGAGTTTGTGTGTTAAATTTTCTAAGCGTAATAATAACTACAAGTTACTATAAAAGGGAAACAAACTTGTTTTAATATAACCGTGAAAACAGCTAAATTTTGAACGTTCTCAAAATTCGACGAAACTTGAACCAAAGGTTGGTCTAGACCCAAACATTTGTGTTGTAAATTTGCTAAGCGTAATAATAATTATAAGTTAGTATAAAAGATTAACAAACTTGTTTTAATAAAACCTGTGCAAAATAGCTAATTTTTGAGCATTCTCAGCATTGGACGAAACTTGACCCAAACGTAGGTCTAGACCCAAGAGTTTGTATGTTAAATTTGAGGCGTAATAATAACTACAAGTTAGTATAAAAGGGAAACAAACTTGTTTTAATAAAACCGTGCAAAACAGTTAATTTTTGAGCATTCTCAGCATTGGACGAACTTGACCCAAACGTAGGTCTAGACCCAAGAGTTTGTGTGTTTAATTTTCTAAGCGTAATAACAACTACAAGTTACTATAAAAGGGACACAAACTTGTTTTAATAAAACCGTGCAAAACAGCTAACTTTTGGACGTACTCAGAATTCAACGAAACTTGACCCAATCGCAGGACTAGACCCATCCATTTGTGTTGTAAATATGCTAAGCGTAATAATAACTAGAAGTTAGTATAAAAGCGAAACAAACTTGCTTTAATAAAACCGTGCAAAATAGCTAAATTTTGAACGTTCTCAGAATTCGACGAAACTTGACCCAAACGTTCGTCTAGACCCAAGCATTTGTGTTGTAAATTTGCTAAGCGTAATAATAACTACAAGTTAGTATAAAAGGAAAACAAACTTGTTTTAATAAAACTGTGCAAAACAGCTAAATATTGAGCATTCTCAGAATTCGACGAAACTTGACCCAAACGTAGGTCTAGACCCAAGAGTTTGTGTGTTAAATTTTCTAAGCGTAATAATAACTACAAGTTACTATGAAAGGGAAACAAACTTGTTTTAATATAACCGTGAAAACAGCTAAATTTTGAACGTTCTAAAAATTCGACGAAACTTGAACCAAAGGTTGGTCTAGACCCAAGCATTTGTGTTGTAAATTTGCTAAGCGTAATAATAACTACAAGTTAGTATAAAAGGTTAACAAACTTGTTTTAATAAAACCTGTGCAAAACAGCTAATTTTTTAGCATTCTCAGCATTGGACGAAACTTGACCCAAACGTAGGTCTAGACCCAAGAGTTTGTATGTTAAATTTGAAGCGTAATAATAACTACAAGTTAGTATAAAAGGAAAACAAACTTGTTTTAATAAAACCGTGCAAAACAGCTAAATATTGAGCATTCTCAGAATTCGACGAAACTTGACCCAAACGTAGGTCTAGACCCAAGAGTTTGTGTGTTTAATTTTGTAAGCGTAATAATAACTACAAGTTACTATAAAAGGGACACAAACTTGTTTTAATAAAACCGTGCAAAACAGCTAACTTTTGGACGTTCTCAGAATTCAACGAAACTTGACCCAATCGCAGGACTACACCCATCCATTTGTGTTGTAAATATGCTAAGCGTAATAATAACTAGAAGTTAGTATAAAAGCGAAACAAACTTGCTTTAATAAAACCGTGGAAAATAGCTAAATTTTGAACGTTCTCAGAATTCGACGAAACTTGACCCAAACGTTGGTCTAGACCCAAGCATTTGTGTTGTAAATTTGCTAAGCGTAATAATAACTACAAGTTAGTATAAAAGGGAAACAAACTTGTTTTAATGAAACTGTGCAAAACAGCTAAATATTGAGCATTCTCAGAATTCGACGAAACTTGACCCAAACGTAGGTCTAGACCCAAGAGTTTGTGTGTTAAATTTTCTAAGCGTAATAATAACTACAAGTTACTATAAAAGGGAAACAAACTTGTTTTAATATAACCGTGAAAACAGCTAAATTTTGAACGTTCTCAGAATTCGACGAAACTTGACCCAAACGTTGGTCTAGACCCAAGCATTTGTGTTGTAAATTTGCTAAGCGTAATAATAACTACAAGTTAGTATAAAAGGGAAACAAACTAGTTTTAATAAAACCGTGCAAAACAGCTAATTTTTTAGCATTCTCAGCATTGGACGAAACTTGACCCAAACGTTGGTCTAGTTTGTGTGTTAAATTTTCTAAGCGTAATAATAACTACAAGTTACTATAAAAGGGAAACAAACTTGTTTTAATAAAACCGTGCAAAACAGCTAACTTTTGGACGTTCTCAGAATTCAACGAAACTTGACCCAATCGCAGGACTAGACCCATCCATTTGTGTTGTAAATTTGCTAAGCGTAATAATAACTAGAAGTTAGTATAAAAGCGAAACAAACTTGGTTTAATAAAACCGTGCAAAATAGCTAAATTTTGAACGTTCTCAGAATTCGACGAAACTTGACCCAAACGTTGGTCTAGACCCAAGCATTTGTGCTGTAAATTTTCTAAGCGTAATAATAACTACAAGTTAGTATAAAAGGGAAACAAACTTGTTTTAATAAAACTGTGCAAAACAGCTAAGTATTGAGCATTCTCAGAATTCGACGAAACTTGACCCAAACGTAGGTCTAGACCCAAGAGTTTGTGTGTTAAATTTTCTAAGCGTAATAATAACTACAAGTTACTATAAAAGGGAAACAAACTTGTTTTAATATAACCGTGAAAACAGCTAAATTTTGAACGTTCTCAAAATTCGACGAAACTTGAACCAAAGGTTGGTCTAGACCCAAACATTTGTGTTGTAAATTTGCTAAGCGTAATAATAATTATAAGTTAGTATAAAAGATTAACAAACTTGTTTTAATAAAACCTGTGCAAAATAGCTAATTTTTGAGCATTCTCAGCATTGGACGAAACTTGACCCAAACGTAGGTCTAGACCCAAGAGTTTGTATGTTAAATTTGAGGCGTAATAATAACTACAAGTTAGTATAAAAGGGAAACAAACTTGTTTTAATAAAACCGTGCAAAACAGTTAATTTTTGAGCATTCTCAGCATTGGACGAACTTGACCCAAACGTAGGTCTAGACCCAAGAGTTTGTGTGTTTAATTTTCTAAGCGTAATAACAACTACAAGTTACTATAAAAGGGACACAAACTTGTTTTAATAAAACCGTGCAAAACAGCTAACTTTTGGACGTACTCAGAATTCAACGAAACTTGACCCAATCGCAGGACTAGACCCATCCATTTGTGTTGTAAATATGCTAAGCGTAATAATAACTAGAAGTTAGTATAAAAGCGAAACAAACTTGCTTTAATAAAACCGTGCAAAATAGCTAAATTTTGAACGTTCTCAGAATTCGACGAAACTTGACCCAAACGTTCGTCTAGACCCAAGCATTTGTGTTGTAAATTTGCTAAGCGTAATAATAACTACAAGTTAGTATAAAAGGAAAACAAACTTGTTTTAATAAAACTGTGCAAAACAGCTAAATATTGAGCATTCTCAGAATTCGACGAAACTTGACCCAAACGTAGGTCTAGACCCAAGAGTTTGTGTGTTAAATTTTCTAAGCGTAATAATAACTACAAGTTACTATGAAAGGGAAACAAACTTGTTTTAATATAACCGTGAAAACAGCTAAATTTTGAACGTTCTCAAAATTCGACGAAACTTGAACCAAAGGTTGGTCTAGACCCAAGCATTTGTGTTGTAAATTTGCTAAGCGTAATAATAACTACAAGTTAGTATAAAAGGTTAACAAACTTGTTTTAATAAAACCTGTGCAAAACAGCTAATTTTTTAGCATTCTCAGCATTGGACGAAACTTGACCCAAACGTAGGTCTAGACCCAAGAGTTTGTATGTTAAATTTGAAGCGTAATAATAACTACAAGTTAGTATAAAAGGAAAACAAACTTGTTTTAATAAAACCGTGCAAAACAGCTAAATATTGAGCATTCTCAGAATTCGACGAAACTTGACCCAAACGTAGGTCTAGACCCAAGAGTTTGTGTGTTTAATTTTGTAAGCGTAATAATAACTACAAGTTACTATAAAAGGGACACAAACTTGTTTTAATAAAACCGTGCAAAACAGCTAACTTTTGGACGTTCTCAGAATTCAACGAAACTTGACCCAATCGCAGGACTACACCCATCCATTTGTGTTGTAAATATGCTAAGCGTAATAATAACTAGAAGTTAGTATAAAAGCGAAACAAACTTGCTTTAATAAAACCGTGGAAAATAGCTAAATTTTGAACGTTCTCAGAATTCGACGAAACTTGACCCAAACGTTGGTCTAGACCCAAGCATTTGTGTTGTAAATTTGCTAAGCGTAATAATAACTACAAGTTAGTATAAAAGGGAAACAAACTTGTTTTAATGAAACTGTGCAAAACAGCTAAATATTGAGCATTCTCAGAATTCGACGAAACTTGACCCAAACGTAGGTCTAGACCCAAGAGTTTGTGTGTTAAATTCTCTAAGCGTAATAATAACTACAAGTTACTATAAAAGGGAAACAAACTTGTTTTAATATAACCGTGAAAACAGCTAAATTTTGAACGTTCTCAGAATTCGACGAAACTTGACCCAAACGTTGGTCTAGACCCAAGCATTTGTGTTGTAAATTTGCTAAGCGTAATAATAACTACAAGTTAGTATAAAAGGGAAACAAACTAGTTTTAATAAAACCGTGCAAAACAGCTAATTTTTTAGCATTCTCAGCATTGGACGAAACTTGACCCAAACGTTGGTCTAGTTTGTGTGTTAAATTTTCTAAGCGTAATAATAACTACAAGTTACTATAAAAGGGAAACAAACTTGTTTTAATAAAACCGTGCAAAACAGCTAACTTTTGGACGTTCTCAGAATTCAACGAAACTTGACCCAATCGCAGGACTAGACCCATCCATTTGTGTGTTGTAAATTTGCTAAGCGTAATAATAACTAGAAGTTAGTATAAAAGCGAAACAAACTTGCTTTAATAAAACCGTGCAAAATAGCTAAATTTTGAACGTTCTCAGAATTCGACGAAACTTGACCCAAACGTTGGTCTAGACCCAAGCATTTGTGCTGTAAATTTTCTAAGCGTAATAATAACTACAAGTTAGTATAAAAGGGAAACAAACTTGTTTTAATAAAACTGTGCAAAACAGCTAAGTATTGAGCATTCTCAGAATTCGACGAAACTTGACCCAAACGTAGGTCTAGACCCAAGAGTTTGTGTGTTAAATTTTCTAAGCGTAATAATAACTACAAGTTACTATAAAAGGGAAACAAACTTGTTTTAATATAACCGTGAAAACAGCTAAATTTTGAACGTTCTCAAAATTCGACGAAACTTGAACCAAAGGTTGGTCTAGACCCAAACATTTGTGTTGTAAATTTGCTAAGCGTAATAATAATTATAAGTTAGTATAAAAGATTAACAAACTTGTTTTAATAAAACCTGTGCAAAATAGCTAATTTTTGAGCATTCTCAGCATTGGACGAAACTTGACCCAAACGTAGGTCTAGACCCAAGAGTTTGTATGTTAAATTTGAGGCGTAATAATAACTACAAGTTAGTATAAAAGGGAAACAAACTTGTTTTAATAAAACCGTGCAAAACAGTTAATTTTTGAGCATTCTCAGCATTGGACGAACTTGACCCAAACGTAGGTCTAGACCCAAGAGTTTGTGTGTTTAATTTTCTAAGCGTAATAACAACTACAAGTTACTATAAAAGGGACACAAACTTGTTTTAATAAAACCGTGCAAAACAGCTAACTTTTGGACGTACTCAGAATTCAACGAAACTTGACCCAATCGCAGGACTAGACCCATCCATTTGTGTTGTAAATATGCTAAGCGTAATAATAACTAGAAGTTAGTATAAAAGCGAAACAAACTTGCTTTAATAAAACCGTGCAAAATAGCTAAATTTTGAACGTTCTCAGAATTCGACGAAACTTGACCCAAACGTTCGTCTAGACCCAAGCATTTGTGTTGTAAATTTGCTAAGCGTAATAATAACTACAAGTTAGTATAAAAGGAAAACAAACTTGTTTTAATAAAACTGTGCAAAACAGCTAAATATTGAGCATTCTCAGAATTCGACGAAACTTGACCCAAACGTAGGTCTAGACCCAAGAGTTTGTGTGTTAAATTTTCTAAGCGTAATAATAACTACAAGTTACTATGAAAGGGAAACAAACTTGTTTTAATATAACCGTGAAAACAGCTAAATTTTGAACGTTCTCAAAATTCGACGAAACTTGAACCAAAGGTTGGTCTAGACCCAAGCATTTGTGTTGTAAATTTGCTAAGCGTAATAATAACTACAAGTTAGTATAAAAGGTTAACAAACTTGTTTTAATAAAACCTGTGCAAAACAGCTAATTTTTTAGCATTCTCAGCATTGGACGAAACTTGACCCAAACGTAGGTCTAGACCCAAGAGTTTGTATGTTAAATTTGAAGCGTAATAATAACTACAAGTTAGTATAAAAGGAAAACAAACTTGTTTTAATAAAACCGTGCAAAACAGCTAAATATTGAGCATTCTCAGAATTCGACGAAACTTGACCCAAACGTAGGTCTAGACCCAAGAGTTTGTGTGTTTAATTTTGTAAGCGTAATAATAACTACAAGTTACTATAAAAGGGACACAAACTTGTTTTAATAAAACCGTGCAAAACAGCTAACTTTTGGACGTTCTCAGAATTCAACGAAACTTGACCCAATCGCAGGACTACACCCATCCATTTGTGTTGTAAATATGCTAAGCGTAATAATAACTAGAAGTTAGTATAAAAGCGAAACAAACTTGCTTTAATAAAACCGTGGAAAATAGCTAAATTTTGAACGTTCTCAGAATTCGACGAAACTTGACCCAAACGTTGGTCTAGACCCAAGCATTTGTGTTGTAAATTTGCTAAGCGTAATAATAACTACAAGTTAGTATAAAAGGGAAACAAACTTGTTTTAATGAAACTGTGCAAAACAGCTAAATATTGAGCAGTCTCAGAATTCGACGAAACTTGACCCAAACGTAGGTCTAGACCCAAGAGTTTGTGTGTTAAATTTTCTAAGCGTAATAATAACTACAAGTTACTATAAAAGGGAAACAAACTTGTTTTAATATAACCGTGAAAACAGCTAAATTTTGAACGTTCTCAGAATTCGACGAAACTTGACCCAAACGTTGGTCTAGACCCAAGCATTTGTGTTGTAAATTTGCTAAGCGTAATAATAACTACAAGTTAGTATAAAAGGGAAACAAACTAGTTTTAATAAAACCGTGCAAAACAGCTAATTTTTTAGCATTCTCAGCATTGGACGAAACTTGACCCAAACGTTGGTCTAGTTTGTGTGTTAAATTTTCTAAGCGTAATAATAACTACAAGTTACTATAAAAGGGAAACAAACTTGTTTTAATAATACCGTGCAAAACAGCTAACTTTTGGACGTTCTCAGAATTCAACGAAACTTGACCCAATCGCAGGACTAGACCCATCCATTTGTGTGTTGTAAATTTGCTAAGCGTAATAATAACTAGAAGTTAGTATAAAAGCGAAACAAACTTGCTTTAATAAAACCGTGCAAAATAGCTAAATTTTGAACGTTCTCAGAATTCGACGAAACTTGACCCAAACGTTGGTCTAGACCCAAGCATTTGTGCTGTAAATTTTCTAAGCGTAATAATAACTACAAGTTAGTATAAAAGGGAAACAAACTTGTTTTAATAAAACTGTGCAAAACAGCTAAGTATTGAGCATTCTCAGAATTCGACGAAACTTGACCCAAACGTAGGTCTAGACCCAAGAGTTTGTGTGTTAAATTTTCTAAGCGTAATAATAACTACAAGTTACTATAAAAGGGAAACAAACTTGTTTTAATATAACCGTGAAAACAGCTAAATTTTGAACGTTCTCAAAATTCGACGAAACTTGAACCAAAGGTTGGTCTAGACCCAAACATTTGTGTTGTAAATTTGCTAAGCGTAATAATAATTATAAGTTAGTATAAAAGATTAACAAACTTGTTTTAATAAAACCTGTGCAAAATAGCTAATTTTTGAGCATTCTCAGCATTGGACGAAACTTGACCCAAACGTAGGTCTAGACCCAAGAGTTTGTATGTTAAATTTGAGGCGTAATAATAACTACAAGTTAGTATAAAAGGGAAACAAACTTGTTTTAATAAAACCGTGCAAAACAGTTAATTTTTGAGCATTCTCAGCATTGGACGAACTTGACCCAAACGTAGGTCTAGACCCAAGAGTTTGTGTGTTTAATTTTCTAAGCGTAATAACAACTACAAGTTACTATAAAAGGGACACAAACTTGTTTTAATAAAACCGTGCAAAACAGCTAACTTTTGGACGTACTCAGAATTCAACGAAACTTGACCCAATCGCAGGACTAGACCCATCCATTTGTGTTGTAAATATGCTAAGCGTAATAATAACTAGAAGTTAGTATAAAAGCGAAACAAACTTGCTTTAATAAAACCGTGCAAAATAGCTAAATTTTGAACGTTTTCAGAATTCGACGAAACTTGACCCAAACGTTCGTCTAGACCCAAGCATTTGTGTTGTAAATTTGCTAAGCGTAATAATAACTACAAGTTAGTATAAAAGGAAAACAAACTTGTTTTAATAAAACTGTGCAAAACAGCTAAATATTGAGCATTCTCAGAATTCGACGAAACTTGACCCAAACGTAGGTCTAGACCCAAGAGTTTGTGTGTTAAATTTTCTAAGCGTAATAATAACTACAAGTTACTATGAAAGGGAAACAAACTTGTTTTAATATAACCGTGAAAACAGCTAAATTTTGAACGTTCTCAAAATTCGACGAAACTTGAACCAAAGGTTGGTCTAGACCCAAGCATTTGTGTTGTAAATTTGCTAAGCGTAATAATAACTACAAGTTAGTATAAAAGGTTAACAAACTTGTTTTAATAAAACCTGTGCAAAACAGCTAATTTTTTAGCATTCTCAGCATTGGACGAAACTTGACCCAAACGTAGGTCTAGACCCAAGAGTTTGTATGTTAAATTTGAAGCGTAATAATAACTACAAGTTAGTATAAAAGGAAAACAAACTTGTTTTAATAAAACCGTGCAAAACAGCTAAATATTGAGCATTCTCAGAATTCGACGAAACTTGACCCAAACGTAGGTCTAGACCCAAGAGTTTGTGTGTTTAATTTTCTAAGCGTAATAACAACTACAAGTTACTATAAAAGGGACACAAACTTGTTTTAATAAAACCGTGCAAAACAGCTAACTTTTGGACGTACTCAGAATTCAACGAAACTTGACCCAATCGCAGGACTAGACCCATCCATTTGTGTTGTAAATATGCTAAGCGTAATAATAACTAGAAGTTAGTATAAAAGCGAAACAAACTTGCTTTAATAAAACCGTGCAAAATAGCTAAATTTTGAACGTTTTCAGAATTCGACGAAACTTGACCCAAACGTTCGTCTAGACCCAAGCATTTGTGTTGTAAATTTGCTAAGCGTAATAATAACTACAAGTTAGTATAAAAGGAAAACAAACTTGTTTTAATAAAACTGTGCAAAACAGCTAAATATTGAGCATTCTCAGAATTCGACGAAACTTGACCCAAACGTAGGTCTAGACCCAAGAGTTTGTGTGTTAAATTTTCTAAGCGTAATAATAACTACAAGTTACTATGAAAGGGAAACAAACTTGTTTTAATATAACCGTGAAAACAGCTAAATTTTGAACGTTCTCAAAATTCGACGAAACTTGAACCAAAGGTTGGTCTAGACCCAAGCATTTGTGTTGTAAATTTGCTAAGCGTAATAATAACTACAAGTTAGTATAAAAGGGAAACAAACTTGTTTTAATGAAACTGTGCAAAACAGCTAAATATTGAGCAGTCTCAGAATTCGACGAAACTTGACCCAAACGTAGGTCTAGACCCAAGAGTTTGTGTGTTAAATTTTCTAAGCGTAATAATAACTACAAGTTACTATAAAAGGGAAACAAACTTGTTTTAATATAACCGTGAAAACAGCTAAATTTTGAACGTTCTCAGAATTCGACGAAACTTGACCCAAACGTTGGTCTAGACCCAAGCATTTGTGTTGTAAATTTGCTAAGCGTAATAATAACTACAAGTTAGTATAAAAGGGAAACAAACTAGTTTTAATAAAACCGTGCAAAACAGCTAATTTTTTAGCATTCTCAGCATTGGACGAAACTTGACCCAAACGTTGGTCTAGTTTGTGTGTTAAATTTTCTAAGCGTAATAATAACTACAAGTTACTATAAAAGGGAAACAAACTTGTTTTAATAATACCGTGCAAAACAGCTAACTTTTGGACGTTCTCAGAATTCAACGAAACTTGACCCAATCGCAGGACTAGACCCATCCATTTGTGTGTTGTAAATTTGCTAAGCGTAATAATAACTAGAAGTTAGTATAAAAGCGAAACAAACTTGCTTTAATAAAACCGTGCAAAATAGCTAAATTTTGAACGTTCTCAGAATTCGACGAAACTTGACCCAAACGTTGGTCTAGACCCAAGCATTTGTGCTGTAAATTTTCTAAGCGTAATAATAACTACAAGTTAGTATAAAAGGGAAACAAACTTGTTTTAATAAAACTGTGCAAAACAGCTAAGTATTGAGCATTCTCAGAATTCGACGAAACTTGACCCAAACGTAGGTCTAGACCCAAGAGTTTGTGTGTTAAATTTTCTAAGCGTAATAATAACTACAAGTTACTATAAAAGGGAAACAAACTTGTTTTAATATAACCGTGAAAACAGCTAAATTTTGAACGTTCTCAAAATTCGACGAAACTTGAACCAAAGGTTGGTCTAGACCCAAACATTTGTGTTGTAAATTTGCTAAGCGTAATAATAATTATAAGTTAGTATAAAAGATTAACAAACTTGTTTTAATAAAACCTGTGCAAAATAGCTAATTTTTGAGCATTCTCAGCATTGGACGAAACTTGACCCAAACGTAGGTCTAGACCCAAGAGTTTGTATGTTAAATTTGAGGCGTAATAATAACTACAAGTTAGTATAAAAGGGAAACAAACTTGTTTTAATAAAACCGTGCAAAACAGTTAATTTTTGAGCATTCTCAGCATTGGACGAACTTGACCCAAACGTAGGTCTAGACCCAAGAGTTTGTGTGTTTAATTTTCTAAGCGTAATAACAACTACAAGTTACTATAAAAGGGACACAAACTTGTTTTAATAAAACCGTGCAAAACAGCTAACTTTTGGACGTACTCAGAATTCAACGAAACTTGACCCAATCGCAGGACTAGACCCATCCATTTGTGTTGTAAATATGCTAAGCGTAATAATAACTAGAAGTTAGTATAAAAGCGAAACAAACTTGCTTTAATAAAACCGTGCAAAATAGCTAAATTTTGAACGTTTTCAGAATTCGACGAAACTTGACCCAAACGTTCGTCTAGACCCAAGCATTTGTGTTGTAAATTTGCTAAGCGTAATAATAACTACAAGTTAGTATAAAAGGAAAACAAACTTGTTTTAATAAAACTGTGCAAAACAGCTAAATATTGAGCATTCTCAGAATTCGACGAAACTTGACCCAAACGTAGGTCTAGACCCAAGAGTTTGTGTGTTAAATTTTCTAAGCGTAATAATAACTACAAGTTACTATGAAAGGGAAACAAACTTGTTTTAATATAACCGTGAAAACAGCTAAATTTTGAACGTTCTCAAAATTCGACGAAACTTGAACCAAAGGTTGGTCTAGACCCAAGCATTTGTGTTGTAAATTTGCTAAGCGTAATAATAACTACAAGTTAGTATAAAAGGGAAACAAACTTGTTTTAATGAAACTGTGCAAAACAGCTAAATATTGAGCAGTCTCAGAATTCGACGAAACTTGACCCAAACGTAGGTCTAGACCCAAGAGTTTGTGTGTTAAATTTTCTAAGCGTAATAATAACTACAAGTTACTATAAAAGGGAAACAAACTTGTTTTAATATAACCGTGAAAACAGCTAAATTTTGAACGTTCTCAGAATTCGACGAAACTTGACCCAAACGTTGGTCTAGACCCAAGCATTTGTGTTGTAAATTTGCTAAGCGTAATAATAACTACAAGTTAGTATAAAAGGGAAACAAACTAGTTTTAATAAAACCGTGCAAAACAGCTAATTTTTTAGCATTCTCAGCATTGGACGAAACTTGACCCAAACGTTGGTCTAGTTTGTGTGTTAAATTTTCTAAGCGTAATAATAACTACAAGTTACTATAAAAGGGAAACAAACTTGTTTTAATAATACCGTGCAAAACAGCTAACTTTTGGACGTTCTCAGAATTCAACGAAACTTGACCCAATCGCAGGACTAGACCCATCCATTTGTGTGTTGTAAATTTGCTAAGCGTAATAATAACTAGAAGTTAGTATAAAAGCGAAACAAACTTGCTTTAATAAAACCGTGCAAAATAGCTAAATTTTGAACGTTCTCAGAATTCGACGAAACTTGACCCAAACGTTGGTCTAGACCCAAGCATTTGTGCTGTAAATTTTCTAAGCGTAATAATAACTACAAGTTAGTATAAAAGGGAAACAAACTTGTTTTAATAAAACTGTGCAAAACAGCTAAGTATTGAGCATTCTCAGAATTCGACGAAACTTGACCCAAACGTAGGTCTAGACCCAAGAGTTTGTGTGTTAAATTTTCTAAGCGTAATAATAACTACAAGTTACTATAAAAGGGAAACAAACTTGTTTTAATATAACCGTGAAAACAGCTAAATTTTGAACGTTCTCAAAATTCGACGAAACTTGAACCAAAGGTTGGTCTAGACCCAAACATTTGTGTTGTAAATTTGCTAAGCGTAATAATAATTATAAGTTAGTATAAAAGATTAACAAACTTGTTTTAATAAAACCTGTGCAAAATAGCTAATTTTTGAGCATTCTCAGCATTGGACGAAACTTGACCCAAACGTAGGTCTAGACCCAAGAGTTTGTATGTTAAATTTGAGGCGTAATAATAACTACAAGTTAGTATAAAAGGGAAACAAACTTGTTTTAATAAAACCGTGCAAAACAGTTAATTTTTGAGCATTCTCAGCATTGGACGAACTTGACCCAAACGTAGGTCTAGACCCAAGAGTTTGTGTGTTTAATTTTCTAAGCGTAATAACAACTACAAGTTACTATAAAAGGGACACAAACTTGTTTTAATAAAACCGTGCAAAACAGCTAACTTTTGGACGTACTCAGAATTCAACGAAACTTGACCCAATCGCAGGACTAGACCCATCCATTTGTGTTGTAAATATGCTAAGCGTAATAATAACTAGAAGTTAGTATAAAAGCGAAACAAACTTGCTTTAATAAAACCGTGCAAAATAGCTAAATTTTGAACGTTTTCAGAATTCGACGAAACTTGACCCAAACGTTCGTCTAGACCCAAGCATTTGTGTTGTAAATTTGCTAAGCGTAATAATAACTACAAGTTAGTATAAAAGGAAAACAAACTTGTTTTAATAAAACTGTGCAAAACAGCTAAATATTGAGCATTCTCAGAATTCGACGAAACTTGACCCAAACGTAGGTCTAGACCCAAGAGTTTGTGTGTTAAATTTTCTAAGCGTAATAATAACTACAAGTTACTATGAAAGGGAAACAAACTTGTTTTAATATAACCGTGAAAACAGCTAAATTTTGAACGTTCTCAAAATTCGACGAAACTTGAACCAAAGGTTGGTCTAGACCCAAGCATTTGTGTTGTAAATTTGCTAAGCGTAATAATAACTACAAGTTAGTATAAAAGGTTAACAAACTTGTTTTAATAAAACCTGTGCAAAACAGCTAATTTTTTAGCATTCTCAGCATTGGACGAAACTTGACCCAAACGTAGGTCTAGACCCAAGAGTTTGTATGTTAAATTTGAAGCGTAATAATAACTACAAGTTAGTATAAAAGGAAAACAAACTTGTTTTAATAAAACCGTGCAAAACAGCTAAATATTGAGCATTCTCAGAATTCGACGAAACTTGACCCAAACGTAGGTCTAGACCCAAGAGTTTGTGTGTTTAATTTTGTAAGCGTAATAATAACTACAAGTTACTATAAAAGGGACACAAACTTGTTTTAATAAAACCGTGCAAAACAGCTAACTTTTGGACGTTCTCAGAATTCAACGAAACTTGACCCAATCGCAGGACTACACCCATCCATTTGTGTTGTAAATATGCTAAGCGTAATAATAACTAGAAGTTAGTATAAAAGCGAAACAAACTTGCTTTAATAAAACCGTGGAAAATAGCTAAATTTTGAACGTTCTCAGAATTCGACGAAACTTGACCCAAACGTTGGTCTAGACCCAAGCATTTGTGTTGTAAATTTGCTAAGCGTAATAATAACTACAAGTTAGTATAAAAGGGAAACAAACTTGTTTTAATGAAACTGTGCAAAACAGCTAAATATTGAGCAGTCTCAGAATTCGACGAAACTTGACCCAAACGTAGGTCTAGACCCAAGAGTTTGTGTGTTAAATTTTCTAAGCGTAATAATAACTACAAGTTACTATAAAAGGGAAACAAACTTGTTTTAATATAACCGTGAAAACAGCTAAATTTTGAACGTTCTCAGAATTCGACGAAACTTGACCCAAACGTTGGTCTAGACCCAAGCATTTGTGTTGTAAATTTGCTAAGCGTAATAATAACTACAAGTTAGTATAAAAGGGAAACAAACTTGTTTTAATGAAACTGTGCAAAACAGCTAAATATTGAGCATTCTCAGAATTCGACGAAACTTGACCCAAACGTAGGTCTAGACCCAAGAGTTTGTGTGTTAAATTTTCTAAGCGTAATAATAACTACAAGTTAGTATAAAAGGGAAACAAACTTGTTTTAATATAACCGTGAAAACAGCTAAATTTTGAACGTTCTCAGAATTCGACGAAACTTGACCCAAACGTTGGTCTAGACCCAAGCATTTGTGTTGTAAATTTGCTAAGCGTAATAATAACTACAAGTTAGTATAAAAGGGAAACAAACTTGTTTTAATAAAACTGTGCAAAACAGCTAAATATTGAGCATTCTCAGAATTCGACGAAACTTGACCCAAACGTAGGTCTAGACCCAAGAGTTTGTGTGTTAAATTTTCTAAGCGTAATAATAACTACAAGTTACTATGAAAGGGAAACAAACTTGTTTTAATATAACCGTGAAAACAGCTAAATTTTGAACGTTCTCAAAATTCGACGAAACTTGAACCAAAGGTTGGTCTAGACCCAAGCATTTGTGTTGTAAATTTGCTAAGCGTAATAATAACTACAAGTTAGTATAAAAGGGAAACAAACTTGTTTTAATGAAACTGTGCAAAACAGCTAAATATTGAGCAGTCTCAGAATTCGACGAAACTTGACCCAAACGTAGGTCTAGACCCAAGAGTTTGTGTGTTAAATTTTCTAAGCGTAATAATAACTACAAGTTACTATAAAAGGGAAACAAACTTGTTTTAATATAACCGTGAAAACAGCTAAATTTTGAACGTTCTCAGAATTCGACGAAACTTGACCCAAACGTTGGTCTAGACCCAAGCATTTGTGTTGTAAATTTGCTAAGCGTAATAATAACTACAAGTTAGTATAAAAGGGAAACAAACTAGTTTTAATAAAACCGTGCAAAACAGCTAATTTTTTAGCATTCTCAGCATTGGACGAAACTTGACCCAAACGTTGGTCTAGTTTGTGTGTTAAATTTTCTAAGCGTAATAATAACTACAAGTTACTATAAAAGGGAAACAAACTTGTTTTAATAATACCGTGCAAAACAGCTAACTTTTGGACGTTCTCAGAATTCAACGAAACTTGACCCAATCGCAGGACTAGACCCATCCATTTGTGTGTTGTAAATTTGCTAAGCGTAATAATAACTAGAAGTTAGTATAAAAGCGAAACAAACTTGCTTTAATAAAACCGTGCAAAATAGCTAAATTTTGAACGTTCTCAGAATTCGACGAAACTTGACCCAAACGTTGGTCTAGACCCAAGCATTTGTGCTGTAAATTTTCTAAGCGTAATAATAACTACAAGTTAGTATAAAAGGGAAACAAACTTGTTTTAATAAAACTGTGCAAAACAGCTAAGTATTGAGCATTCTCAGAATTCGACGAAACTTGACCCAAACGTAGGTCTAGACCCAAGAGTTTGTGTGTTAAATTTTCTAAGCGTAATAATAACTACAAGTTACTATAAAAGGGAAACAAACTTGTTTTAATATAACCGTGAAAACAGCTAAATTTTGAACGTTCTCAAAATTCGACGAAACTTGAACCAAAGGTTGGTCTAGACCCAAACATTTGTGTTGTAAATTTGCTAAGCGTAATAATAATTATAAGTTAGTATAAAAGATTAACAAACTTGTTTTAATAAAACCTGTGCAAAATAGCTAATTTTTGAGCATTCTCAGCATTGGACGAAACTTGACCCAAACGTAGGTCTAGACCCAAGAGTTTGTATGTTAAATTTGAGGCGTAATAATAACTACAAGTTAGTATAAAAGGGAAACAAACTTGTTTTAATAAAACCGTGCAAAACAGTTAATTTTTGAGCATTCTCAGCATTGGACGAACTTGACCCAAACGTAGGTCTAGACCCAAGAGTTTGTGTGTTTAATTTTCTAAGCGTAATAACAACTACAAGTTACTATAAAAGGGACACAAACTTGTTTTAATAAAACCGTGCAAAACAGCTAACTTTTGGACGTACTCAGAATTCAACGAAACTTGACCCAATCGCAGGACTAGACCCATCCATTTGTGTTGTAAATATGCTAAGCGTAATAATAACTAGAAGTTAGTATAAAAGCGAAACAAACTTGCTTTAATAAAACCGTGCAAAATAGCTAAATTTTGAACGTTTTCAGAATTCGACGAAACTTGACCCAAACGTTCGTCTAGACCCAAGCATTTGTGTTGTAAATTTGCTAAGCGTAATAATAACTACAAGTTAGTATAAAAGGAAAACAAACTTGTTTTAATAAAACTGTGCAAAACAGCTAAATATTGAGCATTCTCAGAATTCGACGAAACTTGACCCAAACGTAGGTCTAGACCCAAGAGTTTGTGTGTTAAATTTTCTAAGCGTAATAATAACTACAAGTTACTATGAAAGGGAAACAAACTTGTTTTAATATAACCGTGAAAACAGCTAAATTTTGAACGTTCTCAAAATTCGACGAAACTTGAACCAAAGGTTGGTCTAGACCCAAGCATTTGTGTTGTAAATTTGCTAAGCGTAATAATAACTACAAGTTAGTATAAAAGGTTAACAAACTTGTTTTAATAAAACCTGTGCAAAACAGCTAATTTTTTAGCATTCTCAGCATTGGACGAAACTTGACCCAAACGTAGGTCTAGACCCAAGAGTTTGTATGTTAAATTTGAAGCGTAATAATAACTACAAGTTAGTATAAAAGGAAAACAAACTTGTTTTAATAAAACCGTGCAAAACAGCTAAATATTGAGCATTCTCAGAATTCGACGAAACTTGACCCAAACGTAGGTCTAGACCCAAGAGTTTGTGTGTTTAATTTTGTAAGCGTAATAATAACTACAAGTTACTATAAAAGGGACACAAACTTGTTTTAATAAAACCGTGCAAAACAGCTAACTTTTGGACGTTCTCAGAATTCAACGAAACTTGACCCAATCGCAGGACTACACCCATCCATTTGTGTTGTAAATATGCTAAGCGTAATAATAACTAGAAGTTAGTATAAAAGCGAAACAAACTTGCTTTAATAAAACCGTGGAAAATAGCTAAATTTTGAACGTTCTCAGAATTCGACGAAACTTGACCCAAACGTTGGTCTAGACCCAAGCATTTGTGTTGTAAATTTGCTAAGCGTAATAATAACTACAAGTTAGTATAAAAGGGAAACAAACTTGTTTTAATGAAACTGTGCAAAACAGCTAAATATTGAGCAGTCTCAGAATTCGACGAAACTTGACCCAAACGTAGGTCTAGACCCAAGAGTTTGTGTGTTAAATTTTCTAAGCGTAATAATAACTACAAGTTACTATAAAAGGGAAACAAACTTGTTTTAATATAACCGTGAAAACAGCTAAATTTTGAACGTTCTCAGAATTCGACGAAACTTGACCCAAACGTTGGTCTAGACCCAAGCATTTGTGTTGTAAATTTGCTAAGCGTAATAATAACTACAAGTTAGTATAAAAGGGAAACAAACTTGTTTTAATGAAACTGTGCAAAACAGCTAAATATTGAGCATTCTCAGAATTCGACGAAACTTGACCCAAACGTAGGTCTAGACCCAAGAGTTTGTGTGTTAAATTTTCTAAGCGTAATAATAACTACAAGTTAGTATAAAAGGGAAACAAACTTGTTTTAATATAACCGTGAAAACAGCTAAATTTTGAACGTTCTCAGAATTCGACGAAACTTGACCCAAACGTTGGTCTAGACCCAAGCATTTGTGTTGTAAATTTGCTAAGCGTAATAATAACTACAAGTTAGTATAAAAGGGAAACAAACTAGTTTTAATAAAACCGTGCAAAACAGCTAATTTTTTAGCATTCTCAGCATTGGACGAAACTTGACCCAAACGTTGGTCTAGTTTGTGTGTTAAATTTTCTAAGCGTAATAATAACTACAAGTTACTATAAAAGGGAAACAAACTTGTTTTAATAAAACCGTGCTAAACAGCTAACTTTTGGACGTTCTCAGAATTCAACGAAACTTGACCCAATCGCAGGACTAGACCCATCCATTTGTGTGTTGTAAATTTGCTAAGCGTAATAATAACTAGAAGTTAGTATAAAAGCGAAACAAACTTGCTTTAATAAAACCGTGCAAAATAGCTAAATTTTGAACGTTCTCAGAATTCGACGAAACTTGACCCAAACGTTGGTCTAGACCCAAGCATTTGTGCTGTAAATTTTCTAAGCGTAATAATAACTACAAGTTAGTATAAAAGGGAAACAAACTTGTTTTAATAAAACTGTGCAAAACAGCTAAGTATTGAGCATTCTCAGAATTCGACGAAACTTGACCCAAACGTAGGTCTAGACCCAAGAGTTTGTGTGTTAAATTTTCTAAGCGTAATAATAACTACAAGTTACTATAAAAGGGAAACAAACTTGTTTTAATATAACCGTGAAAACAGCTAAATTTTGAACGTTCTCTAAATTCGACGAAACTTGAACCAAAGGTTGGTCTAGACCCAAACATTTGTGTTGTAAATTTGCTAAGCGTAATAATAATTATAAGTTAGTATAAAAGATTAACAAACTTGTTTTAATAAAACCTGTGCAAAATAGTTAATTTTTGAGCATTCTCAGCATTGGACGAAACTTGACCCAAACGTAGGTCTAGACCCAAGAGTTTGTATGTTAAATTTGAGGCGTAATAATAACTACAAGTTAGTATAAAAGGGAAACAAACTTGTTTTAATAAAACCGTGCAAAACCGTTAATTTTTGAGCATTCTCAGCATTGGACGAACTTGACCCAAACGTAGGTCTAGACCCAAGAGTTTGTGTGTTTAATTTTCTAAGCGTAATAACAACTACAAGTTACTATAAAAGGGACACAAACTTGTTTTAATAAAACCGTGCAAAACAGCTAACTTTTGGACGTACTCAGAATTCAACGAAACTTGACCCAATCGCAGGACTAGACCCATCCATTTGTGTTGTAAATATGCTAAGCGTAATAATAACTAGAAGTTAGTATAAAAGCGAAACAAACTTGCTTTAATAAACCATGCAAAATAGCTAAATTTTGAACGTTCTCAGAATTCGACGAAACTTGACCCAAACGTTCGTCTAGACCCAAGCATTTGTGTTGTAAATTTGCTAAGCGTAATAATAACTACAAGTTAGTATAAAAGGAAAACAAACTTGTTTTAATAAAACTGTGCAAAACAGCTAAATATTGAGCATTCTCAGAATTCGACGAAACTTGACCCAAACGTAGGTCTAGACCCAAGAGTTTGTGTGTTAAATTTTCTAAGCGTAATAATAACTACAAGTTACTATGAAAGGGAAACAAACTTGTTTTAATATAACCGTGAAAACAGCTAAATTTTGAACGTTCTCAAAATTCGACGAAACTTGAACCAAAGGTTGGTCTAGACCCAAGCATTTGTGTTGTAAATTTGCTAAGCGTAATAATAACTACAAGTTAGTATAAAAGGTTAACAAACTTGTTTTAATAAAACCTGTGCAAAACAGCTAATTTTTTAGCATTCTCAGCATTGGACGAAACTTGACCCAAACGTAGGTCTAGACCCAAGAGTTTGTATGTTAAATTTGAAGCGTAATAATAACTACAAGTTAGTATAAAAGGAAAACAAACTTGTTTTAATAAAACCGTGCAAAACAGCTAAATATTGAGCATTCTCAGAATTCGACGAAACTTGACCCAAACGTAGGTCTAGACCCAAGAGTTTGTGTGTTTAATTTTGTAAGCGTAATAATAACTACAAGTTACTATAAAAGGGACACAAACTTGTTTTAATAAAACCGTGCAAAACAGCTAACTTTTGGACGTTCTCAGAATTCAACGAAACTTGACCCAATCGCAGGACTACACCCATCCATTTGTGTTGTAAATATGCTAAGCGTAATAATAACTAGAAGTTAGTATAAAAGCGAAACAAACTTGCTTTAATAAAACCGTGGAAAATAGCTAAATTTTGAACGTTCTCAGAATTCGACGAAACTTGACCCAAACGTTGGTCTAGACCCAAGCATTTGTGTTGTAAATTTGCTAAGCGTAATAATAACTACAAGTTAGTATAAAAGGGAAACAAACTTGTTTTAATGAAACTGTGCAAAACAACTAAATATTGAGCATTCTCAGAATTCGACGAAACTTGACCCAAACGTAGGTCTAGACCCAAGAGTTTGTGTGTTAAATTTTCTAAGCGTAATAATAACTACAAGTTACTATAAAAGGGAAACAAACTTGTTTTAATATAACCGTGAAAACAGCTAAATTTTGAACGTTCTCAGAATTCGACGAAACTTGACCCAAACGTTGGTCTAGACCCAAGCATTTGTGTTGTAAATTTGCTAAGCGTAATAATAACTACAAGTTAGTATAAAAGGGAAACAAACTAGTTTTAATAAAACCGTGCAAAACAGCTAATTTTTTAGCATTCTCAGCATTGGACGAAACTTGACCCAAACGTTGGTCTAGTTTGTGTGTTAAATTTTCTAAGCGTAATAATAACTACAAGTTACTATAAAAGGGAAACAAACTTGTTTTAATAAAACCGTGCAAAACAGCTAACTTTTGGACGTTCTCAGAATTCAACGAAACTTGACCCAATCGCAGGACTAGACCCATCCATTTGTGTTGTAAATTTGCTAAGCGTAATAATAACTAGAAGTTAGTATAAAAGCGAAACAAACTTGCTTTAATAAAACCGTGCAAAATAGCTAAAGTTTGAACGTTCTCAGAATTCGACGAAACTTGACCCAAACGTTGGTCTAGACCCAAGCATTTGTGCTGTAAATTTTGTAAGCGTAATAATAACTACAAGTTAGTATAAAAGGGAAACAAACTTGTTTTAATAAAACTGTGCAAAACAGCTAAGTATTGAGCATTCTCAGAATTCGACGAAACTTGACCCAAACGTAGGTCTAGACCCAAGAGTTTGTGTGTTAAATTTTCTAAGCGTAATAATAACTACAAGTTACTATAAAAGGGAAAATACTTGTTTTAATATAACCGTGAAAACAGCTAAATTTTGAACGTTCTCAAAATTCGACGAAACTTGAACCAAAGGTTGGTCTAGACCCAAGCATTTGTGTTGTAAATTTGCTAAGCGTAATAATAATTATAAGTTAGTATAAAAGATTAACAAACTTGTTTTAATAAAACCTGTGCAAAATAGCTAATTTTTGAGCATTCTCAGCATTGGACGAAACTTGACCCAAACGTACGTCTAGACCCAAGAGTTTGTATGTTAAATTTGAGGCGTAATAATAACTACAAGTTAGTATAAAAGGGAAACAAACTTGTTTTAATAAAACCGTGCAAAACAGTTAATTTTTGAGCATTCTCAGCATTGGACGAACTTGACCCAAACGTAGGTCTAGACCCAAGAGTTTGTGTGTTTAATTTTCTAAGCGTAATAATAACTACAAGTTACTATAAAAGGGACACAAACTTGTTTTAATAAAACCGTGCAAAACAGCTAACTTTTGGACGTACTCAGAATTCAACGAAACTTGACCCAATCGCAGGACTAGACCCATCCATTTGTGTTGTAAATATGCTAAGCGTAATAATAACTAGAAGTTAGTATAAAAGCGAAACAAACTTGCTTTAATAAAACCGTGCAAAATAGCTAAATTTTGAACGTTCTCAGAATTCGACGAAACTTGACCCAAACGTTGGTCTAGACCTAAGCATTTGTGTTGTAAATTTGCTAAGCGTAATAATAACTATAAGTTAGTATAAAAGGAAAACAAACTTGTTTTAATAAAACTGTGCAAAACAGCTAAATATTGAGCATTCTCAGAATTCGACGAAACTTGACCCAAACGTAGGTCTAGACCCAAGAGTTTGTGTGTTAAATTTTCTAAGCGTAATAATAACTACAAGTTACTATGAAAGGGAAACAAACTTGTTTTAATATAACCGTGAAAACAGCTAAATTTTGAACGTTCTCAAAATTCGACGAAACTTGAACCAAAGGTTGGTCTAGACCCAAGCATTTGTGTTGTAAATTTGCTAAGCGTAAT
Source organism: Sesamum indicum (assembly GCF_026168435.1). Taxonomy (NCBI): domain Eukaryota; kingdom Viridiplantae; phylum Streptophyta; class Magnoliopsida; order Lamiales; family Pedaliaceae; genus Sesamum; species Sesamum indicum. The sequence goes on along the minus strand of NC_142658.1, from coordinate 7,892,617 downwards.
AATATCTACAAGTTAGTATAAAAGGTTAACAAACTTGTTTTAATAAAACCTGTGCAAAACAGCTAATTTTTGAGCATTCTCAGCATTGGACGAAACTTGACCCAAACGTAGGTCTAGACCCAAGAGTTTGTATGTTAAATTTGAAGCGTAATAATAACTACAAGTTAGTATAAAAGGAAAACAAACTTGTTTTAATGAAACCGTGCAAAACAGCTAAATATTGAGCATTCTCAGAATTCGACGAAACTTGACCCAAACGTAGGTCTAGACCCAAGAGTTTGTGTGTTTAATTTTGTAAGCATAATAATAACTACAAGTTACTATAAAAGGGACACAAACTTGTTTTAATAAAACCGTGCAAAACAGCTAACTTTTGAACGTTCTCAGAATTCAACGAAACTTGACCCAATCGCAGGACTACACCCATCCATTTGTGTTGTAAATATGCTAAGCGTAATAATAACTAGAAGTTAGTATAAAAGCGAAACAAACTTGCTTTAATAAAACCGTGGAAAATAGCTAAATTTTGAACGTTCTCAGAATTCGACGAAACTTGACCCAAACGTTGGTCTAGACCCAAGCATTTGTGTTGTAAATTTGCTAAGCGTAATAATAACTACAAGTTAGTATAAAAGGGAAACAAACTTGTTTTAATGAAACTGTGCAAAACAGCTAAATATTGAGCATTCTCAGAATTCGACGAAACTTGACCCAAACGTAGGTCTAGACCCAAGAGTTTGTGTGTTAAATTTTCTAAGCGTAATAATAACTACAAGTTACTATAAAAGGGAAACAAACTTGTTTTAATATAACCGTGAAAACAGCTAAATTTTGAACGTTCTCAGAATTCGACGAAACTTGACCCAAACGTTGGTCTAGACCCAAGCATTTGTGTTGTAAATTTGCTAAGCGTAATAATAACTACAAGTTAGTATAAAAGGGAAACAAACTAGTTTTAATAAAACCGTGCAAAACAGCTAATTTTTTAGCATTCTCAGCATTGGACGAAACTTGACCCAAACGTTGGTCTAGTTTGTGTGTTAAATTTTCTAAGCGTAATAATAACTACAAGTTACTATAAAAGGGAAACAAACTTGTTTTAATAAAACCGTGCAAACAGCTAACTTTTGGACGTTCTCAGAATTCAACGAAACTTGACCCAATCGCAGGACTAGACCCATCCATTTGTGTTGTAAATTTGCTAAGTGTAATAATTACTAGAAGTTAGTATAAAAGCGAAACAAACTTGCTTTAATAATACCGTGCAAAATAGCTAAATTTTGAACATTCTCAGCATTCGACGACACTTGACCCAAACGTTGGTCTAGACCCAAGCATTTGTGTTGTAAATTTGCTAAGCGTAATAATAACTACAAGTTAGTATAAAAGGGAAACAAACTTGTTTTAATGAAACTGTGCAAAACAGCTAAATATTGAGTATTCTCAGAATTCGACGAAACTTGACCCAAACGTAGGTCTAGATCCAAGATTTTGTGTGTTAAATTTTCTAAGCGTAATAATAACTACAAGTTACTATAAAAGGGAAACAAACTTGTTTTAATATAACCGTGAAAACAGCTAAATTTTGAACGTTCTTAGAATTCGACGAAACTTGACCCAAACGTTGGTCTAGACCGAAGAATTTGTGTTGTAAATTTGCTAAGCGTAATAATAACTACAAGTTAGTATAAAAGGGAAACAAACTAGTTTTAATAAAACCATGCAAAACAGCTAATTTTTGAGAATTCTCAGCATTGGACGAAACTTGACCCAAACGTTGGTCTAGACCCAAGAGTTTGTGTGTTTAATTTTCTAAGCGTAATAATAACTACAAGTTACAATAAAAGGGACACAAACTTGTTTTAATAAAACCGTGCAAAACAGCTAACTTTTGGACGTTCTCAGAATTCAACGAAACTTGACACAATCGCAGGACTAGACCCATCCATTTGTGTTGTAAATATGCTAAGCGTAATAATAACTAGAAGTTAGTATAAAAGCGAAACAAACTTGCTTTAATAAAACCGTGCAAAATAGCTAAATTTTGAACGTTCTCAGAATTCGACGAAACTTGACCCAAACGTTGGTCTAGACCCAAGCATTTGTGTTGTAAATTTGCTAAGCGTAATAATAACTACAAGTTAGTATAAAAGGGAAACAAACTAGTTTTAATAAAAACGTGCAAAACAGCTAATTTTTTAGCATTCTCAGCATTGGACGAAACTTGACCCAAACGTTGGTCTAGTTTGTGTGTTAAATTTTCTAAGCGTAATAATAACTACAAGTTACTATAAAAGGGAAACAAACTTGTTTTAATAAAACCGTGCAAAACAGCTAACTTTTGGACGTTCTCAGAATTCAACGAAACTTGACCCAATCGCAGGACTAGACCCATCCATTTGTGTTGTAAATTTGCTAAGCGTAATAATAACTAGAAGTTAGTATAAAAGCGAAACAAACTTGCTTTAATAAAACCGTGCAAAATAGCTAAATTTTGAACGTTCTCAGAATTCGACGAAACTTGACCCAAACGTTGGTCTAGACCCAAGCATTTGTGCTGTAAATTTTCTAAGCGTAATAATAACTACAAGTTAGTATAAAAGGGAAACAAACTTGTTTTAATAAAACTGTGCAAAACAGCTAAATATTGAGCATTCTCAGAATTCGACGAAACTTGACCCAAACGTGGGTCTAGACCCAAGAGTTTGTGTGTTAAATTTTCTAAGCGTAATAATAACTACAAGTTACTATAAAAGGGAAACAAACTTGTTTTAATATAACCGTGAAAACAGCTAAATTTTGAACGTTCTCAAAATTCGACGAAACTTGAACCAAAGGTTGGTCTAGACCCAAGCATTTGTGTTGTAAATTTGCTAAGCGTAATAAGAATTATAAGTTAGTATAAAAGATTAACAAACTTGTTTTAATAAAACCTGTGCAAAATAGCTAATTTTTGAGCATTCTCAGCATTGGACGAAACTTGACCCAAACGTAGGTCTAGACCCAAGAGTTTGTATGTTAAATTTGAGGCGTAATAATAACTACAAGTTAGTATAAAAGGGAAACAAACTTGTTTTAATAAAACCGTGCAAAACAGTTAATTTTTGAGCATTCTCAGCATTGGACGAACTTGACCCAAACGTAGGTCTAGACCCAAGAGTTTGTGTGTTTAATTTTCTAAGCGTAATAACAACTACAAGTTACTATAAAAGGGACACAAACTTGTTTTAATAAAACCGTGCAAAACAGCTAACTTTTGGACGTACTCAGAATTCAACGAAACTTGACCCAATCGCAGGACTAGACCCATCCATTTGTGTTGTAAATATGCTAAGCGTAATAATAACTAGAAGTTAGTATAAAAGCGAAACAAACTTGCTTTAATAAAACCGTGCAAAATAGCTAAATTTTGAACGTTCTCAGAATTCGACGAAACTTGACCCAAACGTTGGTCTAGACCCAAGCATTTGTGTTGTAAATTTGCTAAGCGTAATAATAACTACAAGTTAGTATAAAAGGGAAACAAACTAGTTTTAATAAAAACGTGCAAAACAGCTAATTTTTTAGCATTCTCAGCATTGGACGAAACTTGACCCAAACGTTGGTCTAGTTTGTGTGTTAAATTTTCTAAGCGTAATAATAACTACAAGTTACTATAAAAGGGAAACAAACTTGTTTTAATAAAACCGTGCAAAACAGCTAACTTTTGGACGTTCTCAGAATTCAACGAAACTTGACCCAATCGCAGGACTAGACCCATCCATTTGTGTTGTAAATTTGCTAAGCGTAATAATAACTAGAAGTTAGTATAAAAGCGAAACAAACTTGCTTTAATAAAACCGTGCAAAATAGCTAAATTTTGAACGTTCTCAGAATTCGACGAAACTTGACCCAAACGTTGGTCTAGACCCAAGCATTTGTGCTGTAAATTTTCTAAGCGTAATAATAACTACAAGTTAGTATAAAAGGGAAACAAACTTGTTTTAATAAAACTGTGCAAAACAGCTAAATATTGAGCATTCTCAGAATTCGACGAAACTTGACCCAAACGTGGGTCTAGACCCAAGAGTTTGTGTGTTAAATTTTCTAAGCGTAATAATAACTACAAGTTACTATAAAAGGGAAACAAACTTGTTTTAATATAACCGTGAAAACAGCTAAATTTTGAACGTTCTCAAAATTCGACGAAACTTGAACCAAAGGTTGGTCTAGACCCAAGCATTTGTGTTGTAAATTTGCTAAGCGTAATAAGAATTATAAGTTAGTATAAAAGATTAACAAACTTGTTTTAATAAAACCTGTGCAAAATAGCTAATTTTTGAGCATTCTCAGCATTGGACGAAACTTGACCCAAACGTAGGTCTAGACCCAAGAGTTTGTATGTTAAATTTGAGGCGTAATAATAACTACAAGTTAGTATAAAAGGGAAACAAACTTGTTTTAATAAAACCGTGCAAAACAGTTAATTTTTGAGCATTCTCAGCATTGGACGAACTTGACCCAAACGTAGGTCTAGACCCAAGAGTTTGTGTGTTTAATTTTCTAAGCGTAATAACAACTACAAGTTACTATAAAAGGGACACAAACTTGTTTTAATAAAACCGTGCAAAATAGCTAAATTTTGAACGTTCTCAGAATTCGACGAAACTTGACCCAAACGTTGGTCTAGACCCAAGCATTTGTGTTGTAAATTTGCTAAGCGTAATAATAACTACAAGTTAGTATAAAAGGAAAACAAACTTGTTTTAATAAAACTGTGCAAAACAGCTAAATATTGAGCATTCTCAGAATTCGACGAAACTTGACCCAAACGTAGGTCTAGACCCAAGAGTTTGTGTGTTAAATTTTCTAAGCGTAATAATAACTACAAGTTACTATGAAAGGGAAACCAACTTGTTTTAATATAACCGTGAAAACAGCTAAATTTTGAACGTTCTCAAAATTCGACGAAACTTGAACCAAAGGTTGGTCTAGACCCAAGCATTTGTGTTGTAAATTTGCTAAGCGTAATAATAACTACAAGTTAGTATAAAAGGTTAACAAACTTGTTTTAATAAAACCTGTGCAAAACAGCTAATTTTTTAGCATTCTCAGCATTGGACGAAACTTGACCCAAACGTAGGTCTAGACCCAAGAGTTTGTATGTTAAATTTGAAGCGTAATAATAACTACAAGTTAGTATAAAAGGAAAACAAACTTGTTTTAATAAAACCGTGCAAAACAGCTAAATATTGAGCATTCTCAGAATTCGACGAAACTTGACCCAAACGTAGGTCTAGACCCAAGAGTTTGTGTGTTTAATTTTGTAAGCGTAATAATAACTACAAGTTACTATAAAAGGGACACAAACTTGTTTTAATAAAACCGTGCAAAACAGCTAACTTTTGGACGTTCTCAGAATTCAACGAAACTTGACCCAATCGCAGGACTACACCCATCCATTTGTGTTGTAAATATGCTAAGCGTAATAATAACTAGAAGTTAGTATAAAAGCGAAACAAACTTGCTTTAATAAAACCGTGGAAAATAGCTAAATTTTGAACGTTCTCAGAATTCGACGAAACTTGACCCAAACGTTGGTCTAGACCCAAGCATTTGTGTTGTAAATTTGCTAAGCGTAATAATAACTACAAGTTAGTATAAAAGGGAAACAAACTTGTTTTAATGAAACTGTGCAAAACAGCTAAATATTGAGCATTCTCAGAATTCGACGAAACTTGACCCAAACGTAGGTCTAGACCCAAGAGTTTGTGTGTTAAATTTTCTAAGCGTAATAATAACTACAAGTTACTATAAAAGGGAAACAAACTTGTTTTAATATAACCGTGAAAACAGCTAAATTTTGAACGTTCTCAGAATTCGACGAAACTTGACCCAAACGTTGGTCTAGACCCAAGCATTTGTGTTGTAAATTTGCTAAGCGTAATAATAACTACAAGTTAGTATAAAAGGGAAACAAACTAGTTTTAATAAAACCGTGCAAAACAGCTAATTTTTTAGCATTCTCAGCATTGGACGAAACTTGACCCAAACGTTGGTCTAGTTTGTGTGTTAAATTTTCTAAGCGTAATAATAACTACAAGTTACTATAAAAGGGAAACAAACTTGTTTTAATAAAACCGTGCAAAACAGCTAACTTTGGGACGTTCTCAGAATTCAACGAAACTTGACCCAATCGCAGGACTAGACCCATCCATTTGTGTTGTAAATTTGCTAAGCGTAATAATAACTAGAAGTTAGTATAAAAGCGAAACAAACTTGCTTTAATAAAACCGTGCAAAATAGCTAAATTTTGAACGTTCTCAGAATTCGACGAAACTTGACCCAAACGTTGGTCTAAAACCAAGCATTTGTGCTGTAAATTTTCTAAGCATAATAATAACTACAAGTTAGTATAAAAGGGAAACAAACTTGTTTTAATAAAACTGTGCAAAACAGCTAAATATTGAGCATTCTCAGAATTCGACGAAACTTGACCCAAACGTAGGTCTAGACCCAAGAGTTTGTGTGTTAAATTTTCTAAGCGTAATAATAACTACAAGTTACTATAAAAGGGAAACAAACTTGTTTTAATAAAACCGTGCAAAACAGCTAACTTTTGGACGTTCTCAGAATTCAACGAAACTTGACCCAATCGCAGGACTAGACCCATCCATTTGTGTTGTAAATTTGCTAAGCGTAATAATAACTAGAAGTTAGTATAAAAGCGAAACAAACTTGCTTTAATAAAACCGTGCAAAATAGCTAAATTTTGAACGTTCTCAGAATTCGACGAAACTTGACCCAAACGTTGGTCTAGACCCAAGCATTTGTGCTGTAAATTTTCTAAGCGTAATAATAACTACAAGTTAGTATAAAAGGGAAACAAACTTGTTTTAATAAAACTGTGCAAAACAGCTAAATATTGAGCATTCTCAGAATTCGACGAAACTTGACCCAAACGTGGGTCTAGACCCAAGAGTTTGTGTGTTAAATTTTCTAAGCGTAATAATAACTACAAGTTACTATAAAAGGGAAACAAACTTGTTTTAATATAACCGTGAAAACAGCTAAATTTTGAACGTTCTCAGAATTCGACGAAACTTGACCCAAACGTTGGTCTAGACCCAAGCATTTGTGCTGTAAATTTTCTAAGCGTAATAATAACTACAAGTTAGTATAAAAGGGAAACAAACTTGTTTTAATAAAACTGTGCAAAACAGCTAAATATTGAGCATTCTCAGAATTCGACGAAACTTGACCCAAACGTAGGTCTAGACCCAAGAGTTTGTGTGTTAAATTTTCTAAGCGTAATAATAACTACAAGTTACTATAAAAGGGAAACAAAGTTGTTTTAATAAAACCGTGCAAAACAGCTAACTTTTGGACGTTCTCAGAATTCAACGAAACTTGACCCAATCGCAGGACTATTCCCATCCATTTGTGTTGTAAATTTGCTAAGCGTAATAATAACTAGAAGTTAGTATAAAAGCGAAACAAACTTGCTTTAATAAAACCGTGCAAAATAGCTAAATTTTGAACGTTCTCAGAATTCGACGACACTTGACCAAAACGTTGGTCTAGACCCAAACATTTGTGTTGTAAATTTTCTAAGCGTAATAATAACTACAAGTTAGTATAAAAGGGAAACAAACTTGTTTTAATAAAACTGTGCAAAACAGCTAAATATTGAGCATTCTCAGAATTCGACGAAACTTGACCCAAACGTAGGTCTAGACCCAAGAGTTTGTGTGTTAAATTTTCTAAGCGTAATAATAACTACAAGTTACTATAAAAGGGAAACAAACTTTTTTAATATAACCGTGAAAACAGCTAAATTTTGAACGTTCTTAAAATTCGACGAAACTTGAACCAAAGGTTGGTCTAGACCCAAGCATTTGTGTTGTAAATTTGCTAAGCGTAATAATAATTATAAGTTAGTATAAAAGATTAACAAACTTGTTTTAATAAAACCTGTGCAAAATAGCTAATTTTTTCGCATTCTCAGCATTGGACGAAACTTGACCCAAACGTAGGTCTAGACCCAAGAGTTTGTATGTTAAATTTGAGGCGTAATAATAACTACAAGTTAGTATAAAAGGGAAACAAACTTGTTTTAATAAAACCGTGCAAAACAGTTAATTTTTGAGCATTCTCAGCATTGGACGAACTTGACCCAAACGTAGGTCTAGACCCAAGAGTTTGTGTGTTTAATTTTCTAAGCGTAATAACAACTACAAGTTACTATAAAAGGGACACAAACTTGTTTTAATAAAACCGTGCAAAACAGCTAACTTTTGGACGTACTCAGAATTCAACGAAACTTGACCCAATCGCAGGACTAGACCCATCCATTTGTGTTGTAAATATGCTAAGCGTAATAATAACTAGAAGTTAGTATAAAAGCGAAACAAACTTGCTTTAATAAAACCGTGCAAAATAGCTAAATTTTGAACGTTCTCAGAATTCGACGAAACTTGACCCAAACGTTGGTCTAGACCCAAGCATTTGTGTTGTAAATTTGCTAAGCGTAATAATAACTACAAGTTAGTATAAAAGGAAAACAAACTTGTTTTAATAAAACTGTGCAAAACAGCTAAATATTGAGCATTCTCAGAATTCGACGAAACTTGACCCAAACGTAGGTCTAGACCCAAGAGTTTGTGTGTTAAATTTTCTAAGCGTAATAATAACTACAAGTTACTATGAAAGGGAAACAAACTTGTTTTAATATAACCGTGAAAACAGCTAAATTTTGAACGTTCTCAAAATTCGACGAAACTTGAACCAAAGGTTGGTCTAGACCCAAGCATTTGTGTTGTAAATTTGCTAAGCGTAATAATAACTACAAGTTAGTATAAAAGGTTAACAAACTTGTTTTAATAAAACCTGTGCAAAACAGCTAATTTTTTAGCATTCTCAGCATTGGACGAAACTTGACCCAAACGTAGGTCTAGACCCAAGAGTTTGTATGTTAAATTTGAAGCGTAATAATAACTACAAGTTAGTATAAAAGGAAAACAAACTTGTTTTAATAAAACCGTGCAAAACAGCTAAATATTGAACATTCTCAGAATTCGACGAAACTTGACCCAAACGTAGGTCTAGACCCAAGAGTTTGTGTGTTTAATTTTGTAAGCGTAATAATAACTACAAGTTATTATAAAAGGGACACAAACTTGTTTTAATAAAACCGTGCAAAACAGCTAACTTTTGGACGTTCTCAGAATTCAACGAAACTTGACCCAATCGCAGGACTACACCCATCCATTTGTGTTGTATATGCTAAGCGTAATAATAATTAGAAGTTAGTATAAAAGCGAAACAAACTTGCTTTAATAAAAACCGTGGAAAATAGCTAAATTTTGAACGTTCTCAGAATTCGACGAAACTTGACCCAAACGTTGGTCTAGACCCAAGCATTTGTGTTGTAAATTTGCTAAGCGTAATAATAACTACAAGTTAGTATAAAAGGGAAACAAACTTGTTTTAATGAAACTGTGCAAAACAGCTAAATATTGAGCATTCTCAGAATTCGACGAAACTTGACCCAAACGTAGGTCTAGACCCAAGAGTTTGTGTGTTAAATTTTCTAAGCGTAATAATAACTACAAGTTACTATAAAAGGGAAACAAACTTGTTTTAATATAACCGTGAAAACAGCTAAATTTTGAACGTTCTCAGAATTCGACGAAACTTGACCCAAACGTTGGTCTAGACCCAAGCATTTGTGTTGTAAATTTGCTAAGCGTAATAATAACTACAAGTTAGTATAAAAGGGAAACAAACTAGTTTTAATAAAACCGTGCAAAACAGCTAATTTTTTAGCATTCTCAGCATTGGACGAAACTTGACCCAAACGTTGGTCTAGTTTGTGTGTTAAATTTTCTAAGCGTAATAATAACTACAAGTTACTATAAAAGGGAAACAAACTTGTTTTAATAAAACCGTGCAAAACAGCTAACTTTTGGACGTTCTCAGAATTCAACGAAACTTGACCCAATCGCAGGACTAGACCCATCCATTTGTGTTGTAAATTTGCTAAGCGTAATAATTACTAGAAGTTAGTATAAAAGCGAAACAAACTTGCTTTAATAAAACCGTGGAAAATAGCTAAATTTTGAACGTTCTCAGAATTCGACGAAACTTGACCCAAACGTTGGTCTAGACCCAAGCATTTGTGTTGTAAATTTGCTAAGCGTAATAATAACTACAAGTTAGTATAAAAGGGAAACAAACTTGTTTTAATGAAACTGTGCAAAACAGCTAAATATTGAGCATTCTCAGAATTCGACGAAACTTGACCCAAACGTAGGTCTAGACCCAAAAGTTTGTGTGTTAAATTTTGTAAGCGTAATAATAACTACAAGTTACTATAAAAGGGAAACAAACTTGTTTTAATATAACCGTGAAAACAGCTAAATTTTGAACGTTCTCAGAATTCGACGAAACTTGACCCAAACGTTGGTCTAGACCCAAGCATTTGTGTTGTAAATTTGCTAAGCGTAATAATAATTACAAGTTAGTATAAAAGGGAAACAAACTAGTTTTAATAAAACCGTGCAAAACAGCTAATTTTTTAGCATTCTCAGCATTGGACGAAACTTGACCCAAACGTTGGTCTAGTTTGTGTGTTAAATTTTCTAAGCGTAATAATAACTACAAGTTACTATAAAAGGGAAACAAACTTGTTTTAATAAAACCGTGCAAAACAGCTAACTTTGGGACGTTCTCAGAATTCAACGAAACTTGACCCAATCGCAGGACTAGACCCATCCATTTGTGTTGTAAATTTGCTAAGCGTAATAATAACTAGAAGTTAGTATAAAAGCGAAACAAACTTGCTTTAATAAAACCGTGCAAAATAGCTAAATTTTGAACGTTCTCAGAATTCGACGAAACTTGACCCAAACGTTGGTCAAGAACCAAGCATTTGTGCTGTAAATTTTCTAAGCGTAATAATAACTACAAGTTAGTATAAAAGGGAAACAAACTTGTTTTAATAAAACTGTGCAAACAGCTAAATATTGAGCATTCTCAGAATTCGACGAAACTTGACCCAAACGTAGGTCTAGACCCAAGAGTTTGTGTGTTAAATTTTCTAAGCGTAATAATAACTACAAGTTACTATAAAAGGGAAACAAACTTGTTTTAATATAACCGTGAAAACAGCTAAATTTTGAACGTTCTTAGAATTCGACGAAACTTGACCCAAACGTTGGTCTAGACCCAAGCATTTGTGCTGTAAATTTTCTAAGCGTAATAATAACTACAAGTTAGTATAAAAGGGAAACAAACTTGTTTTAATAAAACTGTGCAAAACAGCTAAATATTGAGCATTCTCAGAATTCGACGAAACTTGACCCAAACGTAGGTCTAGACCCAAGAGTTTGTGTGTTATATTTTCTAAGTGTAATAATAACTACAAGTTAGTATAAAAGGGAAACAAACTTGTTTTAATATAACCGTGAAAACAGCTAAATTTTGAACATTCTCAGAATTCGACGAAACTTGACCCAAACGTTGGTCTAGACCCAAGCTTTGTGTTTTAAATTTGCTAAGCGTAATAATAACTACAAGTTAGTACAAAAGAGAAACAAACTAGTTTTAATAAAACCGTGCAAAACAGCTAATTTTTTAGCATTCTCAGCATTGGACGAAACTTGACCCAAATGTTGGTCTAGACCCAAGGGTTTGTGTGTTAAATTTTCTAAGCGTAATAATAACTACAAGTTACTATAAAAGGGAAACAAACTTGTTTTAATATAACCGTGCAAAACAGCTAACTTTTGGACGTTCTCAGAATTCAACGAAACTTGACCCAATCGCAGGACTAGACCCATCCATTTGTGTTGTAAATTTGCTAAGCGTAATAATAACTAGAAGTTAGTATAAAAGCGAAACAAACTTGCTTTAATAATACCGTGCAAAATAGCTAAATTTTGAACGTTCTCAGAATTCGACGACACTTGACCCAAACGTTGGTCTAGCCCCAAGCATTTGTATTGTAAATTTGCTAAGCGTAATAATAACTACAAGTTAGTATAAAAGGGAAACAAACTTGTTTTAGTGAAACTGTGCAAAACAGCTAAATATTGAGTATTCTCAGAATTCGACGAAACTTGACCTAAACGTAGGTCTAGATCCAAGAGTTTGTGTGTTAAATTTTCTAAGCGTAATAATAACTACAAGTTACTATAAAAGGGAAACAAACTTGTTTTAATATAACCGTGAAAACAGCTAAATTTTGAACGTTCTTAGAATTCGACGAAACTTGACCCAAACGTTGGTCTAGACCCAAGAATTTGTGTTGTAAATTTGCTAAGCGTAATAATAACTACAAGTTAGTATAAAAGGGAAACAAACTAGTTTTAATAAAACCGTGCAAAACAGCTAATTTTTGAGCATTCTCAGCATTGGACGAAACTTGACCCAAACGTTGGTCTAGACCCAAGGGTTTGTGTGTTAAATTTTCTAAGCGTAATAATAACTACAAGTTACTATAAAAGGGAAACAAACTTGTTTTAATAAAACCGTGCAAAACAGCTAACTTTTGGACGTTCTCAGAATTCAACGAAACTTGACCCAATCGCAGGACTATTCCCATCCATTTGTGTTGTAAATTTGCTAAGCGTAATAATAACTAGAAGTTAGTATAAAAGCGAAACAAACTTGCTTTAATAAAACCGTGCAAAATAGCTAAATTTTGAACGTTCTCAGAATTCGACGACACTTGACCCAAACGTTGGTCTAGAACCAAACATTTGTGTTGTAAATTTTCTAAGCGTAATAATAACTACAAGTTAGTATAAAAGGGAAACAAACTTGTTTTAATAAAACTGTGCAAAACAGCTAAATATTGAGCATTCTCAGAATTCGACGAAACTTGACCCAAACGTAGGTCTAGACCCAAGAGTTTGTGTGTTAAATTTTCTAAGCGTAATAATAACTACAAGTTACTATAAAAGGGAAACAAACTTGTTTTAATATAACCGTGAAAATAGCTAAATTTTGAACGTTCTCAGAATTCGACGAAACTTGACCCAAACGTTGGTCTAGACCCAAGCATTTGTGTTGTAAATTTGCTAAGCGTAATAATAATTATAAGTTAGTATAAAAGATTAACAAACTTGTTTTAATAAAACCTGTGCAAAATAGCTAATTTTTGAGCATTCTCAGCATTGGACGAAACTTGACCCAAACGTCGGTCTAGACCCAAGAGTTTGTATGTTAAATTTGAGGCGTAATAATAACTACAAGTTAGTATAAAAGGGAAACAAACTTGTTTTAATAAAACCGTGCAAAACAGTTAATTTTTTAGCATTCTCAGCATTGGACGAACTTGACCCAAACGTAGGTCTAGACCCAAGAGTTTGTGTGTTTAATTTTCTAAGCGTAATAATAACTACAAGTTACTATAAAAGGGACACAAACTTGTTTTAATAAAACCGTGCAAAACAGCTAACTTTTGGACGTACTCAGAATTCAACGAAACTTGACCCAATCGCAGGACTAGACCCATCCGTTTGTGTTGTAAATTTGCTAAGCGTAATAATAACTAGAAGTTAGTATAAAAGCGAAACAAACTTGCTTTAATAAAACCGTGCAAAATAGCTAAATTTTGAACGTTCTCAGAATTCGACGAAACTTGACCCAAACGTTGGTCTAGACCCAAGCATTTGTGCTGTAAATTTTCTAAGCGTAATAATAACTACAAGTTAGTATAAAAGGGAAACAAACTTGTTTTAATAAAACTGTGCAAAACAGCTAAATATTGAGCATTCTCAGAATTCGACGAAACTTGACCCAAACGTAGGTCTAGACCCAAGAGTTTGTGTGTTAAATTTTCTAAGCGTAATAATAACTACAAGTTACTATAAAAGGGAAACAAACTTGTTTTAATATAACCGTGAAAACAGCTAAATTTTGAACGTTCTCAAAATTCGACGAAACATGAACCAAAGGTTGGTCTAGACCCAAGCATTTGTGTTGTAAATTTGCTAAGCGTAATAATAATTATAAGTTAGTATAAAAGATTAACAAACTTGTTTTAATAAAACCTGTGCAAAATAGCTAATTTTTGAGCATTCTCAGCATTGGACGAAACTTGACCCAAACGTAGGTCTAGACCCAAGAGTTTGTATGTTAAATTTGAGGCGTAATAATAACTACAAGTTAGTATAAAAGGGAAACAAACTTGTTTTAATAAAACCGTGCAAAACAGTTAATTTTTGAGCATTCTCAGCATTGGACGAACTTGACCCAAACGTAGGTCTAGACCCAAGAGTTTGTGTGTTTAATTTTCTAAGCGTAATAATAACTACAAGTTACTATAAAAGGGACACAAACTTGTTTTAATAAAACCGTGCAAAACAGCTAACTTTTGGACGTACTCAGAATTCAACGAAACTTGACCCAATCGCAGGACTAGACCCATCCATTTGTGTTGTAAATATGCTAAGCGTAATAATAACTAGAAGTTAGTATAAAAGCGAAACAAACTTGCTTCAATAAAACCGTGCAAAATAGCTAAATTTTGAACGTTCTCAGAATTCGACGAAACTTGACCCAAACGTTGGTCTAGACCCAAGCATTTGTGTTGTAAATTTGCTAAGCGTAATAATAACTATAAGTTAGTATAAAAGGAAAACAAACTTGTTTTAATAAAACTGTGCAAAACAGCTAAATATTGAGCATTCTCAGAATTCGACGAAACTTGACCCAAACGTAGGTCTAGACCCAAGAGTTTGTGTGTTAAATTTTCTAAGCGTAATAATAACTACAAGTTACTATGAAAGGGAAACAAACTTGTTTTAATATAACCGTGAAAACAGCTAAATTTTGAACGTTCTCAAAATTCGACGAAACTTGAACCAAAGGTTGGTCTAGACCCAAGCATTTGTGTTGTAAATTTGCTAAGCGTAATAATAACTACAAGTTAGTATAAAAGGTTAACAAACTTGTTTTAATAAAACCTGTGCAAAACAGCTAATTTTTGAGCATTCTCAGCATTGGACGAAACTTGACCCAAACGTAGGTCTAGACCCAAGAGTTTGTATGTTAAATTTGAAGCGTAATAATAACTACAAGTTAGTATAAAAGGAAAACAAACTTGTTTTAATAAAACCGTGCAAAACAGCTAAATATTGAGCATTCTCAGAATTCGACGAAACTTGACCCAAACGTAGGTCTAGACCCAAGAGTTTGTGTGTTTAATTTTGTAAGCGTAATAATAACTACAAGTTACTATAAAAGGGACACAAACTTGTTTTAATATAACCGTGCAAAACAGCTAACTTTTGGACGTTCTCAGAATTCAACGAAACTTGACCCAATCGCAGGACTAGACCCATCCATTTGTGTTGTAAATTTGCTAAGCGTAATAATAACTAGAAGTTAGTATAAAAGCGAAACAAACTTGCTTTAATAATACCGTGCAAAATAGCTAAATTTTGAACGTTCTCAGAATTCGACGACACTTGACCCAAACGTTGGTCTAGCCCCAAGCATTTGTGTTGTAAATTTGCTAAGCGTAATAATAACTACAAGTTAGTATAAAAGGGAAACAAACTTGTTTTAATGAAACTGTGCAAAACAGCTAAATATTGAGTATTCTCAGAATTCGACGAAACTTGACCGAAACGTAGGTCTAGATCCAAGAGTTTGTGTGTTAAATTTTCTAAGCGTAATAATAACTACAAGTTACTATAAAAGGGAAACAAACTTGTTTTAATATAACCGTGAAAACAGCTAAATTTTGAACGTTCTTAGAATTCGACGAAACTTGACCCAAACGTTGGTCTAGACCCAAGAATTTGTGTTGTAAATTTGCTAAGCGTAATAATAACTACAAGTTAGTATAAAAGGGAAACAAACTAGTTTTAATAAAACCGTGCAAAACAGCTAATTTTTGAGCATTCTCAGCATTGGACGAAACTTGACCCAAACGTTGGTCTAGACCCAAGGGTTTGTGTGTTAAATTTTCTAAGCGTAATAATAACTACAAGTTACTATAAAAGGGAAACAAACTTGTTTTAATAAAACCGTGCAAAACAGCTAACTTTTGGACGTTCTCAGAATTCAACGAAACTTGACCCAATCGCAGGACTATTCCCATCCATTTGTGTTGTAAATTTGCTAAGCGTAATAATAACTAGAAGTTAGTATAAAAGCGAAACAAACTTGCTTTAATAAAACCGTGCAAAATAGCTAAATTTTGAACGTTCTCAGAATTCGACGACACTTGACCCAAACGTTGGTCTAGAACCAAACATTTGTGTTGTAAATTTTCTAAGCGTAATAATAACTACAAGTTAGTATAAAAGGGAAAAAAACTTGTTTTAATAAAACTGTGCAAAACAGCTAAATATTGAGCATTCTCAGAATTCGACGAAACTTGACCCAAACGTAGGTCTAGACCCAAGAGTTTGTGTGTTAAATTTTCTAAGCGTAATAATAACTACAAGTTACTATAAAAGGGAAACAAACTTGTTTTAATATAACCGTGAAAATAGCTAAATTTTGAACGTTCTCAAAATTCGACGAAACTTGAACCAAAGGTTGGTCTAGACCCAAGCATTTGTGTTGTAAATTTGCTAAGCGTAATAATAATTATAAGTTAGTATAAAAGATTAACAAACTTGTTTTAATAAAACCTGTGCAAAATAGCTAATTTTTGAGCATTCTCAGCATTGGACGAAACTTGACCCAAACGTCGGTCTAGACCCAAGAGTTTGTATGTTAAATTTGAGGCGTAATAATAACTACAAGTTAGTATAAAAGGGAAACAAACTTGTTTTAATAAAACCGTGCAAAACAGTTAATTTTTGAGCATTCTCAGCATTGGACGAACTTGACCCAAACGTAGGTCTAGACCCAAGAGTTTGTGTGTTTAATTTTCTAAGCGTAATAATAACTACAAGTTACTATAAAAGGGACACAAACTTGTTTTAATAAAACCGTGCAAAACAGCTAACTTTTGGACGTACTCAGAATTCAACGAAACTTGACCCAATCCCAGGACTAGACCCATCCGTTTGTGTTGTAAATTTGCTAAGCGTAATAATAACTAGAAGTTAGTATAAAAGCGAAACAAACTTGCTTTAATAAAACCGTGCAAAATAGCTAAATTTTGAACGTTCTCAGAATTCGACGAAACTTGACCCAAACGTTGGTCTAGACCCAAGCATTTGTGCTGTAAATTTTCTAAGCGTAATAATAACTACAAGTTAGTATAAAAGGGAAACAAACTTGTTTTAATAAAACTGTGCAAAACAGCTAAATATTGAGCATTCTCAGAATTCGACGAAACTTGACCCAAACGTAGGTCTAGACCCAAGAGTTTGTGTGTTAAATTTTCTAAGCATAATAATAACTACAAGTTACTATAAAAGGGAAACAAACTTGTTTTAATATAACCGTGAAAACAGCTAAATTTTGAACGTTCTCAAAATTCGACGAAACATGAACCAAAGGTTGGTCTAGACCCAAGCATTTGTGTTGCAAATTTGCTAAGCGTAATAATAATTATAAGTTTGTATAAAAGATTAACAAACTTGTTTTAATAAAACCTGTGCAAAATAGCTAATTTTTGAGCATTCTCAGCATTGGACGAAACTTGACCCAAACGTAGGTCTAGACCCAAGAGTTTGTATGTTAAATTTGAGGCGTAATAATAACTACAAGTTAATATAAAAGGGAAACAAACTTGTTTTAATAAAACCGTGCAAAACAGTTAATTTTTGAGCATTCTCAGCATTGGACGAACTTGACCCAAACGTAGGTCTAGACCCAAGAGTTTGTGTGTTTAATTTTCTAAGCGTAATAATAACTACAAGTTACTATAAAAGGGACACAAACTTGTTTTAATAAAACCGTGCAAAACAGCTAACTTTTGGACGTACTCAGAATTCAACGAAACTTGACCCAATCGCAGGACTAGACCCATCCATTTGTGTTGTAAATATGCTAAGCGTAATAATAACTAGAAGTTAGTATAAAAGCGAAACAAACTTGCTTCAATAAAACCGTGCAAAATAGCTAAATTTTGAACGTTCTCAGAATTCGACGAAACTTGACCCAAACGTTGGTCTAGACCCAAGCATTTGTGTTGTAAATTTGCTAAGCGTAATAATAACTATAAGTTAGTATAAAAGGAAAACAAACTTGTTTTAATAAAACTGTGCAAAACAGCTAAATATTGAGCATTCTCAGAATTCGACGAAACTTGACCCAAACGTAGGTCTAGACCCAAGAGTTTGTGTGTTAAATTTTCTAAGCGTAATAATAACTACAAGTTACTATGAAAGGGAAACAAACTTGTTTTAATATAACCGTGAAAACAGCTAAATTTTGAACGTTCTCAAAATTCGACGAAACTTGAACCAAAGGTTGGTCTAGACCCAAGCATTTGTGTTGTAAATTTGCTAAGCGTAATAATAACTACAAGTTAGTATAAAAGGTTAACAAACTTGTTTTAATAAAACCTGTGCAAAACAGCTAATTTTTGAGCATTCTCAGCATTGGACGAAACTTGACCCAAACGTAGGTCTAGACCCAAGAGTTTGTATGTTAAATTTGAAGCGTAATAATAACTACAAGTTAGTATAAAAGGAAAACAAACTTGTTTTAATAAAACCGTGCAAAACAGCTAAATATTGAGCATTCTCAGAATTCGACGAAACTTGACCCAAACGTAGGTCTAGACCCAAGAGTTTGTGTGTTTAATTTTGTAAGCGTAATAATAACTACAAGTTACTATAAAAGGGACACAAACTTGTTTTAATAAAACCGTGCAAAACAGCTAACTTTTGGACGTTCTCAGAATTCAACGAAACTTGACCCAATCGCAAGACTACACCCATCCATTTGTGTTGTAAATATGCTAAGCGTAATAATAACTAGAAGTTAGTATAAAAGCGAAACAAACTTGCTTTAATAAAACCGTGGAAAATAGCTAAATTTTGAACGTTCTCAGAATTCGACGAAATCAGAATTCGACGAAACTTGACCCAAACGTTGGTCTAGACCCAAGCATTTGTGTTGTAAATTTGCTAAGCGTAATAATAACTACAAGTTAGTATAAAAGGGAAACAAACTTGTTTTAATGAAACTGTGCAAAACAGCTAAATATTGAGCATTCTCAGAATTCGACGAAACTTGACCCAAACGTAGGTCTAGACCCAAGAGTTTGTGTGTTAAATTTTCTAAGCGTAATAATAACTACAAGTTACTATAAAAGGGAAACAAACTTGTTTTAATATAACCGTGAAAACAGCTAAATTTTGAACGTTCTCAGAATTCGACGAAACTTGACCCAAACGTTGGTCTAGACCCAAGCATTTGTGTTGTAAATTTGCTAAGCGTAATAATAACTACAAGTTAGTATAAAAGGGAAACAAACTAGTTTTAATAAAACCGTGCAAAACAGCTAATTTTTTAGCATTCTCAGCATTGGACGAAACTTGACCCAAACGTTGGTCTAGTTTGTGTGTTAAATTTTCTAATCGTAATAATAACTACAAGTTACTATAAAAGGGAAACAAACTTGTTTTAATAAAACCGTGCAAAACAGCTAACTTTTGGACGTTCTCAGAATTCAACGAAACTTGACCCAATCGCAGGACTAGACCCATCCATTTGTGTTGTAAATTTGCTAAGCGTAATAATAACTAGAAGTTAGTATAAAAGCGAAACAAACTTGCTTTAATAAAACCGTGCAAAATAGCTAAATTTTGAACGTTCTCAGAATTCGACGAAACTTGACCCAAACGTTGGTCTAGACCCAAGCATTTGTGCTGTAAATTTTCTAAGCGTAATAATAACTACAAGTTAGTATAAAAGGGAAACAAACTTGTTTTAATAAAACTGTGCAAAACAGCTAAATATTGAGCATTCTCAGAATTCGACGAAACTTGACCCAAACGTAGGTCTAGACCCAAGAGTTTGTGTGTTAAATTTTCTAAGCGTAATAATAACTACAAGTTACTATAAAAGGGAAACAAACTTGTTTTAATATAACCGTGAAAACAGCTAAATTTTGAACGTTCTCAAAATTCGACGAAACTTGAACCAAAGGTTGGTCTAGACCCAAGCATTTGTGTTGTAAATTTGCTAAGCGTAATAATAATTATAAGTTAGTATAAAAGATTAACAAACTTGTTTTAATAAAACCTGTGCAAAATAGCTAATTTTTGAGCATTCTCAGCATTGGACGAAACTTGACCCAAACGTAGGTCTAGACCCAAGAGTTTGTATGTTAAATTTGAGGCGTAATAATAACTACAAGTTAGTATAAAAGGGAAACAAACTTGTTTTAATAAAACCGTGCAAAACAGTTAATTTTTGAGCATTCTCAGCATTGGACGAACTTGACCCAAACGTAGGTCTAGACCCAAGAGTTTGTGTGTTTAATTTTCTAAGCGTAATAATAACTACAAGTTACTATAAAAGGGACACAAACTTGTTTTAATAAAACCGTGCAAAACAGCTAACTTTTGGACGTACTCAGAATTCAACGAAACTTGACCCAATCGCAGGACTGGACCCATCCATTTGTGTTGTAAATATGCTAAGCGTAATAATAACTAGAAGTTAGTATAAAAGCGAAACAAACTTGCTTTAATAAAACCGTGCAAAATAGCTAAATTTTGAACGTTCTCAGAATTCGACGAAACTTGACCCAAACCTTGGTCTAGACCCAAGCATTTGTGTTGTAAATTTGCTAAGCGTAATAATAACTATAAGTTAGTATAAAAGGAAAACAAACTTGTTTTAATAAAACTGTGCAAAACAGCTAAATATTGAGCATTCTCAGAATTCGACGAAACTTGACCCAAACGTAGGTCTAGACCCAAGAGTTTGTGTGTTAAATTTTCTAAGCGTAATAATAACTACAAGTTACTATGAAAGGGAAACAAACTTGTTTTAATATAACCGTGAAAACAGCTAAATTTTGAACGTTCTCAAAATTCGACGAAACTTGAACCAAAGGTTGGTCTAGACCCAAGCATTTGTGTTGTAAATTTGCTAAGCGTAATAATAACTACAAGTTAGTATAAAAGGTTAACAAACTTGTTTTTATAAAACCTGTGCAAAACAGCTAATTTTTGAGCATTCTCAGCATTGGACGAAACTTGTCCCAAACGTAGGTCTAGACCCAAGAGTTTGTATGTTAAATTTGAAGCGTAATAATAACTACAAGTTAGTATAAAAGGAAAACAAACTTGTTTTAATAAAACCGTGCAAAACAGCTAAATATTGAGCATTCTCAGAATTCGACGAAACTTGACCCAAACGTAGGTCTAGACCCAAGAGTTTGTGTGTTTAATTTTGTAAGCGTAATAATAACTACAAGTTACTATAAAAGGGACACAAACTTGTTTTAATAAAACCGTGCAAAACAGCTAACTTTTGGACGTTCTCAGAATTCAACGAAACTTGACCCAATCGCAGGACTACACCCATCCATTTGTGTTGTAAATATGCTAAGCGTAATAATAACTAGAAGTTAGTATAAAAGCGAAACAAACTTGCTTTAATAAAACCGTGGAAAATAGCTAAATTTTGAACGTTCTCAGAATTCGACGAAACTTGACCTAAACGTTGGTCTAGACCCAAGCATTTGTGCTGTAAATTTTCTAAGCGTAATAATTACTACAAGTTAGTATAAAAGGGAAACAAACTTGTTTTAATAAAACTGTGCAAAACAGCTAAATATTGAGCATTCTCAGAATTCGACGAAACTTGACCCAAACGTGGGTCTAGATCCAAGAGTTTGTGTGTTAAATTTTCTAAGCGTAATAATAACTACAAGTTACTATAAAAGGGAAACAAACTTGTTTTAATATAACCGTGAAAACAGCTAAATTTTGAACGTTCTCAGAATTCGACGAAACTTGACCCAAACGTTGGTCTAGACCCAAGCATTTGTGTTGTAAATTTGCTAAGCGTAATAATAACTACAAGTTAGTATAAAAGGGAAACAAACTAGTTTTAATAAAACCGTGCAAAACAGCTAATTTTTTAGCATTCTCAGCATTGGACGAAACTTGACCCAAACGTTGGTCTAGTTTGTGTGTTAAATTTTCTAAGCGTAATAATAACTACAAGTTACTATAAAAGGGAAACAAACTTGTTTTAATAAAACCGTGCAAAACAGCTAACTTTTGGACGTTCTCAGAATTCAACGAAACTTGACCCAATCGCAGGACTAGACCCATCCATTTGTGTTGTAAATTTGCTAAGCGTAATAATAACTAGAAGTTAGTATAAAAGCGAAACAAACTTGCTTTAATAAAACCGTGCAAAATAGCTAAATTTTGAACGTTCTCAGAATTCGACGAAACTTGACCCAAACGTTGGTCTAGACCCAAGCATTTGTGCTGTAAATTTTCTAAGCGTAATAATTACTACAAGTTAGTATAAAAGGGAAACAAACTTGTTTTAATAAAATTGTGCAAAACAGCTAAATATTGAGCATTCTCAGAATTCGACGAAACTTGACCCAAACGTAGGTCTAGACCCAAGAGTTTGTGTGTTAAATTTTCTAAGCGTAATAATAACTACAAGTTACTATGAAAGGGAAACAAACTTGTTTTAATATAACCGTGAAAACAGCTAAATTTTGAACGTTCTCAAAATTCGACGAAACTTGAACCAAAGGTTGGTCTAGACCCAAGCATTTGTGTTGTAAATTTGCTAAGCGTAATAATAACTACAAGTTAGTATAAAAGGGAAACAAACTAGTTTTAATAAAACCGTGCAAAACAGCTAATTTTTTAGCATTCTCAGCATTGGACGAAACTTGACCCAAACGTTGGTCTAGTTTGTGTGTTAAATTTTCTAAGCGTAATAATAACTACAAGTTACTATAAAAGGGAAACAAACTTGTTTTAATAAAACCGTGCAAAACAGCTAACTTTTGGACGTTCTCAGAATTCAACGAAACTTGACCCAATCGCAGGACTAGACCCATACATTTGTGTTGTAAATTTGCTAAGCGTAATAATAACTAGAAGTTAGTATAAAAGCGAAACAAACTTGCTTTAATAAAACCGTGCAAAATAGCTAAATTTTGAACGTTCTCAGAATTCGACGAAACTTGACCCAAACGTTGGTCTAGACCCAAGCATTTGTGCTGTAAATTTTCTAAGCGTAAAAATAACTACAAGTTAGTATAAAAGGGAAACAAACTTGTTTTAATAAAACTGTGCAAAACAGCTAAATATTGAGCATTCTCAGAATTCGACGAAACTTGACCCAAACGTGGGTCTAGACCCAAGAGTTTGTGTGTTAAATTTTCTAAGCGTAATAATAACTACAAGTTACTATAAAAGGGAAACAAACTTGTTTTAATATAACCGTGAAAACAGCTAAATTTTGAACGTTCTCAAAATTCGACGAAACTTGAACCAAAGGTTGGTCTAGACCCAAGCATTTGTGTTGTAAATTTGCTAAGCGTAATAATAATTATAAGTTAGTATAAAAGATTAACAAACTTGTTTTAATAAAACCTGTGCAAAATAGCTAATTTTTGAGCATTCTCAGCATTGGACGAAACTTGACCCTAACGTAGGTCTAGACCCAAGAGTTTGTATGTTAAATTTGAGGCGTAATAATAACTACAAGTTAGTATAAAAGGGAAACAAACTTGTTTTAATAAAACCGTGCAAAACAGTTAATTTTTGAGCATTCTCAGCATTGGACGAACTTGACCCAAACGTAGGTCTAGACCCAAGAGTTTGTGTGTTTAATTTTCTAAGCGTAATAACAACTACAAGTTACTATAAAAGGGACACAAACTTGTTTTAATAAAACCGTGCAAAACAGCTAACTTTTGGACGTACTCAGAATTCAACGAAACTTGACCCAATCGCAGGACTAGACCCATCCATTTGTGTTGTAAATATGCTAAGCGTAATAATAACTAGAAGTTAGTATAAAAGGGAAACAAACTTGCTTTAATAAAACCGTGCAAAATAGCTAAATTTTGAACGTTCTCAGAATTCGACGAAACTTGACCCAAACGTTGGTCTAGACCCAAGCATTTGTGTTGTAAATTTGCTAAGCGTAATAATAACTACAAGTTAGTATAAAAGGAAAACAAACTTGTTTTAATAAAACTGTGCAAAACAGCTAAATATTGAGCATTCTCAGAATTCGACGAAACTTGACCCAAACGTAGGTCTAGACCCAAGAGTTTGTGTGTTAAATTTTCTAAGCGTAATAATAACTACAAGTTACTATGAAAGGGAAACCAACTTGTTTTAATATAACCGTGAAAACAGCTAAATTTTGAACGTTCTCAAAATTCGACGAAACTTGAACCAAAGGTTGGTCTAGACCCAAGCATTTGTGTTGTAAATTTGCTAAGCGTAATAATAACTACAAGTTAGTATAAAAGGTTAACAAACTTGTTTTAATAAAACCTGTGCAAAACAGCTAATTTTTTAGCATTCTCAGCATTGGACGAAACTTGACCCAAACGTAGGTCTAGACCCAAGAGTTTGTATGTTAAATTTGAAGCGTAATAATAACTACAAGTTAGTATAAAAGGAAAACAAACTTGTTTTAATAAAACCGTGCAAAACAGCTAAATATTGAGCATTCTCAGAATTCGACGAAACTTGACCCAAACGTAGGTCTAGACCCAAGAGTTTGTGTGTTTAATTTTGTAAGCGTAATAATAACTACAAGTTACTATAAAAGGGACACAAACTTGTTTTAATAAAACCGTGCAAAACAGCTAACTTTTGGACGTTCTCAGAATTCAACGAAACTTGACCCAATCGCAGGACTACACCCATCCATTTGTGTTGTAAATATGCTAAGCGTAATAATAACTAGAAGTTAGTATAAAAGCGAAACAAACTTGCTTTAATAAAACCGTGGAAAATAGCTAAATTTTGAACGTTCTCAGAATTCGACGAAACTTGACCCAAACGTTGGTCTAGACCCAAGCATTTGTGTTGTAAATTTGCTAAGCGTAATAATAACTACAAGTTAGTATAAAAGGGAAACAAACTTGTTTTAATGAAACTGTGCAAAACAGCTAAATATTGAGCATTCTCAGAATTCGACGAAACTTGACCCAAACGTAGGTCTAGACCCATCCATTTGTGTTGTAAATATGCTAAGCGTAATAATAACTAGAAGTTAGTATAAAAGCGAAACAAACTTGCTTTAATAAAACCGTGCAAAATAGCTAAATTTTGAACGTTCTCAGAATTCGACGAAACTTGACCCAAACGTTGGTCTAGACCCAAGCATTTGTGTTGTAAATTTGCTAAGCGTAATAATAACTACAAGTTAGTATAAAAGGGAAACAAACTAGTTTTAATAAAACCGTGCAAAACAGCTAATTTTTTAGCATTCTCAGCATTGGACGAAACTTGACCCAAACGTTGGTCTAGTTTGTGTGTTAAATTTTCTAAGCGTAATAATAACTACAAGTTACTATAAAAGGGAAACAAACTTGTTTTAATAAAACCGTGCAAAACAGCTAACTTTGGGACGTTCTCAGAATTCAACGAAACTTGACCCAATCGCAGGACTAGACCCATCCATTTGTGTTGTAAATTTGCTAAGCGTAATAATAACTAGAAGTTAGTATAAAAGCGAAACAAACTTGCTTTAATAAAACCGTGCAAAATAGCTAAATTTTGAACGTTCTCAGAATTCGACGAAACTTGACCCAAACGTTGGTCTAGAACCAAGCATTTGTGCTGTAAATTTTCTAAGCGTAATAATAACTACAAGTAAGTATAAAAGGGAAACAAACTTGTTTTAATAAAACTGTGCAAAACAGCTAAATATTGAGCATTCTCAGAATTCGACGAAACTTGACCCAAACGTAGGTCTAGACCCAAGAGTTTGTGTGTTAAATTTTCTAAGCGTAATAATAACTACAAGTTACTATAAAAGGGAAACAAACTTGTTTTAATATAACCGTGAAAACAGCTAAATTTTGAACGTTCTCAGAATTCGACGAAACTTGACCCAAACGTTGGTCTAGACCCAAGCATTTGTGCTGTAAATTTTCTAAGCGTAATAATAACTACAAGTTAGTATAAAAGGGAAACAAACTTGTTTTAATAAAACTGTGCAAAACAGCTAAATATTGAGCATTCTCAGAATTCGACGAAACTTGACCCAAACGTAGGTCTAGACCCAAGAGTTTGTGTGTTAAATTTTCTAAGCGTAATAATAACTACAAGTTACTATAAAAGGGAAACAAAGTTGTTTTAATAAAACCGTGCAAAACAGCTAACTTTTGGACGTTCTCAGAATTCAACGAAACTTGACCCAATCGCAGGACTATTCCCATCCATTTGTGTTGTAAATTTGCTAAGCGTAATAATAACTAGAAGTTAGTATAAAAGCGAAACAAACTTGCTTTAATAAAACCGTGCAAAATAGCTAAATTTTGAACGTTCTCAGAACTCGACGACACTTGACCAAAACGTTGGTCTAGACCCAAACATTTGTGTTGTAAATTTTCTAAGCGTAATAATAACTACAAGTAGTATAAAAGGGAAACAAACTTGTTTTAATAAAACTGTGCAAAACAGCTAAATATTGAGCATTCTCAGAATTCGACGAAACTTGACCCAAACGTAGGTCTAGACCCAAGAGTTTGTGTGTTAAATTTTCTAAGCGTAATAATAACTACAAGTTACTATAAAAGGGAAACAAACTTGTTTTAATATAACCGTGAAAACAGCTAAATTTTGAACGTTCTCAAAATTCGACGAAACTTGAACCAAAGGTTGGTCTAGACCCAAGCATTTGTGTTGTAAATTTGCTAAGCGTAATAATAATTATAAGTTAGTATAAAAGATTAACAAACTTGTTTTAATAAAACCTGTGCAAAATAGCTAATTTTTTCGCATTCTCAGCATTGGACGAAACTTGACCCAAACGTAGGTCTAGACCCAAGAGTTTGTATGTTAAATTTGAGGCGTAATAATAACTACAAGTTAGTATAAAAGGGAAACAAACTTGTTTTAATAAAACCGTGCAAAACAGTTAATTTTTGAGCATTCTCAGCATTGGACGAACTTGACCCAAACGTAGGTCTAGACCCAAGAGTTTGTGTGTTTAATTTTCTAAGCGTAATAACAACTACAAGTTACTATAAAAGGGACACAAACTTGTTTTAATAAAACCGTGCAAAACAGCTAACTTTTGGACGTACTCAGAATTCAACGAAATTTGACCCAATCGCAGGACTAGACCCATCCATTTGTGTTGTAAATATGCTAAGCGTAATAATAACTAGAAGTTAGTATAAAAGCGAAACAAACTTGCTTTAATAAAACCGTGCAAAATAGCTAAATTTTGAACGTTCTCAGAATTCGACGAAACTTGACCCAAACGTTGGTCTAGACCCAAGCATTTGTTTTGTAAATTTGCTAAGCGTAATAATAACTACAAGTTAGTATAAAAGGAAAACAAACTTGTTTTAATAAAACTGTGCAAAACAGCTAAATATTGAGCATTCTCAGAATTCGACGAAACTTGACCCAAACGTAGGTCTAGACCCAAGAGTTTGTGTGTTAAATTTTCTAAGCGTAATAATAACTACAAGTTACTATAAAAGGGAAACAAACTTGTTTTAATATAACCGTGAAAACAGCTAAATTTTGAACGTTCTCAAAATTCGACGAAACTTGAACCAAAGGTTGGTCTAGACCCAAGCATTTGTGTTGTAAATTTGCTAAGCGTAATAATAACTACAAGTTAGTATAAAAGGTTAACAAACTTGTTTTAATAAAACCTGTGCAAAACAGCTAATTTTTTAGCATTCTCAGCATTGGACGAAACTTGACCCAAACGTAGGTCTAGACCCAAGAGTTTGTATGTTAAATTTGAAGCGTAATAATAACTACAAGTTAGTATAAAAGGAAAACAAACTTGTTTTAATAAAACCGTGCAAAACAGCTAAATATTGAACATTCTCAGAATTCGACGAAACTTGACCCAAACGTAGGTCTAGACCCAAGAGTTTGTGTGTTTAATTTTGTAAGCGTAATAATAACTACAAGTTACTATAAAAGGGACACAAACTTGTTTTAATAAAACCGTGCAAAACAGCTAACTTTTGGACGTTCTCAGAATTCAATGAAACTTGACCCAATCGCAGGACTACACCCATCCATTTGTGTTGTATATGCTAAGCGTAATAATAACTAGAAGTTAGTATAAAAGCGAAACAAACTTGCTTTAATAAAACCGTGGAAAATAGCTAAATTTTGAACGTTCTCAGAATTCGACGAAACTTGACCCAAACGTTGGTCTAGACCCAAGCATTTGTGTTGTAAATTTGCTAAGCGTAATAATAACTACAAGTTAGTATAAAAGGGAAACAAACTTGTTTTAATGAAACTGTGCAAAACAGCTAAATATTGAGCATTCTCAGAATTCGACGAAACTTGACCCAAACGTAGGTCTAGACCCAAGAGTTTGTGTGTTAAATTTTCTAAGCGTAATAATAACTACAAGTTACTATAAAAGGGAAACAAACTTGTTTTAATATAACCGTGAAAACAGCTAAATTTTGAACGTTCTCAGAATTCGACGAAACTTGACCCAAACGTTGGTCTAGACCCAAGCATTTGTGTTGTAAATTTGCTAAGCGTAATAATAACTACAAGTTAGTATAAAAGGGAAACAAACTAGTTTTAATAAAACCGTGCAAAACAGCTAATTTTTTAGCATTCTCAGCATTGGACGAAACTTGACCCAAACGTTGGTCTAGTTTGTGTGTTAAATTTTCTAAGCGTAATAATAACTACAAGTTACTATAAAAGGGAAACAAACTTGTTTTAATAAAACCGTGCAAACAGCTAACTTTTGGACGTTCTCAGAATTCAACGAAACTTGACCCAATCGCAGGACTAGACCCATCCATTTGTGTTGTAAATTTGCTAAGCGTAATAATTACTAGAAGTTAGTATAAAAGCGAAACAAACTTGCTTTAATAAAACCGTGAAAAATAGCTAAATTTTGAACGTTCTCAGAATTCGACGAAACTTGACCCAAACGTTGGTCTAGACCCAAGCATTTGTGTTGTAAATTTGCTAAGCGTAATAATAACTACAAGTTAGTATAAAAGGGAAACAAACTTGTTTTAATGAAACTGTGCAAAACAGCTAAATATTGAGCATTCTCAGAATTCGACGAAACTTGACCCAAACGTAGGTCTAGACCCATCCATTTGTGTTGTAAATATGCTAAGCGTAATAATAACTAGAAGTTAGTATAAAAGCGAAACAAACTTGCTTTAATAAAACCGTGCAAAATAGCTAAATTTTGAACGTTCTCAGAATTCGACGAAACTTGACCCAAACGTTGGTCTAGACCCAAGCATTTGTGTTGTAAATTTGCTAAGCGTAATAATAACTACAAGTTAGTATAAAAGGGAAACAAACTAGTTTTAATAAAACCGTGCAAAACAGCTAATTTTTTAGCATTCTCAGCATTGGACGAAACTTGACCCAAACGTTGGTCTAGTTTGTGTGTTAAATTTTCTAAGCGTAATAATAACTACAAGTTACTATAAAAGGGAAACAAACTTGTTTTAATAAAACCGTGCAAAACAGCTAACTTTGGGACGTTCTCAGAATTCAACGAAACTTGACCCAATCGCAGGACTAGACCCATCCATTTGTGTTGTAAATTTGCTAAGCGTAATAATAACTAGAAGTTAGTATAAAAGCGAAACAAACTTGCTTTAATAAAACCGTGCAAAATAGCTAAATTTTGAACGTTCTCAGAATTCGACGAAACTTGACCCAAACGTTGGTCTAGAACCAAGCATTTGTGCTGTAAATTTTCTAAGCGTAATAATAACTACAAGTAAGTATAAAAGGGAAACAAACTTGTTTTAATAAAACTGTGCAAAACAGCTAAATATTGAGCATTCTCAGAATTCGACGAAACTTGACCCAAACGTAGGTCTAGACCCAAGAGTTTGTGTGTTAAATTTTCTAAGCGTAATAATAACTACAAGTTACTATAAAAGGGAAACAAACTTGTTTTAATATAACCGTGAAAACAGCTAAATTTTGAACGTTCTCAGAATTCGACGAAACTTGACCCAAACGTTGGTCTAGACCCAAGCATTTGTGCTGTAAATTTTCTAAGCGTAATAATAACTACAAGTTAGTATAAAAGGGAAACAAACTTGTTTTAATAAAACTGTGCAAAACAGCTAAATATTGAGCATTCTCAGAATTCGACGAAACTTGACCCAAACGTAGGTCTAGACCCAAGAGTTTGTGTGTTAAATTTTCTAAGCGTAATAATAACTACAAGTTACTATAAAAGGGAAACAAAGTTGTTTTAATAAAACCGTGCAAAACAGCTAACTTTTGGACGTTCTCAGAATTCAACGAAACTTGACCCAATCGCAGGACTATTCCCATCCATTTGTGTTGTAAATTTGCTAAGCGTAATAATAACTAGAAGTTAGTATAAAAGCGAAACAAACTTGCTTTAATAAAACCGTGCAAAATAGCTAAATTTTGAACGTTCTCAGAATTCGACGACACTTGACCAAAACGTTGGTCTAGACCCAAACATTTGTGTTGTAAATTTTCTAAGCGTAATAATAACTACAAGTAGTATAAAAGGGAAACAAACTTGTTTTAATAAAACTGTGCAAAACAGCTAAATATTGAGCATTCTCAGAATTCGACGAAACTTGACCCAAACGTAGGTCTAGACCCAAGAGTTTGTGTGTTAAATTTTCTAAGCGTAATAATAACTACAAGTTACTATAAAAGGGAAACAAACTTGTTTTAATATAACCGTGAAAACAGCTAAATTTTGAACGTTCTCAAAATTCGACGAAACTTGAACCAAAGGTTGGTCTAGACCCAAGCATTTGTGTTGTAAATTTGCTAAGCGTAATAATAATTATAAGTTAGTATAAAAGATTAACAAACTTGTTTTAATAAAACCTGTGCAAAATAGCTAATTTTTTCGCATTCTCAGCATTGGACGAAACTTGACCCAAACGTAGGTCTAGACCCAAGAGTTTGTATGTTAAATTTGAGGCGTAATAATAACTACAAGTTAGTATAAAAGGGAAACAAACTTGTTTTAATAAAACCGTGCAAAACAGTTAATTTTTGAGCATTCTCAGCATTGGACGAACTTGACCCAAACGTAGGTCTAGACCCAAGAGTTTGTGTGTTTAATTTTCTAAGCGTAATAACAACTACAAGTTACTATAAAAGGGACACAAACTTGTTTTAATAAAACCGTGCAAAACAGCTAACTTTTGGACGTACTCAGAATTCAACGAAATTTGACCCAATCGCAGGACTAGACCCATCCATTTGTGTTGTAAATATGCTAAGCGTAATAATAACTAGAAGTTAGTATAAAAGCGAAACAAACTTGCTTTAATAAAACCGTGCAAAATAGCTAAATTTTGAACGTTCTCAGAATTCGACGAAACTTGACCCAAACGTTGGTCTAGACCCAAGCATTTGTTTTGTAAATTTGCTAAGCGTAATAATAACTACAAGTTAGTATAAAAGGAAAACAAACTTGTTTTAATAAAACTGTGCAAAACAGCTAAATATTGAGCATTCTCAGAATTCGACGAAACTTGACCCAAACGTAGGTCTAGACCCAAGAGTTTGTGTGTTAAATTTTCTAAGCGTAATAATAACTACAAGTTACTATGAAAGGGAAACAAACTTGTTTTAATATAACCGTGAAAACAGCTAAATTTTGAACGTTCTCAAAATTCGACGAAACTTGAACCAAAGGTTGGTCTAGACCCAAGCATTTGTGTTGTAAATTTGCTAAGCGTAATAATAACTACAAGTTAGTATAAAAGGTTAACAAACTTGTTTTAATAAAACCTGTGCAAAACAGCTAATTTTTTAGCATTCTCAGCATTGGACGAAACTTGACCCAAACGTAGGTCTAGACCCAAGAGTTTGTATGTTAAATTTGAAGCGTAATAATAACTACAAGTTAGTATAAAAGGAAAACAAACTTGTTTTAATAAAACCGTGCAAAACAGCTAAATATTGAACATTCTCAGAATTCGACGAAACTTGACCCAAACGTAGGTCTAGACCCAAGAGTTTGTGTGTTTAATTTTGTAAGCGTAATAATAACTACAAGTTACTATAAAAGGGACACAAACTTGTTTTAATAAAACCGTGCAAAACAGCTAACTTTTGGACGTTCTCAGAATTCAATGAAACTTGACCCAATCGCAGGACTACACCCATCCATTTGTGTTGTATATGCTAAGCGTAATAATAACTAGAAGTTAGTATAAAAGCGAAACAAACTTGCTTTAATAAAACCGTGGAAAATAGCTAAATTTTGAACGTTCTCAGAATTCGACGAAACTTGACCCAAACGTTGGTCTAGACCCAAGCATTTGTGTTGTAAATTTGCTAAGCGTAATAATAACTACAAGTTAGTATAAAAGGGAAACAAACTTGTTTTAATGAAACTGTGCAAAACAGCTAAATATTGAGCATTCTCAGAATTCGACGAAACTTGACCCAAACGTAGGTCTAGACCCAAGAGTTTGTGTGTTAAATTTTCTAAGCGTAATAATAACTACAAGTTACTATAAAAGGGAAACAAACTTGTTTTAATATAACCGTGAAAACAGCTAAATTTTGAACGTTCTCAGAATTCGACGAAACTTGACCCAAACGTTGGTCTAGACCCAAGCATTTGTGTTGTAAATTTGCTAAGCGTAATAATAACTACAAGTTAGTATAAAAGGGAAACAAACTAGTTTTAATAAAACCGTGCAAAACAGCTAATTTTTTAGCATTCTCAGCATTGGACGAAACTTGACCCAAACGTTGGTCTAGTTTGTGTGTTAAATTTTCTAAGCGTAATAATAACTACAAGTTACTATAAAAGGGAAACAAACTTGTTTTAATAAAACCGTGCAAACAGCTAACTTTTGGACGTTCTCAGAATTCAACGAAACTTGACCCAATCGCAGGACTAGACCCATCCATTTGTGTTGTAAATTTGCTAAGCGTAATAATTACTAGAAGTTAGTATAAAAGCGAAACAAACTTGCTTTAATAAAACCGTGGAAAATAGCTAAATTTTGAACGTTCTCAGAATTCGACGAAACTTGACCCAAACGTTGGTCTAGACCCAAGCATTTGTGTTGTAAATTTGCTAAGCGTAATAATAACTACAAGTTAGTATAAAAGGGAAACAAACTTGTTTTAATGAAACTGTGCAAAACAGCTAAATATTGAGCATTCTCAGAATTCGACGAAACTTGACCCAAACGTAGGTCTAGACCCAAGAGTTTGTGTGTTAAATTTTCTAAGCGTAATAATAACTACAAGTTACTATAAAAGGGAAACAAACTTGTTTTAATATAACCGTAAAAACAGCTAAATTTTGAACGTTCTCAGAATTCGACGAAACTTGACCCAAACGTTGGTCTAGACCCAAGCATTTGTGCTGTAAATTTTCTAAGCGTAATAATAAGTACAAGTTAGTATAAAAGGGAAACAAACTTGTTTTAATAAAACTGTGCAAAACAGCTAAATATTGAGCATTCTCAGAATTCGACGAAACTTGACCCAAACGTAGGTCTAGACCCAAGAGTTTGTGTGTTATATTTTCTAAGTGTAATAATAACTACAAGTTAGTATAAAAGGGAAACAAACTTGTTTTAATATAACCGTGAAAACAGCTAAATTTTGAACGTTCTCAGAATTCGACGAAACTTGACCCAAACGTTGGTCTAGACCCAAGCTTTGTGTTTTAAATTTGCTAAGCGTAATAATAACTACAAGTTAGTACAAAAGAGAAACAAACTAGTTTTAATAAAACCGTGCAAAACAGCTAATTTTTTAGCATTCTCAGCATTGGACGAAACTTGACCCAAATGTTGGTCTAGACCCAAGGGTTTGTGTGTTAAATTTTCTAAGCGTAATAATAACTACAAGTTACTATAAAAGGGAAACAAACTTGTTTTAATATAACCGTGCAAAACAGCTAACTTTTGGACGTTCTCAGAATTCAACGAAACTTGACCCAATCGCAGGACTAGACCCATCCATTTGTGTTGTAAATTTGCTAAGCGTAATAATAACTAGAAGTTAGTATAAAAGCGAAACAAACTTGCTTTAATAATACCGTGCAAAATAGCTAAATTTTGAACGTTCTCAGAATTCGACGACACTTGACCCAAACGTTGGTCTAGCCCTAAGCATTTGTGTTGTAAATTTGCTAAGCGTAATAATAACTACAAGTTAGTATAAAAGGGAAACAAACTTGTTTTAATGAAACTGTGCAAAACAGCTAAATATTGAGTATTCTCAGAATTCGACGAAACTTGACCTAAACGTAGGTCTAGATCCAAGAGTTTGTGTGTTAAATTTTCTAAGCGTAATAATAACTACAAGTTACTATAAAAGGGAAACAAACTTGTTTTAATATAACCGTGAAAACAGCTAAATTTTGAACGTTCTTAGAATTCGACGAAACTTGACCCAAACGTTGGTCTAGACCCAAGAATTTGTGTTGTAAATTTGCTAAGCGTAATAATAACTACAAGTTAGTATAAAAGGGAAACAAACTAGTTTTAATAAAACCGTGCAAAACAGCTAATTTTTGAGCATTCTCAGCATTGGACGAAACTTGACCCAAACGTTGGTCTAGACCCAAGGGTTTGTGTGTTAAATTTTCTAAGCGTAATAATAACTACAAGTTACTATAAAAGGGAAACAAACTTGTTTTAATAAAACCGTGCAAAACAGCTAACTTTTGGACGTTCTCAGAATTCAACGAAACTTGACCCAATCGCAGGACTATTCCCATCCATTTGTGTTGTAAATTTGCTAAGCGTAATAATAACTAGAAGTTAGTATAAAAGCGAAACAAACTTGCTTTAATAAAACCGTGCAAAATAGCTAAATTTTGAACGTTCTCAGAATTCGACGACACTTGACCCAAACGTTGGTCTAGACCCAAACATTTGTGTTGTAAATTTTCTAAGCGTAATAATAACTACAAGTTAGTATAAAAGGGAAACAAACTTGTTTTAATAAAACTGTGCAAAACAGCTAAATATTGAGCATTCTCAGAATTCGACGAAACTTGACCCAAACGTAGGTCTAGACCCAAGAGTTTGTGTGTTAAATTTTCTAAGCGTAATAATAACTACAAGTTACTATAAAAGGGAAACAAACTTGTTTTAATATAACCGTGAAAATAGCTAAATTTTGAACGTTCTCAAAATTCGACGAAACTTGAACCAAAGGTTGGTCTAGACCCAAGCATTTGTGTTGTAAATTTGCTAAGCGTAATAATAATTATAAGTTAGTATAAAAGATTAACAAACTTGTTTTAATAAAACCTGTGCAAAATAGCTAATTTTTGAGCATTCTCAGCATTGGACGAAACTTGACCCAAACGTCGGTCTAGACCCAAGAGTTTGTATGTTAAATTTGAGGCGTAATAATAACTACAAGATAGTATAAAAGGGAAACAAACTTGTTTTAATAAAACCGTGCAAAACAGTTAATTTTTGAGCATTCTCAGCATTGGACGAACTTGACCCAAACGTAGGTCTAGACCCAAGAGTTTGTGTGTTTAATTTTCTAAGCGTAATAATAACTACAAGTTACTATAAAAGGGACACAAACTTGTTTTAATAAAACCGTGCAAAACAGCTAACTTTTGGACGTACTCAGAATTCAACGAAACTTGACCCAATCGCAGGACTAGACCCATCCGTTTGTGTTGTAAATTTGCTAAGCGTAATAATAACTAGAAGTTAGTATAAAAGCGAAACAAACTTGCTTTAATAAAACCGTGCAAAATAGCTAAATTTTGAACGTTCTCAGAATTCGACGAAACTTGACCCAAACGTTGGTCTAGACCAAAGCATTTGTGCTGTAAATTTTCTAAGCGTAATAATAACTAAAAGTTAGTATAAAAGGGAAACAAACTTGTTTTAATAAAACTGTGCAAAACAGCTAAATATTGAGCATTCTCAGAATTCGACGAAACTTGACCCAAACGTAGGTCTAGACCCAAGAGTTTGTGTGTTAAATTTTCTAAGCGTAATAATAACTACAAGTTACTATAAAAGGGAAACAAACTTGTTTTAATATAACCGTGAAAACAGCTAAATTTTGAACGTTTTCAAAATTCGACGAAACATGAACCAAAGGTTGGTCTAGACCCAAGCATTTGTGTTGTAAATTTGCTAAGCGTAATAATAATTATAAGTTAGTATAAAAGATTAACAAACTTGTTTTAATAAAACCTGTGCAAAATAGCTAATTTTTGAGCATTCTCAGCATTGGACGAAACTTGACCCAAACGTAGGTCTAGACCCAAGAGTTTGTATGTTAAATTTGAGGCGTAATAATAACTACAAGTTAGTATAAAAGGGAAACAAACTTGTTTTAATAAAACCGTGCAAAACAGTTAATTTTTGAGCATTCTCAGCATTGGACGAACTTGACCCAAACGTAGGTCTAGACCCAAGAGTTTGTGTGTTTAATTTTCTAAGCGTAATAACAACTACAAGTTACTATAAAAGGGACACAAACTTGTTTTAATAAAACCGTGCAAAACAGCTAACTTTTGGACGTACTCAGAATTCAACGAAATTTGACCCAATCGCAGGACTAGACCCATCCATTTGTGTTGTAAATATGCTAAGCGTAATAATAACTAGAAGTTAGTATAAAAGCGAAACAAACTTGCTTTAATAAAACCGTGCAAAATAGCTAAATTTTGAACGTTCTCAGAATTCGACGAAACTTGACCCAAACGTTGGTCTAGACCCAAGCATTTGTGTTGTAAATTTGCTAAGCGTAATAATAACTATAAGTTAGTATAAAAGGAAAACAAACTTGTTTTAATAAAACTGTGCAAAACAGCTAAATATTGAGCA
The DNA here is from genome assembly GCF_026168435.1 of Sesamum indicum. Lineage (NCBI taxonomy): Eukaryota > Viridiplantae > Streptophyta > Magnoliopsida > Lamiales > Pedaliaceae > Sesamum > Sesamum indicum. The sequence goes on along the minus strand of NC_142658.1, from coordinate 7,855,707 downwards.
TTCTCAGAATTCGACGAAACTTGACCCAAACGTAGGTCTAGACCCAAGAGTTTGTGTGTTAAATTTTCTAAGCGTAATAATAACTACAAGTTACTATGAAAGGGAAACAAACTTGTTTTAATATAACCGTGAAAACAGCTAAATTTTGAACGTTCTCGAAATTCGACGAAACTTGAACCAAAGGTTGGTCTAGACCCAAGCATTTGTGTTGTAAATTTGCTAAGCGTAATAATAACTACAAGTTAGTATAAAAGGTTAACAAACTTGTTTTAATAAAACCTGTGCAAAACAGCTAATTTTTGAGCATTCTCAGCATTGGACGAAACTTGACCCAAACGTAGGTCTAGACCCAAGAGTTTGTATGTTAAATTTGAAGCGTAATAATAACTACAAGTTAGTATAAAAGGAAAACAAACTTGTTTTAATAAAACCGTGCAAAACAGCTAAATATTGAGCATTCTCAGAATTCGACGAAACTTGACCCAAACGTAGGTCTAGACCCAAGAGTTTGTGTGTTTAATTTTGTAAGCGTAATAATAACTACAAGTAAAAAGGGACACAAACTTGTTTTAATAAAACCGTGCAAAACAGCTAACTTTTGGACGTTCTCAGAATTCAACGAAACTTGACCTAATCGCAAGACTACACCCATCCATTTGTGTTGTAAATATGCTAAGCGTAATAATAACTAGAAGTTAGTATAAAAGCGAAACAAACTTGCTTTAATAAAACCGTGGAAAATAGCTAAATTTTGAACGTTCTCAGAATTCGACGAAACTTGACCCAAACGTTGGTCTAGACCCAAGCATTTGTGTTGTAAATTTGCTAAGCGTAATAATAACTACAAGTTAGTATAAAAGGGAAACAAACTTGTTTTAATGAAACTGTGCAAAACAGCTAAATATTGAGCATTCTCAGAATTCGACGAAACTTGACCCAAACGTAGGTCTAGACCCAAGAGTTTGTGTGTTAAATTTTCTAAGCGTAATAATAACTACAAGTTACTATAAAAGGGAAACAAACTTGTTTTAATATAACCGTGAAAACAGCTAAATTTTGAACGTTCTCAGAATTCGACGAAACTTGACCCAAACGTTGGTCTAGACCCAAGCATTTGTGTTGTAAATTTGCTAAGCGTAATAATAACTACAAGTTAGTATAAAAGGGAAACAAACTAGTTTTAATGAAACCGTGCAAAACAGCTAATTTTTTAGCATTCTCAGCATTGGACGAAACTTGACCCAAACGTTGGTCTAGTTTGTGTGTTAAATTTTCTAAGCGTAATAATAACTACAAGTTACTATAAAAGGGAAACAAACTTGTTTTAATAAAACCGTGCAAAACAGCTAACTTTTGGACGTTCTCAGAATTCAACGAAACTTGACCCAATTGCAGGACTAGACCCATCCATTTGTGTTGTAAATTTGCTAAGCGTAATAATAACTAGAAGTTAGTATAAAAGCGAAACAAACTTGCTTTAATAAAACCGTGCAAAATAGCTAAATTTTGAACGTTCTCAGAATTCGACGAAACTTGACCCAAACGTTGGTCTAGACCCAAGCATTTGTGCTGTAAATTTTCTAAGCGTAATAATAACTACAAGTTAGTATAAAAGGGAAACAAACTTGTTTTAATAAAACTGTGCAAAACAGCTAAATATTGAGCATTCTCAGAATTCGACGAAACTTGACCCAAACGTAGGTCTAGACCCAAGAGTTTGTGTGTTAAATTTTCTTAGCGTAATAATAACTACAAGTTACTATAAAAGGGAAACAAACTTGTTTTAATATAACCGTGAAAACAGCTAAATTTTGAACGTTCTTAAAATTCGACGAAACTTGAACCAAAGGTTGGTCTAGACCCAAGCATTTGTGTTGTAAATTTGCTAAGCGTAATAATAATTATAAGTTAGTATAAAAGATTAACAAACTTGTTTTAATAAAACCTGTGCAAAATAGCTAATTTTTGAGCATTCTCAGCATTGGACGAAACTTGACCCAAACGTAGGTCTAGACCCAAGAGTTTGTATGTTAAATTTGAGGCGTAATAATAACTACAAGTTAGTATAAAAGGGAAACAAACTTGTTTTAATAAAACCGTGCAAAACAGTTAATTTATGAGCATTCTCAGCATTGGACGAACTTGACCCAAACGTAGGTCTAGACCCAAGAGTTTGTGTGTTTAATTTTCTAAGCGTAATAATAACTACAAGTTACTATAAAAGGGACACAAACTTGTTTTAATAAAACCGTGCAAAACAGCTAACTTTTGGACGTACTCAGAATTCAACGAAACTTGACCCAATCGCAGGACTAGACCCATCCATTTGTGTTGTAAATATGCTAAGCGTAATAATAACTAGAAGTTAGTATAAAAGCGAAACAAACTTGCTTTAATAAAACCGTGCAAAATAGCTAAATTTTGAACGTTCTCAGAATTCGACGAAACTTGACCCAAACGTTGGTCTAGACCCAAGCATTTGTGTTGTAAATTTGCTAAGCGTAATAATAACTATAAGTTAGTATAAAAGGAAAACAAACTTGTTTTAATAAAACTGTGCAAAACAGCTAAATATTGAGCATTCTCAGAATTCGACGAAACTTGACCCAAACGTAGGTCTAGACCCAAGAGTTTGTGTGTTAAATTTTCTAAGCGTAATAATAACTACAAGTTACTATGAAAGGGAAACAAACTTGTTTTAATATAACCGTGAAAACAGCTAAATTTTGAACGTTCTCAAAATTCGACGAAACTTGAACCAAAGGTTGGTCTAGACCCAAGCATTTGTGTTGTAAATTTGCTAAGCGTAATAATAACTACAAGTTAGTATAAAAGGTTAACAAACTTGTTTTTATAAAACCTGTGCAAAACAGCTAATTTTTGAGCATTCTCAGCATTGGACGAAACTTGACCCAAACGTAGGTCTAGACCCAAGGGTTTGTATGTTAAATTTGAAGCGTAATAATAACTACAAGTTAGTATAAAAGGAAAACAAACTTGTTTTAATAAAACCGTGCAAAACAGCTAAATATTGAGCATTCTCAGAATTCGACGAAACTTGACCCAAACGTAGGTCTAGACCCAAGAGTTTGTGTGTTTAATTTTGTAAGCGTAATAATAACTACAAGTTACTATAAAAGGGACACAAACTTGTTTTAATAAAACCGTGCAAAACAGCTAACTTTTGGACGTTCTCAGAATTCAACGAAACTTGACCCAATCGCAGGACTACACCCATCCATTTGTGTTGTAAATATGCTAAGCGTAATAATAACTAGAAGTTAGTATAAAAGCGAAACAAACTTGCTTTAATAAAACCGTGGAAAATAGCTAAATTTTGAACGTTCTCAGAATTCGACGAAACTTGACCTAAACGTTGGTCTAGACCCAAGCATTTGTGCTGTAAATTTTCTAAGCGTAATAATTACTACAAGTTAGTATAAAAGGGAAACAAACTTGTTTTAATAAAACTGTGCAAAACAGCTAAATATTGAGCATTCTCAGAATTCGACGAAACTTGACCCAAACGTGGGTCTAGATCCAAGAGTTTGTGTGTTAAATTTTCTAAGCGTAATAATAACTACAAGTTACTATAAAAGGGAAACAAACTTGTTTTAATATAACCGTGAAAACAGCTAAATTTTGAACGTTCTCAGAATTCGACGAAACTTGACCCAAACGTTGGTCTAGACCCAAGCATTTGTGTTGTAAATTTGCTAAGCGTAATAATAACTACAAGTTAGTATAAAAGGGAAACAAACTAGTTTTAATAAAACCGTGCAAAACAGCTAATTTTTTAGCATTCTCAGCATTGGACGAAACTTGACCCAAACGTTGGTCTAGTTTGTGTGTTAAATTTTCTAAGCGTAATAATAACTACAAGTTACTATAAAAGGGAAACAAACTTGTTTTAATAAAACCGTGCAAAACAGCTAACTTTTGGACGTTCTCAGAATTCAACGAAACTTGACCCAATCGCAGGACTAGACCCATCCATTTGTGTTGTAAATTTGCTAAGCGTAATAATAACTAGAAGTTAGTATAAAAGCGAAACAAACTTGCTTTAATAAAACCGTGCAAAATAGCTAAATTTTGAACGTTCTCAGAATTCGACGAAACTTGACCCAAACGTTGGTCTAGACCCAAGCATTTGTGCTGTAAATTTTCTAAGCGTAATAATTACTACAAGTTAGTATAAAAGGGAAACAAACTTGTTTTAATAAAACTGTGCAAAACAGCTAAATATTGAGCATTCTCAGAATTCGACGAAACTTGACCCAAACGTGGGTCTAGATCCAAGAGTTTGTGTGTTAAATTTTCTAAGCGTAATAATAACTACAAGTTACTATAAAAGGGAAACAAACTTGTTTTAATATAACCGTGAAAACAGCTAAATTTTGAACGTTCTCAAAATTCGACGAAACTTGAACCAAAGGTTGGTCTAGACCCAAGCATTTGTGTTGTAAATTTGCTAAGCGTAATAATAATTATAAGTTAGTATAAAAGATTAACAAACTTGTTTTAATAAAACCTGTGCAAAATAGCTAATTTTTTAGCATTCTCAGCATTGGACGAAACTTGACCCAAACGTAGGTCTAGACCCAAGAGTTTGTATGTTAAATTTGAGGCGTAATAATAACTACAAGTTAGTATAAAAGGGAAACAAACTTGTTTTAATAAAACCGTGCAAAACAGTTAATTTTTGAGCATTCTCAGCATTGGACGAACTTGACCCAAACGTAGGTCTAGACCCAAGAGTTTGTGTGTTTAATTTTCTAAGCGTAATAATAACTACAAGTTACTATAAAAGGGACACAAACTTGTTTTAATAAAACCGTGCAAAACAGCTAACTTTTGGACGTACTCAGAATTCAACGAAACTTGACCCAATCGCAGGACTAGACCCATCCATTTGTGTTGTAAATATGCTAAGCGTAATAATAACTAGAAGTTAGTATAAAAGCGAAACAAACTTGCTTTAATAAAACCGTGCAAAATAGCTAAATTTTGAACGTTCTCAGAATTCGACGAAACTTGACCCAAACGTTGGTCTAGACCCAAGCATTTGTGTTGTAAATTTGCTAAGCGTAATAATAACTACAAGTTAGTATAAAAGGAAAACAAACTTGTTTTAATAAAACTGTGCAAAACAGCTAAATATTGAGCGGTCTCAGAATTCGACGAAACTTGACCCAAACGTAGGTCTAGACCCAAGAGTTTGTGTGTTAAATTTTCTAAGCGTAATAATAACTACAAGTTACTATGAAAGGGAAACAAACTTGTTTTAATATAACCGTGAAAACAGCTAAATTTTGAACGTTCTCAAAATTCGACGAAACTTGAACCAAAGGTTGGTCTAGACCCAAGCATTTGTGTTGTAAAATTGCTAAGCGTAATAATAACTACAAGTTAGTATAAAAGGTTAACAAACTTGTTTTAAAAAAATTCTCTCACTAGAATTTTTCTCTCTCAAAAATGAACCGCCCAAAATCTCAATCTTCATCATCCTCACTTCCGGCCGGCGACGGGGAGACTGTCGGCGAGGCTCCGACGGAGTGCGACGGAGACGGAACAGTGCCCGGCCGGCGAAAGAAGAACACCAAAGGACGAAGGGAAAACCCAGCTGCGCGTGTAGAAGACGAGAAGTCGGGACCTTTACCGCCGGCTGAAACGGCCGTTTTTCCGCCGACTGAGGGTAGACTTTGTGTCCCTTTGGGCTTAGATGAGCGTTCGACGGTGAAAGGAGGGAGTTTGGGAGCTGAAACGGCGATTTCAGATCCGACCGTTGGAGGTGACGCGAGCTTGAAAGGCGGCCATGGCGGATCGTCGTCTTCTTCGTTCAATCTGAACGAATTTCTGAATCTTGCCAACCGCGTCATTGACCATGGAGATGAGGCAGCCATGGCTGCCCTGAACGAACTTAAAACCCGATGGCAAACGATTTTTGGAGACGACGACGAGCCGCGGCAAACGAAGATGATGGAGCGCAGCCGCGACCGACCAGCGACCGGTGGCCTTCGCAAGGCTGTGCGATGCCTTATCCCACCAGATCCAGAGCTCACAACGGTAAAAAAAAAAAAAAAAAAATGGTGGCAAGGCACCGGCGACGCTTCAGCTACCTGCGACGGTGACTGTTCGTGCTCCTTCGACGGCGACTGTCGGAAACGGACACTTCTCTCGTCGTCCGGCCATTCTTGGTGGTCGGAAAGCTGCTGGGAACGAGTCCGCAGCTGCTAGAATCCCTGGCGCGCTTTTCCGGCAGCTGGGTGAGTGGACGGAGCCTTCGCCGGCGACCCGTGACGTGTGCCGGAAAGACGACGTGGACGGCTATGTGGACACGACTGGAGGTGATGTGGCGGCGGAGGTTGGTGACATGGATGCTGAGGTGGAAATAGAGAGGGTGGCTGACATCAGCCCTAGTAGGGCTGATGTCATCTATGATGCAAGTGCTGAGGCTTGCTTGGAACACAATGCTGACATCAGCCCTAGTAGGGCTGACATCATCGCTGCTGCTAGGGCTGACATCATCACTGATGTTAGGGCTGACATCATCGCTGCTGCTAGGGCTGACATCATCGCTGCAGCTAGGGCTGACATCATCGCTGCTTCTAGGGCTGACATCATCGCTGCTTCTAGGGCTGACATCATTGCTGCTGCTAGGGCTGACATCAGCGCTGCTGCTAGGGCTGACATCATCGCTGACACAGGTGCATCTAGGGCTGATGTCAGCAATTACACTATCAAAGCTAGGGCTGACATCATCGATGATACAAGGAAAGCTAGGGCTGACATCAACACTGACACATGCAAAAATAGGGCTGATGTCAGCAATTCTGTGGAAAGAAATCAAGCTATGCATGATGCTCCTCTTCCAACGGGACTGTACGTTGGAAACATCCCGTTGCACGCATACCCGGATACAATTATCGACGACAAAATAGCGCATGCATTTAATCATTCGACCCGGAAAACCTTATCATTCATTGCCCCAACAATGCAGAACGGAGAGGTTGTCGTGCGACCTTCTTTAGATGCGGTACGTAATGGGTCTAAACGTTGGAAATCTACTGCAGTTGGCTATTTCTTGGGCAAACGGCCATATTATCATCACCTTAAGGAGTTTGCACATTCGGTCTGGCCAGCACTAAGGGAGGTGACAGCGACCACAAACGGATTCTTCTTTTTTCAGTTTAAAACAGTTTTTGATATGGAGGAGATAATTGAGGGAGGCCCGTGGTTGTTCCAAGGGCAGCCGATAGTTCTTCAAAAGTGGGAACCGGGGATGGCCATGAGAAAATTGAAGCATACACAAGTGCCCGTCTGGATTAAACTACGACACCTTCCGATGGAATTTTGGACGACAGAAGGATTGAGCACTGTAGCAAGTGGTGTGGGGAAGCCCCTTTACCCCGACGCGATTACAAGAGCATGCACGAGACTGGACTTTGCTCGTGTATGTGTGATGATTGATGCCACACAAAAGTTGCATAAACATATTATTGTCATGGCACCTGATGAAGAAGGAGGGGAGACACCTTGCAAAGTTGACATTGAGTATGAATGGCTCCCACCAAAGTGCACAGCGTGCATGTCATTGGGACATTCGAACAAGGATTGTGCAATAAACAAAACCCGCAAACCGACGAAGCCAACAGTAAATGTGTATGTGCCGAAAGTCAATGTAGCACAACCGCAACTTCCGACTAAGGGACGTGAGACGATGAAACCAGTGGTTGAAGAAATACCCAAAGCACATGCGGGAAATAGACATGTGGACCAGAACCACTCCAAGCAAGAAGAGAGAGGTAAGGCAATTGTTATTTATAATGCTTTTGACGCTTTGCATTTAATTGATGATGCAGGTGAGCATTCAGGGGGTCCTAACACAAGCAGCCCCAAGGTCGATGATCCATGTTGAACATCGCTGTGTGGAATGTCCGTGGGCTGAACAAACGAGACCATCAGCTCGCTTTGAAGGACTTGGTCTCTGAATACAGGTTACACTTCCTTGGCATTCTTGAAACTCGTGTTCGTTTGAATAATGTTATGCATATTCAATCGTTTTTACTTCCACATTGGAAATGGTTTGTCGATTATTCTTCTGTTGGTAATCGCATCTGGATAGCTTGGGACGAGAATATTGTTGATGTCCATATCTTAGACTCGGCAGATCAATTTATTCACTGTCGGGTTACTAATATGGCTGACAATGAATCTGTTATTATCACTGTTGTTTATGGGGCATCTGAGGTGATTGATCGTCGGAATTTATGGACGGCACTGGAGACGCTATCTCAGCAATGCTCTGACATCCCGTGGATGGTGGGAGGGGATTTTAATGCAGTACGTGACCTTAACGAAGTATGTGGCATCTCAGGAGATATAAGGATGGCCACCGAAGAATTTAATGCTGGTATTCTGGAGGCGGGGCTGATCCCACTTCCTATGCAAGGTGAATGGTTCACGTGGCATAATTGCAGTACGTCTATGAGGAGTTTATGGAAGCGGCTGGATCGGATTCTTATTAATGACCGCTGGCTGGCAAGGTTCCCGAGCGCATATTATCACAGCCTTACTCCACGGACATCTGACCACTCTCCACTGGTCTTACATGGGGATATACAACAACATAATGGAGGCATGTTTCGATTTGATAACTATCTGGCCCATTCACCCGAGTTTATCCACAATGTGCAGAATATTTGGCATCATGAGATTGTGGGTATTCCTATGTATGCTGTGACACGTAAACTGAAGGCACTTAAACCAGTCTTTAGACTACAAAGGAGAAATAAGGGAGATCTGACGATGAATGTCCAACTAGCCAAAGGTTTTCTTGATGAGGCACAACAGTTGGTGAGCTCTGATAGACAAAATGAGCTATATTTACTCCTGGAGCATTGTTGTCGAGTCGTTTATGCTAAAGCGGCAAAACTCGAACAAATTATGCTGCAGCAGAGAGCCAAAATGCAGTGGATGAAAGACGGAGACCAATGTTCCCGGGTTTTCTTTCGTAAAATTGCACAGAGACGAGTAAGGAGGAGAATCTTACAGATTAATGATGAGAATGGTTTCACACACACGGATCTAGGGGAAATCGCCCATGAGTTTGTCTCATACTATCAGAACCTATTAGGAGGCACCAGAAGACGGCTGTCAGTGGATATTCGTTATCTTAGACCGTGGGCAAGGCACTGTATCACTGATGAGGAAGCTAATCAATTACTCCTTCCAATCTCGGCGGATGATGTGAAGCAAGCAATGTTCGATATTGCTGATGACAAGGCACCGGGACCTGATGGCTACTCGTCAAGGTTTTTCAAGGCGGCTTGGCCTGTGGTTGGGGAAGAAGTTACGAGGGCGGTACTAGACTTCTTTTCTACCGGAAAACTTCTGAAGCAGGTCAACTCCACGATCTTGGCCCTGATCCCAAAGGTACATACGCCTATGTCGGTTAATGATTTTAGACCAATTTCATGCTGCAATGTTTTATACAAGATCATTGCGAAACTTCTTGTCCAAAAAATTAGTGTGCTACTGGACAAGATAGTTAGCCCATGTCAGACAGCTTTTATTCCGGGAAGAAGCATTGGGGACAACATTATGTTAGCCCAGGAATTATTCTCCAGATATAACCAGATGCGCCTACCCCCGAGATGCGCACTTAAAGTGGATATCAGGAAGGCCTATGATACGGTGGAGTGGGACTTCCTGTTAGCAGTTTTGCAGCTGTTCGGGTTTCCACCTACGTTTACAAGATGGATTGAGGAGTGTGTTACCACGACATCATTCTCGATTGGGCTCAATGGAAAACCTCATGGGTTCTTTGCTGGAGCGAGAGGACTACGACAGGGAGACCCACTTTCTCCTTATCTGTTTGTTCTTGTTATGGAAGCCTTACATCTGGGATTCTTGCAACGAATTGAACAGGACATGCAATTCACTTATCATTGGAAGTGTGAGAGTTCTAAGGTTTTTCAGATGGGATTTGCAGACGACCTCCTCTTACTGTGCAAAGCTGACTTAGACTCCATCAGAGTCTTCAAAGAGGGATTGGACTGGTTTGCGGAGTTGTCGGGCCTTCGGCTGAATGTCCAAAAAAGTCACTTAATCATTTCACGTTCGGCTCAAAATTTGAAGGACCAGATGCTGGATATTTTGGGCTTTCAGGAGGGCCACCTTCCAATGAGGTACCTGGGTCTTCCCTTAATCTCGTCTAGGCTGACCATCTCTGATTGCCAACCGCTTATCTCAAAAATTGATGCACGTATTAATGGATGGGAAGGGATTTCATTATCATATGCTGGGCGGGTACAAATCATCAAATCTGTGCTCTCAGCATTGAGCTTATATTGGGCTTCTGCATTCATATTACCTAAGAAAGTCATCAGTGAAATTGAGAAAAGGTTGAGGACTTTCCTATGGAAGGGTACGACGTCCAGTGGGTACGCTAAGGTAGCCTGGAAAGATGTGTGTCGACCGATGGATGAGGGGGGACTTGGGTTCAAGGATATCTCCACCTTGAATCGCGCATTAATGAGCAAGAAACTATGTGATGTTATCCAGTGTGACAGGACATCCATATGGGTTCAGTGGCTCTACCAAGACCGATTACGTGAGAGATCGATTTGGACTATTCGTGAACATGGAGGTTCTTGGGGATGGCGAAAAATACTCAGGCTACGTCCTTTCCTTCGCACTATCGTGGATTACCAGATTGGAAATGGAGACAGATTCTTTGTTTGGCAGGACCCGTGGCATCACTTGGGTCCACTTATCGAGCGATTCCCTCAAGGTCCCCGCCATCTTAGACTTGAAGAATCAGCAAAACTCAGCTTGGTGATTTCAGCAGGAGAATGGCAATGGCCTACCATCACTGACTTTGAATGTTTGGAAATCACACATAACCTACCGCTTATTTTCGGAGGAGAGGATCGGGTGGTGTGGAGATGTGACGAAGGGCAACCTACTACTCAGGCCCTCTACCGATTATTCACTCACCCCGAGCCGAAAGTAGGATGGTCTTCACTACTTTTGGGCTCCTTGAAGATTCCTCGCCATTCGTTCATCTTATGGCTAGCAATCCTTGGCAAACTTCCTACCACAGACAAATCATGGCTATCCCACCTGGGGGTGTGCATACTGTGCGATGAGGGAGCTACGGAATCTCATCCACATTTATTCTTCCAATGCAGATTTAGTCGTCAGTGCCTTTATGAGATTCGCAGAAGGATTCGCTTTCACTGGCCCAATAGAGATTGGGCAACAGATATTGAATGGGCGACACGGAAATGGAGAGGGGAGCACATTATTAATAGAGCTTACCGTACACTACTGGCGGCGTGCGTCTACCACATATGGAAGGAGAGGAACTTGAGGAGATTTGATCATACTGAGCGGACACCGGCCACATTGAGCATACTAATCATCAATGACGTCAGACAGAGGATTCTTAGCGTTGACTTAGCATCGTCAGTCAGTACACGAGCATTGTATAGATTATGGCGTATCCCTTGGGTAGAGGGAGAAACCAGTTGATAATCCCATGTTGTACCATGTTGTACTGTACCATTACTCTTTATTAATGAAATTTACATTTACCGAAAAAAAAACTTGTTTTAATAAAACCTGTGCAAAACAGCTAATTTTTGAGCATTCTCAGCATTGGACGAAACTTGACCCAAACGTAGGTCTAGACCCAAGAGTTTGTATGTTAAATTTGAAGCGTAATAATAACTACAAGTTAGTATAAAAGGAAAACAAACTTGTTTTAATAAAACCGTGCAAAACAGCTAAATATTGAGCATTCTCAGAATTCGACGAAACTTGACCCAAACGTAGGTCTAGACCCAAGAGTTTGTGTGTTTAATTTTGTAAGCGTAATAATAACTACAAGTTACTATAAAAGGGACACAAACTTGTTTTAATAAAACCGTGCAAAACAGCTAACTTTTGGACGTTCTCAGAATTCAACGAAACTTGACCCAATCGCAGGACTACACCCATCCATTTGTGTTGTAAATATGCTAAGCGTAATAATAACTAGAAGTTAGTATAAAAGCGAAACAAACTTGCTTTAATAAAACCGTGGAAAATAGCTAAATTTTGAACGTTCTCAGAATTCGACGAAACTTGACCCAAACGTTGGTCTAGACCCAAGCATTTGTGTTGTAAATTTGCTAAGCGTAATAATAACTACAAGTTAGTATAAAAAGGAAACAAACTTGTTTTAATGAAACTGTGCAAAACAGCTAAATGTTGAGCATTCTCAGAATTCGACGAAACTTGACCCAAACGTAGGTCTAGACCCAAGAGTTTGTGTGTTAAATTTTCTAAGCGTAATAATAACTACAAGTTACTATAAAAGGGAAACAAACTTGTTTTAATATAACCGTGAAAACAGCTAAATTTTGAACGTTCTCAGAATTCGACGAAACTTGACCCAAACGTTGGTCTAGACCCAAGCATTTGTGCTGTAAATTTTCTAAGCGTAATAATAACTACAAGTTAGTATAAAAGGGAAACAAACTTGTTTTAATAAAACTGTGCAAAACAGCTAAATATTGAGTATTCTCAGAATTCGACGAAACTTGACCCAAACGTAGGTCTAGATTCAAGATTTTGTGTGTTAAATTTTCTAAGCGTAATAATAACTACAAGTTACTATAAAAGGGAAACAAACTTGTTTTAATATAACCGTGAAAACAGCTAAATTTTGAACGTTCTTAGAATTCGACGAAACTTGACCCAAACGTTGGTCTAGACCCAAGAATTTGTGTTGTAAATTTGCTAAGCGTAATAATAACTACAAGTTAGTATAAAAGGGAAACAAACTAGTTTTAATAAAACCGTGCAAAACAGCTAATTTTTTAGCATTCTCAGCATTGGACGAAACTTGACCCAAACGTTGGTCTAGTTTGTGTGTTAAATTTTCTAAGCGTAATAATAACTACAAGTTACTATAAAAGGGAAACAAACTTGTTTTAATAAAACCGTGCAAACAGCTAACTTTTGGACGTTCTCAGAATTCAACGAAACTTGACCCAATCGCAGGACTAGACCCATCCATTTGTGTTGTAAATTTGCTAAGCGTAATAATAACTAGAAGTTAGTATAAAAGCGAAACAAACTTGCTTTAATAATACCGTGCAAAATAGCTAAATTTTGAACATTCTCAGAATTCGACGACACTTGACCCAAACGTTGGTCTAGACCCAAGCATTTGTGTTGTAAATTTGCTAAGCGTAATAATAACTACAAGTTAGTATAAAAGGGAAACAAACTTGTTTTAATGAAACTGTGCAAAACAGCTAAATATTGAGTATTCTCAGAATTCGACGAAACTTGACCCAAACGTAGGTCTAGATCCAAGATTTTGTGTGTTAAATTTTCTAAGCGTAATAATAACTACAAGTTACTATAAAAGGGAAACAAACTTGTTTTAATATAACCGTGAAAACAGCTAAATTTTGAACGTTCTTAGAATTCGACGAAACTTGACCCAAACGTTGGTCTAGACCCAAGAATTTGTGTTGTAAATTTGCTAAGCGTAATAATAACTACAAGTTAGTATAAAAGGGAAACAAACTAGTTTTAATAAAACCGTGCAAAACAGCTAATTTTTGAGCATTCTCAGCATTGGACGAAACTTGACCCAAACGTTGGTCTAGACCCAAGAGTTTGTGTGTTTAATTTTCTAAGCGTAATAATAACTACAAGTTACTATAAAAGGGAAACAAACTTGTTTTAATAAAACCGTGCAAAACAGCTAACTTTTGGACGTTCTCAGAATTCAACGAAACTTGACACAATCGCAGGACTAGACCCATCCATTTGTGTTGTAAATATGCTAAGCGTAATAATAACTAGAAGTTAGTATAAAAGCGAAACAAACTTGCTTTAATAAAACCGTGCAAAACAGCTAAATTTTGAACGTTCTCAGAATTCGACGAAACTTGACCCAAACGTTGGTCTAGACCCAAGCATTTGTGTTGTAAATTTGCTAACCGTAATAATAACTACAAGTTAGTATAAAAGGGAAACAAACTAGTTTTAATAAAACCGTGCAAAACAGCTAATTTTTTAGCATTCTCAGCATTGGACGAAACTTGACCCAAACGTTGGTCTAGTTTGTGTGTTAAATTTTCTAAGCGTAATAATATCTACAAGTTACTATAAAAGGGAAACAAACTTGTTTTAATAAAACCGTGCAAAACAGCTAACTTTTGGACGTTCTCAGAATTCAACGAAACTTGACCCAATCGCAGGACTAGACCCATCCATTTGTGTTGTAAATTTGCTAAGCGTAATAATAACTAGAAGTTAGTATAAAAGCGAAACAAACTTGCTTTAATAAAACCGTGCAAAACAGCTAAATTTTGAACGTTCTCAGAATTCGACGAAACTTGACCCAAACGTTGGTCTAGACCCAAGCATTTGTGCTGTAAATTTTCTAAGCGTAATAATAACTACAAGTTAGTATAAAAGGGAAACAAACTTGTTTTAATAAAACTGTGCAAAACAGCTAAATATTGAGTATTCTCAGAATTCGACGAAACTTGACCCAAACGTAGGTCTAGATCCAAGATTTTGTGTGTTAAATTTTCTAAGCGTAATAATAACTACAAGTTACTATAAAAGGGAAACAAACTTGTTTTAATATAACCGTGAAAACAGCTAAATTTTGAACGTTCTTAGAATTCGACGAAACTTGACCCAAACGTTGGTCTAGACCCAAGAATTTGTGTTGTAAATTTGCTAAGCGTAATAATAACTACAAGTTAGTATAAAAGGGAAACAAACTAGTTTTAATAAAACCGTGCAAAACAGCTAATTTTTTAGCATTCTCAGCATTGGACGAAACTTGACCCAAACGTTGGTCTAGTTTGTGTGTTAAATTTTCTAAGCGTAATAATAACTACAAGTTACTATAAAAGGGAAACAAACTTGTTTTAATAAAACCGTGCAAACAGCTAACTTTTGGACGTTCTCAGAATTCAACGAAACTTGACCCAATCGCAGGACTAGACCCATCCATTTGTGTTGTAAATTTGCTAAGCGTAATAATAACTAGAAGTTAGTATAAAAGCGAAACAAACTTGCTTTAATAATACCGTGCAAAATAGCTAAATTTTGAACATTCTCAGAATTCGACGACACTTGACCCAAACGTTGGTCTAGACCCAAGCATTTGTGTTGTAAATTTGCTAAGCGTAATAATAACTACAAGTTAGTATAAAAGGGAAACAAACTTGTTTTAATGAAACTGTGCAAAACAGCTAAATATTGAGTATTCTCAGAATTCGACGAAACTTGACCCAAACGTAGGTCTAGATCCAAGATTTTGTGTGTTAAATTTTCTAAGCGTAATAATAACTACAAGTTACTATAAAAGGGAAACAAACTTGTTTTAATATAACCGTGAAAACAGCTAAATTTTGAACGTTCTTAGAATTCGACGAAACTTGACCCAAACGTTGGTCTAGACCCAAGAATTTGTGTTGTAAATTTGCTAAGCGTAATAATAACTACAAGTTAGTATAAAAGGGAAACAAACTAGTTTTAATAAAACCGTGCAAAACAGCTAATTTTTGAGCATTCTCAGCATTGGACGAAACTTGACCCAAACGTTGGTCTAGACCCAAGAGTTTGTGTGTTTAATTTTCTAAGCGTAATAATAACTACAAGTTACTATAAAAGGGAAACAAACTTGTTTTAATAAAACCGTGCAAAACAGCTAACTTTTGGACGTTCTCAGAATTCAACGAAACTTGACACAATCGCAGGACTAGACCCATCCATTTGTGTTGTAAATATGCTAAGCGTAATAATAACTAGAAGTTAGTATAAAAGCGAAACAAACTTGCTTTAATAAAACCGTGCAAAACAGCTAAATTTTGAACTTTCTCAGAATTCGACGAAACTTGACCCAAACGTTGGTCTAGACCCAAGCATTTGTGTTGTAAATTTGCTAACCGTAATAATAACTACAAGTTAGTATAAAAGGGAAACAAACTAGTTTTAATAAAACCGTGCAAAACAGCTAATTTTTTAGCATTCTCAGCATTGGACGAAACTTGACCCAAACGTTGGTCTAGTTTGTGTGTTAAATTTTCTAAGCGTAATAATATCTACAAGTTACTATAAAAGGGAAACAAACTTGTTTTAATAAAACCGTGCAAAACAGCTAACTTTTGGACGTTCTCAGAATTCAACGAAACTTGACCCAATCGCAGGACTAGACCCATCCATTTGTGTTGTAAATTTGCTAAGCGTAATAATAACTAGAAGTTAGTATAAAAGCGAAACAAACTTGCTTTAATAAAACCGTGCAAAATAGCTAAATTTTGAACGTTCTCAGAATTCGACGAAACTTGACCCAAACGTTGGTCTAGACCCAAGCATTTGTGCTGTAAATTTTCTAAGCGTAATAATTACTACAAGTTAGTATAAAAGGGAAACAAACTTGTTTTAATAAAACTGTGCAAAACAACTAAATATTGAGCATTCTCAGAATTCGACGAAACTTGACCCAAACGTGGGTCTAGATCCAAGAGTTTGTGTGTTAAATTTTCTAAGCGTAATAATAACTACAAGTTACTATAAAAGGGAAACAAACTTGTTTTAATATAACCGTGAAAACAGCTAAATTTTGAACGTTCTCAAAATTCGACGAAACTTGAACCAAAGGTTGGTCTAGACCCAAGCATTTGTGTTGTAAATTTGCTAAGCGTAATAATAATTATAAGTTAGTATAAAAGATTAACAAACTTGTTTTAATAAAACCTGTGCAAAATAGCTAATTTTTTAGCATTCTCAGCATTGGACGAAACTTGACCCAAACGTAGGTCTAGACCCAAGAGTTTGTATGTTAAATTTGAGGCGTAATAATAACTACAAGTTAGTATAAAAGGGAACTAAACTTGTTTTAATAAAACCGTGCAAAACAGTTAATTTTTGAGCATTCTCAGCATTGGACGAACTTGACCCAAACGTAGGTCTAGGCCCAAGAGTTTGTATGTTAAATTTGAAGCGTAATAATAACTACAAGTTAGTATAAAAGGAAAACAAACTTGTTTTAATAAAACCGTGCAAAACAGCTAAATATTGAGCATTCTCAGAATTCGACGAAACTTGACCCAAACGTAGGTCTAGACCCAAGAGTTTGTGTGTTTAATTTTGTAAGCGTAATAATAACTACAAGTTACTATAAAAGGGACACAAACTTGTTTTAATAAAACCGTGCAAAACAGCTAACTTTTGGACGTTCTCAGAATTCAACGAAACTTGACCCAATCGCAAGACTACACCCATCCATTTGTGTTGTAAATATGCTAAGCGTAATAATAACTAGAAGTTAGTATAAAAGCGAAACAAACTTGCTTTAATAAAACCGTGGAAAATAGCTAAATTTTGAACGTTCTCAGAATTCGACGAAACTTGACCCAAACGTTGGTCTAGACCCAAGCATTTGTGTTGTAAATTTGCTAAGCGTAATAATAACTACAAGTTAGTATAAAAGGGAAACAAACTTGTTTTAATGAAACTGTGCAAAACAGCTAAATATTGAGCATTCTCAGAATTCGACGAAACTTGACCCAAACGTAGGTCTAGACCCAAGAGTTTGTGTGTTAAATTTTCTAAGCGTAATAATAACTACAAGTTACTATAAAAGGGAAACAAACTTGTTTTAATATAACCGTGAAAACAGCTAAATTTTGAACGTTCTCAGAATTCGACGAAACTTGACCCAAACGTTTGTCTAGACCCAAGCATTTGTGTTGTAAATTTGCTAAGCGTAATAATAACTACAAGTTAGTATAAAAGGGAAACAAACTAGTTTTAATAAAACCGTGCAAAACAGCTAATTTTTTAGCATTCTCAGCATTGGACGAAACTTGACCCAAACGTTGGTCTAGTTTGTGTGTTAAATTTTCTAAGCGTAATAATAACTACAAGTTACTATAAAAGGGAAACAAACTTGTTTTAATAAAACCGTGCAAAACAGCTAACTTTTGGACGTTCTCAGAATTCAACGAAACTTGACCCAATCGCAGGACTAGACCCATCCATTTGTGTTGTAAATTTGCTAAGCGTAATAATAACTAGAAGTTAGTATAAAAGCGAAACAAACTTGCTTTAATAAAACCGTGCAAAATAGCTAAATTTTGAACGTTCTCAGAATTCGACGAAACTTGACCCAAACGTTGGTCTAGACCCAAGCATTTGTGCTGTAAATTTTCTAAGCGTAATAATAACTACAAGTTAGTATAAAAGGGAAACAAACTTGTTTTAATAAAACTGTGCAAAACAGCTAAATATTGAGTATTCTCAGAATTCGACGAAACTTGACCCAAACGTAGGTCTAGATCCAAGATTTTGTGTGTTAAATTTTCTAAGCGTAATAATAACTACAAGTTACTATAAAAGGGAAACAAACTTGTTTTAATATAACCGTGAAAACAGCTAAATTTTGAACGTTCTTAGAATTCGACGAAACTTGACCCAAACGTTGGTCTAGACCCAAGAATTTGTGTTGTAAATTTGCTAAGCGTAATAATAACTACAAGTTAGTACAAAAGGGAAACAAACTAGTTTTAATAAAACCGTGCAAAACAGCTAATTTTTGAGCATTCTCAGCATTGGACGAAACTTGACCCAAACGTTGGTCTAGACCCAAGAGTTTGTGTGTTTAATTTTCTAAGCGTAATAATAACTACAAGTTACTATAAAAGGGACACAAACTTGTTTTAATAAAACCGTGCAAAACAGCTAACTTTTGGACGTTCTCAGAATTCAACGAAACTTGACACAATCGCAGGACTAGACCCATCCATTTGTGTTGTAAATATGCTAAGCGTAATAATAACTAGAAGTTAGTATAAAAGGGAAACAAACTTGCTTTAATAAAACCGTGCAAAATAGCTAAATTTTGAAAGTTCTCAGAATTCGACGAAACTTGACCCAAACGTTGGTCTAGACCCAAGCATTTGTGTTGTAAATTTGCTAACCGTAATAATAACTACAAGTTAGTATAAAAGGGAAACAAACTAGTTTTAATAAAACCGTGCAAAACAGCTAATTTTTTAGCATTCTCAGCATTGGACGAAACTTGACCCAAACGTTGGTCTAGTTTGTGTGTTAAATTTTCTTTGCGTAATAATAACTACAAGTTACTATAAAAGGGAAACAAACTTGTTTTAATAAAACCGTGCAAAACAGCTAACTTTTGGACGTTCTCAGAATTCAACGAAACTTGACCCAATCGCAGGACTAGACCCATCCATTTGTGTTGTAAATTTGCTAAGCGTAATAATAACTAGAAGTTAGTATAAAAGCGAAACAAACTTGCTTTAATAAAACCGTGCAAAATAGCTAAATTTTGAACGTTCTCAGAATTCGACGAAACTTGACCCAAACGTTGGTCTAGACCCAAGCATTTGTGCTGTAAATTTTCTAAGCGTAATAATTACTACAAGTTAGTATAAAAGGGAAACAAACTTGTTTTAATAAAACTGTGCAAAACAGCTAAATATTGAGCATTCTAAGAATTCGACGAAACTTGACCCAAACGTGGGTCTAGATCCAAGAGTTTGTGTGTTAAATTTTCTAAGCGTAATAATAACTACAAGTTACTATAAAAGGGAAACAAACTTGTTTTAATATAACCGTGAAAACAGCTAAATTTTGAACGTTCTCAAAATTCGACGAAACTTGAACCAAAGGTTGGTCTAGACCCAAGCATTTGTGTTGTAAATTTGCTAAGCGTAATAATAACTACAAGTTAGTATAAAAGGTTAACAAACTTGTTTTAATAAAACCTGTGCAAAACAGCTAATTTTTGAGCATTCTCAGCATTGGACGAAACTTGACCCAAACGTAGGTCTAGACCCAAGAGTTTGTATGTTAAATTTGAAGCGTAATAATAACTACAAGTTAGTATAAAAGGAAAACAAACTTGTTTTAATAAAACCGTGCAAAACAGCTAAATATTGAGCATTCTCAGAATTCGACGAAACTTGACCCAAACGTAGGTCTAGACCCAAGAGTTTGTGTGTTTAATTTTGTAAGCGTAATAATAACTACAAGTTACTATAAAAGGGACACAAACTTGTTTTAATAAAACCGTGCAAAACAGCTAACTTTTGGACGTTCTCAGAATTCAACGAAACTTGACCCAATCGCAGGACTACACCCATCCATTTGTGTTGTAAATATGCTAAGCGTAATAATAACTAGAAGTTAGTATAAAAGCGAAACAAACTTGCTTTAATAAAACCGTGGAAAATAGCTAAATTTTGAACGTTTTCAGAATTCGACGAAACTTGACCCAAACGTTGGTCTAGACCCAAGCATTTGTGTTGTAAATTTGCTAAGCGTAATAATAACTACAAGTTAGTATAAAAGGGAAACAAACTTGTTTTAATGAAACTGTGCAAAACAGCTAAATATTGAGCATTCTCAGAATTCGACGAAACTTGACCCAAACGTAGGTCTAGACCCAAGAGTTTGTGTGTTAAATTTTCTAAGCGTAATAATAACTACAAGTTACTATAAAAGGGAAACAAACTTGTTTTAATATAACCGTGAAAACAGCTAAATTTTGAACGTTCTCAGAATTCGACGAAACTTGACCCAAACGTTGGTCTAGACCCAAGCATTTGTGTTGTAAATTTGCTAAGCGTAATAATAACTACAAGTTAGTATAAAAGGGAAACAAACTAGTTTTAATAAAACCGTGCAAAACAGCTAATTTTTTAGCATTCTCAGCATTGGACGAAACTTGACCCAAACGTTGGTCTAGTTTGTGTGTTAAATTTTCTAAGCGTAATAATAACTACAAGTTACTATAAAAGGGACACAAACTTGTTTTAATAAAACCGTGCAAAACAGCTAACTTTTGGACGTACTCAGAATTCAACGAAACTTGACCCAATCGCAGGACTAGACCCATCCATTTGTGTTGTAAATATGCTAAGCGTAATAATAACTAGAAGTTAGTATAAAAGCGAAACAAACTTGCTTTAATAAAACCGTGCAAAATAGCTAAATTTTGAACGTTCTCAGAATTCGACGAAACTTGACCCAAACGTTGGTCTAGACCCAAGCATTTGTGTTGTAAATTTGCTAAGCGTAATAATAACTACAAGTTAGTATAAAAGGAAAACAAACTTGTTTTAATAAAACTGTGCAAAACAGCTAAATATTGAGCATTCTCAGAATTCGACGAAACTTGACCCAAACGTAGGTCTAGACCCAAGAGTTTGTGTGTTAAATTTTCTAAGCGTAATAATGACTACAAGTTACTATAAAAGGGAAACAAACTTGTTTTAATATAACCGTGAAAACAGCTAAATTTTGAACGTTCTCAAAATTCGACGAAACTTGAACCAAAGGTTGGTCTAGACCCAAGCATTTGTGTTGTAAATTTGCTAAGCGTAATAATAACTACAAGTTAGTATAAAAGGTTAACAAACTTGTTTTAATAAAACCTGTGCAAAACAGCTAATTTTTTAGCATTCTCAGCATTGGACGAAACTTGACCCAAACGTAGGTCTAGACCCAAGAGTTTGTATGTTAAATTTGAAGCGTAATAATAACTACAAGTTAGTATAAAAGGAAAACAAACTTGTTTTAATAAAACCGTGCAAAACAGCTAAATATTGAGCATTCTCAGAATTCGACGAAACTTGACCCAAACGTAGGTCTAGACCCAAGAGTTTGTGTGTTTAATTTTGTAAGCGTAATAATAACTACAAGTTACTATAAAAGGGACACAAACTTGTTTTAATAAAACCGTGCAAAACAGCTAACTTTTGGACGTTCTCAGAATTCAACGAAACTTGACCCAATCGCAGGACTACACCCATCCATTTGTGTTGTAAATATGCTAAGCGTAATAATAACTAGAAGTTAGTATAAAAGCGAAACAAACTTGCTTTAATAAAACCGTGGAAAATAGCTAAATTTTGAACGTTCTCAGAATTCGACGAAACTTGACCCAAACGTTGGTCTAGACCCAAGCATTTGTGTTGTAAATTTGCTAAGCGTAATAATAACTACAAGTTAGTATAAAAGGGAAACAAACTTGTTTTAATGAAACTGTGCAAAACAGCTAAATATTGAGCATTCTCAGAATTCGACGAAACTTGACCCAAACGTAGGTCTAGACCCAAGAGTTTGTGTGTTAAATTTTCTAAGCGTAATAATAACTACAAGTTACTATAAAAGGGAAACAAACTTGTTTTAATATAACCGTGAAAACAGCTAAATTTTGAACGTTCTCAGAATTCGACGAAACTTGACCCAAACGTTGGTCTAGACCCAAGCATTTGTGTTGTAAATTTGCTAAGCGTAATAATAACTACAAGTTAGTATAAAAGGGAAACAAACTAGTTTTAATAAAACCGTGCAAAACAGCTAATTTTTTAGCATTCTCAGCATTGGACGAAACTTGACCCAAACGTTGGTCTAGTTTGTGTGTTAAATTTTCTAAGCGTAATAATAACTACAAGTTACTATAAAAGGGAAACAAACTTGTTTTAATAAAACCGTGCAAAACAGCTAACTTTTGGACGTTCTCAGAATTCAACGAAACTTGACCCAATCGCAGGACTAGACCCATCCATTTGTGTTGTAAATTTGCTAAGCGTAATAATAACTAGAAGTTAGTATAAAAGCGAAACAAACTTGCTTTAATAAAACCGTGCAAAATAGCTAAATTTTGAACGTTCTCAGAATTCGACGAAACTTGACCCAAACGTTGGTCTAGACCCAAGCATTTGTGCTGTAAATTTTCTAAGCGTAATAATAACTACAAGTTAGTATAAAAGGGAAACAAACTTGTTTTAATAAAACTGTGCAAAAAAGCTAAATATTGAGTATTCTCAGAATTCGACGAAACTTGACCCAAACGTAGGTCTAGATCCAAGATTTTGTGTGTTAAATTTTCTAAGCGTAATAATAACTACAAGTTACTATAAAAGGGAAACAAACTTGTTTTAATATAACCGTGAAAACAGCTAAAATTTGAACGTTCTTAGAATTCGACGAAACTTGACCCAAACGTTGGTCTAGACCCAAGAATTTGTGTTGTAAATTTGCTAAGTGTAATAATAACTACAAGTTAGTATAAAAGGGAAACAAACTAGTTTTAATAAAACCGTGCAAAACAGCTAATTTTTGAGCATTCTTAGCATTGGACGAAACTTGACCCAAACGTTGGTCTAGACCCAAGAGTTTGTGTGTTTAATTTTCTAAGCGTAATAATAACTACAAGTTACTATAAAAGGGACACAAACTTGTTTTAATAAAACCGTGCAAAACAGCTAACTTTTGGACGTTCTCAGAATTCAACGAAACTTGACACAATCGCAGGACTAGACCCATCCATTTGTGTTGTAAATATGCTAAGCGTAATAATAACTAGAAGTTAGTATAAAAGGGAAACAAACTTGCTTTAATAAAACCGTGCAAAATAGCTAAATTTTGAACGTTCTCAGAATTCGACGAAACTTGACCCAAACGTTGGTCTAGACCCAAGCATTTGTGTTGTAAATTTGCTAACCGTAATAATAACTACAAGTTAGTATAAAAGGGAAACAAACTAGTTTTAATAAAACCGTGCAAAACAGCTAATTTTTTAGCATTCTCAGCATTGGACGAAACTTGACCCAAACGTTGGTCTAGTTTGTGTGTTAAATTTTCTAAGCGTAATAATAACTACAAGTTACTATAAAAGGGAAACAAACTTGTTTTAATAAAACCGTGCAAAACAGCTAACTTTTGGACGTTCTCAGAATTCAACGAAACTTGACCCAATCGCAGGACTAGACCCATCCATTTGTGTTGTAAATTTGCTAAGCGTAATAATAACTAGAAGATAGTATAAAAGCGAAACAAACTTGCTTTAATAAAACCGTGCAAAATAGCTAAATTTTAAACGTTCTCAGAATTCGACGAAACTTGACCCAAACGTTGGTCTAGACCCAAGCATTTGTGCTGTAAATTTGCTAAGCGTAATAATAACTACAAGTTAGTATAAAAGGGAAACAAACTTGTTTTAATAAAACTGTGCAAAACAGCTAAATATTGAGCGTTCTCAGAATTCGACGAAACTTGACCCAAACGTAGGTCTAGACCCAAGAGTTTGTGTGTTAAATTTTCTAAGCGTAATAATAACTACAAGTTACTATGAAAGGGAAACAAACTTGTTTTAATATAACCGTGAAAACAGCTAAATTTTGAACGTTCTCAGAATTCGACGAAACTTGACCCAAACGTTGGTCTAGACCCAAGCATTTGTGCTGTAAATTTTCTAAGCGTAATAATAACTACAAGTTAGTATAAAAGGGAAACAAACTTGTTTTAATAAAACTGTGCAAAACAGCTAAATATTGAGTATTCTCAGAATTCGACGAAACTTGACCCAAACGTAGGTCTAGATCCAAGATTTTGTGTGTTAAATTTTCTAAGCGTAATAATAACTACAAGTTACTATAAAAGGGAAACAAACTTGTTTTAATATAACCGTGAAAACAGCTAAATTTTGAACGTTCTTAGAATTCGACGAAACTTGACCCAAACGTTGGTCTAGACCCAAGAATTTGTGTTGTAAATTTGCTAAGCGTAATAATAACTACAAGTTAGTATAAAAGGGAAACAAACTAGTTTTAATAAAACCGTGCAAAACAGCTAATTTTTGAGCATTCTCAGCATTGGACGAAACTTGACCCAAACGTTGGTCTAGACCCAAGAGTTTGTGTGTTTAATTTTCTAAGCGTAATAATAACTACAAGTTACTATAAAAGGGACACAAACTTGTTTTAATAAAACCGTGCAAAACAGCTAACTTTTGGACGTTCTCAGAATTCAACGAAACTTGACACAATCGCAGGACTAGACCCATCCATTTGTGTTGTAAATATGCTAAGCGTAATAATAACTAGAAGTTAGTATAAAAGGGAAACAAACTTGCTTTAATAAAACCGTGCAAAATAGCTAAATTTTGAACGTTCTCAGAATTCGACGAAACTTGACCCAAACGTTGGTCTAGACCCAAGCATTTGTGTTGTAAATTTGCTAACCGTAATAATAACTACAAGTTAGTATAAAAGGGAAACAAACTAGTTTTAATAAAACCGTGCAAAACAGCTAATTTTTTAGCATTCTCAGCATTGGACGAAACTTGACCCAAACGTTGGTCTAGTTTGTGTGTTAAATTTTCTAAGCGTAATAATAACTACAAGTTACTATAAAAGGGAAACAAACTTGTTTTAATAAAACCGTGCAAAACAGCTAACTTTTGGACGTTCTCAGAATTCAACGAAACTTGACCCAATCGCAGGACTAGACCCATCCATTTGTGTTGTAAATTTGCTAAGCGTAATAATAACTAGAAGTTAGTATAAAAGCGAAACAAACTTGCTTTAATAAAACCGTGCAAAATAGCTAAATTTTGAACGTTCTCAGAATTCGACGAAACTTGACCCAAACGTTGGTCTAGACCCAAGCATTTGTGCTGTAAATTTTCTAAGCGTAATAATAACTACAAGTTAGTATAAAAGGGAAACAAACTTGTTTTAATAAAACTGTGCAAAAAAGCTAAATATTGAGTATTCTCAGAATTCGACGAAACTTGACCCAAACGTAGGTCTAGATCCAAGATTTTGTGTGTTAAATTTTCTAAGCGTAATAATAACTACAAGTTACTATAAAAGGGAAACAAACTTGTTTTAATATAACCGTGAAAACAGCTAAATTTTGAACGTTCTTAGAATTCGACGAAACTTGACCCAAACGTTGGTCTAGACCCAAGAATTTGTGTTGTAAATTTGCTAAGTGTAATAATAACTACAAGTTAGTATAAAAGGGAAACAAACTAGTTTTAATAAAACCGTGCAAAACAGCTAATTTTTGAGCATTCTTAGCATTGGACGAAACTTGACCCAAACGTTGGTCTAGACCCAAGAGTTTGTGTGTTTAATTTTCTAAGCGTAATAATAACTACAAGTTACTATAAAAGGGACACAAACTTGTTTTAATAAAACCGTGCAAAACAGCTAACTTTTGGACGTTCTCAGAATTCAACGAAACTTGACACAATCGCAGGACTAGACCCATCCATTTGTGTTGTAAATATGCTAAGCGTAATAATAACTAGAAGTTAGTATAAAAGGGAAACAAACTTGCTTTAATAAAACCGTGCAAAATAGCTAAATTTTGAACGTTCTCAGAATTCGACGAAACTTGACCCAAACGTTGGTCTAGACCCAAGCATTTGTGTTGTAAATTTGCTAACCGTAATAATAACTACAAGTTAGTATAAAAGGGAAACAAACTAGTTTTAATAAAACCGTGCAAAACAGCTAATTTTTTAGCATTCTCAGCATTGGACGAAACTTGACCCAAACGTTGGTCTAGTTTGTGTGTTAAATTTTCTAAGCGTAATAATAACTACAAGTTACTATAAAAGGGAAACAAACTTGTTTTAATAAAACCGTGCAAAACAGCTAACTTTTGGACGTTCTCAGAATTCAACGAAACTTGACCCAATCGCAGGACTAGACCCATCCATTTGTGTTGTAAATTTGCTAAGCGTAATAATAACTAGAAGATAGTATAAAAGCGAAACAAACTTGCTTTAATAAAACCGTGCAAAATAGCTAAATTTTAAACGTTCTCAGAATTCGACGAAACTTGACCCAAACGTTGGTCTAGACCCAAGCATTTGTGCTGTAAATTTGCTAAGCGTAATAATAACTACAAGTTAGTATAAAAGGGAAACAAACTTGTTTTAATAAAACTGTGCAAAACAGCTAAATATTGAGCGTTCTCAGAATTCGACGAAACTTGACCCAAACGTAGGTCTAGACCCAAGAGTTTGTGTGTTAAATTTTCTAAGCGTAATAATAACTACAAGTTACTATGAAAGGGAAACAAACTTGTTTTAATATAACCGTGAAAACAGCTAAATTTTGAACGTTCTCAGAATTCGACGAAACTTGACCCAAACGTTGGTCTAGACCCAAGCATTTGTGCTGTAAATTTTCTAAGCGTAATAATAACTACAAGTTAGTATAAAAGGGAAACAAACTTGTTTTAATAAAACTGTGCAAAACAGCTAAATATTGAGTATTCTCAGAATTCGACGAAACTTGACCCAAACGTAGGTCTAGATCCAAGATTTTGTGTGTTAAATTTTCTAAGCGTAATAATAACTACAAGTTACTATAAAAGGGAAACAAACTTGTTTTAATATAACCGTGAAAACAGCTAAATTTTGAACGTTCTTAGAATTCGACGAAACTTGACCCAAACGTTGGTCTAGACCCAAGAATTTGTGTTGTAAATTTGCTAAGCGTAATAATAACTACAAGTTAGTATAAAAGGGAAACAAACTAGTTTTAATAAAACCGTGCAAAACAGCTAATTTTTGAGCATTCTCAGCATTGGACGAAACTTGACCCAAACGTTGGTCTAGACCCAAGAGTTTGTGTGTTTAATTTTCTAAGCGTAATAATAACTACAAGTTACTATAAAAGGGACACAAACTTGTTTTAATAAAACCGTGCAAAACAGCTAACTTTTGGACGTTCTCAGAATTCAACGAAACTTGACACAATCGCAGGACTAGACCCATCCATTTGTGTTGTAAATATGCTAAGCGTAATAATAACTAGAAGTTAGTATAAAAGGGAAACAAACTTGCTTTAATAAAACCGTGCAAAATAGCTAAATTTTGAACGTTCTCAGAATTCGACGAAACTTGACCCAAACGTTGGTCTAGACCCAAGCATTTGTGTTGTAAATTTGCTAACCGTAATAATAACTACAAGTTAGTATAAAAGGGAAACAAACTAGTTTTAATAAAACCGTGCAAAACAGCTAATTTTTTAGCATTCTCAGCATTGGACGAAACTTGACCCAAACGTTGGTCTAGTTTGTGTGTTAAATTTTCTTTGCGTAATAATAACTACAAGTTACTATAAAAGGGAAACAAACTTGTTTTAATAAAACCGTGCAAAACAGCTAACTTTTGGACGTTCTCAGAATTCAACGAAACTTGACCCAATCGCAGGACTAGACCCATCCATTTGTGTTGTAAATTTGCTAAGCGTAATAATAACTAGAAGTTAGTATAAAAGCGAAACAAACTTGCTTTAATAAAACCGTGCAAAATAGCTAAATTTTGAACGTTCTCAGAATTCGACGAAACTTGACCCAAACGTTGGTCTAGACCCAAGCATTTGTGCTGTAAATTTTCTAAGCGTAATAACTACTACAAGTTAGTATAAAAGGGAAACAAACTTGTTTTAATAAAACTGTGCAAAACAGCTAAATATTGAGCATTCTAAGAATTCGACGAAACTTGACCCAAACGTGGGTCTAGATCCAAGAGTTTGTGTGTTAAATTTTCTAAGCGTAATAATAACTACAAGTTACTATAAAAGGGAAACAAACTTGTTTTAATATAACCGTGAAAACAGCTAAATTTTGAACGTTCTCAAAATTCGACGAAACTTGAACCAAAGGTTGGTCTAGACCCAAGCATTTGTGTTGTAAATTTGCTAAGCGTAATAATAACTACAAGTTAGTATAAAAGGTTAACAAACTTGTTTTAATAAAACCTGTGCAAAACAGCTAATTTTTGAGCATTCTCAGCATTGGACGAAACTTGACCCAAACGTAGGTCTAGACCCAAGAGTTTGTATGTTAAATTTGAAGCGTAATAATAACTACAAGTTAGTATAAAAGGAAAACAAACTTGTTTTAATAAAACCGTGCAAAACAGCTAAATATTGAGCATTCTCAGAATTCGACGAAACTTGACCCAAACGTAGGTCTAGACCCAAGAGTTTGTGTGTTTAATTTTGTAAGCGTAATAATAACTACAAGTTACTATAAAAGGGACACAAACTTGTTTTAATAAAACCGTGCAAAACAGCTAACTTTTGGACGTTCTCAGAATTCAACGAAACTTGACCCAATCGCAGGACTACACCCATCCATTTGTGTTGTAAATATGCTAAGCGTAATAATAACTAGAAGTTAGTATAAAAGCGAAACAAACTTGCTTTAATAAAACCGTGGAAAATAGCTAAATTTTGAACGTTCTCAGAATTCGACGAAACTTGACCCAAACGTTGGTCTAGACCCAAGCATTTGTGTTGTAAATTTGCTAAGCGTAATAATAACTACAAGTTAGTATAAAAGGGAAATAAACTTGTTTTAATGAAACTGTGCAAAACAGCTAAATATTGAGCATTCTCAGAATTCGACGAAACTTGACCCAAACGTAGGTCTAGACCCAAGAGTTTGTGTGTTAAATTTTCTAAGCGTAATAATAACTACAAGTTACTATAAAAGGGAAACAAACTTGTTTTAATATAACCGTGAAAACAGCTAAATTTTGAACGTTCTCAGAATTCGGCGAAACTTGACCCAAACGTTGGTCTAGACCCAAGCATTTGTGTTGTAAATTTGCTAAGCGTAATAATAACTACAAGTTAGTATAAAAGGGAAACAAACTAGTTTTAATAAAACCGTGCAAAACAGCTAATTTTTTAGCATTCTCAGCATTGGACGAAACTTGACCCAAACGTTGGTCTAGTTTGTGTGTTAAATTTTCTAAGCGTAATAATAACTACAAGTTACTATAAAAGGGAAACAAACTTGTTTTAATAAAACCGTGCAAAACAGCTAACTTTTGGACGTTCTCAGAATTCAACGAAACTTGACCCAATCGCAGGACTAGACCCATCCATTTGTGTTGTAAATTTGCTAAGCGTAATAATAACTAGAAGTTAGTATAAAAGCGAAACAAACTTGCTTTAATAAAACCGTGCAAAATAGCTAAATTTTGAACGTTCTCAGAATTCGACGAAACTTGACCCAAACGTTGGTCTAGACCCAAGCATTTGTGCTGTAAATTTTCTAAGCGTAATAATAACTACAAGTTAGTATAAAAGGGAAACAAACTTGTTTTAATAAAACTGTGCAAAACAGCTAAATATTGAGTATTCTCAGAATTCGACGAAACTTGACCCAAACGTAGGTCTAGATCCAAGATTTTGTGTGTTAAATTTTCTAAGCGTAATAATAACTACAAGTTACTATAAAAGGGAAACAAACTTGTTTTAATATAACCGTGAAAACAGCTAAATTTTGAACGTTCTTAGAATTCGACGAAACTTGACCCAAACGTTGGTCTAGACCCAAGAATTTGTGTTGTAAATTTGCTAAGCGTAATAATAACTACAAGTTAGTATAAAAGGGAAACAAACTAGTTTTAATAAAACCGTGCAAAACAGCTAATTTTTGAGCATTCTCAGCATTGGACGAAACTTGACCCAAACGTTGGTCTAGACCCAAGAGTTTGTGTGTTTAATTTTCTAAGCGTAATAATAACTACAAGTTACTATAAAAGGGACACAAACTTGTTTTAATAAAACCGTGCAAAACAGCTAACTTTTGGACGTTCTCAGAATTCAACGAAACTTGACACAATCGCAGGACTAGACCCATCCATTTGTGTTGTAAATATGCTAAGCGTAATAATAACTAGAAGTTAGTATAAAAGGGAAACAAACTTGCTTTAATAAAACCGTGCAAAATAGCTAAATTTTGAACGTTCTCAGAATTCGACGAAACTTGACCCAAACGTTGGTCTAGACCCAAGCATTTGTGTTGTAAATTTGCTAACCGTAATAATAACTACAAGTTAGTATAAAAGGGAAACAAACTAGTTTTAATAAAACCGTGCAAAACAGCTAATTTTTTAGCATTCTCAGCATTGGACGAAACTTGACCCAAACGTTGGTCTAGTTTGTGTGTTAAATTTTCTAAGCGTAATAATAACTACAAGTTACTATAAAAGGGAAACAAACTTGTTTTAATAAAACCGTGCAAAACAGCTAACTTTTGGACGTTCTCAGAATTCAACGAAACTTGACCCAATCGCAGGACTAGACCCATCCATTTGTGTTGTAAATTTGCTAAGCGTAATAATAACTAGAAGATAGTATAAAAGCGAAACAAACTTGCTTTAATAAAACCGTGCAAAATAGCTAAATTTTAAACGTTCTCAGAATTCGACGAAACTTGACCCAAACGTTGGTCTAGACCCAAGCATTTGTGCTGTAAATTTGCTAAGCGTAATAATAACTACAAGTTAGTATAAAAGGGAAACAAACTTGTTTTAATAAAACTGTGCAAAACAGCTAAATATTGAGCGTTCTCAGAATTCGACGAAACTTGACCCAAACGTAGGTCTAGACCCAAGAGTTTGTGTGTTAAATTTTCTAAGCGTAATAATAACTACAAGTTACTATGAAAGGGAAACAAACTTGTTTTAATATAACCGTGAAAACAGCTAAATTTTGAACGTTCTCAGAATTCGACGAAACTTGACCCAAACGTTGGTCTAGACCCAAGCATTTGTGCTGTAAATTTTCTAAGCGTAATAATAACTACAAGTTAGTATAAAAGGGAAACAAACTTGTTTTAATAAAACTGTGCAAAACAGCTAAATATTGAGTATTCTCAGAATTCGACGAAACTTGACCCAAACGTAGGTCTAGATCCAAGATTTTGTGTGTTAAATTTTCTAAGCGTAATAATAACTACAAGTTACTATAAAAGGGAAACAAACTTGTTTTAATATAACCGTGAAAACAGCTAAATTTTGAACGTTCTTAGAATTCGACGAAACTTGACCCAAACGTTGGTCTAGACCCAAGAATTTGTGTTGTAAATTTGCTAAGCGTAATAATAACTACAAGTTAGTATAAAAGGGAAACAAACTAGTTTTAATAAAACCGTGCAAAACAGCTAATTTTTGAGCATTCTCAGCATTGGACGAAACTTGACCCAAACGTTGGTCTAGACCCAAGAGTTTGTGTGTTTAATTTTCTAAGCGTAATAATAACTACAAGTTACTATAAAAGGGACACAAACTTGTTTTAATAAAACCGTGCAAAACAGCTAACTTTTGGACGTTCTCGGAATTCAACGAAACTTGACACAATCGCAGGACTAGACCCATCCATTTGTGTTGTAAATATGCTAAGCGTAATAATAACTAGAAGTTAGTATAAAAGGGAAACAAACTTGCTTTAATAAAACCGTGCAAAATAGCTAAATTTTGAACGTTCTCAGAATTCGACGAAACTTGACCCAAACGTTGGTCTAGACCCAAGCATTTGTGTTGTAAATTTGCTAACCGTAATAATAACTACAAGTTAGTATAAAAGGGAAACAAACTAGTTTTAATAAAACCGTGCAAAACAGCTAATTTTTTAGCATTCTCAGCATTGGACGAAACTTGACCCAAACGTTGGTCTAGTTTGTGTGTTAAATTTTCTTTGCGTAATAATAACTACAAGTTACTATAAAAGGGAAACAAACTTGTTTTAATAAAACCGTGCAAAACAGCTAACTTTTGGACGTTCTCAGAATTCAACGAAACTTGACCCAATCGCAGGACTAGACCCATCCATTTGTGTTGTAAATTTGCTAAGCGTAATAATAACTAGAAGTTAGTATAAAAGCGAAACAAACTTGCTTTAATAAAACCGTGCAAAATAGCTAAATTTTGAACGTTCTCAGAATTCGACGAAACTTGACCCAAACGTTGGTCTAGACCCAAGCATTTGTGCTGTAAATTTTCTAAGCGTAATAATTACTACAAGTTAGTATAAAAGGGAAACAAACTTGTTTTAATAAAACTGTGCAAAACAGCTAAATATTGAGCATTCTAAGAATTCGACGAAACTTGACCCAAACGTGGGTCTAGATCCAAGAGTTTGTGTGTTAAATTTTCTAAGCGTAATAATAACTACAAGTTACTATAAAAGGGAAACAAACTTGTTTTAATATAACCGTGAAAACAGCTAAATTTTGAACGTTCTCAAAATTCGACGAAACTTGAACCAAAGGTTGGTCTAGACCCAAGCATTTGTGTTGTAAATTTGCTAAGCGTAATAATAACTACAAGTTAGTATAAAAGGTTAACAAACTTGTTTTAATAAAACCTGTGCAAAACAGCTAATTTTTGAGCATTCTCAGCATTGGACGAAACTTGACCCAAACGTAGGTCTAGACCCAAGAGTTTGTATGTTAAATTTGAAGCGTAATAATAACTACAAGTTAGTATAAAAGGAAAACAAACTTGTTTTAATAAAACCGTGCAAAACAGCTAAATATTGAGCATTCTCAGAATTCGACGAAACTTGACCCAAACGTAGGTCTAGACCCAAGAGTTTGTGTGTTTAATTTTGTAAGCGTAATAATAACTACAAGTTACTATAAAAGGGACACAAACTTGTTTTAATAAAACCGTGCAAAACAGCTAACTTTTGGACGTTCTCAGAATTCAACGAAACTTGACCCAATCGCAGGACTACACCCATCCATTTGTGTTGTAAATATGCTAAGCGTAATAATAACTAGAAGTTAGTATAAAAGCGAAACAAACTTGCTTTAATAAAACCGTGGAAAATAGCTAAATTTTGAACGTTCTCAGAATTCGACGAAACTTGACCCAAACGTTGGTCTAGACCCAAGCATTTGTGTTGTAAATTTGCTAAGCGTAATAATAACTACAAGTTAGTATAAAAGGGAAACAAACTTGTTTTAATGAAACTG
Source organism: Sesamum indicum (assembly GCF_026168435.1). Lineage (NCBI taxonomy): Eukaryota > Viridiplantae > Streptophyta > Magnoliopsida > Lamiales > Pedaliaceae > Sesamum > Sesamum indicum. The sequence goes on along the minus strand of NC_142658.1, from coordinate 7,822,062 downwards.
TGCAAAACAGCTAAATATTGAGCATTCTCAGAATTCGACGAAACTTGACCCAAACGTAGGTCTAGACCCAAGAGTTTGTGTGTTAAATTTTCTAAGCGTAATAATAACTACAAGTTACTATAAAAGGGAAACAAACTTGTTTTAATATAACCGTGAAAACAGCTAAATTTTGAACGTTCTCAGAATTCGACGAAACTTGACCCAAACGTTGGTCTAGACCCAAGCATTTGTGTTGTAAATTTGCTAACCGTAATAATAACTACAAGTTAGTATAAAAGGGAAACAAACTAGTTTTAATAAAACCGTGCAAAACAGCTAATTTTTTAGCATTCTCAGCATTGGACGAAACTTGACCCAAACGTTGGTCTAGTTTGTGTGTTAAATTTTCTAAGCGTAATAATAACTACAAGTTACTATAAAAGGGAAACAAACTTGTTTTAATAAAACCGTGCAAAACAGCTAACTTTTGGACGTTCTCAGAATTCAACGAAACTTGACCCAATCGCAGGACTAGACCCATCCATTTGTGTTGTAAATTTGCTAAGCGTAATAATAACTAGAAGTTAGTATAAAAGCGAAACAAACTTGCTTTAATAAAACCGTGCAAAATAGCTAAATTTTGAACGTTCTCAGAATTCGACGAAACTTGACCCAAACGTTGGTCTAGACCCAAGCATTTGTGCTGTAAATTTTCTAAGCGTAATAATTACTACAAGTTAGTATAAAAGGGAAACAAACTTGTTTTAATAAAACTGTGCAAAACAGCTAAATATTGAGCATTCTAAGAATTCGACGAAACTTGACCCAAACGTGGGTCTAGATCCAAGAGTTTGTGTGTTAAATTTTCTAAGCGTAATAATAACTACAAGTTACTATAAAAGGGAAACAAACTTGTTTTAATATAACCGTGAAAACAGCTAAATTTTGAACGTTCTCAAAATTCGACGAAACTTGAACCAAAGGTTGGTCTAGACCCAAGCATTTGTGTTGTAAATTTGCTAAGCGTAATAATAACTACAAGTTAGTATAAAAGGTTAACAAACTTGTTTTAATAAAACCTGTGCAAAACAGCTAATTTTTGAGCATTCTCAGCATTGGACGAAACTTGACCCAAACGTAGGTCTAGACCCAAGAGTTTGTATGTTAAATTTGAAGCGTAATAATAACTACAAGTTAGTATAAAAGGAAAACAAACTTGTTTTAATAAAACCGTGCAAAACAGCTAAATATTGAGCATTCTCAGAATTCGACGAAACTTGACCCAAACGTAGGTCTAGACCCAAGAGTTTGTGTGTTTAATTTTGTAAGCGTAATAATAACTACAAGTTACTATAAAAGGGACACAAACTTGTTTTAATAAAACCGTGCAAAACAGCTAACTTTTGGACGTTCTCAGAATTCAACGAAACTTGACCCAATCGCAGGACTACACCCATCCATTTGTGTTGTAAATATGCTAAGCGTAATAATAACTAGAAGTTAGTATAAAAGCGAAACAAACTTGCTTTAATAAAACCGTGGAAAATAGCTAAATTTTGAACGTTCTCAGAATTCGACGAAACTTGACCCAAACGTTGGTCTAGACCCAAGCATTTGTGTTGTAAATTTGCTAAGCGTAATAATAACTACAAGTTAGTATAAAAGGGAAACAAACTTGTTTTAATGAAACTGTGCAAAACAGCTAAATATTGAGCATTCTCAGAATTCGACGAAACTTGACCCAAACGTAGGTCTAGACCCAAGAGTTTGTGTGTTAAATTTTCTAAGCGTAATAATAACTACAAGTTACTATAAAAGGGAAACAAACTTGTTTTAATATAACCGTGAAAACAGCTAAATTTTGAACGTTCTCAGAATTCGACGAAACTTGACCCAAACGTTGGTCTAGACCCAAGCATTTGTGTTGTAAATTTGCTAAGCGTAATAATAACTACAAGTTAGTATAAAAGGGAAACAAACTAGTTTTAATAAAACCGTGCAAAACAGCTAATTTTTTAGCATTCTCAGCATTGGACGAAACTTGACCCAAACGTTGGTCTAGTTTGTGTGTTAAATTTTCTAAGCGTAATAATAACTACAAGTTACTATAAAAGGGACACAAACTTGTTTTAATAAAACCGTGCAAAACAGCTAACTTTTGGACGTACTCAGAATTCAACGAAACTTGACCCAATCGCAGGACTAGACCCATCCATTTGTGTTGTAAATATGCTAAGCGTAATAATAACTAGAAGTTAGTATAAAAGCGAAACAAACTTGCTTTAATAAAACCGTGCAAAATAGCTAAATTTTGAACGTTCTCAGAATTCGACGAAACTTGACCCAAACGTTGGTCTAGACCCAAGCATTTGTGTTGTAAATTTGCTAAGCGTAATAATAACTACAAGTTAGTATAAAAGGAAAACAAACTTGTTTTAATAAAACTGTGCAAAACAGCTAAATATTGAGCATTCTCAGAATTCGACGAAACTTGACCCAAACGTAGGTCTAGACCCAAGAGTTTGTGTGTTAAATTTTCTAAGCGTAATAATAACTACAAGTTACTATAAAAGGGAAACAAAGTTGTTTTAATATAACCGTGAAAACAGCTAAATTTTGAACGTTCTCAAAATTCGACGAAACTTGAACCAAAGGTTGGTCTAGACCCAAGCATTTGTGTTGTAAATTTGCTAAGCGTAATAATAACTACAAGTTAGTATAAAAGGTTAACAAACTTGTTTTAATAAAACCTGTGCAAAACAGCTAATTTTTGAGCATTCTCAGCATTGGACGAAACTTGACCCAAACGTAGGTCTAGACCCAAGAGTTTGTATGTTAAATTTGAAGCGTAATAATAACTACAAGTTAGTATAAAAGGAAAACAAACTTGTTTTAATAAAACCGTGCAAAACAGCTAAATATTGAGCATTCTCAGAATTCGACGAAACTTGACCCAAACGTAGGTCTAGACCCAAGAGTTTGTGTGTTTAATTTTGTAAGCGTAATAATAACTACAAGTTACTATAAAAGGGACACAAACTTGTTTTAATAAAACCGTGCAAAACAGCTAACTTTTGGACGTTCTCAGAATTCAACGAAACTTGACCCAATCGCAGGACTACACCCATCCATTTGTGTTGTAAATATGCTAAGCGTAATAATAACTAGAAGTTAGTATAAAAGCGAAACAAACTTGCTTTAATAAAACCGTGGAAAATAGCTAAATTTTGAACGTTCTCAGAATTCGACGAAACTTGACCCAAACGTTGGTCTAGACCCAAGCATTTGTGTTGTAAATTTGCTAAGCGTAATAATAACTACAAGTTAGTATAAAAGGGAAACAAACTTGTTTTAATGAAACTGTGCAAAACAGCTAAATATTGAGCATTCTCAGAATTCGACGAAACTTGACCCAAACGTAGGTCTAGACCCAAGAGTTTGTGTGTTAAATTTTCTAAGCGTAATAATAACTACAAGTTACTATAAAAGGGAAACAAACTTGTTTTAATATAACCGTGAAAACAGCTAAATTTTGAACGTTCTCAGAATTCGACGAAACTTGACCCAAACGTTGGTCTAGACCCAAGCATTTGTGTTGTAAATTTGCTAAGCGTAATAATAACTACAAGTTAGTATAAAAGGGAAACAAACTAGTTTTAATAAAACCGTGCAAAACAGCTAATTTTTTAGCATTCTCAGCATTGGACGAAACTTGACCCAAACGTTGGTCTAGTTTGTGTGTTAAATTTTCTAAGCGTAATAATAACTACAAGTTACTATAAAAGGGAAACAAACTTGTTTTAATAAAACCGTGCAAAACAGCTAACTTTTGGACGTTCTCAGAATTCAACGAAACTTGACCCAATCGCAGGACTAGACCCATCCATTTGTGTTGTAAATTTGCTAAGCGTAATAATAACTAGAAGTTAGTATAAAAGCGAAACAAACTTGCTTTAATAAAACCGTGCAAAATAGCTAAATTTTGAACGTTCTCAGAATTCGACGAAACTTGACCCAAACGTTGGTCTAGACCCAAGCATTTGTGCTGTAAATTTTCTAAGCGTAATAATAACTACAAGTTAGTATAAAAGGGAAACAAACTTGTTTTAATAAAACTGTGCAAAACAGCTAAATATTGAGCATTCTAAGAATTCGACGAAACTTGACCCAAACGTGGGTCTAGATCCAAGAGTTTGTGTGTTAAATTTTCTAAGCGTAATAATAACTACAAGTTACTATAAAAGGGAAACAAACTTGTTTTAATATAACCGTGAAAACAGCTAAATTTTGAACGTTATCAAAATTCGACGAAACTTGACCCAAAGGTTGGTCTAGACCCAAGCATTTGTGTTGTAAATTTGCTAAGCGTAATAATAATTATAAGTTAGTATAAAAGATTAACAAACTTGTTTTAATAAAACCTGTGCAAAATAGCTAATTTTTGAGCATTCTCAGCATTGGACGAAAGTTGACCCAAACGTAGGTCTAGACCCAAGAGTTTGTATGTTAAATTTGAGGCGTAATAATAACTACAAGTTAGTATAAAAGGGAAACAAACTTGTTTTAATAAAACCGTGCAAAACAGTGAATTTTTGAGCATTCTCAGCATTGGACGAACTTGACCCAAACGTAGGTCTAGACCCAAGAGTTTGTGTGTTTAATTTTCTAAGCGTAATAATAACTACAAGTTACTATAAAAGGGACACAAACTTGTTTTAATAAAACCGTGCAAAACAGCTAACTTTTGGACGTACTCAGAATTCAACGAAACTTGACCCAATCGCAGGACTAGACCCATCCATTTGTGTTGTAAATATACTAAGCGTAATAATAACTAGAAGTTAGTATAAAAGCGAAACAAACTTGCTTTAATAAAACCGTGGAAAATAGCTAAATTTTGAACGTTCTCAGAATTCGACGAAACTTGACCCAAACGTTGGTCTAGACCCAAGCATTTGTGTTGTAAATTTGCTAAGCGTAATAATAACTACAAGTTAGTATAAAAGGAAAACAAACTTGTTTTAATAAAACTGTGCAAAACAGCTAAATATTGAGCATTCTCAGAATTCGACGAAACTTGACCCAAACGTAGGTCTAGACCCAAGAGTTTGTGTGTTAAATTTTCTAAGCGTAATAATAACTACAAGTTACTATAAAAGGGAAACAAACTTGTTTTAATATAACCGTGAAAACAGCTAAATTTTGAACGTTCTCAAAATTCGACGAAACTTGAACCAAACGTTGGTCTAGTTTGTGTGTTAAATTTTCTAAGCGTAATAATAACTACAAGTTACTATAAAAGGGAAACAAACTTGTTTTAATAAAACCGTGCAAAACAGCTAACTTTTGGACGTTCTCAGAATTCAACGAAACTTGACCCAATCGCAGGACTAGACCCATCCATTTGTGTTGTAAATTTGCTAAGCGTAATAATAACTAGAAGTTAGTATAAAAGCGAAACAAACTTGCTTTAATAAAACCGTGCAAAATAGCTAAATTTTGAACGTTCTCAGAATTCGACGAAACTTGACCCAAACGTTGGTCTAGACCCAAGCATTTGTGCTGTAAATTTTCTAAGCGTAATAATTACTACAAGTTAGTATAAAAGGGAAACAAACTTGTTTTAATAAAACTGTGCAAAACAGCTAAATATTGAGCATTCTAAGAATTCGACGAAACTTGACCCAAACGTGGGTCTAGATCCAAGAGTTTGTGTGTTAAATTTTCTAAGCGTAATAATAACTACAAGTTACTATAAAAGGGAAACAAACTTGTTTTAATATAACCGTGAAAACAGCTAAATTTTGAACGTTCTCAAAATTCGACGAAACTTGAACCAAAGGTTGGTCTAGACCCAAGCATTTGTGTTGTAAATTTGCTAAGCGTAATAATAACTACAAGTTAGTATAAAAGGTTAACAAACTTGTTTTAATAAAACCTGTGCAAAACAGCTAATTTTTGAGCATTCTCAGCATTGGACGAAACTTGACCCAAACGTAGGTCTAGACCCAAGAGTTTGTATGTTAAATTTGAAGCGTAATAATAACTACAAGTTAGTATAAAAGGAAAACAAACTTGTTTTAATAAAACCGTGCAAAACAGCTAAATATTGAGCATTCTCAGAATTCGACGAAACTTGACCCAAACGTAGGTCTAGACCCAAGAGTTTGTGTGTTTAATTTTGTAAGCGTAATAATAACTACAAGTTACTATAAAAGGGACACAAACTTGTTTTAATAAAACCGTGCAAAACAGCTAACTTTTGGACGTTCTCAGAATTCAACGAAACTTGACCCAATCGCAGGACTACACCCATCCATTTGTGTTGTAAATATGCTAAGCGTAATAATAACTAGAAGTTAGTATAAAAGCGAAACAAACTTGCTTTAATAAAACCGTGGAAAATAGCTAAATTTTGAACGTTCTCAGAATTCGACGAAACTTGACCCAAACGTTGGTCTAGACCCAAGCATTTGTGTTGTAAATTTGCTAAGCGTAATAATAACTACAAGTTAGTATAAAAGGGAAACAAACTTGTTTTAATGAAACTGTGCAAAACAGCTAAATATTGAGCATTCTCAGAATTCGACGAAACTTGACCCAAACGTAGGTCTAGACCCAAGAGTTTGTGTGTTAAATTTTCTAAGCGTAATAATAACTACAAGTTACTATAAAAGGGAAACAAACTTGTTTTAATATAACCGTGAAAACAGCTAAATTTTGAACGTTCTCAGAATTCGACGAAACTTGACCCAAACGTTGGTCTAGACCCAAGCATTTGTGTTGTAAATTTGCTAAGCGTAATAATAACTACAAGTTAGTATAAAAGGGAAACAAACTAGTTTTAATAAAACCGTGCAAAACAGCTAATTTTTTAGCATTCTCAGCATTGGACGAAACTTGACCCAAACGTTGGTCTAGTTTGTGTGTTAAATTTTCTAAGCGTAATAATAACTACAAGTTACTATAAAAGGGACACAAACTTGTTTTAATAAAACCGTGCAAAACAGCTAACTTTTGGACGTACTCAGAATTCAACGAAACTTGACCCAATCGCAGGACTAGACCCATCCATTTGTGTTGTAAATATGCTAAGCGTAATAATAACTAGAAGTTAGTATAAAAGCGAAACAAACTTGCTTTAATAAAACCGTGCAAAATAGCTAAATTTTGAACGTTCTCAGAATTCGACGAAACTTGACCCAAACGTTGGTCTAGACCCAAGCATTTGTGTTGTAAATTTGCTAAGCGTAATAATAACTACAAGTTAGTATAAAAGGAAAACAAACTTGTTTTAATAAAACTGTGCAAAACAGCTAAATATTGAGCATTCTCAGAATTCGACGAAACTTGACCCAAACGTAGGTCTAGACCCAAGAGTTTGTGTGTTAAATTTTCTAAGCGTAATAATAACTACAAGTTACTATAAAAGGGAAACAAAGTTGTTTTAATATAACCGTGAAAACAGCTAAATTTTGAACGTTCTCAAAATTCGACGAAACTTGAACCAAAGGTTGGTCTAGACCCAAGCATTTGTGTTGTAAATTTGCTAAGCGTAATAATAACTACAAGTTAGTATAAAAGGTTAACAAACTTGTTTTAATAAAACCTGTGCAAAACAGCTAATTTTTGAGCATTCTCAGCATTGGACGAAACTTGACCCAAACGTAGGTCTAGACCCAAGAGTTTGTATGTTAAATTTGAAGCGTAATAATAACTACAAGTTAGTATAAAAGGAAAACAAACTTGTTTTAATAAAACCGTGCAAAACAGCTAAATATTGAGCATTCTCAGAATTCGACGAAACTTGACCCAAACGTAGGTCTAGACCCAAGAGTTTGTGTGTTTAATTTTGTAAGCGTAATAATAACTACAAGTTACTATAAAAGGGACACAAACTTGTTTTAATAAAACCGTGCAAAACAGCTAACTTTTGGACGTTCTCAGAATTCAACGAAACTTGACCCAATCGCAGGACTACACCCATCCATTTGTGTTGTAAATATGCTAAGCGTAATAATAACTAGAAGTTAGTATAAAAGCGAAACAAACTTGCTTTAATAAAACCGTGGAAAATAGCTAAATTTTGAACGTTCTCAGAATTCGACGAAACTTGACCCAAACGTTGGTCTAGACCCAAGCATTTGTGTTGTAAATTTGCTAAGCGTAATAATAACTACAAGTTAGTATAAAAGGGAAACAAACTTGTTTTAATGAAACTGTGCAAAACAGCTAAATATTGAGCATTCTCAGAATTCGACGAAACTTGACCCAAACGTAGGTCTAGACCCAAGAGTTTGTGTGTTAAATTTTCTAAGCGTAATAATAACTACAAGTTACTATAAAAGGGAAACAAACTTGTTTTAATATAACCGTGAAAACAGCTAAATTTTGAACGTTCTCAGAATTCGACGAAACTTGACCCAAACGTTGGTCTAGACCCAAGCATTTGTGTTGTAAATTTGCTAAGCGTAATAATAACTACAAGTTAGTATAAAAGGGAAACAAACTAGTTTTAATAAAACCGTGCAAAACAGCTAATTTTTTAGCATTCTCAGCATTGGACGAAACTTGACCCAAACGTTGGTCTAGTTTGTGTGTTAAATTTTCTAAGCGTAATAATAACTACAAGTTACTATAAAAGGGAAACAAACTTGTTTTAATAAAACCGTGCAAAACAGCTAACTTTTGGACGTTCTCAGAATTCAACGAAACTTGACCCAATCGCAGGACTAGACCCATCCATTTGTGTTGTAAATTTGCTAAGCGTAATAATAACTAGAAGTTAGTATAAAAGCGAAACAAACTTGCTTTAATAAAACCGTGCAAAATAGCTAAATTTTGAACGTTCTCAGAATTCGACGAAACTTGACCCAAACGTTGGTCTAGACCCAAGCATTTGTGCTGTAAATTTTCTAAGCGTAATAATAACTACAAGTTAGTATAAAAGGGAAACAAACTTGTTTTAATAAAACTGTGCAAAACAGCTAAATATTGAGCATTCTAAGAATTCGACGAAACTTGACCCAAACGTGGGTCTAGATCCAAGAGTTTGTGTGTTAAATTTTCTAAGCGTAATAATAACTACAAGTTACTATAAAAGGGAAACAAACTTGTTTTAATATAACCGTGAAAACAGCTAAATTTTGAACGTTATCAAAATTCGACGAAACTTGACCCAAAGGTTGGTCTAGACCCAAGCATTTGTGTTGTAAATTTGCTAAGCGTAATAATAATTATAAGTTAGTATAAAAGATTAACAAACTTGTTTTAATAAAACCTGTGCAAAATAGCTAATTTTTGAGCATTCTCAGCATTGGACGAAAGTTGACCCAAACGTAGGTCTAGACCCAAGAGTTTGTATGTTAAATTTGAGGCGTAATAATAACTACAAGTTAGTATAAAAGGGAAACAAACTTGTTTTAATAAAACCGTGCAAAACAGTGAATTTTTGAGCATTCTCAGCATTGGACGAACTTGACCCAAACGTAGGTCTAGACCCAAGAGTTTGTGTGTTTAATTTTCTAAGCGTAATAATAACTACAAGTTACTATAAAAGGGACACAAACTTGTTTTAATAAAACCGTGCAAAACAGCTAACTTTTGGACGTACTCAGAATTCAACGAAACTTGACCCAATCGCAGGACTAGACCCATCCATTTGTGTTGTAAATATACTAAGCGTAATAATAACTAGAAGTTAGTATAAAAGCGAAACAAACTTGCTTTAATAAAACCGTGGAAAATAGCTAAATTTTGAACGTTCTCAGAATTCGACGAAACTTGACCCAAACGTTGGTCTAGACCCAAGCATTTGTGTTGTAAATTTGCTAAGCGTAATAATAACTACAAGTTAGTATAAAAGGAAAACAAACTTGTTTTAATAAAACTGTGCAAAACAGCTAAATATTGAGCATTCTCAGAATTCGACGAAACTTGACCCAAACGTAGGTCTAGACCCAAGAGTTTGTGTGTTAAATTTTCTAAGCGTAATAATAACTACAAGTTACTATAAAAGGGAAACAAACTTGTTTTAATATAACCGTGAAAACAGCTAAATTTTGAACGTTCTCAAAATTCGACGAAACTTGAACCAAACGTTGGTCTAGTTTGTGTGTTAAATTTTCTAAGCGTAATAATAACTACAAGTTACTATAAAAGGGAAACAAACTTGTTTTAATAAAACCGTGCAAAACAGCTAACTTTTGGACGTTCTCAGAATTCAACGAAACTTGACCCAATCGCAGGACTAGACCCATCCATTTGTGTTGTAAATTTGCTAAGCGTAATAATAACTAGAAGTTAGTATAAAAGCGAAACAAACTTGCTTTAATAAAACCGTGCAAAATAGCTAAATTTTGAACGTTCTCAGAATTCGACGAAACTTGACCCAAACGTTGGTCTAGACCCAAGCATTTGTGCTGTAAATTTTCTAAGCGTAATAATTACTACAAGTTAGTATAAAAGGGAAACAAACTTGTTTTAATAAAACTGTGCAAAACAGCTAAATATTGAGCATTCTAAGAATTCGACGAAACTTGACCCAAACGTGGGTCTAGATCCAAGAGTTTGTGTGTTAAATTTTCTAAGCGTAATAATAACTACAAGTTACTATAAAAGGGAAACAAACTTGTTTTAATATAACCGTGAAAACAGCTAAATTTTGAACGTTCTCAAAATTCGACGAAACTTGAACCAAAGGTTGGTCTAGACCCAAGCATTTGTGTTGTAAATTTGCTAAGCGTAATAATAACTACAAGTTAGTATAAAAGGTTAACAAACTTGTTTTAATAAAACCTGTGCAAAACAGCTAATTTTTGAGCATTCTCAGCATTGGACGAAACTTGACCCAAACGTAGGTCTAGACCCAAGAGTTTGTATGTTAAATTTGAAGCGTAATAATAACTACAAGTTAGTATAAAAGGAAAACAAACTTGTTTTAATAAAACCGTGCAAAACAGCTAAATATTGAGCATTCTCAGAATTCGACGAAACTTGACCCAAACGTAGGTCTAGACCCAAGAGTTTGTGTGTTTAATTTTGTAAGCGTAATAATAACTACAAGTTACTATAAAAGGGACACAAACTTGTTTTAATAAAACCGTGCAAAACAGCTAACTTTTGGACGTTCTCAGAATTCAACGAAACTTGACCCAATCGCAGGACTACACCCATCCATTTGTGTTGTAAATATGCTAAGCGTAATAATAACTAGAAGTTAGTATAAAAGCGAAACAAACTTGCTTTAATAAAACCGTGGAAAATAGCTAAATTTTGAACGTTCTCAGAATTCGACGAAACTTGACCCAAACGTTGGTCTAGACCCAAGCATTTGTGTTGTAAATTTGCTAAGCGTAATAATAACTACAAGTTAGTATAAAAGGGAAACAAACTTGTTTTAATGAAACTGTGCAAAACAGCTAAATATTGAGCATTCTCAGAATTCGACGAAACTTGACCCAAACGTAGGTCTAGACCCAAGAGTTTGTGTGTTAAATTTTCTAAGCGTAATAATAACTACAAGTTACTATAAAAGGGAAACAAACTTGTTTTAATATAACCGTGAAAACAGCTAAATTTTGAACGTTCTCAGAATTCGACGAAACTTGACCCAAACGTTGGTCTAGACCCAAGCATTTGTGTTGTAAATTTGCTAAGCGTAATAATAACTACAAGTTAGTATAAAAGGGAAACAAACTAGTTTTAATAAAACCGTGCAAAACAGCTAATTTTTTAGCATTCTCAGCATTGGACGAAACTTGACCCAAACGTTGGTCTAGTTTGTGTGTTAAATTTTCTAAGCGTAATAATAACTACAAGTTACTATAAAAGGGACACAAACTTGTTTTAATAAAACCGTGCAAAACAGCTAACTTTTGGACGTACTCAGAATTCAACGAAACTTGACCCAATCGCAGGACTAGACCCATCCATTTGTGTTGTAAATATGCTAAGCGTAATAATAACTAGAAGTTAGTATAAAAGCGAAACAAACTTGCTTTAATAAAACCGTGCAAAATAGCTAAATTTTGAACGTTCTCAGAATTCGACGAAACTTGACCCAAACGTTGGTCTAGACCCAAGCATTTGTGTTGTAAATTTGCTAAGCGTAATAATAACTACAAGTTAGTATAAAAGGAAAACAAACTTGTTTTAATAAAACTGTGCAAAACAGCTAAATATTGAGCATTCTCAGAATTCGACGAAACTTGACCCAAACGTAGGTCTAGACCCAAGAGTTTGTGTGTTAAATTTTCTAAGCGTAATAATAACTACAAGTTACTATAAAAGGGAAACAAAGTTGTTTTAATATAACCGTGAAAACAGCTAAATTTTGAACGTTCTCAAAATTCGACGAAACTTGAACCAAAGGTTGGTCTAGACCCAAGCATTTGTGTTGTAAATTTGCTAAGCGTAATAATAACTACAAGTTAGTATAAAAGGTTAACAAACTTGTTTTAATAAAACCTGTGCAAAACAGCTAATTTTTGAGCATTCTCAGCATTGGACGAAACTTGACCCAAACGTAGGTCTAGACCCAAGAGTTTGTATGTTAAATTTGAAGCGTAATAATAACTACAAGTTAGTATAAAAGGAAAACAAACTTGTTTTAATAAAACCGTGCAAAACAGCTAAATATTGAGCATTCTCAGAATTCGACGAAACTTGACCCAAACGTAGGTCTAGACCCAAGAGTTTGTGTGTTTAATTTTGTAAGCGTAATAATAACTACAAGTTACTATAAAAGGGACACAAACTTGTTTTAATAAAACCGTGCAAAACAGCTAACTTTTGGACGTTCTCAGAATTCAACGAAACTTGACCCAATCGCAGGACTACACCCATCCATTTGTGTTGTAAATATGCTAAGCGTAATAATAACTAGAAGTTAGTATAAAAGCGAAACAAACTTGCTTTAATAAAACCGTGGAAAATAGCTAAATTTTGAACGTTCTCAGAATTCGACGAAACTTGACCCAAACGTTGGTCTAGACCCAAGCATTTGTGTTGTAAATTTGCTAAGCGTAATAATAACTACAAGTTAGTATAAAAGGGAAACAAACTTGTTTTAATGAAACTGTGCAAAACAGCTAAATATTGAGCATTCTCAGAATTCGACGAAACTTGACCCAAACGTAGGTCTAGACCCAAGAGTTTGTGTGTTAAATTTTCTAAGCGTAATAATAACTACAAGTTACTATAAAAGGGAAACAAACTTGTTTTAATATAACCGTGAAAACAGCTAAATTTTGAACGTTCTCAGAATTCGACGAAACTTGACCCAAACGTTGGTCTAGACCCAAGCATTTGTGTTGTAAATTTGCTAAGCGTAATAATAACTACAAGTTAGTATAAAAGGGAAACAAACTAGTTTTAATAAAACCGTGCAAAACAGCTAATTTTTTAGCATTCTCAGCATTGGACGAAACTTGACCCAAACGTTGGTCTAGTTTGTGTGTTAAATTTTCTAAGCGTAATAATAACTACAAGTTACTATAAAAGGGAAACAAACTTGTTTTAATAAAACCGTGCAAAACAGCTAACTTTTGGACGTTCTCAGAATTCAACGAAACTTGACCCAATCGCAGGACTAGACCCATCCATTTGTGTTGTAAATTTGCTAAGCGTAATAATAACTAGAAGTTAGTATAAAAGCGAAACAAACTTGCTTTAATAAAACCGTGCAAAATAGCTAAATTTTGAACGTTCTCAGAATTCGACGAAACTTGACCCAAACGTTGGTCTAGACCCAAGCATTTGTGCTGTAAATTTTCTAAGCGTAATAATAACTACAAGTTAGTATAAAAGGGAAACAAACTTGTTTTAATAAAACTGTGCAAAACAGCTAAATATTGAGCATTCTAAGAATTCGACGAAACTTGACCCAAACGTGGGTCTAGATCCAAGAGTTTGTGTGTTAAATTTTCTAAGCGTAATAATAACTACAAGTTACTATAAAAGGGAAACAAACTTGTTTTAATATAACCGTGAAAACAGCTAAATTTTGAACGTTATCAAAATTCGACGAAACTTGACCCAAAGGTTGGTCTAGACCCAAGCATTTGTGTTGTAAATTTGCTAAGCGTAATAATAATTATAAGTTAGTATAAAAGATTAACAAACTTGTTTTAATAAAACCTGTGCAAAATAGCTAATTTTTGAGCATTCTCAGCATTGGACGAAAGTTGACCCAAACGTAGGTCTAGACCCAAGAGTTTGTATGTTAAATTTGAGGCGTAATAATAACTACAAGTTAGTATAAAAGGGAAACAAACTTGTTTTAATAAAACCGTGCAAAACAGTGAATTTTTGAGCATTCTCAGCATTGGACGAACTTGACCCAAACGTAGGTCTAGACCCAAGAGTTTGTGTGTTTAATTTTCTAAGCGTAATAATAACTACAAGTTACTATAAAAGGGACACAAACTTGTTTTAATAAAACCGTGCAAAACAGCTAACTTTTGGACGTACTCAGAATTCAACGAAACTTGACCCAATCGCAGGACTAGACCCATCCATTTGTGTTGTAAATATACTAAGCGTAATAATAACTAGAAGTTAGTATAAAAGCGAAACAAACTTGCTTTAATAAAACCGTGGAAAATAGCTAAATTTTGAACGTTCTCAGAATTCGACGAAACTTGACCCAAACGTTGGTCTAGACCCAAGCATTTGTGTTGTAAATTTGCTAAGCGTAATAATAACTACAAGTTAGTATAAAAGGAAAACAAACTTGTTTTAATAAAACTGTGCAAAACAGCTAAATATTGAGCATTCTCAGAATTCGACGAAACTTGACCCAAACGTAGGTCTAGACCCAAGAGTTTGTGTGTTAAATTTTCTAAGCGTAATAATAACTACAAGTTACTATAAAAGGGAAACAAACTTGTTTTAATATAACCGTGAAAACAGCTAAATTTTGAACGTTCTCAAAATTCGACGAAACTTGAACCAAAGGTTGGTCTAGACCCAAGCATTTGTGTTGTAAATTTGCTAAGCGTAATAATAACTACAAGTTAGTATAAAAGGTTAACAAACTTGTTTTAATAAAACCTGTGCAAAACAGCTAATTTTTGAGCATTCTCAGCATTGGACGAAACTTGACCCAAACGTAGGTCTAGACCCAAGAGTTTGTATGTTAAATTTGAGGCGTAATAATAACTACAAGTTAGTATAAAAGGGAAACAAACTTGTTTTAATAAAACCGTGCAAAACAGTTAATTTTTGAGCATTCTCAGCATTGGACGAACTTGACCCAAACGTAGGTCTAGACCCAAGAGTTTGTGTGTTTAATTTTCTAAGCGTAATAATAACTACAAGTTACTATAAAAGGGACACAAACTTGTTTTAATAAAACCGTGCAAAACAGCTAACTTTTGGACGTTCTCAGAATTCAACGAAACTTGACCCAATCGCAGGACTACACCCATCCATTTGTGTTGTAAATATGCTAAGCGTAATAATAACTAGAAGTTAGTATAAAAGCGAAACAAACTTGCTTTAATAAAACCGTGGAAAATAGCTAAATTTTGAACGTTCTCAGAATTCGACGAAACTTGACCCAAACGTTGGTCTAGACCCAAGCATTTGTGTTGTAAATTTGCTAAGCGTAATAATAACTACAAGTTAGTATAAAAGGGAAACAAACTTGTTTTAATGAAACTGTGCAAAACAGCTAAATATTGAGCATTCTCAGAATTCGACGAAACTTGACCCAAACGTAGGTCTAGACCCAAGAGTTTGTGTGTTAAATTTTCTAAGCGTAATAATAACTACAAGTTACTATAAAAGGGAAACAAACTTGTTTTAATATAACCGTGAAAACAGCTAAATTTTGAACGTTCTCAGAATTCGACGAAACTTGACCCAAACGTTGGTCTAGACCCAAGCATTTGTGTTGTAAATTTGCTAAGCGTAATAATAACTACAAGTTAGTATAAAAGGGAAACAAACTAGTTTTAATAAAACCGTGCAAAACAGCTAATTTTTTAGCATTCTCAGCATTGGACGAAACTTGACCCAAACGTTGGTCTAGTTTGTGTGTTAAATTTTCTAAGCGTAATAATAACTACAAGTTCCTATAAAAGGGAAACAAACTTGTTTTAATAAAACCGTGCAAAACAGCTAACTTTTGGACGTTCTCAGAATTCAACGAAACTTGACCCAATCGCAGGACTAGACCCATCCATTTGTGTTGTAAATTTGCTAAGCGTAATAATAACTAGAAGTTAGTATAAAAGCGAAACAAACTTGCTTTAATAAAACCGTGCAAAATAGCTAAATTTTGAACGTTCTCAGAATTCGACGAAACTTGACCCAAACGTTGGTCTAGACCCAAGCATTTGTGCTGTAAATTTTCTAAGCGTAATAATAACTACAAGTTAGTATAAAAGGGAAACAAACTTGTTTTAATAAAACTGTGCAAAACAGCTAAATATTGAGCATTCTAAGAATTCGACGAAACTTGACCCAAACGTGGGTCTAGATCCAAGAGTTTGTGTGTTAAATTTTCTAAGCGTAATAATAACTACAAGTTACTATAAAAGGGAAACAAACTTGTTTTAATATAACCGTGAAAACAGCTAAATTTTGAACGTTCTCAAAATTCGACGAAACTTGACCCAAAGGTTGGTCTAGACCCAAGCATTTGTGTTGTAAATTTGCTAAGCGTAATAATAATTATAAGTTAGTATAAAAGATTAACAAACTTGTTTTAATAAAACCTGTGCAAAATAGCTAATTTTTGAGCATTCTCAGCATTGGACGAAAGTTGACCCAAACGTAGGTCTAGACCCAAGAGTTTGTATGTTAAATTTGAGGCGTAATAATAACTACAAGTTAGTATAAAAGGGAAACAAACTTGTTTTAATAAAACCGTGCAAAACAGTTAATTTTTGAGCATTCTCAGCATTGGACGAACTTGACCCAAACGTAGGTCTAGACCCAAGAGTTTGTGTGTTTAATTTTCTAAGCGTAATAATAACTACAAGTTACTATAAAAGGGACACAAACTTGTTTTAATAAAACCGTGCAAAACAGCTAACTTTTGGACGTACTCAGAATTCAACGAAACTTGACCCAATCGCAGGACTAGACCCATCCATTTGTGTTGTAAATATACTAAGCGTAATAATAACTAGAAGTTAGTATAAAAGCGAAACAAACTTGCTTTAATAAAACCGTGCAAAATAGCTAAATTTTGAACGTTCTCAGAATTCGACGAAACTTGACCCAAACGTTGGTCTAGACCCAAGCATTTGTGTTGTAAATTTGCTAAGCGTAATAATAACTACAAGTTAGTATAAAAGGAAAACAAACTTGTTTTAATAAAACTGTGCAAAACAGCTAAATATTGAGCATTCTCAGAATTCGACGAAACTTGACCCAAACGTAGGTCTAGACCCAAGAGTTTGTGTGTTAAATTTTCTAAGCGTAATAATAACTACAAGTTACTATAAAAGGGAAACAAACTTGTTTTAATATAACCGTGAAAACAGCTAAATTTTGAACGTTCTCAAAATTCGACGAAACTTGAACCAAAGGTTGGTCTAGACCCAAGCATTTGTGTTGTAAATTTGCTAAGCGTAATAATAACTAGAAGTTAGTATAAAAGGTTAACAAACTTGTTTTAATAAAACCTGTGCAAAACAGCTAATTTTTGAGCATTCTCAGCATTGGACGAAACTTGACCCAAACGTAGGTCTAGACCCAAGAGTTTGCATGTTAAATTTGAGGCGTAATAATAACTACAAGTTAGTATAAAAGGGAAACAAACTTGTTTTAATAAAACCGTGCAAAACAGTTAATTTTTGAGCATTCTCAGCATTGGACGAACTTGACCCAAACGTAGGTCTAGACCCAAGAGTTTGTGTGTTTAATTTTCTAAGCGTAATAATAACTACAAGTTACTATAAAAGGGACACAAACTTGTTTTAATAAAACCGTGCAAAACAGCTAACTTTTGGACGTTCTCAGAATTCAACGAAACTTGACCCAATCGCAGGACTACACCCATCCATTTGTGTTGTAAATATGCTAAGCGTAATAATAACTAGAAGTTAGTATAAAAGCGAAACAAACTTGTTTTAATAAAACCGTGGAAAATAGCTAAATTTTGAACGTTCTCAGAATTCGACGAAACTTGACCCAAACGTTGGTCTAGACCCAAGCATTTGTGTTGTAAATTTGCTAAGCGTAATAATAACTACAAGTTAGTATAAAAGGGAAACAAACTTGTTTTAATGAAACTGTGCAAAACAGCTAAATATTGAGCATTCTCAGAATTCGACGAAACTTGACCCAAACGTAGGTCTAGACCCAAGAGTTTGTGTGTTAAATTTTCTAAGCGTAATAATAACTACAAGTTACTATAAAAGGGAAACAAACTTGTTATAATATAACCGTGAAAACAGCTAAATTTTGAACGTTCTCAGAATTCGACGAAACTTGACCCAAACGTTGGTCTAGACCCAAGCATTTGTGTTGTAAATTTGCTAAGCGTAATAATAACTACAAGTTAGTATAAAAGGGAAACAAACTAGTTTTAATAAAACCGTGCAAAACAGCTAATTTTTTAGCATTCTCAGCATTGGACGAAACTTGACCCAAACGTTGGTCTAGTTTGTGTGTTAAATTTTCTAAGCGTAATAATAACTACAAGTTACTATAAAAGGGAAACAAACTTGTTTTAATAAAACCGTGCAAAACAGCTAACTTTTGGACGTTCTCAGAATTCAACGAAACTTGACCCAATCGCAGGACTAGACCCATCCATTTGTGTTGTAAATTTGCTAAGCGTAATAATAACTAGAAGTTAGTATAAAAGCGAAACAAACTTGCTTTAATAAAACCGTGCAAAATAGCTAAATTTTGAACGTTCTCAGAATTCGACGAAACTTGACCCAAACGTTGGTCTAGACCCAAGCATTTGTGCTGTAAATTTTCTAAGCGTAATAATAACTACAAGTTAGTATAAAAGGGAAACAAACTTGTTTTAATAAAACTGTGCAAAACAGCTAAATATTGAGTATTCTCAGAATTCGACGAAACTTGACCCAAACGTAGGTCTAGATCCAAGATTTTGTGTGTTAAATTTTCTAAGCGTAATAATAACTACAAGTTACTATAAAAGGGAAACAAACTTGTTTTAATATAACCGTGAAAACAGCTAAATTTTGAACGTTCTTAGAATTCGACGAAACTTGGCCCAAACGTTGGTCTAGACCCAAGAATTTGTGTTGTAAATTTGCTAAGCGTAATAATAACTACAAGTTAGTATAAAAGGGAAACAAACTAGTTTTAATAAAACCGTGCAAAACAGCTAATTTTTTAGCATTCTCAGCATTGGACGAAACTTGACCCAAACGTTGGTCTAGACCCAAGAGTTTGTGTGTTTAATTTTCTAAGCGTAATAATAACTACAAGTTACTATAAAAGGGACACAAACTTGTTTTAATAAAACCGTGCAAAACAGCTAACTTTTGGACGTTCTCAGAATTCAACGAAACTTGACACAATCGCAGGACTAGACCCATCCATTTGTGTTGTAAATATGCTAAGCGTAATAATAACTAGAAGTTAGTATAAAAGGGAAACAAACTTGCTTTAATAAAACCGTGCAAAATAGCTAAATTTTGAACGTTCTCAGAATTCGACGAAACTTGACCCAAACGTTGGTCTAGACCCAAGCATTTGTGTTGTAAATTTGCTAACCGTAATAATAACTACAAGTTAGTATAAAAGGGAAACAAACTAGTTTTAATAAAACCGTGCAAAACAGCTAATTTTTTAGCATTCTCAGCATTGGACGAAACTTGACCCGAACGTTGGTCTAGTTTGTGTGTTAAATTTTCTAAGCGTAATAATAACTACAAGTTACTATAAAAGGGAAACAAACTTGTTTTAATATAACCGTGAAAACAGCTAAATTTTGAACGTTCTTAGAATTCGACGAAACTTGACCCAAACGTTGGTCTAGACCCAAGAATTTGTGTTGTAAATTTGCTAAGCGTAATAATAACTACAAGTTAGTATAAAAGGGAAACAA
This sequence comes from Sesamum indicum, assembly GCF_026168435.1. NCBI lineage: Eukaryota > Viridiplantae > Streptophyta > Magnoliopsida > Lamiales > Pedaliaceae > Sesamum > Sesamum indicum. The sequence continues at coordinate 7,802,036 of NC_142658.1, read as the reverse complement.
ACTAGTTTTAATAAAACCGTGCAAAACAGCTAATTTTTGAACATTCTCAGCATTGGACGAAACTTGACCCAAACGTTGGTCTAGACCCAAGAGTTTGTGTGTTTAATTTTCTAAGCGTAATAATAACTACATGTTAGTATAAAAGGGAAACAAACTTGTTTTAATGAAACTGTGCAAAACAGCTAAATATTGAGCATTCTCAGAATTCGACGAAACTTGACCCAAACGTAGGTCTAGACCCAAGAGTTTGTGTGTTAAATTTTCTAAGCGTAATAATAACTACAAGTTACTATAAAAGGGAAACAAACTTGTTTTAATATAACCGTGAAAACAGCTCAATTTTGAACGTTCTCAGAATTCGACGAAACTTGACCCAAACGTTGGTCTAGACCCAAGCATTTGTGTTGTAAATTTGCTAAGCGTAATAATAACTACAAGTTAGTATAAAAGGGAAACAAACTAGTTTTAATAAAACCGTGCAAAACAGCTAATTTTTTAGCATTCTCAGCATTGGACGAAACTTGACCCGAACGTTGGTCTAGTTTGTGTGTTAAATTTTCTAAGCGTAATAATAACTACAAGTTACTATAAAAGGGAAACAAACTTGTTTTAATAAAACCGTGCAAAACAGCTAACTTTTGGACGTTCTCAGAATTCAACGAAACTTGACCCAATCGCAGGACTAGACCCATCCATTTGTGTTGTAAATTTGCTAAGCGTAATAATAACTAGAAGTTAGTATAAAAGCGAAACAAACTTGCTTTAATAAAACCGTGCAAAATAGCTAAATTTTAAACGTTCTCAGAATTCGACGAAACTTGACCCAAACGTTGGTCTAGACCCAAGCATTTGTGCTGTAAATTTTCTAAGCGTAATAATAACTACAAGTTAGTATAAAAGGGAAACAAACTTGTTTTAATAAAACTGTGCAAAACAGCTAAATATTGAGCATTCTCAGAATTCGACGAAACTTGACCCAAACGTAGGTCTAGACCCAAGAGTTTGTGTGTTAAATTTTCTAAGCGTAATAATAACTACAAGTTACTATAAAAGGGAAACAAACTTGTTTTAATATAACCGTGAAAACAGCTAAATTTTGAACGTTCTCAAAATTCGACGAAACTTGAACCAAAGGTTGGTCTAGACCCAAGCATTTGTGTTGTAAATTTGCTAAGCGTAATAATAATTATAAGTTAGTATAAAAGATTAACAAACTTGTTTTAATAAAACCTGTGCAAAATAGCTAATTTTTGAGCATTCTCAGCATTGGACGAAACTCGACCCAAACGTAGGTCTAGAGCCAAGAGTTTGTATGTTAAATTTGAGGCGTAATAATAACTACAAGTTAGTATAAAAGGGAAACAAACTTGTTTTAATAAAACCGTGCAAAACAGTTAATTTTTGAGCATTCTCAGCATTGGACGAACTTGACCCAAACGTAGGTCTAGACCCAAGAGTTTGTGTGTTTAATTTTCTAAGCGTAATAATAACTACAAGTTACTATAAAAGGGACACAAACTTGTTTTAATAAAACCGTGCAAAACAGCTAACTTTTGGACGTACTCAGAATTCAACGAAACTTGACCCAATCGCAGGACTAGACCCATCCATTTGTGTTGTAAATATGCTAAGCGTAATAATAACTAGAAGTTAGTATAAAAGCGAAACAAACTTGCTTTAATAAAACCGTGCAAAATAGCTAAATTTTGAACGTTCTCAGAATTCGACGAAACTTTTCCCAAACGTTGGTCTAGACCCAAGCATTTGTGTTGTAAATTTGCTAAGCGTAATAATAACTACAAGTTAGTATAAAAGGAAAACAAACTTGTTTTAATAAAACTGTGCAAAACAGCTAAATATTGAGCATTCTCAGAATTCGACGAAACTTGACCCAAACGTAGGTCTAGACCCAAGAGTTTGTGTGTTAAATTTTCTAAGCGTAATAATAACTACAAGTTACTATGAAAGGGAAACAAACTTGTTTTAATATAACCGTGAAAACAGCTAAATTTTGAACGTTCTCAAAATTCGACGAAACTTGAACCAAAGGTTGGTCTAGACCCAAGCATTTGTGTTGTAAATTTGCTAAGCGTAATAATAACTACAAGTTAGTATAAAAGGTTAACAAACTTGTTTTAATAAAACCTGTGCAAAACAGCTAATTTTTGAGCATTCTCAGCATTGGACGAAACTTGACCCAAACGTTGGTCTAGACCCAAGAGTTTGTATGTTAAATTTGAAGCGTAATAATAACTACAAGTTAGTATAAAAGGAAAACAAACTTGTTTTAATAAAACCGTGCAAAACAGCTAAATATTGAGCATTCTCAGAATTCGACGAAACTTGACCCAAACGTAGGTCTAGACCCAAGAGTTTGTGTGTTTAATTTTGCAAGCGTAATAATAACTACAAGTTACTATAAAAGGGACACAAACTTGTTTTAATAAAACCGTGCAAAACAGCTAACTTTTGGACGTTCTCAGAATTCAACGAAACTTGACCCAATCGCAGGACTACACCCATCCATTTGTGTTGTAAATATGCTAAGCGTAATAATAACTAGAAGTTAGTATAAAAGCGAAACAAACTTGCTTTAATAAAACCGTGGAAAATAGCTAAATTTTGAACGTTCTCAGAATTCGACGAAACTTGACCCAAACGTTGGTCTAGACCCAAGCATTTGTGTTGTAAATTTGCTAAGCGTAATAATAACTACATGTTAGTATAAAAGGGAAACAAACTTGTTTTAATGAAACTGTGCAAAACAGCTAAATATTGAGCATTCTCAGAATTCGACGAAACTTGACCCAAACGTAGGTCTAGACCCAAGAGTTTGTGTGTTAAATTTTCTAAGCGTAATAATAACTACAAGTTACTATAAAAGGGAAACAAACTTGTTTTAATATAACCGTGAAAACAGCTAAATTTTGAACGTTCTCAGAATTCGACGAAACTTGACCCAAACGTTGGTCTAGACCCAAGCATTTGTGTTGTAAATTTGCTAAGCGTAATAATAACTACAAGTTAGTATAAAAGGGAAACAAACTAGTTTTAATAAAACCGTGCAAAACAGCTAATTTTTTAGCATTCTCAGCATTGGACGAAACTTGACCCAAACGTTGGTCTAGTTTGTGTGTTAAATTTTCTAAGCGTAATAATAACTACAAGTTACTATAAAAGGGAAACAAACTTGTTTTAATAAAACCGTGCAAAACAGCTAACTTTTGGACGTTCTCAGAATTCAACGAAACTTGACCCAATCGCAGGACTAGACCCATCCATTTGTGTTGTAAATTTGCTAAGCGTAATAATAACTAGAAGTTAGTATAAAAGCGAAACAAACTTGCTTAATAAAACCGTGCAAAATAGCTAAATTTTGAACGTTCTCAGAATTCGACGAAACTTGACCCAAACGTTGGTCTAGACCCAAGCATTTGTGCTGTAAATTTTCTAAGCGTAATAATAACTACAAGTTAGTATAAAAGGGAAACAAACTTGTTTTAATAAAACTGTGCAAAACAGCTAAATATTGAGCATTCTCAGAATTCGACGAAACTTGACCCAAACGTAGGTCTAGACCCAAGAGTTTGTGTGTTAAATTTTCTAAGCGTAGTAATAACTACAAGTTACTATAAAAGGGAAACAAACTTGTTTTAATATAACCGTGAAAACAGCTAAATTTTGAACGTTCTCAAAATTCGACGAAACTTGAACCAAAGGTTGGTCTAGACCCAAGCATTTGTGTTGTAAATTTGCTAAGCGTAATAATAATTATAAGTTAGTATAAAAGATTAACAAACTTGTTTTAATAAAACCTGTGCAAAATAGCTAATTTTTGAGCATTCTCAGCATTGGACGAAACTTGACCCAAACGTAGGTCTAGACCCAAGAGTTTGTATGTTAAATTTGAGGCGTAATAATAACTACAAGTTAGTATAAAAGGGAAACAAACTTGTTTTAATAAAACCGTGCAAAACAGTTAATTTTTGAGCATTCTCAGCATTGGACGAACTTGACCCAAACGTAGGTCTAGACCCAAGAGTTTGTGTGTTTAATTTTCTAAGCGTAATAATAACTACAAGTTACTATAAAAGGGACACAAACTTGTTTTAATAAAACCGTGCAAAACAGCTAACTTTTGGACGTACTCAGAATTCAACGAAACTTGACCCAATCGCAGGACTAGACCCATCCATTTGTGTTGTAAATATGCTAAGCGTAATAATAACTAGAAGTTAGTATAAAAGCGAAACAAACTTGCTTTAATAAAACCGTGCAAAATAGCTAAATTTTGAACGTTCTCAGAATTCGACGAAACTTTTCCCAAACGTTGGTCTAGACCCAAGCATTTGTGTTGTAAATTTGCTAAGCGTAATAATAACTACAAGTTAGTATAAAAGGAAAACAAACTTGTTTTAATAAAACTGTGCAAAACAGCTAAATATTGAGCATTCTCAGAATTCGACGAAACTTGACCCAAACGTAGGTCTAGACCCAAGAGTTTGTGTGTTAAATTTTCTAAGCGTAATAATAACTACAAGTTACTATGAAAGGGAAACAAACTTGTTTTAATATAACCGTGAAAACAGCTAAATTTTGAACGTTCTCAAAATTCGACGAAACTTGAACCAAAGGTTGGTCTAGACCCAAGCATTTGTGTTGTAAATTTGCTAAGCGTAATAATAATTATAAGTTAGTATAAAAGATTAACAAACTTGTTTTAATAAAACCTGTGCAAAATAGCTAATTTTTGAGCATTCTCAGCATTGGACGAAACTCGACCCAAACGTAGGTCTAGAGCCAAGAGTTTGTATGTTAAATTTGAGGCGTAATAATAACTACAAGTTAGTATAAAAGGGAAACAAACTTGTTTTAATAAAACCGTGCAAAACAGTTAATTTTTTAGCATTCTCAGCATTGGACGAACTTGACCCAAACGTAGGTCTAGACCCAAGAGTTTGTGTGTTTAATTTTCTAAGCGTAATAATAACTACAAGTTACTATAAAAGGGACACAAACTTGTTTTAATAAAACCGTGCAAAACAGCTAACTTTTGGACGTACTCAGAATTCAACGAAACTTGACCCAATCGCAGGACTAGACCCATCCATTTGTGTTGTAAATATGCTAAGCGTAATAATAACTAGAAGTTAGTATAAAAGCGAAACAAACTTGCTTTAATAAAACCGTGCAAAATAGCTAAATTTTGAACGTTCTCAGAATTCGACGAAACTTTTCCCAAACGTTGGTCTAGACCCAAGCATTTGTGTTGTAAATTTGCTAAGCGTAATAATAACTACAAGTTAGTATAAAAGGAAAACAAACTTGTTTTAATAAAACTGTGCAAAACAGCTAAATATTGAGCATTCTCAGAATTCGACGAAACTTGACCCAAACGTAGGTCTAGACCCAAGAGTTTGTGTGTTAAATTTTCTAAGCGTAATAATAACTACAAGTTACTATGAAAGGGAAACAAACTTGTTTTAATATAACCGTGAAAACAGCTAAATTTTGAACGTTCTCAAAATTCGACGAAACTTGAACCAAAGGTTGGTCTAGACCCAAGCATTTGTGTTGTAAATTTGCTAAGCATAATAATAATTACAAGTTAGTATAAAAGGTTAACAAACTTGTTTTAATAAAACCTGTGCAAAACAGCTAATTTTTGAGCATTCTCAGCATTGGACGAAACTTGACCCAAACGTTGGTCTAGACCCAAGAGTTTGTATGTTAAATTTGAAGCGTAATAATAACTACAAGTTAGTATAAAAGGAAAACAAACTTGTTTTAATAAAACCGTGCAAAACAGCTAAATATTGAGCATTCTCAGAATTCGACGAAACTTGACCCAAACGTAGGTCTAGACCCAAGAGTTTGTGTGTTTAATTTTGCAAGCGTAATAATAACTACAAGTTACTATAAAAGGGACACAAACTTGTTTTAATAAAACCGTGCAAAACAGCTAACTTTTGGACGTTCTCAGAATTCAACGAAACTTGACCCAATCGCAGGACTACACCCATCCATTTGTGTTGTAAATATGCTAAGCGTAATAATAACTAGAAGTTAGTATAAAAGCGAAACAAACTTGCTTTAATAAAACCGTGGAAAATAGCTAAATTTTGAACGTTCTCAGAATTCGACGAAACTTGACCCAAACGTTGGTCTAGACCCAAGCATTTGTGTTGTAAATTTGCTAAGCGTAATAATAACTACATGTTAGTATAAAAGGGAAACAAACTTGTTTTAATGAAACTGTGCAAAACAGCTAAATATTGAGCATTCTCAGAATTCGACGAAACTTGACCCAAACGTAGGTCTAGACCCAAGAGTTTGTGTGTTAAATTTTCTAAGCGTAATAATAACTACAAGTTACTATAAAAGGGAAACAAACTTGTTTTAATATAACCGTGAAAACAGCTAAATTTTGAACGTTCTCAGAATTCGACGAAACTTGACCCAAACGTTGGTCTGGACCCAAGCATTTGTGTTGTAAATTTGCTAAGCGTAATAATAACTACAAGTTAGTATAAAAGGGAAACAAACTAGTTTTAATAAAACCGTGCAAAACAGCTAATTTTTTAGCATTCTCAGCATTGGACGAAACTTGACCCAAACGTTGGTCTAGTTTGTGTGTTAAATTTTCTAAGCGTAATAATAACTACAAGTTACTATAAAAGGGAAACAAACTTGTTTTAATAAAACCGTGCAAAACAGCTAACTTTTGGACGTTCTCAGAATTCAACGAAACTTGACCCAATCGCAGGACTAGACCCATCCATTTGTGTTGTAAATTTGCTAAGCGTAATAATAACTAGAATTTAGTATAAAAGCGAAACAAACTTGCTTTAATAAAACCGTGCAAAATAGCTAAATTTTGAACGTTCTCAGAATTCGACGAAACTTGACCCAAACGTTGGTCTAGACCCAAGCATTTGTGCTGTAAATTTTCTAAGCGTAATAATAACTACAAGTTAGTATAAAAGGAAAACAAACTTGTTTTAATAAAACTGTGCAAAACAGCTAAATATTGAGCATTCTCAGAATTCGACGAAACTTGACCCAAACGTAGGTCTAGACCCAAGAGTTTGTGTGTTAAATTTTCTAAGCGTAATAATAAGTACAAGTTACTATAAAAGGGAAACAAACTTGTTTTAATATAACCGTGAAAACAGCTAAATTTTGAACGTTCTCAAAATTCGACGAAACTTGAACCAAAGGTTGGTCTAGACCCAAGCATTTGTGTTGTAAATTTGCTAAGCGTAATAATAATTATAAGTTAGTATAAAAGATTAACAAACTTGTTTTAATAAAACCTGTGCAAAATAGCTAATTTTTGAGCATTCTCAGCATTGGACGAAAGTTGACCCAAACGTAGGTCTAGAGCCAAGAGTTTGTATGTTAAATTTGAGGCGTAATAATAACTACAAGTTAGTATAAAAGGGAAACAAACTTGTTTTAATAAAACCGTGCAAAACAGTTAATTTTTGAGCATTCTCAGCATTGGACGAACTTGACCCAAACGTAGGTCTAGACCCAAGAGTTTGTGTGTTTAATTTTCTAAGCGTAATAATAACTACAAGTTACTATAAAAGGGACACAAACTTGTTTTAATAAAACCGTGCAAAACAGCTAACTTTTGGACGTACTCAGAATTCAACGATACTTGACCCAATCGCAGGACTAGACCCATCCATTTGTGTTGTAAATATGCAAAGCGTAATAATAACTAGAAGTTAGTATAAAAGCGAAACAAACTTGCTTTAATAAAACCGTGCAAAATAGCTAAATTTTGAACGTTCTCAGAATTCGACGAAACTTTTCCCAAACGTTGGTCTAGACCCAAGCATTTGTGTTGTAAATTTGCTAAGCGTAATAATAACTACAAGTTAGTATAAAAGGAAAACAAACTTGTTTTAATAAAACTGTGCAAAACAGCTAAATATTGAGCATTCTCAGAATTCGACGAAACTTGACCCAAACGTAGGTCTAGACCCAAGAGTTTGTGTGTTAAATTTTCTAAGCGTAATAATAACTACAAGTTACTATAAAAGGGAAACAAACTTGTTTTAATATAACCGTGAAAACAGCTAAATTTTGAACGTTCTCAGAATTCGACGAAACTTGACCCAAACGTTGGTCTGGACCCAAGCATTTGTGTTGTAAATTTGCTAAGCGTAATAATAACTACAAGTTAGTATAAAAGGGAAACAAACTAGTTTTAATAAAACCGTGCAAAACAGCTAATTTTTTAGCATTCTCAGCATTGGACGAAACTTGACCCAAACGTTGGTCTAGTTTGTGTGTTAAATTTTCTAAGCGTAATAATAACTACAAGTTACTATAAAAGGGAAACAAACTTGTTTTAATAAAACCGTGCAAAACAGCTAACTTTTGGACGTTCTCAGAATTCAACGAAACTTGACCCAATCGCAGGACTAGACCCATCCATTTGTGTTGTAAATTTGCTAAGCGTAATAATAACTAGAAGTTAGTATAAAAGCGAAACAAACTTGCTTTAATAAAACCGTGCAAAATAGCTAAATTTTGAACGTTCTCAGAATTCGACGAAACTTGACCCAAACGTTGGTCTAGACCCAAGCATTTGTGCTGTAAATTTTCTAAGCGTAATAATAACTACAAGTTAGTATAAAAGGGAAACAAACTTGTTTTAATAAAACTGTGCAAAACAGCTAAATATTGAGCATTCTCAGAATTCGACGAAACTTGACCCAAACGTAGGTCTAGACCCAAGAGTTTGTGTGTTAAATTTTCTAAGCGTAATAATAACTACAAGTTACTATAAAAGGGAAACAAACTTGTTTTAATATAACCGTGAAAACAGCTAAATTTTGAACGTTCTCAAAATTCGACGAAACTTGAACCAAAGGTTGGTCTAGACCCAAGCATTTGTGTTGTAAATTTGCTAAGCGTAATAATAATTATAAGTTAGTATAAAAGATTAACAAACTTGTTTTAATAAAACCTGTGCAAAATAGCTAATTTTTGAGCATTCTCAGCATTGGACGAAACTTGATCCAAACGTAGGTCTAGACCCAAGAGTTTGTATGTTAAATTTGAGGCGTAATAATAACTACAAGTTAGTATAAAAGGGAAACAAACTTGTTTTAATAAAACCGTGCAAAACAGTTAATTTTTGAGCATTCTCAGCATTGGACGAACTTGACCCAAACGTAGGTCTAGACCCAAGAGTTTGTGTGTTTAATTTTCTAAGCGTAATAATAACTACAAGTTACTATAAAAGGGACACAAACTTGTTTTAATAAAACCGTGCAAAACAGCTAACTTTTGGACGTACTCAGAATTCAACGATACTTGACCCAATCGCAGGACTAGACCCATCCATTTGTGTTGTAAATATGCTAAGCGTAATAATAACTAGAAGTTAGTATAAAAGCGAAACAAACTTGCTTTAATAAAACCGTGCAAAATAGCTAAATTTTGAACGTTCTCAGAATTCGACGAAACTTTTCCCAAACGTTGGTCTAGACCCAAGCATTTGTGTTGTAAATTTGCTAAGCGTAATAATAACTACAAGTTAGTATAAAAGGAAAACAAACTTGTTTTAATAAAACTGTGCAAAACAGCTAAATATTGAGCATTCTCAGAATTCGACGAAACTTGACCCAAACGTAGGTCTAGACCCAAGAGTTTGTGTGTTAAATTTTCTAAGCGTAATAATAACTACAAGTTACTATGAAAGGGAAACAAACTTGTTTTAATATAACCGTGAAAACAGCTAAATTTTGAACGTTCTCAAAATTCGACGAAACTTGAACCAAAGGTTGGTCTAGACCCAAGCATTTGTGTTGTAAATTTGCTAAGCGTAATAATAACTACAAGTTAGTATAAAAGGTTAACAAACTTGTTTTAATAAAACCTGTGCAAAACAGCTAATTTTTGAGCATTCTCAGCATTGGACGAAACTTGACCCAAACGTTGGTCTAGACCCAAGAGTTTGTATGTTAAATTTGAAGCGTAATAATAACTACAAGTTAGTATAAAAGGAAAACAAACTTGTTTTAATAAAACCGTGCAAAACAGCTAAATATTGAGCATTCTCAGAATTCGACGAAACTTGACCCAAACGTAGGTCTAGACCCAAGAGTTTGTGTGTTTAATTTTGCAAGCGTAATAATAACTACAAGTTACTATAAAAGGGACACAAACTTGTTTTAATAAAACCGTGCAAAACAGCTAACTTTTGGACGTTCTCAGAATTCAACGAAACTTGACCCAATCGCAGGACTACACCCATCCATTTGTGTTGTAAATATGCTAAGCGTAATAATAACTAGAAGTTAGTATAAAAGCGAAACAAACTTGCTTTAATAAAACCGTGGAAAATAGCTAAATTTTGAACGTTCTCAGAATTCGACGAAACTTGACCCAAACGTTGGTCTAGACCCAAGCATTTGTGTTGTAAATTTGCTAAGCGTAATAATAACTACATGTTAGTATAAAAGGGAAACAAACTTGTTTTAATGAAACTGTGCAAAACAGCTAAATATTGAGCATTCTCAGAATTCGACGAAACTTGACCCAAACGTAGGTCTAGACCCAAGAGTTTGTGTGTTAAATTTTCTAAGCGTAGTAATAACTACAAGTTACTATAAAAGGGAAACAAACTTGTTTTAATATAACCGTGAAAACAGCTAAATTTTGAACGTTCTCAAAATTCGACGAAACTTGAACCAAAGGTTGGTCTAGACCCAAGCATTTGTGTTGTAAATTTGCTAAGCGTAATAATAATTATAAGTTAGTATAAAAGATTAACAAACTTGTTTTAATAAAACCTGTGCAAAATAGCTAATTTTTGAGCATTCTCAGCATTGGACGAAACTTGACCCAAACGTAGGTCTAGACCCAAGAGTTTGTATGTTAAATTTGAGGCGTAATAATAACTACAAGTTAGTATAAAAGGGAAACAAACTTGTTTTAATAAAACCGTGCAAAACAGTTAATTTTTGAGCATTCTCAGCATTGGACGAACTTGACCCAAACGTAGGTCTAGACCCAAGAGTTTGTGTGTTTAATTTTCTAAGCGTAATAATAACTACAAGTTACTATAAAAGGGACACAAACTTGTTTTAATAAAACCGTGCAAAACAGCTAACTTTTGGACGTACTCAGAATTCAACGAAACTTGACCCAATCGCAGGACTAGACCCATCCATTTGTGTTGTAAATATGCTAAGCGTAATAATAACTAGAAGTTAGTATAAAAGCGAAACAAACTTGCTTTAATAAAACCGTGCAAAATAGCTAAATTTTGAACGTTCTCAGAATTCGACGAAACTTTTCCCAAACGTTGGTCTAGACCCAAGCATTTGTGTTGTAAATTTGCTAAGCGTAATAATAACTACAAGTTAGTATAAAAGGAAAACAAACTTGTTTTAATAAAACTGTGCAAAACAGCTAAATATTGAGCATTCTCAGAATTCGACGAAACTTGACCCAAACGTAGGTCTAGACCCAAGAGTTTGTGTGTTAAATTTTCTAAGCGTAATAATAACTACAAGTTACTATGAAAGGGAAACAAACTTGTTTTAATATAACCGTGAAAACAGCTAAATTTTGAACGTTCTCAAAATTCGACGAAACTTGAACCAAAGGTTGGTCTAGACCCAAGCATTTGTGTTGTAAATTTGCTAAGCGTAATAATAACTACAAGTTAGTATAAAAGGTTAACAAACTTGTTTTAATAAAACCTGTGCAAAACAGCTAATTTTTGAGCATTCTCAGCATTGGACGAAACTTGACCCAAACGTTGGTCTAGACCCAAGAGTTTGTATGTTAAATTTGAAGCGTAATAATAACTACAAGTTAGTATAAAAGGAAAACAAACTTGTTTTAATAAAACCGTGCAAAACAGCTAAATATTGAGCATTCTCAGAATTCGACGAAACTTGACCCAAACGTAGGTCTAGACCCAAGAGTTTGTGTGTTTAATTTTGTAAGCGTAATAATAACTACAAGTTACTATAAAAGGGACACAAACTTGTTTTAATAAAACCGTGCAAAACAGCTAACTTTTGGACGTTCTCAGAATTCAACGAAACTTGACCCAATCGCAGGACTACACCCATCCATTTGTGTTGTAAATATGCTAAGCGTAATAATAACTAGAAGTTAGTATAAAAGCGAAACAAACTTGCTTTAATAAAACCGTGGAAAATAGCTAAATTTTGAACGTTCTCAGAATTCGACGAAACTTGACCCAAACGTTGGTCTAGACCCAAGCATTTGTGTTGTAAATTTGCTAAGCGTAATAATAACTACATGTTAGTATAAAAGGGAAACAAACTTGTTTTAATGAAACTGTGCAAAACAGCTAAATATTGAGCATTCTCAGAATTCGACGAAACTTGACCCAAACGTAGGTCTAGACCCAAGAGTTTGTGTGTTAAATTTTCTAAGCGTAATAATAACTACAAGTTACTATAAAAGGGAAACAAACTTGTTTTAATATAACCGTGAAAACAGCTAAATTTTGAACGTTTCTCAGAATTCGACGAAACTTGACCCAAACGTTGGTCTAGACCCAAGCATTTGTGTTGTAAATTTGCTAAGCGTAATAATAACTACAAGTTAGTATAAAAGGGAAACAAACTAGTTTTAATAAAACCGTGCAAAACAGCTAATTTTTTAGCATTCTCAGCATTGGACGAAACTTGACCCAAACGTTGGTCTAGTTTGTGTGTTAAATTTTCTAAGCGTAATAATAACTACAAGTTACTATAAAAGGGAAACAAACTTGTTTTAATAAAACCGTGCAAAACAGCTAACATTTGGACGTTCTCAGAATTCAACGAAACTTGACCCAATCGCAGGACTAGACCCATCCATTTGTGTTGTAAATTTGCTAAGCGTAATAATAACTAGAAGTTAGTATAAAAGCGAAACAAACTTGCTTTAATAAAACCGTGCAAAATAGCTAAATTTTGAACGTTCTCAGAATTCGACGAAACTTGACCCAAACGTTGGTCTAGACCCAAGCATTTGTGCTGTAAATTTTCTAAGCGTAATAATAACTACAAGTTAGTATAAAAGGGAAACAAACTTGTTTTAATAAAACTGTGCAAAACAGCTAAATATTGAGCATTCTCAGAATTCGACGAAACTTGACCCAAACGTAGGTCTAGACCCAAGAGTTTGTGTGTTAAATTTTCTAAGCGTAATAATAACTACAAGTTACTATAAAAGGGAAACAAACTTGTTTTAATATAACCGTGAAAACAGCTAAATTTTGAACGTTCTCAAAATTCGACGAAACTTGAACCAAAGGTTGGTCTAGACCCAAGCATTTGTGTTGTAAATTTGCTAAGCGTAATAATAATTATAAGTTAGTATAAAAGATTAACAAACTTGTTTTAATAAAACCTGTGCAAAATAGCTAATTTTTGAGCATTCTCAGCATTGGACGAAACTTGACCCAAACGTAGGTCTAGACCCAAGAGTTTGTATGTTAAATTTGAGGCGTAATAATAACTACAAGTTAGTATAAAAGGGAAACAAACTTGTTTTAATAAAACCGTGCAAAACAGTTAATTTTTGAGCATTCTCAGCATTGGACGAACTTGACCCAAACGTAGGTCTAGACCCAAGAGTTTGTGTGTTTAATTTTCTAAGCGTAATAATAACTACAAGTTACTATAAAAGGGACACAAACTTGTTTTAATAAAACCGTGCAAAACAGCTAACTTTTGGACGTACTCAGAATTCAACGAAACTTGACCCAATCGCAGGACTAGACCCATCCATTTGTGTTGTAAATATGCTAAGCGTAATAATAACTAGAAGTTAGTATAAAAGCGAAACAAACTTGCTTTAATAAAACCGTGCAAAATAGCTAAATTTTGAACGTTCTCAGAATTCGACGAAACTTTTCCCAAACGTTGGTCTAGACCCAAGCATTTGTGTTGTAAATTTGCTAAGCGTAATAATAACTACAAGTTAGTATAAAAGGAAAACAAACTTGTTTTAATAAAACTGTGCAAAACAGCTAAATATTGAGCATTCTCAGAATTCGACGAAACTTGACCCAAACGTAGGTCTAGACCCAAGAGTTTGTGTGTTAAATTTTCTAAGCGTAATAATAACTACAAGTTACTATGAAAGGGAAACAAACTTGTTTTAATATAACCGTGAAAACAGCTAAATTTTGAACGTTCTCAAAATTCGACGAAACTTGAACCAAAGGTTGGTCTAGACCCAAGCATTTGTGTTGTAAATTTGCTAAGCGTAATAATAACTACAAGTTAGTATAAAAGGTTAACAAACTTGTTTTAATAAAACCTGTGCAAAACAGCTAATTTTTGAGCATTCTCAGCATTGGACGAAACTTGACCCAAACGTTGGTCTAGACCCAAGAGTTTGTATGTTAAATTTGAAGCGTAATAATAACTACAAGTTAGTATAAAAGGAAAACAAACTTGTTTTAATAAAACCGTGCAAAACAGCTAAATATTGAGCATTCTCAGAATTCGACGAAACTTGACCCAAACGTAGGTCTAGACCCAAGAGTTTGTGTGTTTAATTTTGTAAGCGTAATAATAACTACAAGTTACTATAAAAGGGACACAAACTTGTTTTAATAAAACCGTGCAAAACAGCTAACTTTTGGACGTTCTCAGAATTCAACGAAACTTGACCCAATCGCAGGACTACACCCATCCATTTGTGTTGTAAATATGCTAAGCGTAATAATAACTAGAAGTTAGTATAAAAGCGAAACAAACTTGCTTTAATAAAACCGTGGAAAATAGCTAAATTTTGAACGTTCTCAGAATTCGACGAAACTTGACCCAAACGTTGGTCTAGACCCAAGCATTTGTGTTGTAAATTTGCTAAGCGTAATAATAACTACATGTTAGTATAAAAGGGAAACAAACTTGTTTTAATGAAACTGTGCAAAACAGCTAAATATTGAGCATTCTCAGAATTCGACGAAACTTGACCCAAACGTAGGTCTAGACCCAAGAGTTTGTGTGTTAAATTTTCTAAGCGTAATAATAACTACAAGTTACTATAAAAGGGAAACAAACTTGTTTTAATATAACCGTGAAAACAGCTAAATTTTGAACGTTTCTCAGAATTCGACGAAACTTGACCCAAACGTTGGTCTAGACCCAAGCATTTGTGTTGTAAATTTGCTAAGCGTAATAATAACTACAAGTTAGTATAAAAGGGAAACAAACTAGTTTTAATAAAACCGTGCAAAACAGCTAATTTTTTAGCATTCTCAGCATTGGACGAAACTTGACCCAAACGTTGGTCTAGTTTGTGTGTTAAATTTTCTAAGCGTAATAATAACTACAAGTTACTATAAAAGGGAAACAAACTTGTTTTAATAAAACCGTGCAAAACAGCTAACATTTGGACGTTCTCAGAATTCAACGAAACTTGACCCAATCGCAGGACTAGACCCATCCATTTGTGTTGTAAATTTGCTAAGCGTAATAATAACTAGAAGTTAGTATAAAAGCGAAACAAACTTGCTTTAATAAAACCGTGCAAAATAGCTAAATTTTGAACGTTCTCAGAATTCGACGAAACTTGACCCAAACGTTGGTCTAGACCCAAGCATTTGTGCTGTAAATTTTCTAAGCGTAATAATAACTACAAGTTAGTATAAAAGGGAAACAAACTTGTTTTAATAAAACTGTGCAAAACAGCTAAATATTGAGCATTCTCAGAATTCGACGAAACTTGACCCAAACGTAGGTCTAGACCCAAGAGTTTGTGTGTTAAATTTTCTAAGCGTAATAATAACTACAAGTTACTATAAAAGGGAAACAAACTTGTTTTAATATAACCGTGAAAACAGCTAAATTTTGAACGTTCTCAAAATTCGACGAAACTTGAACCAAAGGTTGGTCTAGACCCAAGCATTTGTGTTGTAAATTTGCTAAGCGTAATAATAATTATAAGTTAGTATAAAAGATTAACAAACTTGTTTTAATAAAACCTGTGCAAAATAGCTAATTTTTGAGCATTCTCAGCATTGGACGAAACTTGACCCAAACGTAGGTCTAGACCCAAGAGTTTGTATGTTAAATTTGAGGCGTAATAATAACTACAAGTTAGTATAAAAGGGAAACAAACTTGTTTTAATAAAACCGTGCAAAACAGTTAATTTTTGAGCATTCTCAGCATTGGACGAACTTGACCCAAACGTAGGTCTAGACCCAAGAGTTTGTGTGTTTAATTTTCTAAGCGTAATAATAACTACAAGTTACTATAAAAGGGACACAAACTTGTTTTAATAAAACCGTGCAAAACAGCTAACTTTTGGACATACTCAGAATTCAACGAAACTTGACCCAATCGCAGGACTAGACCCATCCATTTGTGTTGTAAATATGCTAAGCGTAATAATAACTAGAAGTTAGTATAAAAGCGAAACAAACTTGCTTTAATAAAACCGTGCAAAATAGCTAAATTTTGAACGTTCTCAGAATTCGACGAAACTTTTCCCAAACGTTGGTCTAGACCCAAGCATTTGTGTTGTAAATTTGCTAAGCGTAATAATAACTACAAGTTAGTATAAAAGGAAAACAAACTTGTTTTAATAAAACTGTGCAAAACAGCTAAATATTGAGCATTCTCAGAATTCGACGAAACTTGACCCAAACGTAGGTCTAGACCCAAGAGTTTGTGTGTTAAATTTTCTAAGCGTAATAATAACTACAAGTTACTATGAAAGGGAAACAAACTTGTTTTAATATAACCGTGAAAACAGCTAAATTTTGAACGTTCTCAAAATTCGACGAAACTTGAACCAAAGGTTGGTCTAGACCCAAGCATTTGTGTTGTAAATTTGCTAAGCGTAATAATAACTACAAGTTAGTATAAAAGGTTAACAAACTTGTTTTAATAAAACCTGTGCAAAACAGCTAATTTTTGAGCATTCTCAGCATTGGACGAAACTTGACCCAAACGTTGGTCTAGACCCAAGAGTTTGTATGTTAAATTTGAAGCGTAATAATAACTACAAGTTAGTATAAAAGGAAAACAAACTTGTTTTAATAAAACCGTGCAAAACAGCTAAATATTGAGCATTCTCAGAATTCGACGAAACTTGACCCAAACGTAGGTCTAGACCCAAGAGTTTGTGTGTTTAATTTTGTAAGCGTAATAATAACTACAAGTTACTATAAAAGGGACACAAACTTGTTTTAATAAAACCGTGCAAAACAGCTAACTTTTGGACGTTCTCAGAATGCAACGAAACTTGACCCAATTGCAGGACTACACCCATCCATTTGTGTTGTAAATATGCTAAGCGTAATAATAACTAGAAGTTAGTATAAAAGCGAAACAAACTTGCTTTAATAAAACCGTGGAAAATAGCTAAATTTTGAACGTTCTCAGAATTCGACGAAACTTGACCCAAACGTTGGTCTAGACCCAAGCATTTGTGTTGTAAATTTGCTAAGCGTAATAATAACTACATGTTAGTATAAAAGGGAAACAAACTTGTTTTAATGAAACTGTGCAAAACAGCTAAATATTGAGCATTCTCAGAATTCGACGAAACTTGACCCAAACGTAGGTCTAGACCCAAGAGTTTGTGTGTTAAATTTTCTAAGCGTAATAATAACTACAAGTTACTATAAAAGGGAAACAAACTTGTTTTAATATAACCGTGAAAACAACTAAATTTTGAACGTTCTCAGAATTCGACGAAACTTGACCCAAACGTTGGTCTAGACCCAAGCATTTGTGTTGTAAATTTGCTAAGCGTAATAATAACTACAAGTTAGTATAAAAGGGAAACAAACTAGTTTTAATAAAACCGTGCAAAACAGCTAATTTTTTAGCATTCTCAGCATTGGACGAAACTTGACCCAAACGTTGGTCTAGTTTGTGTGTTAAATTTTCTAAGCGTAATAATAACTACAAGTTACTATAAAAGGGAAACAAACTTGTTTTAATAAAACCGTGCAAAACAGCTAACTTTTGGACGTTCTCAGAATTCAACGAAACTTGACCCAATCGCAGGACTAGACCCATCCATTTGTGTTGTAAATTTGCTAAGCGTAATAATAACTAGAAGTTAGTATAAAAGCGAAACAAACTTGCTTTAATAAAACCGTGCAAAATAGCTAAATTTTGAACGTTCTCAGAATTCGACGAAACTTGACCCAAACGTTGGTCTAGACCCAAGCATTTGTGCTGTAAATTTTCTAAGCGTAATAATAACTACAAGTTAGTATAAAAGGGAAACAAACTTGTTTTAATAAAACTGTGCAAAACAGCTAAATATTGAGCATTCTCAGAATTCGACGAAACTTGACCCAAACGTAGGTCTAGACCCAAGAGTTTGTGTGTTAAATTTTCTAAGCGTAATAATAACTACAAGTTACTATAAAAGGGAAACAAACTTGTTTTAATATAACCGTGAAAACAGCTAAATTTTGAACGTTCTCAAAATTCGACGAAACTTGAACCAAAGGTTGGTCTAGACCCAAGCATTTGTGTTGTAAATTTGCTAAGCGTAATAATAATTATAAGTTAGTATAAAAGATTAACAAACTTGTTTTAATAAAACCTGTGCAAAATAGCTAATTTTTGAGCATTCTCAGCATTGGACGAAACTTGACCCAAACGTAGGTCTAGACCCAAGAGTTTGTATGTTAAATTTGAGGCGTAATAATAACTACAAGTTAGTATAAAAGGGAAACAAACTTGTTTTAATAAAACCGTGCAAAACAGTTAATTTTTGAGCATTCTCAGCATTGGACGAACTTGACCCAAACGTAGGTCTAGACCCAAGAGTTTGTGTGTTTAATTTTCTAAGCGTAATAATAACTACAAGTTACTATAAAAGGGACACAAACTTGTTTTAATAAAACCGTGCAAAACAGCTAACTTTTGGACGTACTCAGAATTCAACGATACTTGACCCAATCGCAGGACTAGACCCATCCATTTGTGTTGTAAATATGCTAAGCGTAATAATAACTAGAAGTTAGTATAAAAGCGAAACAAACTTGCTTTAATAAAACCGTGCAAAATAGCTAAATTTTGAACGTTCTCAGAATTCGACGAAACTTTTCCCAAACGTTGGTCTAGACCCAAGCATTTGTGTTGTAAATTTGCTAAGCGTAATAATAACTACAAGTTAGTATAAAAGGAAAACAAACTTGTTTTAATAAAACTGTGCAAAACAGCTAAATATTGAGCATTCTCAGAATTCGACGAAACTTGACCCAAACGTAGGTCTAGACCCAAGAGTTTGTGTGTTAAATTTTCTAAGCGTAATAATAACTACAAGTTACTATAAAAGGGAAACAAACTTGTTTTAATATAACCGTGAAAACAGCTAAATTTTGAACGTTCTCAAAATTCGACGAAACTTGAACCAAAGGTTGGTCTAGACCCAAGCATTTGTGTTGTAAATTTGCTAAGCGTAATAATAATTATAAGTTAGTATAAAAGATTAACAAACTTGTTTTAATAAAACCTGTGCAAAATAGCTAATTTTTGAGCATTCTCAGCATTGGACGAAACTTGACCCAAACGTAGGTCTAGACCCAAGAGTTTGTATGTTAAATTTGAGGCGTAATAATAACTACAAGTTAGTATAAAAGGGAAACAAACTTGTTTTAATAAAACCGTGCAAAACAGTTAATTTTTGAGCATTCTCAGCATTGGACGAACTTGACCCAAACGTAGGTCTAGACCCAAGAGTTTGTGTGTTTAATTTTCTAAGCGTAATAATAACTACAAGTTACTATAAAAGGGACACAAACTTGTTTTAATAAAACCGTGCAAAACAGCTAACTTTTGGACGTACTCAGAATTCAACGAAACTTGACCCAATCGCAGGACTAGACCCATCCATTTGTGTTGTAAATATGCTAAGCGTAATAATAACTAGAAGTTAGTATAAAAGCGAAACAAACTTGCTTTAATAAAACCGTGCAAAATAGCTAAATTTTGAACGTTCTCAGAATTCGACGAAACTTTTCCCAAACGTTGGTCTAGACCCAAGCATTTGTGTTGTAAATTTGCTAAGCGTAATAATAACTACAAGTTAGTATAAAAGGAAAACAAACTTGTTTTAATAAAACTGTGCAAAACAGCTAAATATTGAGCATTCTCAGAATTCGACGAAACTTGACCCAAACGTAGGTCTAGACCCAAGAGTTTGTGTGTTAAATTTTCTAAGCGTAATAATAACTACAAGTTACTATGAAAGGGAAACAAACTTGTTTTAATATAACCGTGAAAACAGCTAAATTTTGAACGTTCTCAAAATTCGACGAAACTTGAACCAAAGGTTGGTCTAGACCCAAGCATTTGTGTTGTAAATTTGCTAAGCGTAATAATAACTACAAGTTAGTATAAAAGGTTAACAAACTTGTTTTAATAAAACCTGTGCAAAACAGCTAATTTTTGAGCATTCTCAGCATTGGACGAAACTTGACCCAAACGTTGGTCTAGACCCAAGAGTTTGTATGTTAAATTTGAAGCGTAATAATAACTACAAGTTAGTATAAAAGGAAAACAAACTTGTTTTAATAAAACCGTGCAAAACAGCTAAATATTGAGCATTCTCAGAATTCGACGAAACTTGACCCAAACGTAGGTCTAGACCCAAGAGTTTGTGTGTTTAATTTTGTAAGCGTAATAATAACTACAAGTTACTATAAAAGGGACACAAACTTGTTTTAATAAAACCGTGCAAAACAGCTAACTTTTGGACGTTCTCAGAATGCAACGAAACTTGACCCAATTGCAGGACTACACCCATCCATTTGTGTTGTAAATATGCTAAGCGTAATAATAACTAGAAGTTAGTATAAAAGCGAAACAAACTTGCTTTAATAAAACCGTGGAAAATAGCTAAATTTTGAACGTTCTCAGAATTCGACGAAACTTGACCCAAACGTTGGTCTAGACCCAAGCATTTGTGTTGTAAATTTGCTAAGCGTAATAATAACTACATGTTAGTATAAAAGGGAAACAAACTTGTTTTAATGAAACTGTGCAAAACAGCTAAATATTGAGCATTCTCAGAATTCGACGAAACTTGACCCAAACGTAGGTCTAGACCCAAGAGTTTGTGTGTTAAATTTTCTAAGCGTAATAATAACTACAAGTTACTATAAAAGGGAAACAAACTTGTTTTAATATAACCGTGAAAACAACTAAATTTTGAACGTTCTCAGAATTCGACGAAACTTGACCCAAACGTTGGTCTAGACCCAAGCATTTGTGTTGTAAATTTGCTAAGCGTAATAATAACTACAAGTTAGTATAAAAGGGAAACAAACTAGTTTTAATAAAACCGTGCAAAACAGCTAATTTTTTAGCATTCTCAGCATTGGACGAAACTTGACCCAAACGTTGGTCTAGTTTGTGTGTTAAATTTTCTAAGCGTAATAATAACTACAAGTTACTATAAAAGGGAAACAAACTTGTTTTAATAAAACCGTGCAAAACAGCTAACTTTTGGACGTTCTCAGAATTCAACGAAACTTGACCCAATCGCAGGACTAGACCCATCCATTTGTGTTGTAAATTTGCTAAGCGTAATAATAACTAGAAGTTAGTATAAAAGCGAAACAAACTTGCTTTAATAAAACCGTGCAAAATAGCTAAATTTTGAACGTTCTCAGAATTCGACGAAACTTGACCCAAACGTTGGTCTAGACCCAAGCATTTGTGCTGTAAATTTTCTAAGCGTAATAATAACTACAAGTTAGTATAAAAGGGAAACAAACTTGTTTTAATAAAACTGTGCAAAACAGCTAAATATTGAGCATTCTCAGAATTCGACGAAACTTGACCCAAACGTAGGTCTAGACCCAAGAGTTTGTGTGTTAAATTTTCTAAGCGTAATAATAACTACAAGTTACTATAAAAGGGAAACAAACTTGTTTTAATATAACCGTGAAAACAGCTAAATTTTGAACGTTCTCAAAATTCGACGAAACTTGAACCAAAGGTTGGTCTAGACCCAAGCATTTGTGTTGTAAATTTGCTAAGCGTAATAATAATTATAAGTTAGTATAAAAGATTAACAAACTTGTTTTAATAAAACCTGTGCAAAATAGCTAATTTTTGAGCATTCTCAGCATTGGACGAAACTTGACCCAAACGTAGGTCTAGACCCAAGAGTTTGTATGTTAAATTTGAGGCGTAATAATAACTACAAGTTAGTATAAAAGGGAAACAAACTTGTTTTAATAAAACCGTGCAAAACAGTTAATTTTTGAGCATTCTCAGCATTGGACGAACTTGACCCAAACGTAGGTCTAGACCCAAGAGTTTGTGTGTTTAATTTTCTAAGCGTAATAATAACTACAAGTTACTATAAAAGGGACACAAACTTGTTTTAATAAAACCGTGCAAAACAGCTAACTTTTGGACGTACTCAGAATTCAACGATACTTGACCCAATCGCAGGACTAGACCCATCCATTTGTGTTGTAAATATGCTAAGCGTAATAATAACTAGAAGTTAGTATAAAAGCGAAACAAACTTGCTTTAATAAAACCGTGCAAAATAGCTAAATTTTGAACGTTCTCAGAATTCGACGAAACTTTTCCCAAACGTTGGTCTAGACCCAAGCATTTGTGTTGTAAATTTGCTAAGCGTAATAATAACTACAAGTTAGTATAAAAGGAAAACAAACTTGTTTTAATAAAACTGTGCAAAACAGCTAAATATTGAGCATTCTCAGAATTCGACGAAACTTGACCCAAACGTAGGTCTAGACCCAAGAGTTTGTGTGTTAAATTTTCTAAGCGTAATAATAACTACAAGTTACTATGAAAGGGAAACAAACTTGTTTTAATATAACCGTGAAAACAGCTAAATTTTGAACGTTCTCAAAATTCGACGAAACTTGAACCAAAGGTTGGTCTAGACCCAAGCATTTGTGTTGTAAATTTGCTAAGCGTAATAATAACTACAAGTTAGTATAAAAGGTTAACAAACTTGTTTTAATAAAACCTGTGCAAAACAGCTAATTTTTGAGCATTCTCAGCATTGGACGAAACTTGACCCAAACGTTGGTCTAGACCCAAGAGTTTGTATGTTAAATTTGAAGCGTAATAATAACTACAAGTTAGTATAAAAGGAAAACAAACTTGTTTTAATAAAACCGTGCAAAACAGCTAAATATTGAGCATTCTCAGAATTCGACGAAACTTGACCCAAACGTAGGTCTAGACCCAAGAGTTTGTGTGTTTAATTTTGCAAGCGTAATAATAACTACAAGTTACTATAAAAGGGACACAAACTTGTTTTAATAAAACCGTGCAAAACAGCTAACTTTTGGACGTTCTCAGAATTCAACGAAACTTGACCCAATCGCAGGACTACACCCATCCATTTGTGTTGTAAATATGCTAAGCGTAATAATAACTAGAAGTTAGTATAAAAGCGAAACAAACTTGCTTTAATAAAACCGTGGAAAATAGCTAAATTTTGAACGTTCTCAGAATTCGACGAAACTTGACCCAAACGTTGGTCTAGACCCAAGCATTTGTGTTGTAAATTTGCTAAGCGTAATAATAACTACATGTTAGTATAAAAGGGAAACAAACTTGTTTTAATGAAACTGTGCAAAACAGCTAAATATTGAGCATTCTCAGAATTCGACGAAACTTGACCCAAACGTAGGTCTAGACCCAAGAGTTTGTGTGTTAAATTTTCTAAGCGTAGTAATAACTACAAGTTACTATAAAAGGGAAACAAACTTGTTTTAATATAACCGTGAAAACAGCTAAATTTTGAACGTTCTCAAAATTCGACGAAACTTGAACCAAAGGTTGGTCTAGACCCAAGCATTTGTGTTGTAAATTTGCTAAGCGTAATAATAATTATAAGTTAGTATAAAAGATTAACAAACTTGTTTTAATAAAACCTGTGCAAAATAGCTAATTTTTGAGCATTCTCAGCATTGGACGAAACTTGACCCAAACGTAGGTCTAGACCCAAGAGTTTGTATGTTAAATTTGAGGCGTAATAATAACTACAAGTTAGTATAAAAGGGAAACAAACTTGTTTTAATAAAACCGTGCAAAACAGTTAATTTTTGAGCATTCTCAGCATTGGACGAACTTGACCCAAACGTAGGTCTAGACCCAAGAGTTTGTGTGTTTAATTTTCTAAGCGTAATAATAACTACAAGTTACTATAAAAGGGACACAAACTTGTTTTAATAAAACCGTGCAAAACAGCTAACTTTTGGACGTACTCAGAATTCAACGAAACTTGACCCAATCGCAGGACTAGACCCATCCATTTGTGTTGTAAATATGCTAAGCGTAATAATAACTAGAAGTTAGTATAAAAGCGAAACAAACTTGCTTTAATAAAACCGTGCAAAATAGCTAAATTTTGAACGTTCTCAGAATTCGACGAAACTTTTCCCAAACGTTGGTCTAGACCCAAGCATTTGTGTTGTAAATTTGCTAAGCGTAATAATAACTACAAGTTAGTATAAAAGGAAAACAAACTTGTTTTAATAAAACTGTGCAAAACAGCTAAATATTGAGCATTCTCAGAATTCGACGAAACTTGACCCAAACGTAGGTCTAGACCCAAGAGTTTGTGTGTTAAATTTTCTAAGCGTAATAATAACTACAAGTTACTATGAAAGGGAAACAAACTTGTTTTAATATAACCGTGAAAACAGCTAAATTTTGAACGTTCTCAAAATTCGACGAAACTTGAACCAAAGGTTGGTCTAGACCCAAGCATTTGTGTTGTAAATTTGCTAAGCGTAATAATAACTACAAGTTAGTATAAAAGGTTAACAAACTTGTTTTAATAAAACCTGTGCAAAACAGCTAATTTTTGAGCATTCTCAGCATTGGACGAAACTTGACCCAAACGTTGGTCTAGACCCAAGAGTTTGTATGTTAAATTTGAAGCGTAATAATAACTACAAGTTAGTATAAAAGGAAAACAAACTTGTTTTAATAAAACCGTGCAAAACAGCTAAATATTGAGCATTCTCAGAATTCGACGAAACTTGACCCAAACGTAGGTCTAGACCCAAGAGTTTGTGTGTTTAATTTTGTAAGCGTAATAATAACTACAAGTTACTATAAAAGGGACACAAACTTGTTTTAATAAAACCGTGCAAAACAGCTAACTTTTGGACGTTCTCAGAATTCAACGAAACTTGACCCAATCGCAGGACTACACCCATCCATTTGTGTTGTAAATATGCTAAGCGTAATAATAACTAGAAGTTAGTATAAAAGCGAAACAAACTTGCTTTAATAAAACCGTGGAAAATAGCTAAATTTTGAACGTTCTCAGAATTCGACGAAACTTGACCCAAACGTTGGTCTAGACCCAAGCATTTGTGTTGTAAATTTGCTAAGCGTAATAATAACTACATGTTAGTATAAAAGGGAAACAAACTTGTTTTAATGAAACTGTGCAAAACAGCTAAATATTGAGCATTCTCAGAATTCGACGAAACTTGACCCAAACGTAGGTCTAGACCCAAGAGTTTGTGTGTTAAATTTTCTAAGCGTAATAATAACTACAAGTTACTATAAAAGGGAAACAAACTTGTTTTAATATAACCGTGAAAACAGCTAAATTTTGAACGTTTCTCAGAATTCGACGAAACTTGACCCAAACGTTGGTCTAGACCCAAGCATTTGTGTTGTAAATTTGCTAAGCGTAATAATAACTACAAGTTAGTATAAAAGGGAAACAAACTAGTTTTAATAAAACCGTGCAAAACAGCTAATTTTTTAGCATTCTCAGCATTGGACGAAACTTGACCCAAACGTTGGTCTAGTTTGTGTGTTAAATTTTCTAAGCGTAATAATAACTACAAGTTACTATAAAAGGGAAACAAACTTGTTTTAATAAAACCGTGCAAAACAGCTAACATTTGGACGTTCTCAGAATTCAACGAAACTTGACCCAATCGCAGGACTAGACCCATCCATTTGTGTTGTAAATTTGCTAAGCGTAATAATAACTAGAAGTTAGTATAAAAGCGAAACAAACTTGCTTTAATAAAACCGTGCAAAATAGCTAAATTTTGAACGTTCTCAGAATTCGACGAAACTTGACCCAAACGTTGGTCTAGACCCAAGCATTTGTGCTGTAAATTTTCTAAGCGTAATAATAACTACAAGTTAGTATAAAAGGGAAACAAACTTGTTTTAATAAAACTGTGCAAAACAGCTAAATATTGAGCATTCTCAGAATTCGACGAAACTTGACCCAAACGTAGGTCTAGACCCAAGAGTTTGTGTGTTAAATTTTCTAAGCGTAATAATAACTACAAGTTACTATAAAAGGGAAACAAACTTGTTTTAATATAACCGTGAAAACAGCTAAATTTTGAACGTTCTCAAAATTCGACGAAACTTGAACCAAAGGTTGGTCTAGACCCAAGCATTTGTGTTGTAAATTTGCTAAGCGTAATAATAATTATAAGTTAGTATAAAAGATTAACAAACTTGTTTTAATAAAACCTGTGCAAAATAGCTAATTTTTGAGCATTCTCAGCATTGGACGAAACTTGACCCAAACGTAGGTCTAGACCCAAGAGTTTGTATGTTAAATTTGAGGCGTAATAATAACTACAAGTTAGTATAAAAGGGAAACAAACTTGTTTTAATAAAACCGTGCAAAACAGCTAAATATTGAGCATTCTCAGAATTCGACGAAACTTGACCCAAACGTAGGTCTAGACCCAAGAGTTTGTGTGTTTAATTTTGTAAGCGTAATAATAACTACAAGTTACTATAAAAGGGACACAAACTTGTTTTAATAAAACCGTGCAAAACAGCTAACTTTTGGACGTTCTCAGAATGCAACGAAACTTGACCCAATTGCAGGACTACACCCATCCATTTGTGTTGTAAATATGCTAAGCGTAATAATAACTAGAAGTTAGTATAAAAGCGAAACAAACTTGCTTTAATAAAACCGTGGAAAATAGCTAAATTTTGAACGTTCTCAGAATTCGACGAAACTTGACCCAAACGTTGGTCTAGACCCAAGCATTTGTGTTGTAAATTTGCTAAGCGTAATAATAACTACATGTTAGTATAAAAGGGAAACAAACTTGTTTTAATGAAACTGTGCAAAACAGCTAAATATTGAGCATTCTCAGAATTCGACGAAACTTGACCCAAACGTAGGTCTAGACCCAAGAGTTTGTGTGTTAAATTTTCTAAGCGTAATAATAACTACAAGTTACTATAAAAGGGAAACAAACTTGTTTTAATATAACCGTGAAAACAACTAAATTTTGAACGTTCTCAGAATTCGACGAAACTTGACCCAAACGTTGGTCTAGACCCAAGCATTTGTGTTGTAAATTTGCTAAGCGTAATAATAACTACAAGTTAGTATAAAAGGGAAACAAACTAGTTTTAATAAAACCGTGCAAAACAGCTAATTTTTTAGCATTCTCAGCATTGGACGAAACTTGACCCAAACGTTGGTCTAGTTTGTGTGTTAAATTTTCTAAGCGTAATAATAACTACAAGTTACTATAAAAGGGAAACAAACTTGTTTTAATAAAACCGTGCAAAACAGCTAACTTTTGGACGTTCTCAGAATTCAACGAAACTTGACCCAATCGCAGGACTAGACCCATCCATTTGTGTTGTAAATTTGCTAAGCGTAATAATAACTAGAAGTTAGTATAAAAGCGAAACAAACTTGCTTTAATAAAACCGTGCAAAATAGCTAAATTTTGAACGTTCTCAGAATTCGACGAAACTTGACCCAAACGTTGGTCTAGACCCAAGCATTTGTGCTGTAAATTTTCTAAGCGTAATAATAACTACAAGTTAGTATAAAAGGGAAACAAACTTGTTTTAATAAAACTGTGCAAAACAGCTAAATATTGAGCATTCTCAGAATTCGACGAAACTTGACCCAAACGTAGGTCTAGACCCAAGAGTTTGTGTGTTAAATTTTCTAAGCGTAATAATAACTACAAGTTACTATAAAAGGGAAACAAACTTGTTTTAATATAACCGTGAAAACAGCTAAATTTTGAACGTTCTCAAAATTCGACGAAACTTGAACCAAAGGTTGGTCTAGACCCAAGCATTTGTGTTGTAAATTTGCTAAGCGTAATAATAATTATAAGTTAGTATAAAAGATTAACAAACTTGTTTTAATAAAACCTGTGCAAAATAGCTAATTTTTGAGCATTCTCAGCATTGGACGAAACTTGACCCAAACGTAGGTCTAGACCCAAGAGTTTGTATGTTAAATTTGAGGCGTAATAATAACTACAAGTTAGTATAAAAGGGAAACAAACTTGTTTTAATAAAACCGTGCAAAACAGTTAATTTTTGAGCATTCTCAGCATTGGACGAACTTGACCCAAACGTAGGTCTAGACCCAAGAGTTTGTGTGTTTAATTTTCTAAGCGTAATAATAACTACAAGTTACTATAAAAGGGACACAAACTTGTTTTAATAAAACCGTGCAAAACAGCTAACTTTTGGACGTACTCAGAATTCAACGATACTTGACCCAATCGCAGGACTAGACCCATCCATTTGTGTTGTAAATATGCTAAGCGTAATAATAACTAGAAGTTAGTATAAAAGCGAAACAAACTTGCTTTAATAAAACCGTGCAAAATAGCTAAATTTTGAACGTTCTCAGAATTCGACGAAACTTTTCCCAAACGTTGGTCTAGACCCAAGCATTTGTGTTGTAAATTTGCTAAGCGTAATAATAACTACAAGTTAGTATAAAAGGAAAACAAACTTGTTTTAATAAAACTGTGCAAAACAGCTAAATATTGAGCATTCTCAGAATTCGACGAAACTTGACCCAAACGTAGGTCTAGACCCAAGAGTTTGTGTGTTAAATTTTCTAAGCGTAATAATAACTACAAGTTACTATGAAAGGGAAACAAACTTGTTTTAATATAACCGTGAAAACAGCTAAATTTTGAACGTTCTCAAAATTCGACGAAACTTGAACCAAAGGTTGGTCTAGACCCAAGCATTTGTGTTGTAAATTTGCTAAGCGTAATAATAACTACAAGTTAGTATAAAAGGTTAACAAACTTGTTTTAATAAAACCTGTGCAAAACAGCTAATTTTTGAGCATTCTCAGCATTGGACGAAACTTGACCCAAACGTAGGTCTAGACCCAAGAGTTTGTATGTTAAATTTGAAGCGTAATAATAACTACAAGTTAGTATAAAAGGAAAACAAACTTGTTTTAATAAAACCGTGCAAAACAGCTAAATATTGAGCATTCTCAGAATTCGACGAAACTTGACCCAAACGTAGGTCTAGACCCAAGAGTTTGTGTGTTTAATTTTGTAAGCGTAATAATAACTACAAGTTACTATAAAAGGGACACAAACTTGTTTTAATAAAACCGTGCAAAACAGCTAACTTTTGGACGTTCCAAGAATTCAACGAAACTTGACCCAATCGCAGGACTACACCCATCCATTTGTGTTGTAAATATGCTAAGCGTAATAATAACTAGAAGTTAGTATAAAAGCGAAACAAACTTGCTTTAATAAAACCGTGGAAAATAGCTAAATTTTGAACGTTCTCAGAATTCGACGAAACTTGACCCAAACGTTGGTCTAGACCCAAGCATTTGTGTTGTAAATTTGCTAAGCGTAATAATAACTACAAGTTAGTATAAAAGGGAAACAAACTTGTTTTAATGAAACTGTGCAAAACAGCTAAATATTGAGCATTCTCAGAATTCGACGAAACTTGACCCAAACGTAGGTCTAGACCCAAGAGTTTGTGTGTTAAATTTTCTAAGCGTAATAATAACTACAAGTTACTATAAAAGGGAAACAAACTTGTTTTAATATAACCGTGAAAACAGCTAAATTTTGAACGTTCTCAGAATTCGACGAAACTTGACCCAAACGTTGGTCTAGACCCAAGCATTTGTGTTGTAAATTTGCTAAGCGTAATAATAACTACAAGTTAGTATAAAAGGGAAACAAACTAGTTTTAATAAAACCGTGCAAAACAGCTAATTTTTTAGCATTCTCAGCATTGGACGACACTTGACCCAAACGTTGGTCTAGTTTGTGTGTTAAATTTTCTAAGCGTAATAATAACTACAAGTTACTATAAAAGGGAAACAATCTTGTTTTAATAAAACCGTGCAAAACAGCTAACTTTTGGACGTTCTCAGAATTCAACGAAACTTGACCCAATCGCAGGACTAGACCCATCCATTTGTGTTGTAAATTTGCTAAGCGTAATAATAACTAGAAGTTAGTATAAAAGCGAAACAAACTTGCTTTAATAAAACCGTGCAAAATAGCTAAATTTTGTACGTTCTCAGAATTCGACGAAACTTGACCCAAACGTTGGTCTAGACCCAAGCATTTGTGCTGTAAATTTTCTAAGCGTAATAATAACTACAAGTTAGTATAAAAGGGAAACAAACTTGTTTTAATAAAACTGTGCAAAACAGCTAAATATTGAGCATTCTCAGAATTCGACGAAACTTGACCCAAACGTAGGTCTAGACCCAAGAGTTTGTGTGTTAAATTTTCTAAGCGTAATAATAACTACAAGTTACTATAAAAGGGAAACAAACTTGTTTTAATATAACCGTGAAAACAGCTAAATTCTGAACGTTCTCAAAATTCGACGAAACTTGAACCAAAGGTTGGTCTAGACCCAAGCATTTGTGTTGTTAATTTGCTAAGCGTAATAATAATTATAAGTTAGTATAAAAGAATAACAAACTTGTTTTAATAAAACCTGTGCAAAATAGCTAATTTTTGAGCATTCTCAGCATTGGACGAAACTTGACCCAAACGTAGGTCTAGACCCAAGAGTTTGTATGTTAAATTTGAGGCGTAATAATAACTACAAGTTAGTATAAAAGGAAAACAAACTTGTTTTAATAAAACCGTGCAAAACAGCTAAATATTGAGCATTCTCAGAATTCGACGAAACTTGACCCAAACGTAGGTCTAGACCCAAGAGTTTGTGTGTTTAATTTTGTAAGCGTAATAATAACTACAAGTTACTATAAAAGGGACACAAACTTGTTTTAATAAAACCGTGCAAAACAGCTAACTTTTGGACGTTCCAAGAATTCAACGAAACTTGACCCAATCGCAGGACTACACCCATCCATTTGTGTTGTAAATATGCTAAGCGTAATAATAACTAGAAGTTAGTATAAAAGCGAAACAAACTTGCTTTAATAAAACCGTGGAAAATAGCTAAATTTTGAACGTTCTCAGAATTCGACGAAACTTGACCCAAACGTTGGTCTAGACCCAAGCATTTGTGTTGTAAATTTGCTAAGCGTAAT